>NC_134707.1:79692986-80292986 GCF_043290135.1 Rhipicephalus microplus | reverse complement strand
ATACTCTTACTGCCAGGTAGTGGTCATACATGGAGGGAGCATAACTCCGACACTCCGTAACGCAACTCCCTCTCGGCTGTTTACACCACCATAAATTTATTTACACGGAGGTATAAAAGTGCAAGTAGTATTGCGTTTCTTTTTCACGTGGCAAAGGTTGTCGGCATCTTAAAAAAAGATGCAGAAGGGGGGTGGAGTATAATTTGTGGGTGGGTTGCTAAATCACTTATTTGCACAAGACGCCCATTGAACACGATTGTATAACATCGTTTTATGCCAGGCACTCTATCATAGGCGAAACTTGTTGCATTCAGACCAAGAAAGAAGAAAGCGGTCAGGTCTGCGTGGCGAGAAAATGCTTAGCTTGGAACTGCTGCAACTAAGCCCAGCTCAAGAACAAGATCGTGAAACTGTCTTGATGTAATTCAGGCACTACAACACGTCATTACTCTTTGTAATGTCCTGTTGTATTTTTTTCATGCAAACTTAATTGACCAAGACAATAGACTCAGAGTAGTCACCTCCAGGCTCGTGTCAGCAAGTGTCCTCGTCATGCTGCAGCGCCCACATATTCCTCATTGTGTTAGCATATTTCGCCATTTGAACCATGTAGAGATCCACTCCACACATATCGCATCACTTTCATGATTATATTAGTCATATTGTGAGCGCAGTCACCGACTCTTCTTTATCAATTGGACGTGTCATCATCATTTGTATAATTTCCTCATCTGTAGAGATTATCATCAGTGTGTGCCAGCTCGAGCTCATCTCAAATAAAGCTCTTCCTCATAAGTGGTGGACGCTGCTTCTCGATCTCCAAGTCCTCTCGCACATTACCACTGGAGCTCCGCTCGGGTCGTCGTCTACTACCACCTGCCATGGCAGTGCGAGACAATCCTGGTCCATCCAACACCACCAGCCCAGTGCAGCCTCCGCTGTCAACCCTGGCCATCCACAGCCACCAGTGTGATCTGCCAGTATTCTCGGGTCTAAAAAGGGGATGACATTGAAGATTGGCACACACTGATGATGATATCTACAGATGAGGAAATTATACAAATGATGACATGTCCAATTGATAAAGAAGAGTCTGTGAGCGCTGTCACCGACTCTTCTTTATCAATTGAACGTGTAATCATCATTTGTATAATTTCCTGATGATGATCTCTACAGATGAGTAAATTATACAAATGATGATAACACGTCCAATTCAATAAGAAGAGTCGGTGACTGCACCCACAATATATATTTTGCACACATTCAGTGCCAAGGATATCTTAGGCCTTTTTAGAGCCATTTTACATTTACCCTTTGCCACTGACCATAACATTTGTAACGCTTTTATAGTCTTGGCACTCATTGGCCATAACTGCTTCACATGCCAGTAAGCAAAATGTACCATGATCGTCATCAAAATTATGTGCTACTTTCTTTTTTGCATGTTCAGGGAAATAGAGGCAGTTTACTTTGTTAACTAGTTGATTCTCTGTCACTCAGAACTGTACATTTCCTGTTCTTGAAGCTGTGTCAAAACTTGTGCACTGTTTTGTATTTCAAACCTGGCAAGCTTTATTCTTGTTCTGTTTGACCCAGACAACGTGGACCACAGTCACTTCCAGCCTGCTTGCTTGGCTTTGGAAGCTGCTCCGTCACCGCCGCCTCTGCCCTTATTGATGGATGGTAAGCACTTTCAAATTAGCCATGCAGCAGTCCCCTTCTAACGGCATCCTCACAACGCTGTTTGAAAATTTTCAGGGACAGAGATTTCCGTGGAACCGCCGCTGCTGGAAGAAGACATGCAAGTCGTGGAAAATGTTAACATAAAAACAGAGCCGGAACCAGCATCCGAGGAGGGCCTGCAAGTGGGCCAAGCCTTCAGCTGGCATAGACAGCCCGTAAGCCTGCTCGTAGATGCTGCATCGAAGAAGCTGCAATTGATAGATCTTTACAGATGCTGTGCACAAGGCTATTATTAGTATTTGTACATTACGATCTGTAAAACTTGGGTACAGTCTCATTATTTTTTATGCCCGTGTTGGAATGTAGCATTGAATGAAAGCATGTTGGACACTCACCGACAATATCAAATGTGATTGGAATCTCGAAGAATGTACAATGATGAGCGGTCGTTTACTGGGAAGTGTCAGTGGAGACGGCCTTTTGAGAAGCGGGCATAATATTTGACGTGTAGCATACATATCATATGCATGATGAACGGTGACAAGTGAGCATACGCACAGGTCGATGAAAAATTGTAGCACTCACTCGGACTCTCATTGTAAATACATTTCGTGCTTAAAGCTCACTTCGACCAAGACTCGCCAAAATTTTCCGCAACCAGACTTGTGTGGACTCTGACACAAAAAAATTTTTGACAGGCAATCCCACTCGGACTCAAGCTCACCAAAATACTAATTACCTGGACTATCTGGACTCGGTCTCGTGGCTTGATTTGAGTCTGAGTGAATACGCCGACATATGGGCATATGTATAGTTTGCGCAAATGGGGATGTATACTGTTAGCAGCCTAGTAGTGTTACCTAGTCAGCTGAATAGTCGGCTGAAGCCCTCGGAAAGTACACAGAGGCAGAGCAAGAAAGTGCACATTTACTACGCGTAGTTGCAGGCTCGATAGCCAGCTGCCATGAGCGTGTGCCCCCGAGCTACGTATTGTCTTCGCTGAAGCCAGAGCGATTCCGACAAGGTTTTAATAGAAAAGTACGCCGACTGCTTGGCTAGTTACTTGTATTGAAGGGACACTGAAGTCAAATAACAATTCATGTCAGAGTGAAAGCTCAATGTATGACAACATCTAAAACGACTATATTATCAACAGTGGTGCCTTACTTACCGAGAAATTAGGGTAAATGCCCAAGAATACATGCGCTAAAGTAAGATATTCTCAAAATGATACCAATCACATCAGACAAACCGCCTACAATTAATCACTAGTAATTGATCTAGCTGCACTAATTGAAGAATATTCCGTGCATCATGAGATGCAATAAAATGCTGCTTGTTCGTTTTTATTTGATTCATGGAATAAACAACCGCCGAACGTTATTAAGGGAAATGGCATAAGTGGTTCGAAAATTGAATTTTCACGTGGTTATACGGGCAGGTCGATCACGCCATCTCGGAGCCAATGTACTCATTGTTGAAGGCAATGCCTTTTTTTTTGGCTATGAAGCATAGAGCAAACTTAGTCATTGAATATGCAGTGGAGTCCCTTTAAAAGTCTGTGAAAACTTATGAACTAGTTTCAAGAGCCTTGTTCGTACAGTCATGACAAATATGAGTGGAAACACTGAAGTCTTAATGTGGAAATATATGAGTGCACAAGGTAAAATAAAATGCACTTGAAGGAAAGACGCTCACTTACAACTGAACTTTTATGAGAAAACACTCATTGCACGAGAACACAAACGTGCAGGCGCAACCAACTATCGCTTCAAAGCTCCACCCTCTCCCCTCTTCCCCCCCAAAAAAAGAAGGTATACGTTAATCTACTTCAATACCTCAAAAAAAGACACCTCTTTTTCACTTATTGCTACCGAAGGAGCACTGATACACGTGCTCGCATTTGCCCTAATCTGTTCTGCTTCCATGATTTCTCTGGTCAGTTTATGTTTTGATTTGCCCAGAATTCTCGTGCTGCCAAACTGCGGATTGCACCCACAATCCCTGCAGTGCATTGACAAGTGCGCGCCACCTGCGAGAACCTTTAAGGGCGTCGCATGTTCTCGGAGTCGATCATTTAAACAACGACCCGTCTGGCTGATGTACACTTTTCCGCTGCTCAAGGGGATTATGTACACAACCCCTGAATTACACAGTACAAACAGTGTGGAATGTTTTTTAGTGCAACTGCTCTTGTTCATTCTTCCACGATTTCCTATTATGGGGCACAGTTTTGCCAGTTTGCAGGGAGCCGTGAGAACAACGCGTACTCCGTGCTTGCGCCCAATCTTCATCAAGGAGTGCGAAATCTTGTGCACATAGGGCATAGCTGCAACCGTTTTTGTTGGCCTCGTTCCCACCTTGTTGGTGGTACTTAACCTCTTTAACTTTTAACATGGGACTGCCTACAGCCACAAGCAAGCTATCCGGGTAACCCGAACTGAGTAGGCGTCTTACTTAATTCCGGAAACTGCAGTCCATTTTGTGTGGACATGATTTGCTGAGTGAACTAAGGCAGGAATTAGCTATCTCCCTTTTCACTAGCTTGCTGTGAGAAGAGGAGAGTCAAAGGTTAACAGGCCCTTCTTTGACCGCGGGGAAAACTCTCAGCAAACGTGACCAACTGCACTAAAATCAATGTTAAGGTCTAAAAAACTGCAAAGCATCTTTGTTCATGTGCGAATGACAATGAACTTGTGCATTGTTTGAAACAATCCAAAATGTTGGTTACTATTGAAGTAGGTGAACAGTTATCCTCTATCTTTAACATCACTAGGAAGTCGTCAACATATCTGTAGACATTAACTACAGATTGTCCCACTAGCTCATGTTGTAGCTTCCGGTCAAACTTTGCTAAGAATATTTCACAAAGCACAGGGGCCACACAGGACCCAATGCATATGCCCCTCCTTTGGACAACTGTCAAATCATCAAACTTCACAACAGTTGCACACAGGTAGCACTGAAGTAGCTCCATGAAAGAAAACTTTAAACCATTCAGTGGGACACCTTCCAAGGTCAAATCAAGAGCGGTTATTCTCCTATCAGAGATGGGACTGGGAAGTCTTTCAAAAACCGTGAAGTCTTGCAAAGGTGACGTTCTAGAAGTATTCTTTTTAGCCAAAACACATAGTCATGTGTCCCCTACGAGCCATTGTCACTGAAAAAGGATGTTGACAGCATCTCGTGAGCTCCTACCTGCAACGACACCTGAACCTATTGGCTCCTGATGACCCCTTTAAACTGAAGTGTTCGGACGTACTAGTGAAAGACCTGTTGTCAGACGTGTGGTGCTAGTTATGGCTTTTCGGTTGATGCCGAAGAATTGTTTCACTCTGTCCCGCACAATGAACTGTTTATTGCTACATGGGAGGCCATTGACTTTTTCGGGGTAGTAAACTTTCAAAACAACGCACTATTGAATGTAAATAACTTCATGGAGCTACTTCAGTGCTACCTAGGTGCAACCGTTGTGAAGTTTGATGATTTGACAGTTGTCTAAAGGAAGAGCATATGCATTGGGTTCTGTGTGGCCCCTGTGCTTCGTGATATATTCTTAGCAGAGTTTAACCGGAAGCTACAACATGAGCTCATGGGACAACCTGTAGTTAATGTCTGCAGATATGTTGACTACTTCCTAGTGATGTTAAACATTGAGGATAACTGTTCACCCACATCAGTAGTAAACAACATTTTGGATTGTTTTAAACAATGCACCAGTTCATTATCATTCACACATGAACAACCAGACAGAGAGACTTCGCAGTTTTATATCTTAATATTGATTTTAGTCAGTTGGTCATGTTTGCTGGGAGTTTTCCTCGCGGTCAAAGAAGGGCCTGTTATCCTTTGACTCTTCTCTTCTCACAGCAAGCTAGTGAAAAGGGAGATAGCTAATTCCTGCCTTAGTTCACTCAGCAAATCATGTCCACACAAAATGGAATGCAGTTTCCGGAATTAAGTAAGGCGCCTACTCAGTTCGGGTTACCCGGATAGCTTGCTTGTGGCTGTAGGCAGTACCATGTTAAAAGTGAAAGAGGTTAAGTACAACCAACACGGTGGAAACGAGGCCTACAAAAACGGTTGTAGCTATGCCCTATGTGCACAAGATTTCGCACTCCTTGATGAAGATTGGGCGCAAGCACGGAGTACGCGTTGTTCTCACGGCTCCCTGCAAACTGGCAAAACTGTGCGCCATAATAGGAAATCGTGGAAGAGTGAACAAGAGCAGTTGCACTAAAAACATGCCACGCTGTTTGTACTGTGTATTTCAGGGGTTGTGTACATAATCCCTTTGAGCAGCGGAAAAGTGTACATCGGCCAGACGGGTTGTTGTTTAAATGATCGACTCCGAGAACATGCGACGCCCTTAAAGGTTCTCGCAGGGGGCGCGCACTTGTCAATGCACTGCAGGGATTGTGGGTGCAATCCGCAGTTTGGCAGCACGAGAATTCTGGGCAAATCAAAACATAAACTGACCAGAGAAATCATGGAAGCAGAACAGATTAGGGCAAATGCAAGCATGCGTATCAGTGCTCTTTCGGTAGCAATAAGTGAAAAAGAGGTGTCTTTTTTTGAGCTGTTGAAGTCGATTAACGTATATATTCTTTTTTTGGGGGGGTGGGGAGAGAAAGATGGGAGGGGGAACCTTGAAGTGATAGTTGGTTGCACGTTTGTGTTTTCGTGCAATGAATATTTTCTAATGAAAGTTCAGTTGTAAGTGAGCGTCTTTCCTGTCAAGTGCATTCATTTCCTTGTACCTCGTGCGCTCATATATTTCCACATTATGTTTTACCAACTGGCTCAGCATTCCACTTCATTAAACACTGAAGTCGCCTCTGAAAAGCCATAGTGGCTGAGCGCAGTAGCTGCCAAATCGTTTTTAATAGAAATTTTTAAGGGGAACGGTGCCTCTTGCAATCACTATTTCACATGCTTGTCAGTCCACCTTGAGTGATCACAATGTAAATACGAGCTTGGTGTTCTCTTTCATGTTGCTCATGACTGCACTGTCTTTGTGCCTGCCACAACTCCTAGATATTTGCAGCAGTGCGCTTCTTGAACGACAAGTCGGTTGCGGTGGTGCCACTGGAATGGATTAAGGGTAGCCAGTGCATGTGGCCACACTTTCTGTCATCTTCAGACATCGCCGAGGCTGCCCAGCGTGCCGACAGTCCTGACTCATCTTTTATTCGCCGCAACGTCCAGGTCCTCAAACTTACATGTATGTACAGGCAAGCGTATGTACTATAATGAATATGGGCATAACAACGTAAATTAAGAATAGTGTAATGAACATTAGTACAGTTAGTGAATGTCTGCTTATAGTGAAACACTAGATGTGATGAAGTTATTTTTAAGAGGCCCTACAATCTTCTCTTTTCTACCTTCTGTAGCACTGAAGCGAAGAAGTGAAGGAAACGCCATGCTTAATTTTCATTGCTGGAGCCCTGAAATGTAATTATGCGAGTATAAACACAATTTAAAATGCTAGTAAAAGAGTTCATATTTCCCGAGTTCTAGGAATTTATGTACTGTATTTAATGTGGGCATAACATCGTAAATTAGCAATAGTGCAATGAACATTGATACAGCTTAGGAAAGTCCACTTATAGTGAACCACTAGGTATGATGAAGTTATTTTCAAGAGGCCTTTCCAATGTTCTCTCTTCTACCTTCTGTAGCACTGAAGCGAAGAAGCGAAGGAAACGCCTTGCTTAATTTTCATTTCAGAAGTCCTGAAATGTAATTATGCGAGTATAAACACAATTTAAAATGCTAGTAAAAGAGTTTATATTTCTTGAGTTCTAGGAATTTATGTACTGTAATTAATGTGGGCATAACGTCGTAAATTAGGAATAGTGCAATGAACATTGATACAGCTTAGCAAATGTCCGCTTATAGTGAAACACTAGATATGATGAAGCTATTTTCAAGAGGCCCTGCTATGTTCTCTTTTCTACCTTCTGTAGCACTGAAGCGAAGAAGCAAAGGAAATGCCATGCTTAATTTTCATCACATAAGCCCTTATTTGTCATATGCAAATTAAACACAATTTAATATGCAAGTAGAAGAGTTAATATTCCCCGAGTTTTAGGGATTTATGCTAAGTTGTGTATTGTTGTGTTGTTAAATGCTGTGTAATAAATGTCGTACGATCTCTTTCAAACAGACACTGCCGCATGTTTACATCTGTGTTGTTGCTTTTCCTTTTCCTGTTTTTTTCTCTTGAAGCCATAGTTTTCTTTGTTTTGTATTGTATCATACATGTTATTTGCAATTATGTAAATTGCGAATGACATATCGCACTGCTTCAGCTTTTACCCGGGTGATGTCTAGTCATGCACCTTTCGGGCCTTTCGATGAATCTCGTAAGACAGTTGTATGTTGCCTTGAATAAAGTCTGAATGAATAAATTTATTATGATGAGGTTTGGCTGGAGCCGTGTTTTCTTAATCTGTTCATTGTTTTGGTGCTAAAAGGCGCAGGTAACTTGAAATTGTTTAACACTACCTTGCAAGTGTCAAATTCACGAGGGTGTTTTCACCCTGTCAGTGCTCATGAACAGTACTTACAATGCTGTTTCTCCTGTGGGTTACATTCACTGTGCTTGCCTTTACACTCAAACCTCATTACAACAGTCACATCTGCCATGAAAGTACTTTACTATATACGAAAATTAGTTTTTAAAAAATTAGTTTTTAAACATATATTTTTAACTCTGCATCTAAGACAAAGCCATTCTTCACTTATGTACATCGCTATGACCGATGATTCGTTGTAGCTGGTTTATTATATTGAGGTTTGAACACATTTTGTAAATGTATTATTGGGCTACTGCTTCTGCCATTTATGTTGATTTGCTATGCATCCTGTAAGTTGTCAATACATGAAAGCAAATAAATTACCATGAGAGAGAGGCAAGTAAATATATTGATGAGATATTGTTTACAGTATTCTACCAGACCCGAGTTTTCATGTTCAAGTACTCTGAATACTTTTTTTGATGTTAGTTTTTCAGATTTGAGAGTTTATTTGAAATTTTTATTTGCGAAATTTATGTTCATTAAGCCTTTCGTGTTTTACATCAGTGGGCCCTGCTACCACAGAAAGACAACTGGTACTGCTTTTTCCAGTCCTTTCTCCAATTTATAATGGTGTTGATATCGTACTGCATTAGAAGAGTCAGACAAGTTGTATAATATGTAGATTTGACATAGTGAGTAGTTCCTTAAAAGAACCATTGTTGAGGCATGCTGGTACAGCTGAAACTGGTAGACGATTAGGTAGAGGCATTAGGTTAAAAATTTGTAGCAAATCACTTCATGTCATGCAGGAAAAGGGTGATCAAATTTCACCAATAGGGGGCGTAAAAGCACACACAACGTTGCAGGTCAGTGAGGGTAAAATGTCAAAGTTGTCACCCTAGTGTATACAAGAAAGATTAATAATGCGGGAAAATACATAGTAGGTTGTGTGCACCTGAAACCGTCTTCTTTAAGTGTCAGAGTTACTGTTGTGTGGGGCATCCGCGTACTGCTAGACCCTCACAGTGTTCTTGAATCAATGGTGCAGATTCATACGACAGGGCACATACCTGGTTGCAAAGGGAAACAGAAGGCAGCCTTGAGGCATTGACTGACGAAGGTGAGTGCGCATGCCTTTTGCACGCTTATGTTAGAGTTCGGAAATGAAAGGCAAAGTGCCCTTTATGATAGTTATAGCGCGAGAACAGAGTGACAACAAAGCGACAAGAACCTAGCCCAAACCTTTACACTTCTAAAGTGCCCTCCTTGCACAACACAAATACGATTATTTATGTTGTAGAGCTTTACGATCTGAGAATTTCCTAATTCAAATGTGGAAGCTGAAGAGAAAAACTAGAAACTTTTAATTTTGACTATGCAGGGGTAGAACAGCTGTCCTAATGGAGCCGATTTGATGCAATTCCCCATTTTTGTGCCGAGCTGAGCCAAAATGTCCAATCAACGTCAAAGTTTTCTCAATTTCACTTATTCTAGCGAGAAGGGATGCTGCGTTGGCCACCTGTAGTTTGCGTTATCAGTCAATTCAGGTGTGTACAATTTAACCCTAAACCACTGTGTAACATACATACTCATTAGGCCAGGACACTCGCAAAATGCGATTGACCAGATAAAATAACAATGCCGCGCACCCATCGGTCCGCTGCCCGCAGCTTATATCTATCGGTGGGACGACGCAACTTAGTTCGCAACACGTTGTGGGAAATATCAGTTTCATAATCGGCAAACGCGGCTATGGCATGTTTGGAATTAAATCTGGAAGCGTATACTGCTATGATTACGTTGCGGCAAACGAACTCGTCGTGTGGTGAATGCCCGCGTTGCCGACGGCCATGTGTATGGTTACCATAGCAACAACACATACGATTGGCCGTGAGATCGAGCAGAGTCGCCGCCTGGTGGCAACTGGCCGAAATGGTGAAGTGTGGATTGCTCCTTGCGTCGTCTGCTAGCCAGGTCGTGCACGTACGTCATGTTTATATGTGCACGTACGTCATGCACGTTCTCAAAGTGTGGCTTGTCCGGTCATGTCAGCACGAGTGTAACTGTTTTTATGCATGCCTGAAACAACATACGAAAGCATTTGGTCTTGCTCGGCTGCTAATTGATCGTAACAATTTCGGCGAGTTCAACTTTCCAGAATGCTGTTTATTGTCGTCGTACCCTCCATTCACCGGAACAATTTCAGAGTGGGTGCCGCTTTCTGTTTCAAGCACATCGCAAATGCTCCTGGCATCCTCCCAAACATGAGTACTACTATTAAATGCTGCGTGAATGTAGCATTATATATAGACTCGATTGTAAAAAAGAAAAAGAAAAAAAAACAGGCTGGAGGCAATGCACTTGCGCGCTGTTGGTAGGTCTACACCTACGACACTGTAGTTTATCAACCACGCGAGGGGTCTTAGTTGTGCTTATCTGGCCGTGGTACCACTATATAGAAATATTACTATCTCATAAACTGTGAGACTTTGGTACTTATACTGTACTTAAAACAGAGTTACTATGCGCAACCATTTGCTTATATTTAAGAACGCTCTAAAGAGCCCAGACTTTGAAACTTTGAAAATTAATTCAGAAGGCATGCCTTATATATAATATCGTACAATTTCACTGAAAATTTCACCTTTTTATGTTGTCTTCAGCGTTTGTGTGGCATTGTTAGTGGCTGACGAAAGGAAGTAGTAATTTCTTGTCTGGAAAAAAAAAAAACATGCTTGTCCCATTAATCAGGGCTTTGTTGTAGCATTGTCATGCACGTAATTTGTCGATAAAAGCTTTCTGCTGAACTCTTATATAATAATTCACTGCTGCAAGAATATGTGCAAATGGTAAACGCAATGTAGCACAAAGTGCCATCAGCCAGAGCTTTTGCCATTTTTAAAAGTCACACCTGACAATGACAATCCAAAATGTTGGTTACTATTGAAGTAGGTGAACAGTTATCCTCTATCTTTAACATCACTAGGAAGTCGTCAACATATCTGTAGACATTAACTACAGATTGTCCCACTAGCTCATGTTGTAGCTTCCGGTCAAACTTTGCTAAGAATATTTCACTAAGCACAGGGGCCACACAGGACCCAATGCATATGCCCCTCCTTTGCACAACTGTCAAATCATCAAACTTCCTAGTGATGTTAAACATTGAGGATAACTGTTCACCCACTTTAGTAGTAAACAACATTTTGGATTGTTTTAAACAATGCACCAGTTCATTATCATTCTTTAATCATATGGTGTAGTAGCGCAAATTCACGGGGACGAAGAGGACAAGAAAACACGACACTCGCTACGAGAAAAAGAAAAGAAGGATGCATTAGTCAGTCATCGGTTTCGTTAAGTAACCGAGAAGCCAGCTACCTCGAAGGATTTAATTGAGATCAGTGTTTGCATGTGTCATACTCTCCTTTTTGTCGTTTCAAAATTTTGTTTCAAACACGTGTGAATTGCCGCAAAATTTTTTGGTTTTTTTTTATTTGATGTTACCCAGGGCTGTTTTAGTTATGTCATCTAAAAGTGTCTAAGCTTAACTGCCGTGCACTATCACTTGAGTCTGCGCAAAAGCTTCTGTTGGCAATGATTCAGTGTTCGTAGTTCTTTTCTGTGTCGCTAGGGTTGTGGGTTATATATGAAGTGCTGCTTCTGCAAACCATATGGTTAAATGATGTCTCACCAACTAGCCCAGCTCTCAACCCTACTGAACTTCATTATCATTCACACATGAACAACCAGCCAGAGAGGCTTTGCAGTTTTATATCTTAATATTGATTTTAGTGCAGTTGGTCACGTTTGCTGGGAGTTTTCCCCGCTGTCAAAGAAGGGCCTGTTACCCTTTGACTCTTCTCTTCTCACAGCAAGCTAGTGAAAAGGGAGATAGCTAATTCCTGCCTTAGTTCACTCAGCAAATCATGTCCACACAAAATGGAATGCAGTTTCCAGAATTAAGTAAGGCGCTTACTCAGTTCGGGTTACCCGGATAGCTTGCTTGTGGCTGTAGGCAGTACCATGTTAGCCTACAGCCAGAGCTTTCCTGACTAGACTTATCGACTGTCCCACATTTCATAGTGAACAGAATAAGAGAAAAAAAATCATATACATATGAGGTGCGAATAGTGCTACTGAACGAATCACACAGATATGTGGGCATTTTACAATCTTTTCTTTCTCTCTTTTTGTGGTATGCACTATAGAATAAAGGAAGCCTCCTCGTTGGAAGAATGGAAAACAGGGCGACATTATTGCCCAGAGCACCTTTGCATGAACGCTTCTCTTCTCGGCCGATCCAGTTCAGTCCAGTCTCGCGCCGCGCACTCCATGCACTGCTCCTATCATCGTCCCTCTCTTCTTCCAATATTCAACACACTCCGGGGCCCGAGGTGGCTATAGTTAAAGTGTGCGGTTTTTGTGCAGGCCACAACCGTCGAGAGTCATTCGGTATTCTTAGTTTGCATGGTCGAACTATGCCATTTTTAAAAGTCACACCTAACAATGAAGAACTCTAATGCACCCATGTTCTAAGCACATGTTGGTCGTTCACGACTACTTATACCAGTTCTAGGTCAATCAGTCTGTGATAATTTAGGTTTTCTTCTGTGCCTGCTCCTCCATCCGTGCTTCTGACACTTGTGCCAAGCTCGTGTTTCTGAATGCGTCGCCTTCTCGATAAGCTTGTGAGAAGCATCGCAGCGTCTGAAAGCTCCGATCGTCCAAAAGCCTTGAGACCTGTCACGTTTATAGTCACAGTATCTAGGAGAATTCTCACAGCAGTGACGTCAGTGGAACATCGTACGAGGTTGAGTGTTCTCAGGTTCTCCAAGTACTTATGCTCGATGATTCTCGTGTTGCCAAAGCGGTTGGCCAGGATTTCGATGGCATCTTCTGCACATGAAGAGTCTGTCACTTGAATTCCCTCGATCGTTTTGGCTGCTGGTCCAACCAAAAGAAATTGCAGGTAGTGAAATCTTTCGACGTTCGTCAGGCCGGTTATTGTATAAACGGCATATTTGAGCACGTCCCAGAATGGCTGTCACTGTACACTGCTCTGTTCAAGTGAACCAAGTCAAGCTTTGCTAGCTTTGAAACATCACCAATGAAACGATTTCCCGAAGCCGCACCTGGAGTCGCATCATCGTTGGGTATCAGTAGGCTCCGATTCACCGCTGTTTCAGGCTGAGGCTGCTCGATGTGATACGAAAGAAGGGACAGCATTGCTGCTGCATTGTCTTCATACTTCAAGACTGATATGTAGTCCTCAGAGTGGGTGCCGCTTTCTGTTTCAAGTACATCGCAAATGCTCTTGGCTGCCTCTCAAACATGAGGACTATTAAATGCTGCTTGCTCAACCGAGAGTCCCTCCAGTTGTTCAATGAGCACGCACGCGTAGTTCATCGTTGCAGTTCTTCAGTCGGTCGCGCTGAACTCAAAGGGCCGGGGCACTAAACTAACTCGATTCAATGAGTCGGCTTGCCTTGTTACGTAGACGAGTATGCGAAGCTCGTTGGGTCGCTCGTTTACCCTTGATTTGATACATCTTCATTGGTGTGGAAGTCCTTTCGTTGTCGGGTCGCTCGCGTCACAAATCCCGGGTTTCTCGGCACCATAAAATGTAGAAAGAAGAAAACCTCCTCGTTAAAAAAATGGAAATCAGGGTGACTTTATTGCCCAGAGCACCTTTGCATAAACGCGTCTTTTCTCGGCCGATTCAGTTCAATCCAGTCTCACACCGCACGCTGCACGCGCTGGTCCCATCATCGTCCCTCTCTTTTTCCAATAATCAACATGCAGACGACAAAGATGTAAATAAGTAGTTCAGTCACGCTACAGCATTGCGTAGCAGGCAGAACACAAGCTAACCACGTACAAACACAGCAAAAGCGTGATTTAGTGCAAAAGTGTGAGGAGAGTCACCTAGGGCGAGCATCCCTACGAAAGGCAGAATGCGCTTTACTCCCTGGTAGTGTTACCGTGGCATAGGTGTCGTGCGCCGATTTAGCAGAGAAGAGTGTAGATATCAACAATAAACTGTAGTCAATGCATTGTATCCGCCGACAATTGGCTCAGACCGCATTCAATGAAGCGCCGCTGTGTGTATTTGTATATGCACCGCTGACCGCCTATCCACACTTGCGTGGGGGCGGTGCTGCCACCTATAGCCCGATCTCACTGCGAATAAATATTCGGTGCCATCAACAGGCTAACAGGCACGTGCCGCCATTACTTTATTTAAACGCGCCTTGCTTACAAGCTTAGCAGTTCTGCTCTAAACCTTACTTCATTGCGGAAAAAAAAAGCGGGGGAGGGGGGAGTGTAGAAATTTGAAAATTTCTTGGCCTTGTTCTTACTTGTACAGAACGCCGTTTAAGCCACCCTCACCGCATTACACTATTAACTTGCGAAAAAGCGTTTTAAGGTTTGGAAGGGGCTGTTAGGGCAGCACAGTTTGTACAATTACTCATGCATTTATACACTACATAATTGTGAGTACTAAAATGATTGCTTACATCTTTAAAAGTTACTGGCCATAATTTGGAGCATTGTTTGATATTTCTGTAGCCCTTTAATGTGAAATAAAACTGTGTGCCAGTTTTTCTCTGTTTTTCTTCACCTCTACTTGTCACTTCTATAAGGGAAAGTGAGGAGTACTCAAGAGCGAGGTATATAACAGCTGCATCCTGCCACTACTTACCGACAGAGCAGAAACCTGGAGGCTTACAAAGGGGGTTCAGCCTAAATCGAAGATGACACCGCAAGCAATGGAACAGAAAATGGTAGTTGTAACCTTAAGAGACAACAAGAGAGCACAGTGAGTCAGGGAACCAACCGGGGTTAAGGATATCATATATAGTTGAAATCAGGAAGATGAAATGGACATGAGCCAAGCACATAGCGTATAGGCAGTATAACCGTTAACGTTAATCATTAAGGGTAACTGACCGTATTTCCAGAGAAGGCAAACACACGAAGGGGAGACAGAAAGTTAGGTGGGCCAATGAGATTAAAAAACGCCAGGCCTGTGCGGAAGGCACAGCACAGTCACAGCGAAAGGTAGAAGAGCGGCCTTTCAGAGCCTTTTCTAAACACTCATTGGGTAACTACTGCAAGTACACTTGCTTGATACCAACTACAGAATTATTAACCAAACTTTTTGGGTAGTAGGCCAGCATTCGCTTTGCTATTTTTTGTCATTCTTCTGAGAAGCATGGTATCCTCTAAATACTTGCAAGGAATTTTGTGCCAATTATTCATGCATTGGCGATGAGGTGAGGAATTATGCCAAGATGGATATGCGCCACAGTTAATACCTGAACAAAAATAGGCTTTTGTAATGGTTTGGAGCATTGGACGTCCCACTCGTTACGCTATTCATATTGTGCGATGACTGGTTGTTCTTTCGTTGTTTTAAAATGCTTTATAAGTCATAATAACGCGGTCGCTTTCCCGACATCAAGCCTACCTAAGGCAAGTTTGCCAGCAAGTCCCAAACACCGGCGTGGCTCAGTGATAGAATACTGGGCTGGCCCCCAGCGGACCTCAGTTCGACGGACACTGGCGGCGGCGACTGACAACTACGACGCAGCGCGTGATCCTAGTTGTGATTTCATAACAGCTTTTGCTGTAAAAGTTTGCAGGCAAGTGTAATGTGGTTGCAGAAAGCACACGACTGGGTTGACTGGTGAATCATGGAAGATGCCTTTGCCCTGCAGTAAGCGTAGTCAGGCTGATGAAGATGATGACTCTTCACTTTTACGAATCTCCGATATCCCAAGGCGGCCAGCTTGGCAGGCCCACATTTCGATCCTCAGAGTTCGTCAAAAGATTCGACAGGCATGGCGATTGAATGCCGATGTGGACTTTATAATTGTTTGCCGAGGGGGGGTGGTTCAAAATATTGTTTTTATTCAAATAGCAGGGAATTTTCACTCTGCATGATTCACGGGATGCTTAACGGTTGCACATAATTTTTTATACATACGTCTTTTTCATACTGCTCCATATTTGGTTTCTTGTGATAAAAAGTGAATGCGTTTTTTTCCGTAACCTGCTCCACACTTGGATATCAGTGCTCCAAAAGTAGCATTCGCTCCTCCGAAAATTTCTCTAAATTCTATTTCGGCTGTCGCACACCTGGTCTTCACATTAGTCCTAGAAAATGACAGGTTTAACGATCGTCGCACATGGTAGGGACTCCAGAAAAGTAATCATTGGCAGCAATAAGGAGCACAATGAAGTTATGCTTGTTGTCCACTCGGGAGTCCTCTACGAGTGTGCACACTGCGTTTCAAGCCATTTAAAAAAATGCATGGTGCATGTTGTGCCTTCGTAGTTGGCGTGTACAATGGTACACACTGCTGCTGAAGGGGTTAAATTAAAAAAATCACAGTGTATCCACGAAGAAAATGATGAGGGGGCCAAGTAGTGGGACCATTTCGTGTTATTGTGAATCACCCATGACATTAACCACTTACGCGTGTGAATGAGTGACAATACATTCAATTTTTATTGGTCATAATTGATATGTTGTGTCGAGTGTTAAATTTCATTTTTCCTTCATTATTACTACTTTGTGGTTTATGATCTAGCCTGAATTTGGCAGAAATGAGGTCTAGGCACATATTCTGCTGGTTGTTTCCAGTCATACGAAATGCAATGTAGAGCATATCGAGATGTCATATATTGCACGAGTCAGTCATTGTCCGTTATCATCGTCGTCATAATTTTCATCAGCGTCATCGTCATGGCGTATAGTGGGTATCTTGCATGGGCTGTGTCATGACGGCTGTGTCATGATGCTTACCGAGGACAGCTTCCGAACCAAATAGAATTACGAACTGTGTGTTAAAATGTTTACTCCTAATCCTGTTTACTCCTACCTAATGTTTTGCTAAAACAAGTGAATTATTCGTTAGGGAACACATGGATAACTTCAGAATGGAAACTTGCCAAAATTATATTGTTCCTCAAATATGAAAATGAAGCATACATGTTGGATTACATAAGGCCAATCACACTGACATCAAACTTAGTGAAATTGGTAGAGAGAATCATCAGTATACGAATTAATGAACTTATTACCATGAGGTCAATTCTAAGCCCCTGTTAAATTGGGTTGAGGGCTGGTTGTTCAATTTGGCATGCCCACGTTTATTTAAAAAGTCTGCTTCAATTAGCTCAGCCACATAAAAAATATGCAGCTTTAGTTGCCTTAGACATCGCTAAAGCATACGATACCGTGGAGCACTGTATTTTTATAGATCGATTAGAATATCTTGATTTTCCATCATACATAGTAGCGTGATTCACAATTTTTTTGCAGACAGGAAATTTTATTGTCTTAAAGATGGGTTTTCATCATCTACTCATACCCAAACGAGGGGAGTACCGCAAGGCTCAGTGCTTTCCCCAGTGCTATTTAATTTACTAAGAAGCACCATTCCACGTAAACAAGATATAACAACTTATGCTTATGCAGATGATATCGCATTTTTTGCAATGGCAGATAACATTCAGACCTTATATGAATGGCTGCAGACTTACCTTAATATATTGGAGAGCTGGCTCGATGGCAACTGCTTTCTACTTAGTCCGAGTAAATGTGCCCTCCTTGTTTTCCCGCTGCAATACCCTGTGCACATCTCTCTGTCTTACCATCATGAGGATATACCACAGGTGGAATCTGTTGAATACCTTGGAGTAATTTATCACACATGGCTTAACTGGCGACCTCATATCGAACATGTCGCTGGAAAAGGTGTGCGGGCCATTGGCATATTACGTAGGCTAAGCAACTACCACATAGGTATGAGAAAAAACACATTGGTAATGATATATCGCATGTACGTTTGTCCCATTTTAGAATTTGGTTGTGTACTTTTCTCCGGAGTTCCAGCTTACAAGTTGCGGCCTCTAATTCTTCTGGAAAGAGAAGCTTTGTGCTTATGCCTTGGCCTGCCCAAAACAGTTGCTAACAATCTGTTGTATTTCGAATCGAGGGTCCCTCTGCTTTCTTGTAGAATTCGCCTTCTGACTGTTCAGACATTCTTAAGGATTTATGAATCACCATTTGGACATTCAGAAACAGCTTTTATTTCCACCCCGAAATCATTTTTTGGTGCTAGATGGCCGCGATTTTACACCCCACAAATCATATTTGTGCAAAATTTACTGGAGCCTCTAAATGTACGTACATGTGATATCATGCCGAGTTGGAATAATTCATACCCTGTTGAAATTCAATTCGACGAATTTTTTCCTAATAATGCCAAATTACTTCCCCATAATATTTTGGATGGTTTACCACAAGATCATCGGCATAGTATTACAACGAACATTATTACTGCTACAGACGCATCGCAATATGATGAAAAGTCAGGGGTTGGTATTTTCAGCCCGATTTCAGACTGGATTTATTCCCTTCAACTACCCGATTTCATACCTGTTTTTGTGGTTGAATTTCCGGCAGTAGTGCTTGCCTTACGCAAGTTAGATACAACAATTACATCAGCTGTCATAATAACAGATTCCCTATCTCTCAGTGCGGCACTTTCTGTTGGTGCTGATAATGAAGCAACAGAGGCATTATGTGCACTAGTGCCTGCACATTTGAGAAAAGTACGATTAGTTTGGGTGCCTGGACATAAAGGTTTATTTTTAAATGAAATAGCCGATTTCTTAGCTAAGTCGTGAATTAGCAAACCGATTCTATCGCACTGTCCATCATCCGCTTATGTGACTGCTTCTCGATTCCACAGATGTCCCCTTATGGAAGTCTTTAGAGGTACCGCACTAACAAACTCTACAGAATATCGCCATTTATTATATCCCTGGCGGAGAGACTTTTGCCGCACTCATAAACCAGAAGTAGCTATCACAAGGCTGTGTTGCTGAGTACCAAGTCTAAATTTCTATAAACACAGGTCTGCTCAGGCACCTACCTTCGCCACTGTGTGCATTCTGTGATGAACTGGAAACAATAGATCATTTCTTTTTGACCTGCAGGCAGTTTAACACATTACGAAAAACCCTTTTAGAAACACCTTTACGTGCTATTGGTATAGACTTATCTGTGCCTGTCATTTTGTTTTTTTGGAGCTTCCATTTCTGTGTTCTCCAGTGCGACAGTATGTGCGGCTGTCCGGGACTATATTGATGAAACTAATAGGCTGACTAATTAACCTGTTTCATTATCCTAACATGTCCACAAAGTTATATATGTATAAAAATCAGATTATTGCTCTATTCTAAGAATAAATTTGTTTATGTAAATAGCTGTATGCATTACATTAAGCCCCACACTTTCCTAGGCTATCGGTAATCTTTCTATTATACCACCATTATTCCAAATCTGAACAGTAATTTTCAAAACCACTCTATTCTTGGCCAATCACCCATAGTGGGTATGCGCCATGATCAATAGGTGAACAACAACAATCTGCTTGTTCATCATCGTCATCGGCAGCCATGGTGCGACAGAAAACAAGCCTTGTTCGTAAGCTGCTTTACTAAATGTTTATGATTCTTGCTAGTACTAACATTGCGTGCTGCAATAACTTCTCGTCCGAGGGCTTTAAAGAGGTTTTGAGTAATCATGGAATTAATTCCATGATTACGGGGCACAACACCGCATGCCACCTGATGCTCAACGCTCTGTTAACCTTTCAGGCGATGGTGTCCTGGCTCTCTGCCAACGCCCCAGTGTTTCCCAACCCACCACGGGTACCTGGACCGGTCCGTGAGCTTCAATCCTGGAGCTTCGAACTTCCCTGGAACACACCAAACCCGCCCGGAAATCCAGTTTTGGCTGCATCACGCTTAGCATGGCAACAACCACCGGCTTCAACGTCATTGGTCACATGGCCCGAAAGAACGCAATATATTCCTGCAAGTGACGCCGTCTGCTCGGGGCACAACACCGCATGCCACACGATGCTCAACGCTCTGTTAACCTTTCAGGCGATGGTGTCCTGGCTCTCTGCCAACGCCTCAGTGTTTCCCAACCCACCACGGGTACCTAGACCGGTCCGTGAGCTTCAATCCTGGAGCTTCGAACTTCCCTGGAACCCACCGAACCCGCCCGGAAATCCAGTTTTGGCTGCATCCCGCTTTGCATGGCAACAACCACCGGCTTCAACGTCATCGGTCACATGGCCCGAAGGAACGCAATATATTCCTGCAAGTGACGCCGTCTGCTCGGGGAACAACAACAGATACATGTAATGACCTACCATTACATGTATCTTCTAACATACGCATGTTTGCAGACGACTGCGTTATTTATCGTAAAATAAAGAACGTTTCGGATAACACAACTCTTCAAACTGACTTACTAAGCTTACAGGAATGGTGTAACCTTTGGCTAATAAAACTCAACCCTAACAAATCTAAAACTGTTTCCTTTCACCGCCGTCGAAATCCGATAGTATTCCCGTACCAAATTGCTGACACAAACCTCGAATTAGTTCCTTCCTATAAATATCTCGGAGTAACCCTTTGTAGCGATTTAACTTGGGCAACGCACATTACGAACATCATTGCATCTGCTAACAAAACACTCTGGTTCTTAAAACGCCATTTGCGTCACGCTCCTAATAATGTCAAATTACTAGCTTATCAATCTCTCGTAAGGATGAAGATAGAATACGCATCAGTCATTTGGAGCCCAAATTAAGCATATCTCATCAATCAACTCGAGTCACTTCAAAATTGAGCCACATGATTTATTCATTCTACGTACTCTTACGACGTCAGCATATCAGCACTGAAAACAGAATCTGGCCTATCATTGCTTGCATCTCGTCGCCGCATTTCTAGTCTTTCCCTTTTTTACAAGTTTTTTTACAGCTCGCTCGGCAGGCCACCATACATTCTTCCTCCGGCACGCATCTCCCATCGCACTGGTCACCCGCAACAAGTTGCGCGACCGCGTACGCGCACCGTCACTTTTTCGTCCGCATTCTTTTTTCATGCAGCTACGGACTGAAACGGCCTTTCTAACGAAATCACCGCCATAACCTGTCCTACCACCTTTTTGAACACCGTAACAAATTACCTTGCATTGTAAAAAAAAAAAAATATATGGCTTTCACGTTTTCATATATGTACCCACCCCTTATGTAATACCCCTTCAATGGGGTCTTTAAGGTAATAAAATGAAACGAAATGAAATGAAACACCGCATGCCACACGATGCCCAACGCTCTGTTAACCTTTCAGGTTAGTTACCTCGACTGTTCGAAACAGTATCGTTCTAGCGATCGTTTTCTCGTGTTGGTGTTGTGCCCCGGCAACACTCAACACGTTGTCGACTTTCATTTGTGCTGCGACATGCTCACCTGTCCTTTGCTTTCCGATTTGATATTACTGCTTTCCGGCGACATAGAACTTAACCCCGGACCCCCAAACGCTGTTGACCTCCCATATGTCTTGAGCACTTTTAGGCAACTAGAGAACGAACAGGCAGCATTGCGCACTGAACTAAACCAGCTTAAAGAAGCATGCAATCAACAATCCATTCTTCTGACATCTTTTGACCAACGCATTACAGCACTAGAAACAAAACAACCCTTTTCACCCACGCCTTTAATTAATGCTGAAACAGGCCAGCTAAAGCAAGAAATTGCCACGCTTAGAGCTGCTAACATCGACGTAAGCAATCGCATGCGTCGGAATAATCTTTTTTTTTTTGGTCTTGATGACGACCCCAGGGAAACATGGTGGCAATCGAAGATAAAGTTAAAGCGTTTTGTTCGACGCAGCTCTCCTTGCCGCTGCTTTCGAGCAACATCGAGAGAGCCCACCGTATCGGCGCCTTTACGGCCAGCAAAAAACGTCCTGTTATTGTTAAATTTTCTAGCTTCAAGGCTAAAGACGGGATTCTATCTTGTGGACCCAAGCTGAAAAACACAAATTATGCGATTAGAGAAGATTTCGCTGCCGCCACTCGCTTGGCCCGCTCCAAGCTTCTTAAGTACATACTGTTGTGTTTTGGGTTTTCAGTTTCGCTTTCGGATTGACATGTGAGGATGCCAGGGGGCGCCGCTCTGGCATCATTCCAAGGCGACTGTAAAATAAAGGCAGTGTGTGTTAGGTAACCGGAGAGTGCGGTTGTGCTTTCTTTCGGCGCTGTGCGCCAACCTGCGTGTTCGGGCTGGTGGGTGTCCCCGCCGGCCGCGTACGTCTCCGTCGGCCGTCTTCTTCTTCTTCTGCTTCGTCGGGACCAGCCAGCCCCCCATACAGCAATGGCGACAAGGGTGGGATAGGAGACGCCATTTCAAGCAAGAAGAATGGAGAGGTGCTGACGAGAAGAAAATGACGCCAGTACACTGTTTGAAGACGAAGGCAGAGGCGGCGTAGCTGAATGAAGAAATTAAGCAACGCAGCACGCAGTAGCCACCTTGCTGAGAACAAAGAGCGTCTAGGGTTAGCACGAACACGGAGAACGAAATGGGTTCTTACAAGTCCTCGTAGATCTATCAGATTATTACATGTGGCCTCCATGTACAGGCATTTATTCTTCAAGGGGGGAGGAGTTACCAGTCGGTGTCGCTGGTTCAAGTACACCAAGTCATACGGTTCACTTCGAACCTTCAAATACGGCTGATACCGTTGAACCGGACTCCGGTCCGCAAAATTCTTCCGAAGCTCATGCTGCGAGCTCCGATGAGACCGCAAATTTTAACGCTCATTCAGAGTCTTCACAATCTTCCACTGCTCTTGATGTGTCACATCAGAGCAGAAGTGACCAAGATGCAGAGACACCCGATTCTGCAACCAAAAGGGCCCGCCCTAAGCGGAAGCGGCAGAAGCCGCGTCGGTTCGAAGACTACGTGACGTAGAACTCTTGTTCCGAACAGTTGTGTACATTTTTTTTGTTTGTCAGTGCATTTTCAGGACTTGTAGTGTGTGAGTTCGGTGTGCCGTGTTCTGAATTTTCATGTTCTAATGTACATACCTTGTAAAATATGTTGGTATCGAGCATGTATAAATGTAAACAGTGTATAGGTGTGCTTTTTTTCGAGGAGAGGATGATTGTTGTGTTTTGGGTTTTCAGTTTCGGTTTCGGATTGACATGTGAGAATCCCAGGGGGCGCCGCTCTGGCACCATTCCAAGGCGACTATACAATAAAGGCAGTGTGTGTTGGGTAACCGGAGAGTGCGGTTGTGCTTTCTTTCGGCGCTGCGCGCTAACCTGCGTGTTCGGGCTGGTCGGTGACCCCGCTGACCGCGTACGTCTCCTTCGGCCGTCTTCTTCTTCTTCTGCTTCGTCGGGACCAGCCAGCCCCCAATACAGCACATACGTTCCGCCAAATGCGCTTTTAAACTGAAACTTGATAAACTTCTTGTAGGTAAACGTGTTTACTATTACGATTTTGTCAGTGATACCGTTGTGGAATGCACCCAAAATGGCCCTGCTGAGCCTTCACGTACTGAATCATCTACAAATGCAAGAATTATCACTGATTGACATCATGTGAAGGCGTCCACGACCTTGCCACGCTATCGGCCCTTAACATACCATCTTTTTAACATCGCTTTCACGAATTGTCGCAGCGTAATCCCCGAATGTGACCACCTCCATAGCCTAATCGAAGACGTTGATGCACACATCGTACTCTTAACAGAAACGTGACTACATCCTGACATTAGTGATAACGAAATACTCCGATCTAATCTGAACTTCAGCATATATCGTCGTGACCGGCTGGACCGGAGAGGGGGTGGTGTTCTCATTGCGGTCCGCAATACCTTGTGTTCCACTTTTTTATTCCACGACGACACCCTTGAACTAACATGGGTCTGTGTGCGAAATCGCACAGTTACGGCTGTATTTGGTATCTGCTACAGGCCTCCCGACAGTCCGAATTCTTTCTGTTCATTACTCGAGCGCGCCTTAACTAAAGTCAAAGAAAAACTTCCCGATGCCTCTATCTTTTTGTTCGGTGACTTTAACTACCCTTCAATCAGCTGGCCCCTCCTCTCCACTCCAAGCGCCTCCCCAACAAACGAAGCTAATCAGTTCATCCACCTTACTCTAGACTAACTTGCACGAAGTCATATCATGCCCCACTACAGGGAACAGCACACTAGATCTTTTACTAACCACGAACCCTGATGATGTAAATAGTGTAACGGTGTTACCTGGTATCAGTGATCATAGCGTTTTGCACATTCGCTTATCCTTGCCTCTCATAAAGAAGTCACCCGTAACTAAAACGATCACAGATTACAAAAGAGGAAACTACGACGCCATAAATATGGGACTAGCACAATTCCACGAAAACTTCCGGCATTCCTACAAAATCGTACCGTGAATGCTAACTGGGAACTGTTCAAAAACAAGCTCATAAGTCTCAAAAATAAATTTATCCCTACTATTATTATCAAAACCGACTCACTCAATCAGTGGTTCACTGAATGCCTAAAATCCTTACTCAACAGAAAAAAACGCCTATACCGATCAGCGAAACTACGCAACAATACCGACGCCTAGGAAAAATATCGCCTGTGCGCCGATCAGTACATGAAAGAGGTAGTTGAAGCAAAAGCTAAATACTTCTCAGTGGATCTGCTATCTATCCTACAATCGAATTCTAATAAGTTTTGGCGTTTGCTTTCACCAAAGTCAAGTAGCTACCAAATCGAACTTGTTGATTCAGGAGGTCAGCCGATAAACAGTGAGGATTGCGCATCCGTCCTTAATGACTAATTTGCATCAACATTTAACCCCGCCAATAGCACTGCCGTCTCACCCTCTCCCTTCAGTTCCCCTCGAGAACTCTCCCCATTCGACATAAATCCTGATGGAATTTCTAATTTACTTCGTAATCTTAAATCTTCTTCATCGGCTGGCTGTGATTGTATCACCACCAAGCTTTTGAAAAACACTGTCCAATATTCTAGCCTATTACTTTCTCTAATATTTTTGCAATCCTTAGAGCTGGGCACCGTTCCAGACGAGTGGAAAAAAGCCCAGATTATACTGATCTTTAAGTCAGGCAACCGTTCAATCCCAGCTAATTACCGTCCAATTTCTTTAACGTGCATTTGTTCTAAACTATTTGAGCACATTATAACATCTAGTCTGAGGAGCCACCTTGAATCAATTAATTTCTTCCATCCACTTCAACACGGCTTTCGCAAACATTTTTTCTGTGATACCCAGCTCGCCGAATTTACGCACGACTTACTTAATTCCATGGATAATAACCTTCAGACAGACGCCATTTTTCTGGATTTTGCAAAAGCCTTTGACCGCGTACCTCACAATCACCTGATTCGCAAGCTAACTTCTCTTGGTATTCCTCCGAATTTATTAAGCTGGATTAAACACTTTTTGACGGGACGCATACAGTTCACGTCAGCTAATAACTGTCAATCAGCATTTGCTAAGGTAACATCCGGCGTGCCGCAAGGTGCCGGTTTATCACCCTTCTGTTCCTCATCTACATTAATGACTTGCCGGCTAACATTAAACCTAATATCCGACTTTTCGCTGACGATTGCATCATCTACACTGTCATCAATAGCCCTACCGATGCTAATAAGCTACAACGCGACCTCGACTCAATTGCTTCATGGTGTAATAAATGGCTCATGTCCCTAAACATAGATAAGTGCAAATCATTATCATTTACCCGTAAGCGTGCCGTACTTGCCAACATATATTCTATTAACGCTGTGCCCATAGCTTCCATATCATGCTACAAATATCTTGGCGTCCACTTGACTTCATCGCTATCCTGGATAACCCACATCGATTCCATCTGCTCTACAGCATCCCGTACACTCGGCTACCTTCGACGCAACCTGAAGTGCGCATTCTCCGACGTAAAAAAACTAGCTTTCATCACCTTCGTACGACCTAAACTTGAATATGCTTCAGCAATCTGGCATCCTTCACAAGCCTACCTAACAACTAAATTAGAGTCCATCCAAAATCGCGCAGCTCGCTTCATATCTTCGCAATACTCGCACAAAACCAGCGTTACCGAGCTAAAACACTCTCTTTCCCTTCCAACTCTTGAATCCCGCCGCTTGATCACCCGTCTATGCCTTCTGCCCCGCTTCTACTATCATCCACGCTCAAGACATCAGTTGCTCCAATCTGCTCACAGAACTTCATCGCGCATAAATCACTGCAGGCTCATTGCACGCATAAATGGCCGGACGACAGCATTTATCACCTCATTTTTTCCTAATGCAATAGCCCTCTGGAATGCCTTACCGGATGACTCCGCCTCATGCGCCGACAGAGAAACTTTCCGCGCAAAACTGAACGAACAGTTTTGCTCTGCAATTGCTTAACATATGTAAAGCAGTGTGTATTCTTTTTTATCTTGTTCTAGTTCGTTCATGTGATTTCTGATTCCTGTCTCCTGCGTAAACTTATTTGCTTTTATTCATTTATTTATTTATTTGCTTATCCTGTTGAACATTGTACCCTATCTTGTTACTTGTCCCCCTTTATGTAATGTCTTCGGGCCTTTAAGGGCAAAATAAATGAAAAAAAAATTCACTTGAAAAGCGTATTGTCACGGGGTCGTGACGCGGCCGAAGACAGGAAATTTCGTGTTGGGATTTAACTGTTTATTTGGGCGAACCTGTGCCCGGTAAAGGGAAAGTCTAATTACAGCAGCAGTCTTGCGCAGATAGCAGTCTCGGACTGATAGCGGCGAGCGCAGCGTCGGCCTTCGATCAACAACTGACAAGCGGTGAAGCGCGTTGGCATTTATACCCTTGCCGTCGAATGTTCTAGCGTTATCGCTGGCGGTGGCGTAGGTTCCAGAACAATCTGTACCATTCGCACAGTGGGCGTGATCTTATCGAAATGATCTACTACAGTCCGGAACCTTCTCGAAACCTGCAGGCGCGGTTTGCGCCGAGAATCGTGTGGTGTTTCGGAACGATAACAAAAACTTCGGAAATGGAACATGGCATTGCCCCCCTCTGAAAAAAAGGCATCGTCCCGATGCTTTAACTAAAGATGAAGGTACAATAATAATGCAAGAAAGTACAATGAATGAATTACAATACAACAATAATACAAAAAACACTGTTTCAGTTTGTTAACGTGCATGAAACGGCTTGAAGCGCGCGACATGGACGACTTCAGGTCGCAATCGGCGTCGTTGAGAGTTCGTGATGCCGTCGGGGACAACCTCGTAATCAAGTGGGCCGAGACGTCGAACCACCTTGTACGGTCCGAAGTACCGTCGCAGAAGCTTTTCACTTAGTCCACGTCGGCGTATCGGCGTCCACACCCAAACACGTTCACCGGGCTGGTATTCCACGAAGTGTCGTCGAAGGTTGTAACGGTGGCTGTCGGTCGTCTGTTGATTCTTGATACGGAGACGCGCAAGTTGTCGGGCTTCTTCGGCGCGTTGAAGGTACTCGCTCACATCGAGGTTTTCTTCGTCGGTAACGTTGGGTAACATGGCATCCAGCGTCGTTGCGGGGCTCCTTCCGTAGACCAATTTGTATGGAGATATCTGCGTCGTCTCCTGCACCGCCGTGTTGTATGCGAAGGTCACATACGGAAGAATGGCGTCCCAGGTCTTGCGTTCAACATCGACGTACATTGACAGCATGTCGGCGATCGTCTTGTTAAGCCGCTCGGTGAGGCCGTTGGTCTGTGGGTGGTACGCTGTCGTCCGGCGGTGGTTTGTTTGGCTGTATGCCAAGATCGCTTGAGTTAAGTCGGCAGTGAATGCCGTTCCTCTGTCGGTGATAAGGACCTCCGGGGCGCCGTGACGTAGGACGATATTTTCGACGAAGAACTTAGCTACCTCGGATGCACTGCCTTTTGGCAGGGCTTTTGTCTCGGCGTAGCGGGTGAGGTAGTCGGTAGCTACCACGATCCACTTGTTTCCGAAAGCCGACGTCGGGAACGGCCCCAGTAGGTCCATACTAATCTGCTGGAAAGGTCGGCAAGGTGGATCAATTGGCTGCAGAAGTCCCGCTGGCCTTGTCGGCGGTGTCTTGCGTCGCTGACAGTCTCGGCATGTCCTCACATAACGAGTGACGTCGGTGGTAAGACGTGGCCAGTAGTACCTTTCTTGTATCCTCGCGAGCGTGCGGGAAACACCGAGGTGCCCTGCCGTCGGATCGTCGTGCAGGGCCTGAAGGAGTTCTGGTCGCTCAGCTGAAGGCACCACAAGGAGGTACTTAGCTCGAAGCGGTGAAAAGTTTTTCTTTTGTAGAAGACCGTTTCGTAGAAAGAACGACGTAAGTGCGCGCTTGAATACCTTCGGGACTTCGGCGGTCCTGCCTTCGAGGTATTCTATTAGGGCCTTAAGTTCCGGGTCGGCCCGCTGTCGTTCAGCGAAGTCGTCGGTAGTTATCGTTCCCAAGAAGTAGTCGTCATCCGGGTCGTCGGGTAGCGGTTGGTCGACAGGCGCACGAGAGAGACAGTCAGCGTCGGAGTGTTTTTTGCCGGACTTGTAAATGACAGTAATGTCATATTCTTGGAGTCTCAGGCTCCATCGTGCGAGGCGACCTGAAGGGTCCTTCAAGGTGGCTAGCCAACACAAGGCGTGGTGGTCGCTCACAACTTTGAAGGCCCTGCCGTAGAGGTAGGGACGAAATTTCGACGTAGCCCAGATGATGGCGAGGCACTCCTTTTCTGTTGTGGAATAATTTGCTTCTGCTTTGGATAGCGATCGGCTGGCATAACTAATAACCCTTTCAAGTCTGTCAGCCCTCTGCACAAGAACGGCGCCAAGACCTACGCTGCTTGCGTCAGTATGTATTTCTGTCTCGGCGAATTCGTCAAAATGGGCAAGTAACGGAGGCGTCTGGAGGCGATGTTTAAGCTCCTGGAAAGCGTGTTCCTGTGGCGTTTCCCACTTGAACTCCGCGTCGGCCTTGGTAAGGTTAGTGAGAGGATCGGCGATGCGGGCGAAGTTTTTCACGAACCGCCTATAATAGGTGCATAGGCCCAGAAATCGGCGCACGGCCTTCTTGTCAGTGGGCGGCGGGAAGTCGGCGATGGCGGCTGTTTTCCGTGGATCAGGACGAACTCCAGACTTGCTGATAACGTGCCCCAGAAACAAGAGCTCCTCATACGCAAATCTGCACTTTTCTGGCTTCAGTGTGAGTCCGGACGTCTTGATGGCTTGAAGTACAGCTTCAAGGCGCCGAAGATGCTCGTCGAAACTCGAGGAAAACACGACGACGTCGTCCAAGTACACAAGGCAAGTCGGCCACTTCAATCCTGCCAGTACTGTATCCATAACGCGTTGAAAAGTTGCAGGCGCTGAGCAAAGGCCGAAGGGCATCACCTTAAACTCGAAGAGGCCGTCCGGTGTTATAAACGCCGTCTTCTCTCGGTCTCTTTCGTCGACTTCGATTTGCCAATAGCCAGTCTTGAGGTCCATTGACGAGAAGTACTTGGCGTTATGGAGCCGATCAAGTGCGTCGTCTATTCGTGGGAGAAGATACACATTCTTTCGTGTGATTTTGTTCAGGCGGCGATAATCGACGCAGAAACGTAGGGTCCCATCCTTTTTCTTCACTAACACCACGGGGGATGCCCACGGACTCTTGGACGGCTGGATAATGTCATCTCGCAGCATTTAATCAACTTGTCTCTTCATGGCCTCACGATCTCGCGTTGAAACCCTGTACGGACTCTGACGGGGTGGTCTGGCATTTTCTTCGGTTATGATACGATGTTTCGTGATTGGGGTCTGCCGAATTTTCGATGACGACGAAAAGCAATCTTCGTATTGCAGGAGCAGGGCCTTGAGCTGTTCTTGCTTATCGTTCGGAAGTCTGGGAGTGACGTCGAAAGCTATGGGAGGGGCTTGGTTCCTCTGAGCAGGTTCCGCAGAATCGGCGAGGGCGAAAGCACTGGTGGCTTCGACAATTTCTTCGATGTATGCGACCGTTGTTCCTTTGTTCACATGTTTGTACTCATTGCTGAAATTCGTGAGGATAACCGTTGCTTTGCCTCCCCGCAGCTCTGCAATTCCTTTTGCGACGCAAATATTTCGGGTGACCAACAGATGCTGACTGCCTTCAACGACGCCTTCCAAGTCAGGTGATTTAGGAGCGGCGACTGAAATAATGACGCTTGAGCGAGGCGGAATGGTGACTTGTTCTTCCAGCACATTCAAGGCATGGTGTCCTGACGGCGTGCGCGGCGGTAGTGCTTCTTCTGTGGATAAAGTTATCGACTTTGTTTTTAGGTTGATGACAGCACCATGGAGGCATAAGAAGTCCATGCCAAGGATGACATCTCTCGAGCAACGCTGTAGGACTACGAAGTCTGTAGGATAAATACGGCCGTTAATGGTGACTCTCGTTGTGCAGATTCCTGCAGGCGTTACGAGATGACCTCCGGCTGTGCGGATTTCAGGGCCTTTCCAAGCTGTCCTAACTTTCTTTAACTTCGCGGCGAACGACCCACTGATGACAGAATAGTCGGCTCCAGTATCGACGAGAGCGGTCACACTGTGGCCGTCGATAAGAACGTCGAGGTCGCTAGTTCGCCGTCTCGCATTACAGTTAGGGCGTGGCGTCGGGTCACGGCTGCGTCGGCTTGTTCCGCTGCTTCCCTGTTGCGTCGTCAGGCCACCTTCGGTAAGTGAGCTTTCGCCGTCAGGGGTTTGCCTGTTTGGCGTTGTGTTCCGGAAGCTCCGTCGCGGCGGCGTCGTCGGAGGAGGATCTTCGGTAGTTCGTCGCACAGCAACCGCACCTCCATCGGTTGCTGCCCTTAGTTTCCCGGATACGGGCTAGGAGACCGGCCCCGCGTTGGGCCAGAGTACTGCCGGAGGTGTGGTGACATGCGGCGGCTGGGCGACGGCGAACGGGAAGGACTTCGTGGTGTCCATTTAGTTCCTGCCAGGTAGTCGGCAATGTCACGTGGCCGATCTCCTGGCTGCGGACGCGGTGCATTGACGGCGAAGCCACGCAGTCCCATCTGTCGGTACTGGCAACGGCGGTATGTGTGCCCGGCCTCGCCGCAGTGGTAGCAGAGCGGGCGGTTGTCAGGTGCACGCCAAATGTCCGTTTTCCTCGGTGCACTGCGCTGGCCCGCTGGGGAACGGTAGGACGTCGGTGGTGGTGGTGGCGGCGGTGGCGTCTGGCGACGAAAGTGCGACGGGGCGGCGTTTTGGTGTGGACGGGGAGGAGCGTTGTGGCGCACTGCAGCGGCGTAGCTCATAGTTGCTGGCTCGGGCGGCGGTGTTTCGGGAATTCGAAGCGATTGCCGGACTTCTTCTCGCACAATGTCGGCGATCGAATCCACTTGAGGCTGCGCCGAAGGCAACAGTTTGCGCAGCTCTTCCCGCACGATCGCTCGGATCGTTTCACGCAGGTCGTTAGAGTCACTGGCTTGAGCAGCAGCGCATTCTGGAGTCAGGCGACGATTATACTGTCTGGTGCACATGTCCAGTGATTTTTCGATGGTGGTCGCCTCGGATACAAATTCTTGGACGGTGTTCGGTGGATTTCTCATTAGTCCCGCGAAGAGCTCCTGTTTGACCCCTCGCATGAGGAAACCAACTTTCTTTTCCTCTGGCATGTCTGGGTCAGCGTGACGGAATAGGCGGGTCATCTCCTCTGTGAAAATTCCAACCTTTTCATTTGGTAGCTGAACCCAGGTCTCGAGTAGAGCAGCGGCCCTCTCTTTGCGAGCGACGCTCGCGAACGTTTGCAGAAATGCGCCGCAGAAGACATCCCACGTTCGGAGCGTGGACTCCCGATTCTCTAGCCAGGTCCTTGCGGTGTCTTCCAGGTAGAAGTACACACGACGGAGCTTTTCTTCGTTCTCCCAGTGGTTGAGGGCGGCCACACGGTCGTATGTTTCTAGCCAGGTTTCCGGGTCTTCAAACGGTGAGCCATGGAACGTTGGCGGTTCCCTGGGTTGATGAATGACGATCGCGGGCTGGGACGCTCCGGTTGTCATTGTCGCTGCCGTCGAGGTCATGGTCTTGGTCTTCCGCACCTTGTCTGGTAGAAGGCCGTACTCCGGTGGGAGACCTTGCTGTCGGCGGCTCGTTCGCTGCTCTTGGTTGGCGTCGGTATCCTCTTCCCGACGGGGGCTGGGTTCACGGCTTGACGGGGGCGTCCGGTACATGAACGAAGCAGCACCTCCACCAGATTTCACGGGGTCGTGACGCGGCCGAAGACAGGAAACTTCGTGTTGGGATTTAACTGTTTATTTGGGCGAACCTGTGCCCGGTAAAGGGAAAGTCTAATTACAGCAGCAGTCTTGCGCAGATAGCAGTCTCGGACTGATAGCGGCGAGCGCAGCGTCGGCCTTCGATCAACAACTGACAAGCGGCGAAGCGCGTCGGCATTTATACCCTTGCCGTCGAATGTTCTAGCGTTATCGCTGGCGGTGGCGTAGGTTCCAGGACAATCTGTACCGTTCGCACAGTGGGCGTGATCTTATCGAAATGATCTACTACAGTCCGGAACCTTCTCGAAACCTGCAGGCGCGGATTGCGCCGAGAATCGTGTGGTGTTTCGGAACGATAACAAAAACTTGGGAAATGGAACGTGGAAGTATTATCTCACAAATTCAACGCCGCAAAAATGTTAAGAATCCGTCCAGTACGAGCGGAGTTACAAACATTTGTCACACCCTGCAATCCGATTCTCTCTTCTCTCGTCCAGACGAAAGCATTGGAAGCTAAGCAGGAAGGGATGGGAAGGGCAAACAAAAAATGTCACTTGACCTTGAGCACTTTTTTTTTTCTTCGAGTACGTGGCTTTTCCCGTGTCAAGCGCAAGCATGGACAAGGGACGGCCTCTTTCCGCGACTTCTGTAACAACTGAGCGCGCCATGTTCAAATAAGCCAATGGCTTTTACATGGGCTTACTACGAGCGATTTTTGGGCTTATTCTGTGATTTGTTGAGAGAAGAGAAAGCTATTTTTAGCTGACTTTGAGAATTTATTGTGAATTCCAGGTCGCGTGCTACGCTATAATATTTGACTCTCATGCTTTCGGGATCCTCTAATACCGATCGGCAGCGTTTTCTGACTATGCTCAAAAAGTGTTGCAGGGCCCCTTTAAGTGTTTGTGCCATGACAAAAGTTTTATTAAAGCGATTCTCTGTATAACTATTTTGTGAGGGTATTATGCAAAGTATTGCTTTTTTGTGCCATCTAGTGCCAGGTATTACTCAGGGTTCGTAGTGGTCCTTGAAACTCTTGAAAATGCTTGAGTTTTAAAATGGCATTTTTAAGGCCCTGAAAACCCTAAATATATTTGAAGTCCTTCAAAAGTCCTTGAGTTTCATAAATCAAAGTTCTTTCAGCCATAATTTAGTGTATATTTTGTGAACCTGGCAATTATGTGCTCTCAAGCCAATAAACCATTCATTCCAATTCACTTCTCTAGCCATATTGCAGTGTTGTGATACAGTGTACTCTTCCAGTACACTGTGATTGTGGTAGCCCTTGCGTGGTTACAGCAGCAACGACTGAGCTAAGCCGGACTTTTTGTGCAGGCTGTGCAAGTGTGAACAGACATTTACAGTCGCGTCGCTTATGGTGGAACTATGTTGGACAAGTGCAAATTACAGCCGTCGTGGTTATGCTTTGTTGCTTATAGGGAGTGGATGGCACCAGATATGTCAAACCCGCACTATTCAAAGTCTTCCCATGTGGGAAGAGCTTGGACGTGTCATCAATAGAGGCGTCTGCCCTTAAAAGTCACATGGAAGAGTACGAAATGCATTGAGAACACAAAAGCGACTACAATCCATGGTAACTTGAGTGCATTCATGGTGCCAATCATACAAAAGAAAGTACAAATCTTTATGCTGTAAGAAGTGGCGTTGTCAATTCCTGTGGTTTCGAGTGTTATTTTAGGTCCTTGAAAAGTGCTTGTGAGGTCCTTGAAAGTCCTTGAATTTTGTTTCACTTAGGTGCTACGAACCCTGTTACTGATAACATAAACTCACTGGTGACTTTCAAAGCTTGCTTTTCTTGCAGTTGTTTGTCATATCAAGTTCCCGAGGGTGTCTTCTCCAGCTGCCAGGGACGACGAAAGCAGGTTTAAAGACTGGCCACATGAACAGTCAAGGTAATCATTTACAGTCGACTCTCATCAATTCGAACTCGAAGGGACCTCTAAAGTTTGTTTGAATTATCAGAAGTTCTTAGATATACGACTCTGGGCAAGGTGACACATTGATTTTGTCACATTTATATTTTTTAGGTGTTTTAAGCCCTAACAGCACCCAATTAACAAAAGCAAAGGTTTAAGGTCTACAAGTTTATTGGCCATTTATTACTGATCAGACCTTTTAAAGAAATTCTGAATTGCCTACTGCTTCTTTGCTATATGTGCCTTCAGCACAAAGCTCTCTATACCAGTTGAAAAGCACCATGGTTTACCATGTGTGTGCTTCATTTGTAACATTTGTTTACTAGCAAAGCCTTTTTCCTTGAAAGCCTGAGGCATTTATTTTTCATTTTTAGACTGTTAGGATTATGTGGGGACCCAAATATTTAAATACTAGTAGTAGGAAAGCCACAAATATTTTCTGGTATAGAACCCTTAAAACTATGAATTAACCAATTGACAGAGTTTGATTTTTACAGCTTATAAATACATTGAAAGAATAGAGGGCTTACCAAAAATTTAATTTTGTTTGAATTAACCAAAAGTATGAATTATCAGAGATGGAATTATTGAGAGGCTACTGTAATTAATTACGATAGTGAGGGCACCATACAAAAATTCAAAAAACTGTTTGACCACCACCATTGCAAGTTAAAGATAGCACAATCAGACTAACAGGACGAACGCGAACTGCGGTGCGTCATGCGTCGACTACAAAGTGACTAAAGCAAGCATATTTAGCATTTCACAGGCACAATAACTTGTATGCATGTACAGAGTTCGGTATCTCAGCGTGCACTAGCGTTTCTACTAACGTCTTTTCTATTGAGGCACCTATCCAAGCTTGTAGCACTTGGCGTTATTAACAATGGTCAGAACTAGCCCACTGATCAGTGTACAAGTTAACATTTTGGCTTGGCAAGATACTCTGAGAAACTGCAGATGTGTGGAATGCTGTTCTTTATTTGGAATTGTAAATATAATATAGCTTGTAGTTTGTTTACTTTAAATCGTTGTGACTTAGGTCATTATCATTACAGAAGAGTTAAAAGCAACAAATAATGTTCGCTGTGCTTTCTTCGACTTATTTAATTGTCTGGTGGATTTATAGGTTGCGTCTAAAGCAGAAACGAGTGGTTTCGAACAATACCTCTACTTTTGTTTATTAGATTATCTGTGTGTTATTGAATCTTCAAGCCCAGGGAATGGTGTTGGCAGTGCCTCGTTGTTAGAAGCAAAAAAGAATGCCTGCAGCCCGGAACACAGGGTTTGGATTCACCGCCTGAGTAGCAGCGACGAATGCACCCAACTGACGAGCTTCGTGGTTGACGGAAACGACACCACTGACGGTCCTTGCGCACTGGATCTTCACAACCGTCGCAATCTTTTGCCGGTGTGCTCGTCGAGGATTGCTGTGTGCAGTGAGGGCAAGAGTCACGCAACGCCGAAAGATGACGTCACCGACACCAGCGCCACTTTGAGCGACAACGCGAGTCCAATGTCAGTAGAGAACGGCTACCAGTGTTCTCAGAAGTCAGCGAGGCACTTCAGCGCCACAACACTGGCAGAGCTTGAGGAAGGGGGCGAAATGGTGAACGGTTCCAGTATTGAAGGAAAAGGTTTGCATTTGTTAATGCTTTTGTTATTTGGTGGGTATTCTGTGGGCTGTAATTACAATTTATGCTCTCATGAAAAAAATAAGAGCTGTGTCACATAGTGGAAGGGTGGAAGCGGTGGGGTGCAATCGCATTTTCCTGCTGATGCCCATGAAATGAACTAAGGTCACCGTTTTTGTCTGACACAACAATATAAAGCCAGCATATAATGAAATTAGGGAGAGGGCAAGGAGACTTACATGTGGTATCTACTATTAACGAAATAGCACTAAAAAGCTCATTTTGCAGAAATTGTGATGTCAGCGTTGCAGCCATTGGTGACAAGCAAAACATCTCCGCTGTTTGGGATAAAAAAATTGACATAGATGCAAACAGACAAATATATAATTTAAAAATCTATAGTTTAGGCGCGTTCTACCATGGAGCCACTCCCGTGCGTCGAATTATTTCAGGAAGGAACAATGTATGCGTGTTAAGTAGTGTGAGGAGGAGTGCCATTAACACATGTAATGTTGCGTAACAGAAACGGGGAATTTCACCAAGCATCAAAACATACGAGTTGCACAACAAGTAGGTGGTTTAAATGCCAACCAGTGACAAAGCGATCGGGTTTAATCATCATCGGCAACCACATCAACAAAGTGGGCAGATGCAAAGGTGTGCACGTCGCCTTGCAAGCTTGTAGTGGGTACTTCAAATCGTTAAGAAATAGAACCGTGGCGTAGTGGGAAGTTCGCAGCTGTACTCGCTATATGCATTCCTGGATAGATTGAAAAGGCCAATGTTTCGTGCAGACATTCTTTTCCATGCGGCAAAGCTGAGGTGTAAACTGGAAGTGAAGCCAGGTTAGCGATTTAGAAGGCGATGTCAACGGCGCGCAATTGTGCTATGGAGCCTTGTTTTTAAAGGTAAAGCCTACAAGTTCTTGATATTTTTATTGGTTAATTGCACAAGCAGCTCAAGACGTCCACATATCTGCCAAGTCTCCCTATTTGCTCGAGAGACTCCAGGCTTCCGACCTGTCTTCTTGATTTAATTGTCTTGGTCATAAATCTCCTAAAAAACTCACTCAGTGCAATTAAAACAAAAAGTGCAATACTCTAATGATCACGAGTATTAGTTACGAGACCACCACCTCAGCAACCTGTCACGCATGCAGCAACTACGCAGCACGCAAGCACTTTTGGCGCTCCTACACTACAGTTTTTCTCAACTTGGCCAAGCTCTGCTAGTGCCTGGATCTCACCAATGTTTTGCGGCGTCAGGTTGACCGACAGATTGTAGCAAAACCCAAACAGTAGTGCATCTTGAATAAGCTTCACTTAGCAAAGCATTAAGCAATATCTGCCAAGGCATTTGCTTGTGAGGCACGTAAAAGAGAAAGTGCATTTTGGGCAGCGTGCCAGTGGACTCTGAACTGACAATATAAATCAGTAGGCACTGTGGAAGTGTGTTAAATGCGAAGCGAGTGACCTCCTCAGGTCTGTTGAGTTCAAAATGGCATGGGCTTCACAAAGCAGCATGCCACCTTGCACGAACATGGGAAGAACCAAAATAACTCTTCTGCCTAACCGGTTTCTCTCTTGCCATGTCATTCTTTTTTCAGTCTCTTTTTTATTTTCATGTCCTGCTATTATATAAATATATATACATATATATTTTATAGTTTATATTTCCGGTTGCATATAGTTAATGAGAGCATCATCATTTAATTGTATCTATATTTTATTTTTTTAACCTTGATTCTCTTATTTTTGCACTGTTGTTGCCAGTCAAATACTTATGATTACATTTCATAGCAGGTCCCATTTCAGTGTATACTACGGGACCTTCTTCTGTATATTCTTTTTTTGTACATCTTATTATGAAATAATAAAGCTTGATCTAATTTGAATAGATTTAAAGCAGACGACAATTGAGACATGAACTACTGGGACGGTTTCCTTCAGTATTTTCAAAGTGAGGCAAAGTTATATCTATTGCTCATTTAACTTGAAACTGCCAATATAAACTACTGCTGACAGGACGAGTTGGTGCATGATAAAATGATATTGCTTTAGCGCAGCTCGGATTGAGCATGAAGAAAAAATGCTATATAGTCAAGAAGGGAAAAAACAGACCACAGTGTGAGTCATACATATTTCAGTGTCACTTATGGGAACATGCTATCAGTGAAGACACTTCTATTTTAGCTCCACACCGGTTTTATTACATGAAGTTGTTGATTAGCTATTAGTAATTGTGTATGTGGTAATGTTTGATTCACACGTAACGAATTTACAAACTACCTTTTGTCGTCTATCAATTCTTAGCGTGTTTGATGCATTCTTTACAGGTACATTGAGTGTAATACTGAAAGAGCTCCGAGCAATCCGGCAGCAGAACCAGCAAATTCTGGCCGCCCTCGGCAAAAGCAACCAGAGGGACAGCATGGAACTGGCCAAGGTGAAGCTGCCCGTCACTGACTTGTACAGCCTGTATGAGCTCGAATCAAAGCTGGCCCTCGATCCAGTGTTTCGAACTTGCCTGGTAAGCGCGCTACGAAGTGCTTCATTACCAAAGGGACATGGAAAAGAAACAGCGAATCGGTTTAGATCAATAAATTTTACTCTGAATCTGAGCACTATCTGAGTTCGCTTTGACACTGAATTTGAATTATTAAGAATGAACTACACTCAACCTTATCATAATGCTACACTCCTTTTTCAAGTTTTGTTATTGCCCCATTACACATGTAAGTGCTGCCTTGCGCAAACTGAGCTGGTTGACTAAGAACCATAATTATAGAACCGTCCGATGCGATAGCGCGCACAGCGACAAAGAAGTCAGCGAGGACGACTCGGATTGTGCTGCATTGGACAAGAAGCAGCGCGAAAAAAGCGACGTTAAATAAACACACACAACAGGACTAGAGGCTGTATGTTTCTCGAGTCATTTGCATCAGGAACCAACTACTTTGTTCTGTTTTCATGTTTAATAAATGTTTTCTCTTTGTGAACGCTGTCTTGGCTATTTCGTTTGGCCTACATTCGAGGTAAGTTTTTTTTTTTTTTTTTCGGGCTTCCCACTTTTGGGAGTCAGCTTAGAATCGGGGTCGGCCTAGATTTGAGTAAATACAGGAAAACAGTTTCATTTTGGACAAGCCGTCTCTGCCTTCGTGAGAATCATGAACCCGTGACGATAACAAAGTTGCATCTTACTCGAAAATAAGTTAGTTATACCTGAAAACTCATTTCAAATTTACTATTTACTTCGTTGTAACATATATTTTGTTATATCTGTGTTCGTCATATCGTGGTTTGAGTGTAGTTTATATATGTGTATTCAAACGCATATACATGGCCTATCTGCACAGGAAGCATGCTATTGCATGAAACCGGTGATTCAAGGCAAATCTGCATTGCCGCAAGGCCAGACTTAAAGGCTAAATGTAGATAATTACCTTCACCTCAATTACATTTTAAGTTTAAAATTGTGCTGTACAAGCTTAAATGCGCCTTCACTTTGAATCAAAAAGGTGAAATTCGCACATGCATACTTCCAGTTTTTGAAGCTGTTGTGCAAGTTAATCAAGTCGTGACAAAAATGCTCATTTTTCCTAATAATGTGGTATACTATTTTTGATTCGAAGATATTGTTACGGGCAGAAAAGGCGTCGTCGAGTATATTTACAAGGTGTGTCTGAACACGTACTGCCAGACATACAACGCAGAGCCAAGTCCCTACGGATATCAGCGAGCGTTGTCTTTCTCTTTGCGGTCTTCCTCTTCATCTCCGACAGCGCTTCGTAGCATCACCCCCGACGGCGAAGGCACCGACCCGGTGCTCGACTGGTCGGAGTGGAACGGCTTTAGTTGCGTGACCTGAACAATGTCAAATTATCGCGCTGTGGTGGTCTACAGAGGTTCGATTTCGTATGCGACGTTGGTGACTTGGTGCAAGACTTCGTATGGACCAGACTATGGAGAAGTCAACTTCTCGCAAAGAACAACTCGCCTTGACGGTGTCCAAAGAAGGACCGTGTCACCAGGATTGAAGTGGACATCTCAGTGGCAAACGTCATAGATTAGTCGTTGCTTTTCTTATAAAGTGTCAAGCCGAAAGCGGGCAACCTGGCGTGCCTCCTCAGCTCTAGCGATTGTGTCACGAGCGTATTCTGATGTCGTATCAAGAGCGGGCGGAAGGAGCTTTTCGAAAGGCAGCGTGGGTTCTCGTCCGTACAAGAGAAAAAAAATGAAGAGAAACCTGTAAAGTCATGCCGAGACGTATTGTACGCAAATGTTACGAAAGCCAAAGCTTCATCCCTGTCACGATGACCAGGCAAAACATACATGGCGAGCAGGTCCGTAAGCGTTCTGTTGAACCGCTCTGTTAGGCCGTTGGTCTGCAAGTGATACGCAGTGGTGAACTTGTGTTTTGTAGCGCAAGCATGCAGAATATCTTCCACCTTCGATAGAAAGTATCGATTCCGGTATGACGTCCTCGAGGAGAAAGTCGGCGACGTCAATTGCACAACTGGTGAGGATAGCCCGTGTGATCGCATACCGAGTCATGTTGTCGGTGGCAACAGCTATCTGCTTGTTCCTCTGACGGATAGAGTAAAAGGGCTGAGGAGGTCAAGACCAACTCCGTAAAATGGTTGAGACTGTATCTCTATGGGTTGAAGGCGTGCTGCTGGAAGGGTGGCCGGTGTTTTGCGTTGCTGACACGATTTGCATGAAACTACGTAACAACGAACAGAGCGGTAAATATTGGGCCAAAAGAAGGACTTACTGTCGTAAGTCCTTGAGACGCCCAGGTGACCAGCAGTAAGAATGTCATGCAACTGCGCAAGAACAGTCTGACGCATATGTGTAGGTATGGCCAGCAGAAAGTCGGGATGCATGTTGTAACCGTATAGAACACCATCATGAAGCACAAACATATGATGCGATGGAGGCGTTGTGGGGTCACTCAATCAGCTGATGATCTCTCTTAAGTGAGAATCATGTCGGTGCTCCTCTCTGATGTTTGCCAATGCGGAAAGCACCAGGACGCACATGGACTCGCCACTCTCAGGAAGATCTGGTGGATCTACTTGGTGACGAGACAAACAATCAGCGTCCTCGTGTTCGCCCGTTTTATAGACGATGGTAAATGAATACTCTTGTAGCTGCTACGCCCGCCATCCCAGCAGTCCGGTAGGGTCTTTCAAGGATGACAGCCAGCATAAGGTATGGTGGTCCATGACTATAGTGAATGACAGTCCATACAAATATGAAAGAAATTCGCCTATGGCCCAAACAAGCGCAAGAAATTCGCGTTTGGTGATGTAATAATATCGATTTGCGGGTGATAAAAGACGGCTAGCGTATGCAATGATGCAGTCACTACCATGCTGTTACTGTGCCAAAACAGCGCCATTGCCATGGCCGCTGGCGTTCGTTCGCACTTCTGTTGGAGCCGATATATCGAAGTGACCTACAATTGGTAGTGATGGGAAGCACATGGTCAGTTCAGCAAATGCAGTGGCTTGTTCATGACCCCAAACAAAAGCCACATACTTCTTCAGTAGGTCTGTTAGAGGGCATGCAATGTTGGCGAAATTGCGCACAAATCTTCGAAAGTAGGAGCAGAGGCCTACAAAGCTTCGAACCTCATTCGCACAGGTCAGCACAGAAAAATCCTCGACTGTGTGCACTTTGTCGGGATCGGGACTAACACCTCAATAATCGACAAGATGTCTGAGGACAGTAAGCTGCCGACGGCTGAAGTGACACTTCGACGAGTTCAGCTGAAGGCCTGCCTTTCGGAAAACAGAAAGAATTGTCCAGAGGCGTTTGAGGTGTGTCGCAAAAGTCGGCTGAAATACAGCGACGTCATCAAGGTAGAATAAGCATATTGACCACTTTAAACCGTCTAGTAGAGCATCCACCATTCGTTCGAACGTGGCTGGGGGGTTGTGTAACCCGAATGGCATCACTTTAAACTGATAAAGGCCGTCCGGTGAAATAAATGCGGTCTTTTCATAGTCCATGTCATCAACTGCAATCTGCCAGTACCCCGAATGAAGGTCTATCGAAGAGAATTATTTCACATCACTGAGACAGTCAAGGGCGTCATCTATGCGTGGTGGGGGTACACATCTTTTTTTGTTACCTTGTTGAGGTTTTGGTAATCGACACAAAAGTGCCAGCTGTTGTCTTTCTTTCTGACGAGCACGACAAGGGAAGCCCAAGGGCTTGAAGAAGGTTCTATAATGTCCCGGGCGAGCATTTTGTCGACTTCTTTTTGTATGATTTGACGCTCAGTCGAAGAAACACTATAGGGTTGCTTGTGTATCGGGTTGGCATCGCAGGTGTTGATCTGATGCTTCAAAATGGTTGTCTGGCCAAGTGGTCGATCATTAAGGTCAAATACGTCTTGGTATGAAGCAAGAAGTACATGAAGAGCGTGCACATGCGAAGAGTGTGCACATGTTCAGCCGAAAGATCTGATGTGATCATTTTTGTGATCTTTTCAAAAGCAGTTTGACCCAAATCAGGACTCGTGGGTGGTGGGTTACCCACTGTTAAAGCGGAAAGGTGGTTGTCGCAAGCCTGAACAAGGGAGGCAAAGGAGGTACCCTGTGGCAGAACTTGCGAGCATAGTCGAATATTGACAAGAGGGAGACACGCGGCATTGTCCTTTATACTGATGACCGTGTGCGGGAATGTGACGTTTTGCGAGCAGAAGATGGCAGGTTTGGGTGACATGACGTAGTCACCATCAGGCACGGGTGGATTGGGAGAGACTGCAATTATATAACGGATAGAGAGGGGATGCAAACGTAATCGGCAGAATGTAGTGTGCTCAATTCAGTATCACGAGACTCAACGGTATATGATAAGGTAAGTTGGACGACACCCGAGCACAGTCAATGAGAGCTGAATGGGAAGATAGGAAATCAAGTCCTAAGATCAGTTCATGCGGGCATTACTCCAATACATAAAACAAAACAGAGGTGTGGCATCCGCCAACAGTGACCCGAGCAGTACACATCCCACTGACAATATGAGTCGTACCATCGGCTACGCGGAGTGCAGTGATTGGAGCTGGAGTGATAACCTTCTGTAGTCTTGCACGGAGGTTCGAGTTTCTAACTGACACGTGAGTGCCGGTGTCGACTAGTGTTATTACAGGTGTGCCGTGGACATCTACTTCGATTTTGTTGTTGTGTCCAGGTAGTCTAAGCAGAGGAATTTCAGATCGGGTCGTCACGGCAGGCTCACCTCTAGGAGCTGCGCCCGTTAGTTTTCCCGAGGAGCAGCAGGAGGAGGAGGGGGAAGACGCTGAGAGCGAGACAGGAGACTTGACGGCGAAAGAGAGCGGTGCAGTCGGGGAGGTGTTGATGGGTAGCAGCATCGTCTTCGTAGGTGGGCAGTCGGGAACTAACAGGAGAACGCCGATTGTTGTTGGAATAGTTGTACCAGGGTGGCGAGTTCCAGGAACTACGGCAGTGGCGGGAAATGTGGCCGACGCGTCCACAACAGAAGCAAATGGTCCTGTCGTCAGGAGTTCGCCATTCTGCCGGGTTCCGATACCAAGGACGGGCGTACGAGTTTCGGGGCAGATCGGGAGGACAGGGTGGACGGTAGTCTGGTCTGTTCATAGGGCAGAGCGTTTGGTGTCCAACGTTAGCGAGCTCCTGGTGTACGACGGTCTGTATAAAACAAATCATGTGGGAATCGCCGTAGCCATGACTTTGCATGAAGGAGCAGGTGGCAGATGCATATTCTCGCAAGTAGACGTCGCTTCTGTGTTGGGAAGGCGTAAAAAATTAGGAGCAATGCGAAGACTTTTCCTTTCTTCATAGCGCCAACATTCGCTAATAACGTCGACTGTCAACGAGTTGCGGAACACGAGGAGAGTGAAGGCATCATCCGCGATTCTCTCAAAGATGTGTGCGACCTTTTAGGATTCCGGCATATTTTCGTCAACCATGCAGCAGAGGGCGAGCACATCCTGAATGTAAGTCACATATGACTCGGTGCAGGACTCCAGTCGGCACGCGAGTTCTTTCTGCACCGAACGACGACACCCAATGGTATTGCCGAAGAGGTCGATGAGTTTGCGTTTGCATATGTCCCAACTGGTGATCTCTTCCTCGTTGTTGGAAAACCAAACTTTGGCCGTGCCCTCAAGGTAAAATAGAACATTGGCCAGCATGAGGGTCGTGTCCTAGTTGTACAGTGTGCTCACCCATTCATATAGCTAAAGCCAATCCTTGACATCCTTGTTGTTTGTGCCGGAAAAGATGCCGGTGTGGCGTGGTTGGGTCAGAACAATGGTGCGGTTAGCGGCGGTTTGTTGCGGCGTGGCAGGCCCGGCTGGCTGAGGCACGGTTTGAGATGTTTCTGATGCATCCTCGTATTTCTCTTGAGCAGACATAGCAGAGGCAGCCAAGGAGTGTCCGCTATGGAGAATCGTCGTGATGGTGAAAGGGGGGACCCCCACTCTCCACCAAAATATTACGGGGATAAAAGGTGTCGTTGAGTATATTTACAAGGTGTGTCTAAACACGTATCGCCAGATATACAAGGCAGAGCCAAGTCCACGCGGATATCAGCAAGCGTTGTCTTTCTCTTTGGGGTCTTCATCTCCGACAGCGCTTCGTAGCAATATTTTACCATATCACTACCTGGTATCTGGCGAGCAAGAGAAAACAGTTATCGAGTCATGTTTTGGTTTATCAGAGAAGCAACAGCGAGTGCCCCTAAACTTTACGCACTGCATCAGATGCAGAAACAAAATACAAAAAAGAAAAAAAACCAAGCCTGCAAACCTGGGGCAGATGAAAGGAGAGCCCTTGTTTACCCGCAACAGTATAGCGCATGGAGTGGTCGTCCACTCCCACCACAAAAAGGTGGCCACGGTCACTCCATACTTTTCGCTACATGTATGAAACACAATGAGAACTGATAATATGTGCTTCTAGATAGAGTTGAGGGATAGCGCGACTAGTAGAATCACGCGAAATGTGCTAGTATTGCACTTCAGCGCAGACTTGGGAACACGTAATAGCGTACCGTCGCGGCGGAACGTGGGAGTGTGCCATTACGTCAGTGGCAGAGAAAGGATTTATGGGCTTGGCGACTTGGTTATTCAGAGTTAATCAGCAAGGAGTGTCTGATTACATGTTTTCCTTTTATTTTTATGTACGCTTTTCTCAGGTTCACCGACTCTCCCTCATCGGAGGCCCCGATTTGCGAATTTTCACTGCCGGTGTCCTTAGCTTCTTGCTCACCAACGCCATGGGAGAGAACTTCAGCATGCTCGGGCAATGCCACAAGAAAAGGCTCAAGGACATGGTCCTTTACGACGTTGTTGAACGTGAGCCTACATTCATCACTGCATCGAACGAAGCTTTGTCAAAGTGCAGAGCACTTTAAGTGCCTGAGCTGTCATATGCTGTTGAAGCTTAGTTTTAATGCGTTATTCATCAGTAGACAATCTGTAGTACAATGCAAACAGTGCACCAATCATTCAGTGGCATGGAAAAAAAAAGAACATTGAACCAAATTTCGCTAGTTTGCATTTTCAGTAGAATCCCGCTGAATTCGCTAAACAACAATTTCCTGGAGACCACCTAGGAGGATTTACTGGAAAGTCAAAATAAAAAAAGAATACATTAAAACCAGACGGCTCACAAAATTTCATGTTCCACCGTTCTATCGAGCTAAAAGGAGCAGACTGGCAAGCAGCACTTTCCTCCCTTCTGGAGCGTGCCGATGATACGCAGTGTACAGGTTGATGCTTGAATGAGGGGCATTTTCGAGCAATTTTAGCACGTTTTAGGACGAATTGCAGTTTTTCTTCTGTTTTCTCACAATGTCAGCCAGCAAAAAGTCAATGGGAAGCCACTGTGCCATTTTTGATTGTCCCAAGAACTACAGAAAAAAAGAAAGGAGGGAAACTGACGCCTGAAGAAGTATGCGGCACACATCACCAAATGGGCAGCCTTCGCGGTTGCTTCATGATACATCGTTTGCGTTACGTGACAAGTTCTATATCGGCCAGTGCCACAATATATGTACTATAAAAACCCAGTGTTCCACCCACCCATATGATAATCGGATATGGTTAGATTCACGACCAAACATAAACGATAGGGTACGGCCTTGATGTTTAGAAAAACATCTAAGCATCACTCCTGTAGCTGTGTTCTCTTCGCTTCATTTTATTATATTTTAGTATGATGGGTTTGGTCAAAACAATTAGCCTCGTAGCTCGACTGAACGCGCTGATCGATGTAGTTGATGTGACTGTATTAACACTGACGAGAAACCCCTCACTTTAGTGCGGGGTAACCGGCATGACACATTTAACTTGTGCTGCACACTCGCCTTCTGAAACCCTAACATTCACTCAATTTCATATGAAAATGATGAAAAACCGAATGGTGAAAAAAAAAGGAATTCTGTCACTTCATGTTTGGAATAACTACCTCAAGTAGACAATTTTTTTCGTGGTCAGGAATCATGTCTGACAACTAGTGCAATAATATAATATACGACATAGTTAATCCTCTCTTAAGAGCAAAACAAAATGGAACCTCGTTGTTACAGTTGCCTATTGTTTCTATAACAGTTCATTTCACTGTTTAGCTTTGTGAACGATTGCCACTATTTCACAAAACCGTACAACTGGTAGACAAAATTATTTTTAAGAAGAAACACAAAAATGGCTCTTTTGCCGATCATGGGCTGAAGCCCGAGCGCGCTTGGTGCCTCGTTGACAGAAAAAAACTAGCTGTCTTCATTATACTGCCGCCACAGTCCATTCAAATATCATGACTCTAAAAAGAAAAAGCGTGCTGGCATGTAAACATGAGCATCGCTTTTTGTATATCAGCACATTCCTGTAAACTGTTCTAATTTTGTCCACACCTGGGGGACCATAAACGATCGAGTAATGAAGCGTAATTAGATGTTAAGCAAAAGATGGGCAACAGATTGTAAGCAACAAACAAATGCTCTCATCGCCAAGAAATCGCAACTGCGCATGCACGATCGCATGTACGGGTGGCAGTCGCTGCGACAGCATAAGCAAACCGCAAGGGCAAAACAAGCTTAAATTTTACTATCCAAAAAAGAAAAATTGTAGTATCCTCAAATAGTGCCAGCACTCGCTTGCCCTGCTAGAATGGGTCAAAATATTCTTACGCTTTACCAACAGATAGAGTGCCGAAAATATGACACCAACTATTTGTGACATGTTAGTGCCGTCTCGTATCATATTTGACCCTGAACGAATCAAAACATTTCAGGATGTCTTACAGAATCATTTCCTACCTATACGGTATCATTTGAGGTGAAATTTAGTGCTCCAACAAAGCGAAAGAAACTTGCACCAACTATGCTCAGTTTCAGTGTGTTCTATCAATATATGCATGTCCGCAAAGTACACTCAGATCTGACGTGTGAATTTGCTGTCACTCATTGTTTTTTCACTATGCAGAACAAAGGTATGCATACCTACAGACAGTCAGGATAAAGAGGTTACATAATTAGCCAATTTGCATGTGCTGACGATTGTTACAGCAAGGCAATGCTAATGGCTTCTTTGGGTGATTGCGCTCATTTGCATTGATTGCGATCATTTGGCTGCAGTATTTGTCAAACTCGTTAACACTTCGACAAACCAAATGTGCACCGACTCTGTAGGCAAGTTTTCAGAACAATGAAACTAATGCAGATATAATAATAGAGCTACACAAAATCCAGAAATGAAAGGTGAACCTAAACTTTTTACCGGAAAAATTGACCTATGAAAATTTGTCCTATGGTTTTGTCTATGAGCTGAGCAGCATTTGTTAACCGAGCATGAAGCCTGCATGGCTCAGTTTACAGCAGAGCTTCAAGCGCAGGGTTGGCTCTGGTAGAATACTGGGCTGCCACTTCGAGAACGCAAGTTCGAATCCCATTCTATTCTGGGTATTTTGTGTCCATTTATTCTTATTTTGCGCAACAGCGGTCACGGACACCGATGGTGGCAGACAACTGCAGCATCGAAATCAGCCCTTGTTGTGATCTTGTAACAGCTTTCACTGTGAAACGTGTGACCCATCTGCTGGTCCACTTAAGTATCCAAAATAACCCGATTTATGAAAAAATATTTTGTAACTTGAACACATAAAAGAGGCACTATTCTTTGTGCTATGCAAATAAGAAAACAAATCGCCAAAGGCCTGCACTGCCAACTCTGGACAGCAGTAAAGAAGTTCTGGCTAAGCTGGCTGTGAAATCTGTCAGAAACACCACAGGTGGAATTTCAGTTTTTTATGCAATTGCATTGCAAAGGTAGCTTTTGAGCCTTACTTTATTACTAACTGGTAGCATCCATAACAATTTTAGTTCGTAAAACCTAGTTATAGTAAAATAGAAATGCACAAATGTGTGTCATTTTTAGGATGAATAACTACTGCTTCAAAGGCAGTTTTAAAGAATAGAAAAAAAACAAGGAAGATAGAAATTACTATTCAATAAGGCAGATTACTATTGATATTATTAGGATGTTGTTTGAAAAGACATGAGCGTTTGCAAGACATTACCTTCCAGAAAAACTTGGATGCTTTTTTTTTACAATGTTATCAATTGTTTCGGGCTATCTTAAACAAATATGGTATATTAGAACCTTCGCTGTTCCTGGTGTACATCAACCATATTGCTCAGAATGTGTCATGCAAAGTATGTCTGTATGTAGATGATTGTGTAATTTGCCACTGTATTAGACCTACCTCTGACCATCAACACTTGCAATGCGATTTATATAGTATTATGCGCTGGTGTGATAAGTGGCGTATGCCTTTGAACCCTAAAAAGTGCCGGTGCGTATTATTCACTCATAAATGCGACCCATACCTGTTTCATTTTACATTAGAAACAATCCGGCTGATGCAAGTAACTGAGTATAAATACCTAGTTGTTTACTTTTCATCAAATCTAAGCATGCTGAATATGTCACAGCGAGATCCTGCAGAATGTTAAACTTTGTTAAAGGAAACTTTCGGTTAGCTCCTCCCAAAATCAGAGAACTACTGTACTTTTCGAATCTTCGGCCTCTCTTAGAGTACGCCTCTGTTGCGTCGGACCCACAAACGAGAACTTTGTCTATTATGCTTGAGATTGTTCAAAACCGCACAGCTGGTTTTGTGACTAGCAACTACAACTTTAGTGTCAGTGTCACTGTTTTTATTTATAGGTTAGGGTGGGATTTGTTGGTGTTACGTAGGAAACACTTGAGATTAGAAATGCTATTCAAAGTATTTCATGGTTTGATCAAAATAGATGAAGAATCTTACCTTCCACCTCCCCATTTTTTCTCTAAGAGAACCGACCACCCCCTTAAATTAGAAGTTTTTTGCTCAACAAACATTTATCAAAACTCTTTTTTTCCACTCCCACAGGAGGTTGCAGACTGCTGCACTGAAACATCTTTCAGGGACATATTCCTACTCTCATAGCTGCATTTTTTATGATCGTTTTTTGTGACCATCTTGTTTTAAATAGTTCTTTTTGTGTAAGGGTATTTTGCATTGTGTATCTCCCCCCTGCAATAATGCCGGGCACTGCAGGTATTTTTTAATAAATAAATAATAAATAAAAAGGTGTCAGTTTCACTTCAGGCAAATAAGTAGATGTAATAGCAACAAATTGTAATTTTATCAAAGCCTAGAAGCTAACTTTTTGGGTCCGATCTTGCATAACTTGAGAAAACGCTGCTGTAAGAAAACACAGCTGCTTGAGGGATCAAAGGGCTTTTGACGCTACCAGTTCTCTACAAGCAAAGTAGAGAGCAGAGCAACTTCATGAGCCATCAATCGGTGTCCATCAAAATAGCGCACACCTTTAAGCGATGCAGCCCCCCACCCTTCCACTGGTGTCCCTTCATGCTCCCTATGAAAGACAAGGGGGGCGTCTCCTCTCTGCTTGATGAGCAGTCGGTAACAGGTCTTTGACGAGGAATGATGCTATCGTATGTGTCATTTGTGCGATGTAGACGTATGGCTTGTTTCATTTTCTCTTCAGCCGTGCTACACCCAAACCTTGTTATAACGTAACGGGATATAAGGAAGTAAATGAAATTCTCCTTGAAAGCCCCATTGAGTTCCATGCATTTTAAACCTTGTTGTAACGAAGCAAAATTGAATGGTGAATAGATATAATGAACTAAATTACTCTATCAAATAGTCTATCGAAAAAAAAAACAACAACCATAGTGCGTTAAGTATATCATTTTCTGCGGAGTTTGATGCTCATTCGGTGCGACTCTTTCAAAACTACCGTGCCGACCTTACAGCCACGCCACGCGTAGCCGAGAGAGCCGTCCTCCTCACACAGCCAGTGGAGAGGATTTAGAAAATACTCAGCGGGTCGCATGACTGAGAAGGAACACCGCGGTGCAAAGCGATTTCCCTCTCCGCGCCTTGAAGACGACGGGAACGACTGTGTCTCCGCTGCTACCCTCTGCACCGAGAAAGGGGGACTCTCTGCGACAGCTTTCTTTTTTTTTCCTCTCTCCACGTATGGCCATGAAAGGAGAAGAGTCTCTACGTGCAGAGACGGAAAAGGAAGAAGTGTGGTACGAGCGCGTCGCAGATAGGCATTTGTGGGAGAGCAAACAATCTGCCACAGTTTTTTCTTTCCTTTTTTTCTTTTCCTTCTTCGCGCTTAGCGTTGAGAGGTGCCGCCACAGGATTGAGCATGGTGCTGAGAGCATTTTCGAAGTGCGGTATGTTAAGTGTGTTCGAATTAGTGAGGTTCGACTGTGTTTATTTTCCGTCGCACACGTGGTCGCGTAGCCATACATCGCGCCGCGAGGCGGTTTCCTTCTTTTCATGCTTATAGGTGTGCGCCCATCTGAGCATATTGCCACGTTCCATTTCCCAAGTTTTGTTATCGTCCGAAAACACTACACAATTCTCAGCGCAAACCGCGCCTGCATTTTTCGAGAAGCTTCCGGACGGTAGTAGATCATTTCGATAAGATCAAGCCTACCCTGCGAACTGTACCGACTATTCTGGAACCTACGCCACCACCAGCGATAACGCTACAACATTCGACGGCAAGAGTATAAATGGCGATGCGCTTCGCCGCTTGTGAGTTGTTGATCGAAGGCCGACGCTCCGTTCGCCGCTATCAGTCCGAGACTGCTATATGTGCAAGACTGCTGCTATAATTGGACTTTCCGTTTACCGGGCACAGGTTCGACCAAATAAACAGTTAAATCCCAACACGAAGTCTCCTGTCTTCGGCCACGTCACGACCCCGTGACAATATATTGCCACAAACTGTTATAATTGATACAACAAAATAATGGATATAACGAAAAAATGATGGCTCCCTTTCAACTTCGTTATAACAAGGTTTGAATGTAGTTGTCAGCACCCGCGAGCTTTTACTTGTGTGTAGAACATGTGATGCTTGGGGTCCACGATTGTTATCACAATGGTGTATTTAATAGAACTGCTTTTATTTGTTGGAGTCGATGGTTTATTGGTCTCATCTCTAAGCCACTTGGGGGTTCCAGTTTTGTAGGCAATGCAGAACTGCGTAGCAGTTTTTTAGCACTAGTGTTTAGACCTAATGTGTGGTTTTGACTAGATTGTTTTGTATGTACTACTGCCTTGTTATTCATGTGGTGTTTTCAAATGCTGTTTAATGACATAGCATTCTCTCATAAGAAAGTGGTGTAATTATTTGAATAAATTCTACATTTCTGAGCAGATGATTTATGATTCCAGAGGCCATTAGGAGCAACGATTTATACAAGAACGCGACATCCTGTTCAATTCAAAAGGCTGCTGCTGCCTGGCTCAAGAATTGTCCTTCAAGGATAATGGCAGACAAAAGGTGATTTTGGTTGACTATTCATGGAGGGAGGAAAAAAAAGAAGACACAGGAGTGACGGAGTACACTGAAAACTCAATGTAACGAACACGAATATAATGAAATATTGGTTATAACGAAGTAAATGAAAAGAAGTCTTGCAATGGATACAGTGTTAAGAATAATCTTTATAATGAATTTGCAGGTATAATGCACTTATTTTCTTGTAACATGCAACTTTGTTATACAGTGGAACCCCTTCATAAGTGGCATGCTCCAGGCAGCGATTCTCATCTGTTATACAAGATGTCTTGTATAACAGAGGTAACAGAGGTTTAACAGAGGTGATAGGGAGGGCACTATGTACGATTTTCTTATTAACTCATATTTTACTTTAGGCACTCTGGTGTCTCTTATATCAGTGGCTTCTATAAATGGGTTTGACTGTAATACCTTAAAATACGAGAAGAGAGCAGAGTGGGTCAGGGAAATAACGAGTCTTGAGGACATCATTGTAGAAACCTAGAAGCAATGGTGATGAGCAGGCCACATAGAACATAAGCAAGGTAACTGCTCGTAATTAAGCAACAGTCTTTATTTAGAGAGAAGGCAAACATGCGAGGGTAGACAGAAAGTGAGGTGGACAGACGAGATTAGGAAGTCTGCGGGTATAATGTAGCTGTTAGCTAACACAAGGCTGGTTCGATTGGCGGAACATGACGAAGGCTTTGACCCTTCAGGGGGCACAGTCAGGCTGATAATCTAATGAAAGTGATTCATAAAATGCTGTACTAAGCTTGTAAATCAGCAGTGTAGAGGAAGATTTGCATGACTGATCTGATTTATTTGCAGATTATTTCAAGAGATCCAGTGACTGCAAATCTCAAAGCATACATGCAAAGTGCAAATATGTGCAAAATGTGTATGTATAAGTTTGTCAAATAACATATTTGCAAGCGTTCACTAGCACTTGGGAATAACACATGATCACAAATATTGTCTTATGACTGGCTTGCTGTTGTGTGCAAGTCAGTCACGGATGATCGAAGCATTATCGAATAAGCTATGGGAAGCCATGGTAGGTATTCCTGTCACATGTGCATGGCAGTTTAACGTTTGGCGCACTTTTTGGCTCACTTTGTCCTTTTTTTACTTTTGGTAATGTAAGCTTGAGAACTCAATGGAAAGTACAGTGAAATCATCGAGTGCCCCGTCCAATTTTCCTGCTAATTTCAAACTTCTGCAGTGTTCTGTACTTCCCACTCACCACTCCTCATTCGCACAGGTCATGTACCACGTCCAGTGACACTAGCATGACTGAATCCCATTCAATGCCGTACACTAGGCTGATCTCTAAACACCTACGCCTGAAACTTGTTGAAAAAATTTGATTTCTTTCTCTCCATAATGATTGCACCCCAAACTTAGCACGAGACAGCCGTGATGATTTTCAGGGTCTCACAATAGGAAAGTATGGCCTTCGAGATTTGTCTTCTAAGATGGTGCCCATGACAATACCTGTGTTTGCTAGCTAGAGTAGTTGTATTCGCTTATCGTTGGATGTCGTTGGATTATCATACCGTGCTTCTATTCTGCGTTGCCATGTGTATTTCCTTCCATTATGCATTGCCATTGTTATTGTTTGCTTGTTTGTGAGCCATCATCGTTGTGCACCATGCCATGAACAGGAACAAGAAGACTTCTGAGGAAGTCCATATGCACTTTGCTCACGCCAGTGTGATTTTTCGTGCTGTTCCAAGAAAGACCTCTCCACTTCCACCCCTTCAGTCACTTTACTATTAATTTCTACTTGTTAAGAGAGCATACTTGCTAGGTATTTTACTGTACTTTTTATTTTCAGAGTGCTAGCAGTGATTATTTTCGATGACTCCCCACATAAGAATAGGATAGGAATTTACTGCTGAAAGTTTGCCTTCCAGCCTGATTCCTAAATTCGACTGCTGGGAATTACACAGAGCCAGCTGGAAATCACATCCAACTTGTGACACAATGGGCCTCAACAAATAAGTTCAAAGTTGAATTTATAGCTTCCAAACTTTTCTTTATTCCTGTATTAAACAACTAAAGCTTGCAGTGTTAAAGGGGTACTGACACAAAATTTCAATGCCGAGATAGCCTGCGGGGTTAATTCTCGTGAACATTCGTATATCATCTGCAAGATATCAACAGCGAATATAGCTTGGATGGTATTTTAAATTAATTTTGAAGTTTGCATGAGCGACCGACTCTATAGCGCTATAGACACCCTCGGAGGTGACGCCAAGGTGACACCCTACTTCCCCTATGTCACCATGCTGCGGTAAACAAAACAAGTTATGACGACGTCATAGGCACCATTTTTTTTTTCGCCGCGTTAGTTCCCAAAGTCTATATTTCTCGGCGGCTGGTTGCGAGTGCGTGGCCGTGGCGCACGCTTAGAAAGTTTTGTGTTTGGCGACATTCCAGTTCCGTTTCCTATCCGAAAATAATTCTTGACGCGGATCGTGCAAAAGTACGTCACAGTTCTGTGTGCTGACGTGGTCAAGAGTTTCACACGCTAGGTAGCGAAAGTTGCACCCATATTTTGGAACTCTCTCAAGCCGAAACTGAAACTGACCGATAATGAGGGGCCTGTAATTAATTATCTATCACGTGCTGTAGAAAACAATGCGTCTTGTCATGACTAATAGTCCTACAGCAAGGCATTGCAGCTGAAAAACGCGAGGCCAAGCTTTTTGTGTCAGTACCGCTTTTGTAAACTTATTTGACAGTCCCTGATCATGGCTAGTATATTGTTCATGTGTACCGTACAGAAAAATATATTTATGTAAGAAAAAATGTGACTTTTCAGGAGAAATGTTTTTTTTTATTTGTTGCAACAAAGTATTGCCCTTGGGGCATAATTCTTGATTGGTATACTATGTGTAGTATGCTTGTGTTGTATGTAAGTGCCGTCTTGTGAATAGCAGCAGTGTTTTGTGGAACTTGTTATCATGTATCCAGTAGTCATACCTGATTGAGACACTGTAGCAGAAGCCATCTTGTGTAGGACCTATCATTCATTAGCTTAAAGGGGTACTGGCACAAAGTTTTGCGGCTAAGATAGCCTGCAAGATCGATTCGCATGACCGTGCGTACATTATCGGCAAAATGTCAATAGCAAGTACAGTTTGGAAGATAATCAATGTGGATATTGAAGCTCGCATGTGGAATCCAGCATTAAATGCGACATTTCGCAGCATTGGCATCATCCCGCGTGACCTACAACTTCCGAGACGTCCCCACTGTGGCTGAACTCAGAGGTGTTGCGGCTAGGATAATGACACCATAGTAGCCTTAGAGTTTCCTAAAATTAACTAGAAGAGACTCTGGCGCTGCAATAGTTCAGAAACCGTGGGAATGCTGGGTAGTATGCGAATTTGCCTTGTCTTCGTACTTGCAAGCGGTGAATCGCACTTGTGGCTTAATTTATTGCTGTGTTTCGGTTTCGTTTCGAAGGGAAAAATTGAACCTTTTTGAACTTCGTGACCCGATTTAGAAAGGCAAGCCCAAAAAAAAATAAAAGGAGGGGACGCATAACCGCTGAACAGTTGTTGATTTCTGTTTCGTGAGAAAACAGCTCTAAGCCATACGAACACAAACGGAGCCAGAAGTACAAAGATCGGGTACTACCCATCATTCTCATGCTCACTGAAGCGCCACGCATTGCAGCTTCCTATGACACTAGCGCCAAAGTTCTCTCTAGTGTATATTTAGGAAACTCTACGATAGTCCCCATTGTGTTCTTGTGGTGCTTACACGAGCAGGGTGCTATCTGGTGGCCGTTCCCGAGTCTGTGCTCTTGCACAGACTATGCGTCACAGTTCTGCGTGCCGTTTGACGAGCTAGATGGCGTTGCTTGCACTTGTCGTTGTTGGAGCTCCTCCCAAGTCAAAAGTTAGATTGGTAAATAATAAACAGACTGTAAATATTGTCTGTTGTGTGCTGCAGCACACGATTTGCTATGCTGTGACTAATAGACTCCCAGCAACATACTTCAGCAAAAAATGCCAAACCAAAATTTTTGTATTAGTACCCTTTCAACAGCATGATGGCGTGGTCTCGTCTTTTACTTGTGAGGCAGATGACGTGCACAAAATGCTGGAAATCTTCTAAAAAGCTTACTAATTTTTTTGCATTTTTTTTTTCAACTTCTAGGAAACTTGAGGAGGATGCTAATGACTCAAGCTCCTGTGATTAGGCTCGTTCGAAATGCTGGAACGAGATTGTTAAATCTTTTGCCTATGGTCACAACTTTTTTATCATTTTTCAGAGCCTGACAGTGCTCTTCTGTCTAGGTTTTTATTTGCGTCGAATTTGTCTCTACATTTATAATTTATTTTTCATAAGGGCCCCTGAAGATGTATAGAGGGAAGCATAAAGCAATGCATTTGTACAAAAGATTTAGACATATTCACTAATTGTTTTTCAAATAAAGAGTTTCTGATGGTAGTCGTTTGACTCGAGTTATTCCACTCACTTGGCTGCCCTTTCAAAGCAGTGCGAAAGAGCCCTTGCCCACAAGTAGATGTGCATAATCCGTGAAGAACATATCTTGTGGTATGAGAATGAATTTATTTATTTACTTTATTTATTTATTGAATACTGCAGACCAAGAACTGGTCCAAGCAGGACAGCTACAAGAGGCATGATATAAATACAAAAACACATGTGATAACATAAGAATATATCACAAGAAATAGAATCAAAACACGTACTAACAGAATGCATAAAAGTTAACAAGACAAAATATTACATGAAATAGCAACAGCACACAAATTCACAGTGCCTATTTCAGCTCTAAACAACCGAAAGTTTGCTGGGATCAGTCAGGCAGTTCCACTCTGACACAGTAAAAAAAAGGGAAAATTTATATGCATTTGTTTTGGCGAAATACGGGGTTAAAAAACAGGGGTGATGATGACGTGTATGCCGAGTGGACAGTGGAGATACATATGCCCTCGGGTCAAGAGCTGACTAGCAGATATAGAAAGTTAAGACAGTTTCTTTTTCGTCGTAATGAAAGTTTTTCAATGTTCTTAGCATTCATGAGTTCAGTCTTCGAGTCCGTAAGTTTGAACTTAGAATAAGCGAACCTAACAGCCTTTCTTTGTACTGCTTCGAGTTTTTTAATCTTGGATTTAGTAAAAGGGTCCCATACAACACAAGAGTATTCTAGTTTTGGTCTTAGGTACATAAAAGAACTAAGTAGTTCTACGTTAGAAGGAGAATTATAAGATTATGTTTTCGAAAACTCAGCTTACGAAATGCAGAAGAACATATGTTGTCTATGTGAGTGCTCCATGACAAGTCGTTATTGTCACGCCTATATATTTGTAGTGTTTTGCCTGTTGTAGTGAGAATGAGCCAAGGTTATAAGTAAAATGAAAGGGTATTTTGGAACGAGTCATTCAGAGATAAACAGTTTTTTGTGCGTTCAGTGCCATACCATTGTCATTACACCAGACTAGTATCTTATTAAGACATATGTTCAAGTTCTCTTGATCATTAGAACAAGTAATTTCATTTAAAAGCTCACAATCATCTGCGAATAATCTAATTTGAGTTCCTGGTAGTACTGTGTTTACAATGTTCACATAAATTAAAAACAACAGCGGCCCCAGAACACTACCCTGCGGCACGCCTGATGTAACAGGAAGAAAGCTCGAATTGCTAGAATCTATCGAAACAAACTGTGAATTTTCTGATAAGTAGTATTGTATCCAGGTAATAAATATGTAGGGTAGATTGATTTCCTTAAGTTTTGTAATTAGTTTGTGATAAACAACTTTGTCGAATGCTTTGCTTAAGTCAAGAAATATGACGTCCATTTGACCATTTTTATCCAGAGTTTCTGCAAATGAATGAACCATTAAGACTAACTGAGTTACCGCAAATAACATGCTGAAATTTAATGATTGATATGTGGGGTTTAACGTCCCAAAACCACCATATGATTATGAAAGACGCCACAGGTGGAGGGCTCCGGAAATTTCGACCACCTGGGGTTCACTAACGTGCATGCTGAAATTTAGTCAGCACAGAGTTTTGCTCGAGAAATTTCACGATGCGCTTAGATATTACATGTTCGAGCATTCTACAAACTAGTGAAGTTAACGAGATGGGATGGTAATTTTCTACAAGTGAATGATTGCCTTTCTTATAGACGGGAGCAACACGAGCCCTCTTCCAATCACAGGATAATTTTGCACTCAACAGTGAACAACAAAAGAGCACAACGATGAAGGTAGTAATACTTTCGGCATAATGGCGAAGAAAAACATTTGGGATATTATCTGAACCACACACAAGATGATTTAGTATTCAACTTCAAAATCATTTCGATTTAAACACCAGATACAGCTTGACTTCATTGTTTCTCATGGAGTGAATATTTCGACAAGACTTTATAGGTTCTCTCGGTTTGAACAACTACATCCTCAAATTATTCTTAAATATGAACCAGTCAGTACATTAGTGGGTGCGTGTAGATTTAAGTTTTCTTTAGCGAATCGTTCAGGTGAGGTATTTGCCACTCACATTGTCATTGCAATCACCCCAGTGTGATACCCTGACAACCGATTCCATAACAAAGTGATGATTACTGTCAAAATATTTTGTTGATTTGGGAAGTTCTTGAAATCAGGAAAGAGGGCCCTTAGGCCCCTCAAGATCTAAAATTGTACCACAGTGACGCCCGAAAGCTTCCTAGGCATTGCAATCGCTGCTCGCCCACAAGTGCGCGTGTTAAAACTCTGCAAGAACGGCCAGGACGTGGAACCTCCAGTGTGTGAGCAATTTATAGACTGGGGATCTCAAACGCGCAGCTCGCTGTCAAACAACAGCACGCACATGAGCCTATGTCTCATATATATATTTAAAATTTTTGAATGTATATGTTGCCGAGCTACGTAGGCATGACTGGTACAAAATGCTTTTTCGTGAGGCGCCCTTTGAGCTCATCATGTGTCGATACAGAACCGTGAAACAAAAATCAGAATCGGTATCAATATTGTAGTCGTTTGAGAGATCGGTATAGGTATGTTATTGAACACCTGGTGCAAAATCTCCTTCAGAAATTACCCATATAGTACGAGATATTGGACAGGCCTTCTCCTAGTTCGAAACTTTAGATGACGTTTTGTGCTAACAATTCCTTCCTCCCCTCTTCTACCTTCCTCACTGTCCTAGCACTTGCCGGAGTAAACTTTCTTCACTGTGACTCGCTGGCTGAGGTGAGATAGAGACCTTCTGATCTAGAAGGTCACGTCATGATACGACAAACTACTGTCGTATCAAGACAAGGAGAAGAGCAGTGATTCGGTGTGCATGCTGACAATCGTGCAAGTTGTGAAGAGACGATCCATGCGGTTTTTCACATAAAGCATCAAATAACGAAAACAACCGCCGTAGTGTTTCTTTAATACACTCAAACCTCGATAAAACAAATTCAGATATAAGAAAATATCAGTTTTATTTATTTATTTATTTATTACATACTGCAGACCTTTAGGTCCAAGCAGGTGGGCAGTTACAAGGGGACATAGTCGAAACAATTAGTGGCATAAAGATTGTTTGGGGTGAGTGTTTCATACACTCAGTTATAACGCAGTAAATGAAGAGTACTTTTGCAATAGACACAGTGCTAAAAATGTACATTTATAAGGAATTTTCGGATATACCGAACCTATTTTCCCGTTAGATGCAACTTCATTATAATGAGGTTTGAGTGTAATAGTAATAACCGTTGGGGTTTAATGTCTCAAAACCACCACATGATTATGAGAGATGCTGCAGTGGAGGCCTTCGTAAATTTCAACCGCCTGGGGTTCTTTCACGCGCACCTAAATCTAAGCATGCGGACCTCAAGCATTTTCGCCTCCATAGAAAATGTAGCCACCGCGGCCGGGATTCGATCCCACGACCTGCAGGTCAGCAGCCAAGTACCTTAGGAATCAGGTCACCGTGGCGGGTCGTAGTGTTTCTTTAGGTGTACTTTTAGGGGCAATAAAGCACTAATACCACCAGGACCATCTGGTAAGTAAGGGCGCACCCTTCTGCTTAGTCCTTTATTTTGTACAGGGGCACGGTGTGCAGCCTCGTCAAAATAAAAGTAGGTTGTAGCTCTATTCTGAACTAGCTCATCCCAGCAAGATGTTCCAAGTGCCTGTTATTGCAGACGAGCCTGACTCGTAGTTGATTCATTACCAGCTTCCATGCTTGGGCCAGTTCTGTATTTGTGTTTGGAGCATAAATGTTCACTTTCTTATTGTAGGTTATGTGTACAATATGAAACAAACATAGCGAAGTAAGTCAAAGTAGACGAAAAGTGCGTCAACTGGTTTAGTCATTCTTGAAGCAGTTCATATTAGCTTCTTCAAACGTCACAGGCAAAAAGAGTTAAGGAGAAAATGCAAAGAATGTATGCTCCCCTCATACTGTTGGGGCAAGCAGCATGAGAAAGCTCGCTCAAACGAGATGACGACGTCTCATGTCGCTGCTTGGACAGCAGCTGTATTGGCCGTAAATAGAATCGCTCTGCGCTCGTGTGTCTACTGTCTTCATATCAACACAGTCTCTGGCAAATTAGTTGATGTATGAGGAAACACATGAGGGTAAGTCATTTATGCAAATAAAGATTGAAGCACACAGTAACCATGCTTTGTGGAATGCCAGATTTCACAGCCGGGTGCTTCAAGTTAAAGTTACTAAGAGACATGGGCACAGCCAGGGGGGTTCGAACTACACGAAAATTTTCAATTTTGCTTGCACGCACACCTACAAACGTGCATGCACAAACCTACATAAAGTACGGTTGAACCCTCCCTGAAAAAAATTTCTGGCTACACTACTGCTAGTAAAAACACAATTGGGAGCGGTTAGTAAGAAAGAATTTTAGCCAAGAAAACAGGGTAACAGTCACTGTTAAGCTGGTATAGTTTGTAACAAAATAGTTTATAGCATACCTTGTCAAACGCTTGTCATACCTTGTAAAAATTAAGTAAAACAAATGCAGTGAGTTAAAGAATAGTGATCAAGAATCATGCAAAGTTTGTGTGTGAATTGCATAATTTGAGTTTCGTAGAAGTACGATTTGCAAAAACTGCGTTGTGGTGGCAAAAAAAAAATTGGCAGATCCCACGTACAGTGGGAATCGATGATATGTAAATGATGAGCTAAATGATGCTGTACATGACTTATGTGTCGTGGTTATCATGTTTAGATGTGTGGTTTGCCTTCGTCATAGATCTATTCACGTCACGTTATACCAGATTTTGTATATGTGGAGCTACTGAAATGACCGGAGTATGCTATGAGTGTGGTATGTTGTCATGTTTTTGCATGACACGCTTGTCAGGATTATCATGTTTGCACCAGTCATATACTTTCATCTATTGACGTCACGTAACTCCAAATTTGGTATATGTGGAGCTAGCAAAACGGCTGCGAGCGCATCGTGAAGGGTCCAATATACTTCAATGTAGCGTTGACGCGCACGCACGCTAGGCGCAGCGATGCTACGTTAGCAAAATACGAGCACTCTACGTGAGCACACGCTACGTTAGCAAACACGGCAGCGTTCGTTGGCGTGATCCGATGGCAACCGGCGTGAAATGCGACGTGCTGCACTTTGCGCCAATGCGTTACTCAGACAACACTGCGTCCCCCTCTTTTCGTGATGGAGGGACGCTGTACGCGCTGAAACGCACATGCGTTAAAGAAACGCAGCACGCCGCGCGTCTGCGAGTATATGGCACGATTGGCGCCTGACGTGGCAATGCCGGCGTGACGCAACGAAATGAACGCCGGTGAGCACGTGCACTGCATGACGTTGAAATGTATTGGCGCCTTGACTGTGGTGTGTAGTTATGTTCTCACATGACATACATCTCATGATTATCATGTTTGCACCAGTCACATACTTTCGTCATCTATTGACGTCACGTAATACCGAATTCGACATATGTGAAGCTAGCGAAATGGCCGCAAGCGCATCATGAGTGTGGCATGTAGTCATGTTGTTACATGGCACGCATGTCGTGATTATCTTGTTTGAATGTGCATTTACCTATGTCGTCTGTTCGCGTAATACCAAGTTTGCTACATGTGAAGCTAGCGAAACGGCCGCGAGTGCATCACGAGCGTAACATGTAGTCAAGTTGTTACATGACACGCATCCCATGATTATCATGTTTGCACCAGCCACATACTTTGGTCATCCATTCACGTACCGTAATACCAAATTGGTATATGTGACGCTAGCGAAACGGCCGCCAGCGCATCATGAGCAAGGTATATGTTACATGACACGTATTTCATGATTATCATGTTAAGGTTTGTCGCTTGTGTTCGCCATGCAGTCATGTCATACCATACCAGTTCATAACATGCCATGTGAATGAAGCCACCGCAAAAGCTACAGGACCATGAAATGTAAGTCATGACATTCGTGTTATGATTTTCATGTTATTGCAAGTCAAGTATGTTCTTCATGCAGTCATGTTATGCCATATCAAGTTTGGTATCGATATATTTATCAAAACAAGCAGGAGAGCTAAGTCTCCTGTCCAGACAGATAGATATATAGATAGATATATAGATAGATAGATACATACATACATACATACATACATACATACATACATACATACATACATACATACATACATACATACATACATACATACATACATACACTCAAGGTCGCCAAAGTTCGCTAAGAAATGCTTCGCATTTAAACAGAATTTGATTCTAAAAAGTCAGCAAGGCATAAAGACAAAATATTTTCAAATATTTACAAGGAATGCTCGAGTGAAATAGGCATCTAATTCAATAGAGACTGCTGGTCACCCATTTGGCTGGGAGCAATATGCCATGTCAAATAATTGCTGAATAAGCTTGAATAAAATAATTGATGAATAAGCTTTTGTGGCTTTTAAAAAACTATGGTAATTTTATCACAGCCTAGTGAAAAGTTTCAGTTTCTTAATTATGTTATCAATACCTGCAAGATTCATTATTACAGGAAATATAATGATGAAGTTGGAATGGAAAGTCTGGCACTGAAATGGCTCCGCCAAAACTGTTAACTGCCTTGGAATTTGAGCGCTAGAAGTTTCGTGGATTAATTATTAGCATGCTTGGTAGGGCACGTTGTAGATAACTATCCTTTGGGTGTTTAAGGAAAGCTATTTATCTGAAGCCTCCTTATATGATTCCCAGTGCATATGTCACTACGACGCCACAGAGCTTATATGTCGAGCGGTATTTTTTTAACCTAAACGCTTTACAGTAACGTTTCAATGTAGCATTGGAATATATAGACATATATGTGTGTGTGTGTGTGTGTATGATGCAGGAGACTTGATGGCTGTACGATGAACCATTTATTTTTCTTCGTCTTTCTCCTTCTCTACCATTCCACCACACCGTTCTCATGTGGTTCGTCACACGCTTTCCCTCTCCCTCGAGACAGACCTAGATGCAGGGGCGGATAATATCGTTTAAGTCTCCTGACATGAACGATGTTAGTCTGGCGACCGAGTGGAACCACGCTGCGGTCGATCTCGTAATTAACTGCCGAAATCTTGCATATGATCGTATAGGGTCCTTCCATGATTTCGCTGAGTTTGTCGCGTTTCGGGTGCCAGGATGTTTCATATAGAACAAAGTCTTCCACTTGAAGCTCTAATGGAAGGAACTTCTTGTCATATAGGATCTTGTTTTTCTCGTGATATGCCACTGAAGTGCGGACTGCGTTTTTCCGAGCTTCCTGCAGATTTTCAGTAATGCCTGAAAGAAGATAGGGATACGATGGTGTGCCATACATAAGAAAGCAGAGTGCGTAGCCTGTGACTTCGTGAGGTGTTCTATTGTACTCGTCGACAACGTCAGAGAGGAGACGCGGCCACGGTTTTCGGGGTTCGTCGTTGATCTTGCATCGGAGGCGAGTAACGATCATCTGCTTAGTGTGCTCATTTAGGCCATTACACTGCGGGCGTTGTAATCTCGTTAAAAGCTGATGAATATTGTTGTGCTTGAGGAACTGCTTAAATCTGCCGGCAGTGAATCCTGTGCTGCGGTCGGAAAGGAACTTCCGAGGCTTTCCAACAGCGAAGATACTCTTCAGGCAACAGATGTATGCGTCGCAAGTCTCATTACTGTGTGCGAAAGCCCAGCCATAATGGGTGGCATGATCAATGGCTAAGTGAATGAATCTTTTAGATGAGCTGTAGTTGTCAAAACCTCCGATAGTGCCTATGGCCAGATCAAATGGTTGTTCCGCTGGTGGCAAAGATTCCAAGGAACCAAAGCGTTAGGTCTTCGGTTTCTTGCAGCGCTGGCAAGTATCACAGTGGCGTATGTACTCGCTCACGTCGGTGATGATGTCGGGCCAATAGTACTCTGGAGAGAGAAGCCGCAACGTCTTCTTTACCCGGACATGACCGAAAGCGTCATGAGCTTTTTGGAGAGGACAAAAGGCACATAGACTTTTCGTATTCCTCTGCGTATCACTATACTCAGTCCGTTCTCAATGGTTTGCTTTCCGGGTGGTTTGTCGTTGTGATGCTCTCGCAGTTGCTCAGCAGATAGGAGTTGAACTACCGGGCTTCGAGATAGTGCATCAGCTTCAATGTTGTCAATGCCCTTTTGGTGTTTGATGTTCACGTCATACATGGATAATTTCAAGGACCACCGGAAAAGTCGGCCTCGGGGATTCTTGATGCTTTTAAGCCATTGCAACGCTGTGTGATCTGTGATCACACTTAAAGGTTTACCGTGTAAATAGCAGTGCCATTTATCAATGGCGTCAATAATTGCCAAACATTCGAGTTCTGTGATGGCGTAATTAATTTCATGTTTTCGTAACTTCCGTGAATTGTACGCAATTGGATGTTCTCTACCTTCATCAGCATCCTGCTTCAAGACGGCGCCGATACCTCTGTTGGATGCATCGCAGTATAGCACACAAGGCTTAGTGGAATCGTAGATGTTAAGGATTGGCTCTTCTGTCGCGCATTTCTTGAGCTGAGTGAAAGCCAGTTCACACTCCAAATCCCAGTTACAGGTGGCGTCTTTGCTGAGCAGGCGCGTCAGTGGGTGAGCAATTTGACTGAAGTGGTCGATGTATCGACGGTAAACATTAACAGTGCCGAGAAAACGCTTCAACTCTTAAGGGCGTGATGGTGTCGGAAACCGTAGGATTGCATCCACGTTGCTTTGCTTTGGAGTAACGGTGCCATGCGAAATCTTGTGTCCCAGGTACTCAATGGAGCTTCGAGCGAATTGACATTTCTTTAATGTCAGCTTCATGCCTTCGCTTTTGAAAGCTTTCAAAACGCATTCCACATGCCTCAGATGGTCTGGAAATGTGTCAGAGTAGACAACAATGTCATCGAAGTAATTCGTGACGTTCTGCAAACGGTGTTTTGCCAATATAAGTTTGACAGCTCGTTCGAAGGTGGCCGGAGCATTCCGAAGACCAAAAGGCATGACAAGCCACTCGTAGGGACCGATACGTGTGACATACGCCTTTTTCGGAGTGTCATCAGGGTGAATCTTCATGTGCCAGTAACCTGACGTTATGTCTAACGTCGAGAAGTACGTAGATTTCCCCAGAGAATCGAGAATGTCATCGATGCGAGAGATGGACTGATCATCAGGCACCGTCAATTCGTTTAGCTTGTGGTAGTCAATGCAGAAGTGCTCTGCCAGAAGTGCTGGCGCACCGTATGGGGAGGTAGATAGTCGTATGACACCTTGCTTGAGAAGCTCATAAATCTGTCTGTCCATTTCAACGCTGTCAGTTTCTGAGCATCGATAGGGAGCTCTACGAATGGAAACATTATTGATGAGATGAATGCGATGCATTTCGCCATTGATGCACCCAATGTCTGTCTGTGACTTGGAAAAAATGCCGTCGTACTTGTGGATAAGCTGCTTCAATGCCAACTGTTGAGTTTTATTTAGATGTAGTACATCGCAAACTTCAACACCTTGAAAAGACGTTCCCATGTTAGCCGTGGTGTGGTTTTGTGTACGAGAACGGAGGATGTCTTTCTCTTGGCGCAGAGTCATGGTGTCAAGGTCCAGCGACAAGTTAAAGGGGCAAGCACTATCCAAGCCAAGAAGTAAGTTGCTCTTCATGCCTTGTAGAACATGAGCCTGAAGTTTTCTTGTCACTTTTCCTATCTGTACCTTTAGATCAATACCACCCAAAGTTTTGGTAGATGATGTGACTTGTTGAACTGAGATGCATGAATTCCTCATTATTTGCAGGTGAAGTGCCTTCAGCACTGCTTCGCTGATACAGGTAATCGCAGCTACAGTATCAAGAGTAGCGCTGACAGGGTACCCGTTAATGAGAATATCAAAGTGAATTACATGAACTTTGGGTTGCCCTCCTCATTTCCCTGGTTGGTGGAGAGGGCGGAAATGCTTGCTCGTCATGGGCATTCATTATGCCAGTGCATCTGTCGCGATAAGCCATCCAGCGCGCAGTGTTTGCACTCACGCACGGGTGTTCGTACCGGGGTATTACGTGGACGCTGACTGGTTCTGTCATCTGTTACGTTAATCTGTGTATTCCGAGCTGGTGGAAAGCGATGTAACTTCACTCTCTGCACGGTTGACTCTACACGAAGTGCAGCTGTAAGCCTGGTATAGACGAGGTAAGTCCAGCAAGCGCCATCTCCATATGCGCAGGAAGGCTGTCGATGAGCCCTGATATAAGGTGCGTGTCCTTTAGGTCGGCGAGGCGTCCGAGAGACATTTTTTCATTATAGTATTCCTTCAAGCTCTGGCCTGTTCGCAACCGGCAATGAATGAATTGGCAAAAAGGATCCGTGACGCCGCTCATAAAGCGTTTCTTCATGCGTTCACATAAGCTCTCCCAAGACGCGTCTGTGTCGAAAACCTCGGTAAGAAACCATCGGAAAGCCTTATCTTCAAGGTATTCGGAGAAGTAGCACAGGTTGTCTTGCTCCGTTCATGCTGCAACCGCAGTCCTCACCTCAAAGAGCCGGAGCCACTTGTCAAAGGGGACGCCCGTAGATGTGCTTGAGTACTTCAGGATTTTGATGACTTTCTTGGATGTCGCCATGATGAAGGCGACACACACACACACACACACACACACACACACACACACACACACACACACACACACACACACACACACACACACACACACACACACACACACACACACACACACACACACACACACACACACACACACACACACACACACACACACACACACACACACACACACACACACACACACACACACACACACACACACACACACACACACACACACACACACACACACACACACACACACACACACACACACACACACACACACACACACACACACACACACACACACACACACACACACACACACACACACACACACACACACACACACACACACACACACACACACACACACACACACACACACACACACACACACACACACACACACACACACACACACACACACACACACACACACACACATATGAAGTAGGCTAGAGCAACTTAAATAAACAGTCTCATTTGGAGTCATCGGGTGGGACTGATCACCCTCGTTTATTAGTTTTTTTCTGTCGAATACTCCTGAGCTTCAGTGTCGATATTATTCACTCGACCTCTTGGAACACGCCAGGGCAAGTTATCTGTGCGAGTTGCGAGGTGGCTCGGTTCTCGCTGAGCGCGGCTTGACCAGTCCGATTTACTCCGACTGAAACAGCTGCTTGACTCGGCGGTTATGCTTGTTTCCGAAGCTGATGGTATGTTCTGAAGACACGCGAGGAGGTCATCTAGAGTCTTTGGTGACAGTATTTGCACTTGCTTCAACACGTTAGTGTGCAATCCATGCATTATTAAGGCAACTACGGCCGTAGATGGAAGCAAAGGCTCCGCCAGCTTTAAAAGACGGCGTTTCTCAAAGAAGTACTCGACAAGGCAGCTTTGCTCAGACTTGAAATTAAGCGCCGTGTTCCATCTTTCTACTGGATTGCTTCGGAATGCAGTCAAAAACTTTTTCCTCCACTGGCTCCAAGAGTCGTCACTGTCTTCCAGAATGCATGTTTCATACCACTTTCGCGCAACACCTCTCAAGTAAACGCGCATGTTGGTGATTTTAGCCTCATCAGAGAGCCACTTGTTTTTTCCAGCGGCATATTCGTAGAAATCAAGCCAACTTTCTGGATTTGAAGACACACCGTCGAAAGCATCAGGTTCTACGAAATTAGGTGTCGGTCTCTCAGCATTCAGAGAGCTTATAAGAGATGTCATTATTTGGTTTTGTTGAAGCATCTGTTCCTGTTGCAGCTGAAAAGCTTTCAAAACGAGGCTCACCTCTTCCGTCGGAGATCGTGATCCTGAGTGTTTTCGACGCGCTGGTTCAAGAACTAGGTCGTTGAAGGTCGCCACACGCAAGTTCACTTTCACAGCACCTTTCCGTCGTAGTTCAGTAGTGTCTACGGCTGCCTTTTCCACAACCAGGTTTACGAGTTCTTCCGAGCTGAGCTCACGAGGTAGGTCTACCGCTGCTTCGTCTTGAACTTGGTACTTCGAAAAGATGATCTCCTCGGAGGTCTCGTCTATGAAGAACGTCACCCACATGATGGCTTCGATGGCCGGCTGCTTTTATCACGCCATTCGATCTCTACGAATACAACCGGCTCCCTTTCGGTTGGAAAAACTCGCCAGCGTGGTTCCAGAAGATCATGAACGACGTCCTAAAGCCATTCCTTGGTGTTTTTTGTAATGTGTACATAGACGACATTATAGTCTTCTCCAAAACAGAGGCTGAGCATCAGGACCATCTGTCTCAGGTGTTAAACGCCTTGAGCTTGGCACATCTCAAGGTTAATTTTAAGAAGAGTGTATTCTTTCAACGAAAAGTGGTGTTTCTTGGAAGAGTCTTCGATGGGAACACCAAAAGCACAAAACAAGAGTCCGTCGAGAAGATCTCCCAGTAAACCATATGACGTCCATTCACTGCGTGTGTTTTTGGGATTGGCAGGACATTTCCGATCTTTCATAAAGGACTTTGCTGTCAAAACTAGATGCCTCACGCGCTTAACGCAGAAAGAAGTTCCCTTTGAATGGAGTGACGAATGTGAGAGAGTCTACCGTGACTTGGTGCACAGAATTTCTTCTGACCCCGTTCTGCGTATACCAGATTTCACTTTACCCTTTGAATTGAACACTGACGCCTCACATTATGGGACTGGTGCAGTGTTGTATCAAAAATGTATTGAAGCATCTGGCCGAGAAAAGCGACACGTAGTCGGTTACTACAGTTACACTTTCAAGCCGTCTGAAACAAACTACACTACTACGGAAAAAGAAGCACTGGCGGTTCTGAAGGCCGTTGACTACTTCCGCACGTACCTGGAAGGTACGAAGTTCACTTTGTTCACCGATCACCAGGCACTCACTCATCTCTTGAATATGACCCAAACTAAAGGGCGTATCGCCAGATGGGTGAATTACTTGCAGCAATTTGACTTTACCATCTCGCACCGACCAGGACCGCTTTTAACCGATGCAGATGCTCTATCAAGATTGATGGTACAAAACAACACAGAAAAATCTGAAGAATTGAAGCTGTGGGAAGGCTCAGAACAACTGGTTTTTACGGAAGGTCGGTATCAAGTCCCATCAACTCTTGTTTCCAAAGTGCTTTACTTGTACCACGATAGCCCAGAATCTGGAGGACACGACGGCTTTTGGCGTACCTACAACAAGTTGGTCAAGAGGTTTACGTGGCCTCACATGAAGAAAGACGTTAGTCAGTACGTTCGTTCATGCCATGTGTGTCAAGTACACAAAGTCAAGTATAAACAGCCTACGGACACCATGATACTACCTTGCCACTCGAACGTGCCTTTTGAAGTAGTTCACCTGGATTTCGCCGAACTTAACAAGAAACGGGAAGGAGTCAGAAAAACGCAAGCTTTTCTGCTGGCCATAGATGAATGCACCAGGATGGTCGCGGCACGAGCAGGAAAAGAAGATGCAAATAGCGTCATAACCCTTCTCGAAAGGGACATGTTTAGAACTACGCGGACAATCGTATGCGATAACGGCCCCGCGTTCAAGAGTGAAAAGCTAGTAAGATGGGCTCGAGATCACAATGTATCGATCAAGTTCTGTGCGCCATACCATCCTGCGGCGAATGGGCTTGCAGAACGTGCCATACGGGACGTGAAACAACCCAGGTGAAAATTTCCTGCTGGTTTTCTGTTGGGAGTTGTTGGTTTTTGATGGAACCAGCAGTTAATCTGCTGGTTTCTTGCTGGTTGTACTGGTTCCAGCAGGGTGCCTACTGGTTTTCTGCTGGTTCCAGCAAAGTGCCTACTGGTTCTTACTGGTTTGCTGATGGTCCCAGCAAGCTACCTGCTGGTTGTACTGGTTCAAGCAGTGTGCCTACTGGTTTTCTGCTGGTTCCAGTGGGGTGCCTACTGGTTCTTTACTGGGACCAGTACCCTGTCTGCTGGCTCTACTGGTACCAGCAGGATGCTTGCTGGTTTTCTGTACTGGTTCAAGCAGGCTACTGGTTTCACCCTGGGATGCTGCTGGGACCATTAGGCAATACCGGACGGTTCTCAGCTGCTTGAACTGATTATAGTGGTGGTCCACTTCGTGGTTTCCTGAGAACTCTAACTAGCCGAAACATTCAATCATGAGGCTTGTATCTTCTGATTATAACTAAGACTTTACTGTACTTGAAAGTGGTGTGCCAATACATTGAGCAATTAAGATGTAGTATAGAGAAATATGACGTAGAGACTGTTTATACAGGTTTCAAAAAACAAAAGTCAAGGGAATTCAAGGCAGTGTCTTGGGTTTTCGAAGGACTAAAGAAGATATCCAAAGAATATTTTTGTGGGTGCTCTGCATTTCAACATTCTGACTAGTTCTAATAAGTTTATATTATAATGAACATAGTGCTTGTGATAGTGAAGCCTTTATTCCACAAGAAGTAGTTCACTACACACAAAAAATGTTCAGATTAGCTGCGGAGACTTTTTAAGCATAAACTAGGCTTTGCTTCGTTGGAGTATACTAACTTAACATGCTGCTCACATGATGGGGAAACCAATTTTGTGGCATAAATGCACGAGACATAGTGAAGCAGAGAGATAAGTCGAGAAAGAGACAATGTACGACAAGGTTGACGTACAGGTGGGGAAATGAACAATAAAAAATGTCGTGAAGAAAACAGTGCAACACCAGAAGGGAGCCAGCACCTAAGCCACAGTAGGTGTCTATCGCTTCATTAACAGTGTTTCATATTTTTAATGCCCTGAAGAACAAAGCATATTGGTGCTGAAATGAAGTTTGGTGAATCTACACTGCTGCCTAAGCACAAAGAAGCAGCTCATAGACAAATTCCTAGACTTTTAGGCTTCGAATATGTTCTTTTTTATTTCAATGGTTTTATTGTTATTTAATTTGGAAACATACATGTACAAAGGATACAGAGAAAAAAGGGAGGAATTTTGAAGAGTTGCATGCACCCTGAACACACAAGGTGTGTTCAAATATAAAGGGGTGCTCAAACGTTCCCAGGCTGCTACGCTTGTAATCTTATGACAGCACTGCCTGGGAACATTTGACCAACCCAGTGCACATTAAACCTTGTACTGTACAACAGCGCACACTTTCTCTTCTTTTTTTTATAATACAAAATGTTTACACCCAGAGACAGGGCTAAAGCTGGGCTTAAACAATGAGAATTGTCAATACTCACAATCATGAAGTTTATTAGTAATTCAAGAGGCACTCGACAGTATACAGCATGAATTTGCACAAATTGGCAATAGCTAAATCAATTGAAAATGGCATTTCTCACTTCCTCTAAAAACAACTGTTTCACTGCACAATCCACAAACATCTACACCTGCAGTTCACTGACATGTGGAGGTTCTTTTTAACAGCCCATTCATTTAACAGCTTGACATGCAATGACAATGCGGTGTACACATCTGAGGTTTCTACTCATATCATTGTAATTTAGAAGGTGGCTTGAGCAGTGAATTATTAATAAAGCCACAACACACAAGGAACAAAAAAAACTAATTTTACAGATGTGAAGTGTTTCTGACAAAAAGTACAAAAAGTAGGTATAAGAAGGTATTGGTGCGATTTTTATATGATGAGACCTTTTTATAGAATGATGAAACTAATTCAATGTTGCTCTTAAGCGTCCCTTTAACAACCACCAGAGAGCATTTTCAAAGAAATTCTCTGAAAAAAACACTTTCTATTGACCTCTACATAGTTGCAAGGGACAACACTGGCAGACAGCTCCACTAGCTGTTGGGAATTCGCATCCTCTGATTTCATTATGTGCTCAGTGCCAAATGCACGACGTGACAAGAATTTGTTTGACAGTGCAAAAATCCTTACATTTCCTGACGAATCCCTAATAGAAACAATGTGCTTCAACTTCAAGCACGTTCCCAAATATATTTGCAATACAGTGCTGTCACTTTTGTTCGGCCTTGAGTACTGCTCACTGTGAAACCGAACACCCGGTGATACAATCACTCGGTCATGTTCCATGACACGGCCCCTAACGATGTTGCCAACATGGTCCTGCACAAGGTGAAGCAGCTGGTCAGACACAGCTCGGGGTTTGCTGAGCAGTAAACCACCTTTACTATTTGATGGGCCAGCTTTTGTCAAAAACTTCAGAGTGCAAGGGCTAGCTGAAGCCTTTAGATACCTGAAGTTGCTGGCCATCATTAAGCGCTCTACAATCTGCAGTGGGGCACCTTTTGCTGATGTGACCAGCTGCTTAATTTGGCCAATGTTAGACTCAAAAGCAAAACATGAATGTGCCCAAAGAGGTCCTTGGTTCAGAACACTCTGAGCCATGTGCAACAATTGATGTACATTGAAAGTCATGTTTTTTTCTCCATAGAGAAACTGCATGTCGACAACAAACTTTACCAAGCAGTCTGTGCTTACAGAAATGTCACTGAGGGACACTGTGTCCTGCAGAAGAAGGGCAATACCTTTCACAAGCAATGCAAAATGTTTAAGATACTGCCGTGGAAGTAGGCCTTCCAGACAAGGCAATGAAAAATACAGTAGCCATTGCTGCCACTCCGAGGCTTTCCAATACTTTCTCAGAGAAACTGAGCGGGGAAGTCGTGGCATACAGCTATGCGGCTTTATAGAGCACAAACGTTGATCTAATACTGCCACAGTTTGTGGTGCCCCAATGTAATATTCCTCGCCTACATTAGAGAGCCAGTCCTCCGTCATCTGCCGTGCCACACCTAGAAGCACACAATGCATATAATCTGGAGTAAAGCCCCAGATTATATTAAAGTGCTGAAGATTAATCAAAGGCGTGATGCCTTTTGCTCCCTGTACTGGTCTTCCAGCTTCAGCAGCCTTGGCCATGATTTCCTTTGTGCCTTCTGCTGTCCTGTCAGGTGAAACAGTGTCCACAGGATACTTGACAGTTCCTGTTTGGCAATAGTAAGAAAAAAAAACAGAGAACCTCACAAATTTAGAAGTTTGTAAAATCTCGCACAGCTAAGCTTGATTGTAAATGGCACACTTGTTTTCAGTGATATTTCTGAGAATTTACTTCTAGAACACATTTAGAAAAACATACTATGTGCCAGAATTTGGAAACATAGAATCGCTACGACATAAAGCACATTTTTGCCTCTGAGATGAGAAATGGCAACCCCAGATACATTAAACAAGGTGAATGTTTACATAAAAATTGCTAAAAAAGAGAGAAACTCTGATCAACATATCTAGTCAGAAATCTGACTCCATGTTATGCAGTAATGCGACATCTTTACTAACCATTCACAGCTGCCCCTGGATGCAAGCACCATCCACAGCCATAATACCCATTAAACTGGGTTAGGTGCTGCATGGCTGCCCGTGCTGGTGCATCAGCGCTGCAGCTGAAGCAGTACACCTGCATGAGCAAGGACAAAAAAGGAAGCTGTTAGCCCTAACTACCCTCTGCAATGAAGTACAACAAAAAGGAAATGGATAGAGGGCTTGTTTTCTTTGCCAGACACAAGTCAATTATTGCAGTAGACATTGAGGACAAGGAAAAGATCGGGTGATGTTATTAACAGTTTTCAATTGATAACAATCCATTCAGAAGAAGCACTTTTCATGCTTTTGCATAAAGGGACATGATCTCCGTAAGTTGTAACAGTTACAGTAAACACAATGCAGTAAATACCACTTTGACACTTAGATAATTGACAGTATTTAGAGATAAAGTCGCACTAGAAAAGAATACACACAAAGATGAACTAGTGTGCCATCCTCCATGGTGTCATTATGCCCAAGTGGCCTGGATTTCATCATGACTGGAAGAAATTAGCTGGCACAACAATGTAGCCTCGTCTATGCATTGTAGCTCAGTGCAGCATTTACAACTAGAATGTCTTGAAGTCGTGTTGTTCAAGCAGCTTTAATAATTAAAAAAAAATTACCTTGGAATGCACAGTTTCGTTGCCTGCCTTCCATGTGATCCCACTGGTCGACAAACCGTCCATTTGTTCAACAAATGCGTTCAGTAGGAGAGTCATGTCGGGATGTTTCTGGCCATACCACAGAGCAGACACAAGCACATTTTTCTGCCTCATGTACACTGGGAGTTCATTCACCATCACTTGAACGGGCCACACAGAAAACTTCGATGACTTGAACACGGCGCTTCCATCACTGTTAACAGTGAGAGTGATATCATTTTTTGATGTCAATTCGCGCCTAAGTGCCCTGTATAAGGTGCCATCTATTATGTCTGTCATTTCATCTTTGTCGACAGACATACTCTCGTTTATTGAATTCAGTCTTTCGTGGAGTGCAGTGCTCGCATCATTCTCGGCAAGTAACGAAGACAGCAACTTTGCGATGGGCAGGGTTATGAAAAAGTGGCCATCGCGTAGCATCTGCGGCCCACTGTTACGTTGCCCGCATACGGTGCACGTTACCCGCACTGCATTCCGCGCTGCAAGGTCGCCACTTGTTACGGCAAGGAGCGTCATACAGTTTTCACAGTAGAAGTGTAACCGGGCGGCTTTTATTTCTGCCCCGACACTCTTCTTGAAAAGATATTTAGTAACTGGTATATCATGTCGTTCAAGTATGTGCATTATCAACTTTTGGAGTGCTTCGACTCCCTTCCAAGGGATGCCAAATTCGAGGACAAAATTGACAGTCAGTGCCAGCAAATCGTCACTAGAGAAGCTCCCTAAATCTCCCTGTGGCTCGTCTGTCATTTCTGCGCCAACGGAAGGCTGCGGCTCGTCACTTGGGGCCGCTTCATGTGCCGATTCAGAGTCACAGTCGCCTTCAACATCAGTCTGCGGAGGTTGCGTCAGTACGCGAAGTGCTGTCGGAGCAGTCGACCCGCCAGCGACATTTGTGTCCTGCTGCAGTCCACGACGTGATTGTTGCACGCTCGAGGCTGATCTTTCGAGATATGTTTTCGTTGAATACGGGATGGCGGAGGCGCTGCCTGGGTTTAGGTATTCCTTTCTACGAGGCATACTCCCTCAGTGCGGATCCACGCAAATATCGCACTGCAAACTCACCGAAAACCTTCTAAGTAATGAAGCCACACGTTGTGTTCACGCGCACAATCACGACAGTTCGCTCATAGTTCGCTCGGACTCGCACATTCTCCATGATTAGGGTGGCTAGAATGGGGAGGTGTGATGAGCGGGGCGCCTTTCGCTTGGCGGAGAGGGTCCTTCGGCGCGCCGATGCCGCTAGGGGCGCTGATGGCAGCGGCGCGGGTAGTGAGCGGCGCACTTCGCTGGGTTTGCTTCAGTCGCGCCATAATTTTTTTCGTTAGCAGTCGCACTGTCTTACAAGTATGTCGTCGATCGGTGATTGCGTTGAGTCTCTCTGAAATGTCCGAAGATGTCAACGACAAAAAAGAAGACGCAACGTTGGTGCTTTGTGCCTGGCTGCAACACTGGATATTATAATTCTTCAGGAGAGAAAGTTTCCCTTTTCCGAGCTCCCACGTGTAGTGTGCTGTTCGACAAATGGATTCGTGCTATTCCAAGAGCGGACAAACAGCTTGACGAGAACTCCGCAGTGTGCGAGAAGCACTTCGACCCAAGGTATGTACAAAAAATAGAAGGCACGGTGTTCGCACACCCGAGCAAGAGACCAATTTTGCTTACTTGCGTTCCACGTGTCACATGCTGCATTGCAACATAACCAATTGGCTGTCCTTTTCTCTTTTCTTTTTCACAGATTTGTCGTGCGTACGTTCAAACATAGGATTAATGGTGAAGATGTATACATGCCGCGCGCTGTGCCGACCTTAACAAATGACGCCGTGCCGACGATTTTTCCTAATTTGCCTAAATACTTGACGAAAGCTCTGCCCAAGGAGAGAAAGAGACGGAAAAGCGTGGCTGAAAGTGCTGTTTCGAGTAAAAGAATTAGTGTGAACCACGACAATGTCGAAGAAGGCTCAGCGATTGACCATGACGTGATCGTTTCAGAACAGAACGTCATGTTGACCGAACAGCTGCATTCCTTAAGTGCTATGCTTCACCGTCCTAGCGAGTTGTGGTCGATGCAGAAGTTCGAGCAAACGAATGCATTATGCTACCAGACCGCTAAATTGGACAGAGATTTAACACCTCCTGTTATTCACAACAAGATAGTGTTGTTTGAAGCTGAGGAAGGAGCAGCTGCTCAGTGCAGCATCTTTCTGAACGGGTTCCTATTCAAAAAAAGTGGCTGTCAGACAGTGAGCCAAGCACAGGATCTTCTCAAGTATGCAGACACATTGACACCCTGCGTAGGAATTGGGACAATGGAAGAGTTCCAACCACTGAATTTGGAAAGCAAGGCGAAGCTATCTCAAAATCGTGTCTTCTCCCTTTCTTGCGATGGTTCCTCATCGATTTCGCTACAAGGTATTATGAGATATCGCAGTTGCGCAAACCCTGCCTAAAATATTTTATTTGAGCCTGTAGATACCTGTCCCTGCTTTGGTTAGACTTATCCACCGATTATGGTACACTTTACAGATGGCTCATCTGGACGTTGTACTGCCTGCAGAAAATGCAGAAACCTTCTGAAGGCTCGTCTGCTCCGTCTAAAAAAAAAAAGACTAAGCGGCCACTTGCAAGAACAGCTGCACAACGACTGAAATGGGCTGTTCGTACGTTGAAGAAAAAGAAAATGAAGCTGCTTACCTTGCAGGATGCCCTGAAGAAGATGCGAGAAAAGACTTCACAAATCATTGCATCTGTGTTAGAGGAAAAGGTACACTGTCCCATTAAGTTGTTATAGATTCATTACTAATAGCTTCTTAATTATTTCAGCTGAAACTTCTTCCTGCGCTGTTTCGGAATCGTGCGGCAGGCAGGTGGTGGCAATGATCACCCAACCCCTGCACAGTTTGTTGTTATCACGAGGTATTTTATTATCAAATTTTACGCCTTATGTTGCATGTCGTATAAACTTGTTACGCATCTGATTATGTTTGACTGCTGTTGTGAGTAAAATATGCATTGTTTATTTATAGATGCCTCAGCTTCTATAGCCTGGCAAAGAGTCCGAAGGGTGGCAATGTAGCTGACGGAGTGGTGGAATCTCTTCTCTCTCTGGAAGAAATGCTGCACGAGGTGGAAGATCACAACGAAGACAACGAAAGACTTTCATCTGACGTGCTAGAAGTGTCTGTAGATCATGCGTCATACACTGTTGAGCGAAGTGACGCCCGCCTTGTGTATTATGTCGCAGGTTATGTCGCAAGAAAGCGTGTACTTCGTAGTAATTGTGATGATTGCAAGAACGCCTGCCTTGCTTCTAAAGAAAATGTGCCAGGAAATCTCCCAGCCCAGGCAAGCAAGCTGTGGGATCTCGGAGGACTTTTGTATCCGTCGAATTCCTTCTATAACCTGATATTATCCCTTGAGAACAAAATCACTCGCTTCTTGAGCACATCACGTCTTCATGCCAAATCGGCCGTTGAGATGATGAAGGGGATAGGCGAGACGCAACAAATTGGTTGCGCAAAGCATGCTGCTTTTTTGACGAAAAGTGTGGTGCGATTTTATTGCCTCACTCGTGTCCACTTTTTTTTGAAAGGGATGAACCAAAAGGAAGACGAAAAGAAAGGGCGGAGAGTAAAGCCATGCGTACTCTAGTGGCAGTGCATGAATGGCATGCGTGGAAATAAAGTTGTGTTTTTGTGAAAAAGTGTCTGCTAAATTTATGCTGCTGGGAACAATTCTCAAGTCACACGCTTAGCGGTATAGGTAAATTTTGGCGCTCTTAATGCGTGACTCATCTGAGTTAATGTATACATTAACTCAGATGAGTTTTAGCTGCCTATAGGCAGCTAAAACTGCTTCGTTTTTCTGCGGCGAGCAGCGCGCGCTCATTCGTACATCGCCTGCGAAAGGCTACCCGCGCCGGTGCGTGCAGCGCCCCAAGCGGCATCGGCGCGCCTTGGGGACCGGTTTCTGCGGCCGCTTTTCACACCTCATATTCTAGCCACCCTACCATGATCTCACACAATCAAACGACTTGGATTGGCTTGTACGGCGTTGAATTAGTTGGATTGCAACCCGGATTTCAAAAACACATATCTATTTAATTATATCTTAGTAAGTTTATACATTGTTTATAACATGAACAGTTTTTACACCTGTTTATAAGCTTATTTAAAGCATTTTTTATTTGTTTATAGGTGTATTTATTTATTTATTTTGTTCCGCACGCAGTTATTGGTATTGCCCAGTCTTGCCGCTAGGAGTTGTTATGGTGTTATTTTTAATGGACACGACACGTGCGCGACACGCGACTGCTACATTTTTTTCAGAGATTGGTGTGTGTGTGATGCCATTTAAGGCTTTGTTAAATCATCAGTACTACCATGTACGCTGTTGTTCGTTTCCTGGACGATCACGACAAACGGTTACACGTCATTCACGTGCATGACATCGAGAAGTTTGATCCCAAAGACACCAGCGACTACGACAACCGCTTTGTTTACAGCGCGTACTGGCGAGACCCCGTGGATGACACAAACACTGGTTTGTACAACACGCAAGTCTTGATGCTGGCAGGTATGTGTGGTATGTGAAATGTTACGGTTCCAATTTTATAGTCGTAATTTCTTACAGAAAGCGAAGATGACGCCCGCGCGAAAATGCGGGCCAAGAGGTTGGTGATACCAAAAATACCTATGCAAGAAACGACGTCAGATGATGATCCTGATGAGCTCGTGGAGTCCCAAACAAAAAGAAAAAAGGCTGAAAGAAAGGTTGCTATTTATGCTGCCTACATTTTGAAACGGCTGAAAACTTGCTGGTCTTGCATTGATCATCATCTGTAATTGTGCTTTCGACTTCTTTCAGAAACAAAAGAACGACAGAGCAAATGCTAAAAAAAACATGTATGACGAAATTCTTAAAAAGAATCTGGAAAAAGCGCACTCTGGGCGTAAACCTAGAGCACAGGTAAGTGTGCCATGGTCTTCATTAGTGCACTGTACTATAAAAGAAGCATTTTTTTTTACTGAAAGCAAAACCCTCATGAGACCCTTGAAGGCTACAGCTAGGGCACAATAAATAGACAGGGACAACAGAAGAAAGCACAAAGTGAAGCGCCGATACTTGTGTTGCTTCTGTTGTTCCTGTCTATTGTGCACAGTAGCCTTCAAGATGCAATACCAACTAGCCCACCAAGCCATCCTAGTGAATTCATGAAGTCATTTTTTGCATGATGAAATTTCAGCCAAGGAAAGGGACAGACACTCCGTCGGACAGCGGGTCCTCCGATAGTGATGAATTGTGCCCAAAAAGTGAAATTCTTCAAATGAAGAAGAAGAAAGACGTGTGGAAGGTGAGAACGAAGGCGCTGGTGGTTAAAGAGCTTGAGAAGGACAGAGACATGTGGAAATTGCGTGCTGAGGAGCTGCAGCACGACAACCAGTTTCTAAAGCAGCAGGTTGCAAGCCTGCAGAGATCCCTTGAAAGCAAGCTTTTCAAGCGTAAGAATGCTTTTTGCTCTGCATTATTTACTTGACAAAAGCTCCATGTATAATGATTACATGACAACTCATGTGCTACATAAAAACTTGTGCACCCTTTTTTTGTGTACATGCAGTTGCAGTAGAACAAGACCGGGTGCCTTGCAGTCGGGGCATGTTGTCAGGTTTGTTTCCCCATAAGAACTGCATACACCTATGCTCTTGAGTAAATGCATCAGTTCCATATTTCACTGGGACAGTAATATAGCATACTTTGACCTGTTTAATGAAGTCAGCTTTTTTATTATTTATTTATTCATATTTTGTCTAAGCAACTCGCTCAGTAGTATGTGCAAAGTAAAGGTTATAGAGATTTGGCTTTACTTGATGAACTTGCCGAACGAGTTCAAAGAGTGCTGCACTTTTTATTTGTTTTGAAAAAGTGCCCGCCAAACACAGCATGAATTAACTTTGGAGTGTAAGTTCAGCTGTTCTGCAGTAAGATGGCAGCTTCAGTCAGTATGTAATATAGAAGATGCTAGTGCCATGATAATGAAATGATGTTGGTTCTTTGAAAGTGGAGGTGGATAGATGAAAGTAAAGTTTGAACTGTAAAACAGAGTAGCCAATCGAGAAAACCTCGAACGAACAAAATTTTTCCTTGGTATGGTTTATCGCTATGTTACATTGTGATTTTTGGTTTGAAAGTCCGAAGTGAATTGACTTGGAGATGTGCACCTCATCGTAGCTTTTAGAAGCAGCCAATGCTCTAAGGCACGCTCTGACTAGCATGAAGCTTTAAACAAAAGCATCCAGATTTAACAGGCTTGAGGGGTTGAAATCTAAACTTTTACACCTGAATCATTTTTATTACAGCACATTCTGAGACAGATGAAGGAGAAAGCTTCGTCGGAAGTGAGTACTTTGCTTCTTTTATAATACTTCCCTGCATTTCAAAACTGGAGTGACAGTTACTGTCACTATATCTTTGTAACTTTAGATCTGTTGATTATGGACAACATGGCCTGCAGTGAACGTGTTCTCCGTAAGTAACAGCTCTGGTTTCATAGACAGTAAACTTTGTTTCAATTAGAGCAAGTTGTGCACCAAGATAAGCCATTTTTGAATAATTCTAAATGTTGCGTAGCACCGTGCTCATCTACTGCTGTAGAACCAGAGGAAAGGACAAGCACTGTTGGTGGAGAAAAGAACACTACACATCCAGGTCAGCTCAGATGTCACCTCAGATATTCTGACAATAATTTTTTTTTTTTTGTGCCATGACAAGGACCTGATATCTTTCTTGCAGGCCCAAATGGAGATTTCATTTATATGGAAGATGGCTCTGTAAGTAATTTGCTCGAAATTTAATGTCACTGTCTGCAGCTGCTTTTCATGCTTAACCGTTTTTTTTTCTATTGGTAGTCACAGCTACTCTATAGATCTAGGTGGTATAGTTAATTACGAAAGCTTTCTTAAAGCTTCTTGCTTGCAGCATGTTTACCATTTTTATTTTTTTAGCATGCTCAAGTCTTCAGTTTTACTCAGTGTACTTTTTGAGAGAAGTATGAATACCGTTGGGACCAGCACACAGTTTTTCTTTTTTATTATCAGCAATAGCAAGGTGTACAGTGCTGATCACACCTGTCTTGAGCACCTGAGCAGTGCTGTGTGGATGAAATATGGCAAAATTCTAAAGCAGATACTCAATTTCACTGATACTTCTTGCATTCATGTGCAGTTGAATATACTAGATGAACCGCACAGGCTCAAAAGCATTGTCTCTAACAGAGTAACCAATAACATTTTACTGCATTTGATTTGCAGCACACCACTTGTGCACCATAGACAAGTGTGATAGACTGTACATACTATTCATGTGCTACATCGTTGTGTTGTGCCAGGTGCATTGGTTAAACAATTTGTTAGTTTTGTTGTATGTTTAGCAGAAGTAACATGCAGCATTTTTTGTTTCATTGCTCCTTACAGTAGGGATTTTCCTCCATTATTTTGCTTTTTCACAGTTCCATTTGACGAAAGGCGTAACAATAAGTGGTGTGTGTGCAAAAAAAATATTTGGGAACAAGAAGGCTACCTTGGTGGTGAAGGATGCTGCCCACGCTATATGGGGAAGCAACGTTCTTGCATCTAGGAGCGTCACAGGGACCGTTGGCTCCAGGAAGAGAGCATTGGGGGAGCAGCCCAAGCAGCCGCTGACACCGGAGAAACTTCTTGTTGTGTCAGGTACAACTAGCATGAATAGTTTTCCACAGCGCATGCAGGAAGTCATCTTTACACAGCCTGGCAGCATGAACGAAAATGAAAGAGTGAAATTCATGCTGTTTGCTTTGCGAGTTGTCAAAACAAAATTTTGGTATATAGGGTGAACAGAAGTTGCACTTTGTACTGGAAATATGGAAAGATATCTCTGAGTTTGGGTTAAATTTGATGGGGTGCATGGTAGGCTCCTATGCTCAACTGACAATCTGTTGCACATGAAACTGTGCACCAAATTTAACTGCCATCAGCTGCCGAACAGGACAACTTGGGTTTTGTGGAGCTTGTGAAACTAAGTCATGCACATTCCTAATCCAGTGATGTCGGAGCTTTAGTGCTCAAACCCAAGCTCTGCCTCTATGGTGTGGCAGTTGTCGTTGCCGCAATCACTACTTTTTGTTGTCTAATGCTCAAAATCGACTCGTCTGTTTGTAGAAACACTCAAGCACTGGGGACAGCAGAAAGACGTCAACACTGCTGACACGGAAAAAAATCTGCCCAGGATCCTGGCTGAGAAGATCCAAGATCTCCTGAAATCGAAAGTGCGCAAGCAGATGTTTGACGATCAAGCACAATAAATTCTTAAACACTAAGGCTGTTTGTTTAACGCCCAATGCATGCTGTTAACTTGGCACAGGAATGTAGAACGTGCAAGTTACAATAAGCACTGACTTACTAATCGAATGGCACAACCATCTGGATAGCCATAAAAGTTATGTGCTTGTAACCCTAAAGTTGCTAAATTGGGCAGAAACATGCATTTGAGTTCGTTTGGGCACCACCTTGTTGATTGGGGGCGTCCTCCATCTCGGTGAGTAACAATTTTGTTGCATGTATGCAACCCTGAGCTGAAACCAGTAGCTGCTGGTTTCGGATACTGGTTTCAGTGACTGGTTCCATCAGCTACTGGTTCCATTACCTACTGGTTCCAATACCTACTGGTCCCATCACCTACTGGTCCCATCACCTACTGGTCCCATCAACTACGGGGAATGTGCTAATAAACCATCAATACTGGAACCAACAGAAAACCAACAGGAAATTTTCACCTGGGAATACATCAAGATGTACGATAGTTTTCCTGGGGGATGGAAATGTTCTTTAGAAGCAGCCGTAAAACATCATAACCGATCCTACACAAGTGGCTTGGGGTGCAGTCCACAGTACGCTTCTACAGGAGAGACCCCTATTCTGCAGGCAGACCGTGAGTTGGGACTCTTGGAAAACCTCAAGATTGTCGAGGAGAGGCAACAAAAATCACAGGAGGAGAGGTACCGAAAACGAATGAAAAAGAATTTCGACAAGAGGCATCGAGCAGACATGCCAGACATTCAAGTCACCGACCTCGTACTAGTGAGAAAAGGAATAAGAGATTCCAGTGCCAAATTTTATGGGCCTTACTCTGTGACCAAGACAGCCACCCAGAACGGAATTTTGAAGACTGTCTGGTACACTGGTGAACGTGGATCTGTTGAATGTGCTTCAATTGGGAATGTCTTCAAGTATTACCCCAGGAGGGGTAATTAAAAGAAAGCGGGAAGGGTGAAGCGGTATGAGCCTTTGGACAGAAGATGAAGAAGCGCGAGGGCCGGGGCAGGAAAGAAGAGGGGGATGAAGTGAAAAATAAAGCAGATTAAGATGGACGCCAGTTCCATACTGAAGCTTTAATGCTGTTCCGTTATTTTAAGTAGGAACACTACAACACACACACACACACACACACACACACACACACACACACACACACACACACACACACACACACACACACACACACACACACACACACACACACACACACACACACACACACACACATTATATATATACATGAGATCTAACAGACAATAATGCCAAGGAATGTATAGGGGAACATTAGTAGAACGAATGTAATGTAAATAAGAAAGAAAAGTGGGTGAAAAAATAACCAGCCGAGAGCAGGAATCGAACCTACGACCTTCGAATAAGGCGTTCGATTCCTGCTCACGGCTGGTTATTTTTCACCCACTTTTCTTTCCTCTCAATTATATACATTACATTTGTTCTAATAACTTCCCCTATACATTCCTTGGCATTATTGTCTGTTAGATCTCATTATTATTGTGTCAAAACACGGAAAAACGAGCCCTTAGGCATGTATACACCTCTTTCCCTTATATATATATATAAGGGACCCTGCCCACGGCAAGTTATCTTTTCACCCCCACTTTTCTTTCTTCACATTTACATTACAACAGGCCTAACTTTTATTGTCTGTTACATCTGTGTGTTTGAGTGTGTTACAGGCAACATTCAGTCCAGATGTTAGCAGCGGGTGAAGAATGCTCGACGACATGGATGAAGTTATTCTCCTAGGTTGCCCGATTGTTGGGAGACTGGAAATAAGGATCATGTACATGTCTAAACGTTCTTGTGGTAATGTACGTGTTGAGAGGGTAAGTTGGGTTCAGAGCACCATGAAACATGTCAGGAATGCTGAAATTACCCAATAGGAACAGTGGCGCACTACAGCGGTGGGCACCGACTCGCTCGCTGGATTTCGTGCCGACCGTGGTTGTGCCCCCGCGATTTCCGACGACAGCGCAGCTCTGGCCGACTGGCTCGCCCTACGCCATCACCAGATGCCGACAAGAGCTCTCGCCGAGTGGTGCCCCGTCCTCGGAGTGTTGCGACCGTGTCCATCTTTCCTATCTTCTCCTTATTTTCGTATGTGGGTCTCTCTGTCCCTGCCCTAGATCTATCTCTAGTCCTTTAATCCTCCCTATCCCTTTTAGCCCCCACTTACCCCCATCTCTCCTAAGCTACTGTTTAGGTGTCGCACTATGATGCAGACAGTTACGGGGCTCACTTTCATCTTTTCTCTCTTTTAAGAATCACTTATATGCACTACAGCGGTGTCAATAGCATCGTGCAATTCGCTCACAAAAGCACTAACAGCGGGCCGTAACCTAGTCGCGGTCATAACAACAAATTTCTGACTTATAATTTGCTACTATAGATTGCATGAAAAATGCACGATAGGTTGGTTGTTTACATAAAAAAAACAACAACAAAGGCACGTTTTTTTTTCGTGCTGTGGCGCGGCGTTTTGTTGGTGCTTGGTAGGTGGCGGGCGTGTGTTCCAACTAATATATCCCAGAAGTTATCTCGCCCTCAAAATTTTGCACCAGTTTTTGCATTTCGCACCCATCTAAATGCAGGTGCCATGGCCTAACCAAAATCGCAACCAGCTCTCACCACACACCGACGTGGTCATTATAGAGTCGCCGTCTAATTAAAATTTTTGCTAATAAAATACATCCAAGTTTTTTTGTGTCAGTTCAGTAATTTTGTACCTAAAAGCTCAATCCTAAAATATGAGACCTTTTTGTTGTGTTCTTTCAAATGCACTTTTTGTTGTTAATCTCGGAGGCTTGACAAAAAAAATAGTTTATGACTGCATCACAAGTGACGCCACGTTCGCAATAGTCGCGCTTTCATAATTTTAGTCGCGAAAAGTTCGGCGGGCGTTTTGCGCACGTTTTCCACGTAATCGGCAATCTTTGGCGCCGTTCCAGAGTGCGTGACTGACAACTTTCTCAACTGTCGACTCGAGTTCCGTCTGTCGTAACGTTTTCCGTCGTCAGCTTCATTAACGAATATGTTCACTAACGTAGACGTGTGTGGAGTCCCGAGAGGTCGATGTGGTCGGGAACAGTGCGAGTGCGATGGCTTCTCGCGCATGTACGTTGAAACACACGTCAGTGCGAGTGGCATGATACACAGTGGCTGGTGCTCCTACTGCGGGCATCCGCCGGTCAATCACTCTCGCTTCGGTAAGCTTCTCCGATTGCCTGCTTTTGCGGCGAAATCTGTTATGAGATCGCGTGCGTATGCTCGACTGCGGAGCAATAGAAAGGGCGGGACTGAACCTACAGCCTACCGCGATGTACTCTTGACTGCGGAGCTCCGGCATGCGCCTATTTTGTCTGTTGTTTTCATTAGGTTGTACAGTGGCGTCCACTCTTGTGAGGAACACGACCCAGCGCGGCAGCGCTCTGCGGAGCGCCAGTGCAGCCGGCACGGCCGCGCATCGAATCGAAGAAGCGCAGGCTCGCACGAGCTCGTCGCTCATGCTGTATAACGGCCGAGCGACACCGGCGCTTGGCGACTACGGAGCGGCGTGCTCGAATGAAGTAGCAGACGGCGCAATGTATTTGCCGTGTGTTTGTGAGCGCATGCACGGCCACGCTGAGCCGCATTCACCCTAACAAAGAACGGCACAGTAAATTATCCAATTAGACACTCCGATTGGCCGCCTGTTCGTGTGCGCATGCGCCGTCGACTATGCGTCCCATGTGGCTCGTGCTTCACGATTGAGCCAGTAGACTATTGGCTATAAAGCGGTATAGCTTTTCCTTGTCTGGATTCTGAATTCATTTTCGATTCATGGAAACCTGAACCAGAACTCCAACCCAAGTCCTGCTCGACTGGTATTATTAGTTTGCGCTACACGTTAGACAGACCTGATTTCGGGAAGCAAGCATGTACCACAAAAATTGGTCGTCAGTCCCTTTAAAAAGTTCACTCTGATGATTTCCTTAGAGTCTAATCCGTGTGTGGTCGTCGCTTTCTTTCGTTAATAAACCAGAGAGAAACATTTGTGGCCGCCAAGAAATCCTCTCGCTCAGCTGGCAAGGTGCCCGGCCACCACCGCTTAGTCTACCCGCACGCCGTAAGTATCAACCTTATCCTAATTTCAGTGAAGCAAGTGAGACTCATACCTGTTTCACAAGGGCACATTTGAAAGGCTATCCAGTCTATGACCATCGGATAGCCAAAATTCTATACACCTCATGGAGTTATTGTGTTGTAAAAGCGCAACAACGGTAGGAAAATACAATATGGACAGGAAAGAGCACTGACTGTCAAATGAATTTATTGAAGGTGCTACGACCGCTTTTATACAGGGTGCAAGAACAGTGCTCATGCGCGACAACACGTGTTTGACTATGAATAACATTCTTAACTCTGAAAAGAATGCTCTCGCTCTCGGAAAGGAGAAGTGATGGTGTAGTGATGCATCGATCCGTGGCCTTCCTGATAAAAAGTGCTTCTATGATCTCTTCTTCATTCTTAATTACTGCTTTGTTCAAAAACCACGTTATATGAAATGGAGGACTACTCTTACGTTCCTTGCAGTGTACAGCCATGTGGCTACCATAGCCATAAGAGACCCTGAAATGGTCTTCGTGATTTTGTACCAACAGATTGGCCCAGTAGACCAAATCCCAAGGGTTATTTAAAGACTAATTTGAGCTGTCGGCGTAAACTGTGTAATTTTTTACAATGCTTTAAAGCTGCGAATGGCTGCAGATTGGTGCAGCTCGTTGCAACTAGGCTGAACGCGTTTTCAATCGCCCTTTCACAGAGCGACATGCTCTGGTCACTTGACAAGGCTAGAGCATGTCAGCAGCCATGTCACTGTGGCTACTAATCTGATTGGCTGTCATTAGCTGTAGAATGGGCGGAAGATCAGCTGGTAGGGTGTCGGCACCTGTCAGAGCAGATATGAACCACTCCACAATCTTCTTTTATGTTGCCAGACAGCATGCATGTTGCTGGGCGCACTATGTGATGGTCTCCGAGAATGTGCGCGACCTGTCGTCGTGCCATCTCGGAGGTCTAGACTGGTAAAAGCTTAAATCGTCGAGCGCACTCATGGGAGCTCTGCCATTGCCACCATGCCTCACGAGTTGAGGAGGCCAAGCAGAGGTGAGAAGGAGGGTATGATATAATTGTCTGTTGCGGCCTTGGTACACAGTGTGTCAGTAAGTTTGTGGTGCGAACTGTTTGATGATGCTCTAGCCTAAATGCTGTCAAACCTTCAAAAAGCCCTTTGATGTCCTAACTCTTTCGTTGCCGCGTCTATTCAAATCGATCACCGGTGATCGACGCATTGGTTTGTGGATTTTGGCATGTTAAATTTGTTTCTCGTGGACCCAGCACTTTCTAGTAGTTAGTCCAGCCACTCAACTTTCAGAATGAATTTGAATTTGCCCATTTCGGCAACATAGTGATTTTTGAAAGACATTTGTGCGAACCAGTGTGCATGTGTTGTTGGAAAATTCACTATACTGGTAAACTTGACAAAAATTTGTGCCCCTCATGATTATGCTACAGTAGCATCGTAGGTCTGTAATCAAAAGAATCTTTGCAAGTCAAATGTCAAATAAAGAGTCAGCTTTGAAATTTGACAGTGTTGAGCAATAATAATATCCAGAAATTTATGCCAGCTATTCAATAAAGACCTCTTGCTAGGAGTCGGGCAAAATTTACTCTATAAACAAACATTTTCGAAGGTCTGTCGCATCTTTAAAGTATCGAGTTGGCCTTCTCAGCCAGTTTCCAGCAACTTTGGTTTTCCTTTCATCGTTATATCAGACACAGGGTGGCATCTAGCGTCACTAGTCGCTTTTATGGCATCATCGTCACACGCGCATGGGCACACATCTCTGCTGCAAAACACACGCACCGCTCGAAACTGTCTTGCAACCCCACCTGAACTGAGTGAGGATGAGCTTAAAGTCCGTGGACGACAGAACCTCACCTTCAAGTCTTGGGGTGACTGTGCTTTGTGTCAGCCTGAGACATCTGCTGCCGTTCATGGGGTTGTTTTCTTTACGGCCTCAAGTTGTCTTCTACGCCGCAAGTGCATAGCCACTGACCTTTGTGCACAATTTTATAGCTACTATGGTTACGTGCGAGGTACACACTTCGCTGGGGCGCGGTGTGGACCTTTTCTCCTAACGGCAAGGAGGCCATCGGGGCACATCTTGGCATGGCTACAGAGCAGCGCGAAACACTAGAACTTCACGCTATATCGTTCTTTTTTTTAATACGATGTACAAAATGCTAAGAAATATGCTTGCATGCATACATAGGAACGCCAACCTATACTGAGTGAAATGGCTCATGGAAAGAAGTTACGCTAGACGAAATAGCGAAGTTCATTGGAAATCTGGTTATTATACACATCACTGGTATCCATCTATATTTGAACACCTGGAGACTTTTGTTGCAAAAAATAAAAATTTACTGGGAAAAGTAGACTAGTTTGCTTGTGTCTGAAGAAAAACGAAGCAATGCTTCACAGCATGGCAGGAGCAACGAAGCAGCACCTCTGTTCTGATTTTCTTTGTCTGTATGAATAGAAACATTTCCCTACAACATTTATTATGGTTTATGCTGTACCTGGATAATTTATTTTCAAAATGTATATTCCGAATTTTCTTTCTTATCAATATTTTTGCATTTATACTGTTTCCTATTGCACTGTTTACCAGCTGGCAACGAAAAATTATACACTTTTTACATTTTTATTCATTTTAAAATATTGTCACGGGGCCGTGGCGTGGCCGAAGACAGGAGACTTTGTGTTAGAATTTAACTGTTTATATGGGGAAACCTGTGCCCGGTGAACGGAAAGTCCGATTACAGTAGCAGTCTTGGACTGATAGCGGCGAACGAAGCGTCGGCTGTCGATCAACTACTCACAAGCGGCGAAGTGCGTCGGCATTTATACTCTTGCCATCCAATGTTCTTGCGTTATCGCTGGCGGTGGTGTAGGTTCCAGAAAAATCTGTGGAGTTCGCAGAGTGGGCGTGATCTTATCGAAATGATCTACTAAAGTCCGGAAGCTTCTCGAAAACTGCACGCGCGTATTGCGCTGAGAATTGTGTAGTGTTTTGGGGCGATAACAAAACTTGAGAAATGGAACGTGGCATTGCCCCCCTCTGAAAAAGGCATCATCCCGATGCTTTAACTGAAGATGAAGGTACAACAATAGTGCAAGAAAGTACAATGAATAAATTTCGATACAGTTATAATACAAAAAACACTGTTTCAGTTTGTTAACGCGCATGAAACGGCTTGAAGCGCGCGACATGAACGACTTCAGGTCGCGATTGGCGTCGTTGAGAGTTTGTGATGCGGTCGGGGACAACCTCGTAATCAAGTGGTCCGAGACGTCAAAACACCCTGTACGGTCCGAAGTACCGTCGCAGAAGCTTTTCACTTAGTCCACGTCGGCGTATCGGCGTTTACACCCAAACACGTTCACCGGACTGGTATTCCACGAAGCGTCGCCGAAGATTGTAACGGCGGCTGTCGGTCGTCTGTTGATTCTTGATACGCAGACGCACGAGTTGTCGGGCTTCTTCAGCGCGTTGGAGGTAGTCACTCACATCGAGGTTTTCTTCGTCGGTGACGTTGGGTAACGTGGCATCGAGCGTCGTTGCCGGGCACCTTCCAAAGACCAATTTGTATGGAGATATCTGCGTCGTCTCCTGCACCGTTGTGTTGTATGCGAAGGTCTTGTACGGAAGAATGGCGTCCCACGTCTTGTGTTCGACATCGACGTACATTGCCAGCATGTCGGTGATCGTCTTGTTTAGCCGCTCGGTGAGGCCGTTGGTTTGTGGGTGATACGCTGTCGTCCGGCGGTGGTTTGTCTGGCTGTATGCCAAGATTGCTTGAGTTATACTTGTGTCACACGGGCGCGCAAGAAGTCTTTTAAGTAAGCGGTCTTTTACGAAGTTGAAGGACTTTTAACAAAGAGATGTTGTGGCGCAGGCACATGGCAGCAACGATCTCCTTTTAGTGTTTTCGTTCGAAGACGCTAGCGAAAGCGTGGCGCTAGCAGTTAAAAGAGAAGCAATGAAAATTAAACGATGTATCACGATGTACAAATTAGACTTGTTGCACTGCTCGTTTCTTCAAATAAATTTAAGAATAAGAGATGAAGAAACACCAATGTGAAAAATTGTTGCACTAGTTAAGGAAGTATTGCCATAACTTGCGACGTGCACAAGTCCGTCTGGCACCATTGGGCTTTTATTTACCATATTTGTTTTTCGCTGCTCTCGACACGTTATGGGCGACCGTACAGAAGAAAAAGCGAGGATCGCGAGCCTCACGGCCTGCCTTCTCGCTCTGGAAAGCGAGGTACACGCTGAAAAAGCCGCCAAGGAGAGGATCAAGCAGTAATTCCTTGCTGTGCGCACTGGAGCTGTCGGAGAAGGCCTGCGATCGATCGATCTGGGCCTTCAAACGAAGCGAGAGGTGGTTCGAGGGAACTGTACCTCACCTCGGTGAGCAGAACTTCAAGCAATCTTTTCGAGTGTACCCGTCCACCTTTCGTTTCATTGTGGAGAGCTTGCGCAGTGAGCTCGAAATACAGTGCACCAGCATGCGTGAAACCATCACTCCTGAGAAGCGAGTCGGCATTGCCCTATACAAGCTTGACCACTTGAATGATAGGCAAACACACGACTGCCGCGCTTTCCTCGCTTGTGCAAAACAGCGCGGCACGAGACCGAGCGTCACCACGTGATATTGCCGACGCGTTGTAGCTGCTTACGAGAGTAGAAAAGGAAATAACCATTGAAAGAGTTGATTACACCTTCTGCAGGATATGAAATTTGTTTTTACAGAGGGTTTTGGTGACAGAAAAATAAGCATTCACTCTTTTTTTTTCCACCCCTCGAAAATTGCTGGCGCCCACTGGTTTCGAGGCTACTCATTCAGAGCCGTAAAAGAGATCGACGAACTCCGTTTACGAAAAAGACCGCTTCTGAAAAGGAGTTCGCTCTGTGCCGTGTGTCTACTGTCAGGAACTCCTTTTCGGAAAAAGACCACTTACTTAAAAGACTTTCAAGTGCCTGTGTGACAGGGGTATTAGGTCAGCAGTAAATGCCGTTCCTCTGTCGGTGATAAGGACCTCCGGGGCGCCGTGACGTAAGACGATATTTTCGACGAAGAACTTAGCTACCTTGGATGCACTGCCTTTTGGCAGGGCTTTTGTCTCGGCGTAGCGGGTGAGGTAGTTGGTAGCTACCATGATCCATTTGTTTCTGAAAGCCGACGTTGGGAACGGCCCCAGTAGGTCCATACCAATCTGTTGGAAAGGTCGGCGAGGTGGTTCAATTGGCTGCAGAAGTCCCGCCGGCCTTGTCGGTGGTGTCTTGCGTCGTTGACAGTCCCAGCATGTCCTCACATAACGAGTGACGTCGGTGGTAAGACGTGGCCAATAGTACCTTTCTTGTATCCTCGCGAGTGTGCGAGAAACACCGAGGTGCCCTGCTGTCGGATCGTCGTGCAGGGCCTGCAGGAGTTCTGGTCGCAGAGCTGAAGGCACCACAAGGAGGTACTTGGCTCGAAGCGGTGAAAAGTTTTTATTTTGGAGAAGACCATTTCGCAGGAAGAACGACGCAAATGCGCACTTGAATACCTTCTGGACTTCGGCGGTCCTGCCTTCGAGGTATTCTATGAGGGCCTTAAGTTCTGGGTCGGCCCGCTGTCGTTCAGCGAAGTCGTCGGTAGTTATCGTTCCCAAGAAGTAGTCGTCATCCGGGTCGTCGGGTGGTGGTTGGTCGACAGGCGCACGAGAGAGACAGTCGGCGTCGGAGTGTTTCTTGCCGGACTTGTAAACGACGGTAATGTCATATTCTTGAAGTTTCAGGCTTCATCGTGCGAGGCGACCTGAAGGGTCCTTCAAGGTGGCTAGCCAACACAAGGCGTGGTGGTGGCTCACAACTTTGAAGGGCCTGCCGTAGAGGTAGGGGCGAAATTTCGACGTGGCCCAGATGATGGCGAGGCACTCCTTTTCTGTTGTGGAATAATTGGCTTCTGCTTTGGATAGCGATCGGCTGGCGTAACTAATAACTCTTTCAAGTCCGTCAGCCCTCTGCGCAAGAACAGCGCCAAGACCTACGCTGCTTGCGTCAGTGTGTATTTCTGTCTCGGCGAATTCGTCGAAATGAGCAAGTAACGGAGGCGGTGTTTAAGCTCCTGGAAAGCGTGTTCCTGCGATGTTTCCCACTTGAACTCCACGTCGGCCTTGGTAAGGTTAGTGAGAGGATCGGCGATGCGGGCAAAGTTTTTCACGAACCGCCTATAATAGGCGCACAGGCCCAGAAATCGGCGCACCGCCTTCTTGTCAGTGGGCGGCGGGAAGTCGGCGATGGCGGCTGTTTTTCGTGGATCTGGACGAACTCCAGAATTGGTAATCACATGCCCCAGAAACAAGAGCTCTTAGTACGCAAATCTGCACTTTTCTGGCTTCAGTGTGAGTTCGGACGTCTTGATGGCTTGAAGTACAGCTTCAAGGCGCCGAAGATGCTCATCGAAACTCGAGGAAAACACGACCACGTCGTCCAAGTACACAAGGCAAGTCTGCCACTTCAATCCTGCCAGTACTGTATCCATAACGCGTTGACAAGTTGCAGGTGCTGAGCAAAGGCCGAAGGGTATCACCTTAAACTCGAAGAGGCCGTCCGGTGTTATAAACGCTGTCTTCTCTCGGTCTCTTTCGTCGACTTCGATTTGCTGATAGCCAGTCTTGAGGTCCATTGACGAAAAGTACTTGGCGTTATGGAGCCGATCAAGTGCGTCATCTATTCGTGGGAGAGGATACACGTCCTTTCTTGTGATTTTGTTCAGGCGGCGATAATCGACGCAGAAATGTAGGGTCCCATCCTTTTTCTTCACTAACACCATGGGGGACGCCCACGGACTCTTGGACGGCTGGATGATGTCATCCCGCAGCATTTCATCAACTTGTCTCTTCATGGCCTCACGTTCTCGCGTCGAAACCCTGTACGGACTCTGACGGAGTGGTGTCGCATTTTCTTCGGTTATGATGCGATGTTTCGCGATTGGGGTCTGCCGAATTTTTAATGGCGATGAAAAGCAATCTTCGTATTGCAGAAGCAGGGCCTTCAGCTATTCTTGCTTATGTTTCAGAAGTCTGGGATTGACGTCAAAAGCTGTGGGAGGGGCTTTGTTCCTATGAGCAGGTTCCGCAGAATCGGCGAGGGAGAAAGCACTGGTGCCGTCCACAATTTCTTCGATGTATGCGACCGTTGTTCCTTTGTTCACATTTTTGTATTCATTGCTGAAATTCGTGAGCATAACCGTTGCCTTGCCTCCCCGCAGCTCTGCAATTCCTCTTGTGACGCAAATATTTCGGGTGACCAACAGATGCTGACTGCCTTCGACGACGCCTTCCAAGTCCGGTGATTTAGGAGCGCCGACTGAAATAATGACGCTGGAGCGAGGCAGAATGGTGGCTTGTTCCTCCAGCACATTCAAGGCATGGTTTCCTGACGGCGTGCACGGCGGTAGTGCTTCTTCTGTGGATAACGTTATCGACTTTGTTCTTAGGTTGATGACAGCACCATGGAGGCATAAGAAGTCCATACCAAGGATGACATCTCTCGAGCAACGCTGTAGGACTACGAAGTCTGTAGGATAAATACGGCCGTTAATGGTGACTCTCGCTGTGCAGATTCCTGAGGGCGTTACGAGATGACCTCCGGCTGTGCAGATTTCAGGGCCTTCCCAAGCTGTCCTAACTTTCTTTAACTTCGCGGCGAATAACCCCCTGATGACAAAATAGTCGGCTCCAGTATCGACGAGAGCGGTCACACTGTGGCCGTCGATAAGAACGTCGAGGTCACTAGTTCGCCATCTCGCATTACAGTTAGGGCGTGGCATCGGGTTATGGCTGCGTCGGTTTGTTCCGCTGCTTCCATGTTGCATCGTCAGGCCACCTTCGGTAAGTGAGCTTTCGCCGTCAGGGCTTTGCCTGGTTGGCGTTGTGTTTGGAAAGCTCCGTCGCGGCGCCGTTGCGTCGAAGTATCTTCGGTAGTTCGTCGCACAGCAACCGCACCTCTATTGGTTGCTGCCCTTAGTTTCCCGGATACGGGCTAGGAGACCGGCCCCGCGTTGGGCCAGAGTACTGCCGGGAGTGCGGTGACATGCGGCCGCTGGGCGATGGCGAACGAGAAGGACTTCGTGGTGTCTATTGAGTTCCTGTCAGGTAGTCGACGATGTCACGTGGCCGTTCTCCTGGCTGCGGACGCGGTGCATTGACGGCGAAGCCACGCAGTCCCATCTGTCGGTATTGGCAACGGTGGTATGTGTGCCCGGTTTTGCCGCAGTGGTAGCAGAGCGGGCGGTTGTCAGGTCCACGCCAAACGTCCGTTCTCCTCGGCGCTGTGCGCTGGCTCCCTGGCGAATGGTAGGACGTCGGTGGAGGTGGTGGCGGCGGTGGCGTCTGGCGACGGAATAGCGACGAGGCGGCGTTTTGGAATGTACGGGGAGGAGCGTTGTGGCGCACTGCAGCGGCGTAGCTCATAGTTTCTGGCTCGGGCAGCGGTGTTTGCCGAATTCGAAGCGATTGCCAAACTTCTCGCACAATGTCGGCGATCGAATCCACTTGAGACTGCGCCGAAGGTAACAGCTTGCGCAGCTCTTCTCGCACGATCGCTCGGATCGTTTCACGCAGGTCTTCGGAGTCACTGGCTTGAGCAGCAGCACATTCTGGAATCAGGCGACGATTATGCTGTCTGGTGCGCATGTCCAGGGTTTTTTCGATAGTGGTCGCCTCGGATACAAATTCTTACACAGTGTTCGGTGGATTCCTCATTAGTCCCGCGAAGAGCTCCTGTTTGACCCCTCGCATGAGAAAACGAACTTTCTTCTCCTCCGGCATGTCTGGGTCAGCGTGACGGAATAGGCGGGTCATCTCCTCTGTGAAAATTGCAACCTTTTCATTTGGTAGCTAAACCCGGGTCTCTAGTAGAGCAGCGGCCCTCTTTTTGCGAGCGACGCTCGCGAACGTTTGCAGGAATGCGCCGCAGAAGACATCCCACGTTCGGAGCGGGGACTCCCGATCCTCAAGCCAGGTCCTTGCGGTGTCTTCCAGGTACAAGTACACACGACGGAGCTTTTCTTCGTTGTCCCAGTGGTTGAGGGCGGCCACTTGATCGTATGTTTGTAGCCAGGTTTCCAGGTCTTCAAACGATGACCCATGGTTTTTTGGGTTGATGAATGACGATCGCGGGCTGGGACGCTCCGGTTGTCATTGTCGTTGCAGTCGAGGTCATGGCTTTGGTCTTCCGCGCCTTGTCTTCTAGAAGCCTGTACTCCGGTGGGAGACCTTGCTGTCGGCGGCTTGTTCGCCGCTCAGGTTCAACGTCCGTGTCTTCTTTGCCGCTTGGGCTGGGGTTGCGGCTTGAAGGGGGCGTCGGGAACATCAAAGATGCAACACCTCCACCAAATGTCACGGGGTCGTGACGTGGCCGAAGGCAGGAGACTTTGTGTTAGAATTTAACTGTTTATTTGGGCGAACCTGTGCCCGGTAAACGGAAAGTCCGATTACAGTAGCAGTCTTAGACTGATAGCGGCGAACGGAGCGTCGGCCGTCTATCAACTACTGACAAGCAGCGAAGTGCGTCGGCATTTATACTCTTGCCATCGAATGTTCTAGCGTTATCGCTGGCGGTGGCGTAGATTCCAGAATAATCTGTACAGTTCGCATAGTAGGCGTGATCTTATCGAAATGATCTGCTAAAGTCCGGAAGCTTCTCGAAAACTGCACGCGCGTTTTGCGCTGAGAATTGTGTAGTGTTTTAGGGCGATAACAAAACTTGAGAAATGGAACGTGGCAATATGTCGGTGCTCTACAAGTTATATTTTTCTTAAAATAGCATAACATTTAGCCAAATTTGGTATGCTGCATTGCGTCTTGGAGTAATATTCAAACTGGCGAGAACAATATTTCCGAGACATAAAAAATAGGTATTTTCGCACGGTAACGAAAGAGTTCAGGTCGTATGCTTGCTGTCTTGCTCAGTCATTGAAGCATTGTCCTGTTGGTCTTATGTGTCGTTGACACCTTTCCACGTGTGGATATCTCATACACAACATCAGAATGGTATTCAGTGAACCTATTCTCGTGACGAATGTTGCATGATCAGCTATTCCTGTTGCTGTTTAGCACACACACTTTCAAAAGCTTGCAAGGGGTGGAAAACAACAAACTGATATCATATGTGGTCGCTATTTTCTTTAAATTGTGAGGTACCCTATGTATGTATATAATAACATGCAAAGGTGTTGGATCAGTCTGTTTTTCTTAAGGTCCTGTTTTCTTGAACTTTACTTTCTGCATGACGGTTTTGCAAACAGGTATGATGACGCTGTTAGGATATCCAGCATCTTTTAATCTTTTTTGTCAAACTGACCTCACTCTTGTACTCACACGACTTATTCATTTATTTATTTGAAATTCGTTACAGGCCTCTTGGGCATTGTGTAAGGGGCCCTGAATACACATGGTGGCAATTCCTCTTTTCAGAAGAACTGGCTAACCTCTGTGTCCTTCCTCATTTATTCCTCCTCCTCCTCTTTTCAGATGTGAAGAAGCGCTCTGACTCATGCATATAGTGTCCTACATACGTACATCCATACGAACGTGCTGCAGGTGTTGGAGTGGTGCCAAGTAGGCCACGCCGCTGCTATGTGTTGATGCCATGCTCCCCCAGCACGCTTCTCTCGCAAGTGCGCGCTGACGCCACTCTTTTTCTCACCCCCTGGCAGCGCCTGCAGCTGCGAGCTCCTCTACACGCTTGCAACAAACTTCTCTCTCGCTTCACCCTCTCCACTGCCCGCATTGCTCGACCGCACGCCGAGTGGAAACACTTTTTTGCTCGTTTATCTACGGACACTACCCAGAGTTTTGCTTCAAACCATTCTTCAAGCACCTACGTCAACGCCCGTTTCAGCTGGGTCATCGGCGTGTGCATCACTGCTGCTTCAGGGAGATGTTCCAATTTTTTATTAACTTTGAATGCCCACTGTTGTAAGGAAGGGCATTCTTAGCGCTCCTGGGCTGATAGCACCATAAAGTTTGTGCGTTATCAGAAAACGAAAGGCAAACATCTAAGTACTGTATGCAGTTGTCTCTAAACTATTCAAATGTGAATTTGATACCCCTGTCACACGGTCACTTAAAAGTCTTTTAAGTAAGCGGTCTTTTTCCGAAAAGGAGTTCCTGACAGTAGACACACGGCACAGAGCGAACTCCTTTTCAGAAGCGGTCTTTTTCGTAAACGGAGTTCGTCGATCTCTTTTACGGCTCTGAATGAGTAGCCTCGAAACCAGTGGGCGCCAGCAATTTTCGAGGGGTGGAAAAAAAAAAAGAGTGAATGCTTATTTTTCTGTCACCAAAACCCTCTGTAAAAACAAATTTCATATCCTGCAGAAGGTGTAATCAACTCTTTCAATGGTTATTTCCTTTTCTACTCTCGTAAGCAGCTACAACGCGTCGGCAATATCACGTGGTGACGCTCGGTCTCGTGCCGCGCTGTTTTGCACAAGCGAGGAAAGCGTGGCAGTCGTGTGTTTGCCTGTCATTCAAGTGGTCAAGCTTGTATAGGGCAATGCCGACTCGCTTCTCAGGAGTGATGGTTTCACGCATGCTGGTGCACTGTATTTCGAGCTCACTGCGCAAGCTCTCCACAATGAAACGAAAGGTGGACGGGTACACTCGAAAAGATTGCTTGAAGTTCTGCTCACTGAGGTGAAGTACAATTCCCTCGAATCACCTCTCGTTTCGTCTGAAGGCCCAGATCGATCGCAGGCTTTCTCCGACAGCTTCAGTGCGCGCAGCAAGGAATTGCTGAACAGCAGTTGCTGCTTGATCCTCCCCTTGGTGGCTTTTGCAGCGTCTGCCTTGCTTTCCAGAGCGAAAAGGCAGGCCGTGAGACTTGCGATCTTCGCTTTTTCTTCCGTACGGTCGCCCATGACGTGTCGAGAGCAGTCGAGAGCAGCGAAAAACAAATACGGTAAATAAAAGCCCAGTGGTGCCAGATGGACTTGTGCACGTCGCTAGTTATGGGAATGCTTCCTTAACTAGTGCAACAAACTTTCACATTGGTGTTTCTTCATCTCTTATTCTTAAATTTATTTGAAGAAACGAGCAGTGCAACAAGTCTTTAATTTGCACATCGTGATACATCGTTTAGTTTTCATTGCTTCTCTTTTAACTGCTAGCGCCACGCTTTCGCTAGCGTCTTCGAACGAAAACACTGAAAGGAGATCGTTGCTGCCGTGTGTCTGCGTCGCAACACCTCTTGGTTAAAAGTCTTTCAACTTCGTAAAAAGACCGCTTACTATAAAGACTTTTTGCGCGCCCGTGTTACACAGGTATGAGCCCCCAGGAGTGCTCTTCAAAGTGTTAAGCCCATCCTCAATCTTGTCAATTAAAACACATTTGCCCAGCTTTTGCAACAAGCACAAATTGTCAGAGTTCATGCCTAACTTGTCTTGAAAATATAATTCCTATTATCAAAACATTTTCTCACAGCAGAAATAAGGCCATCACATGGAATAGAGTAATAATGTTCCTCACCGTTTATTAGAAATTCCACCACAGCGCAATGAAACCATTCCTTTAGTTTTTGGACCAGCTCGGAGAAGCTTCTTACGAAAGAACAGATCTTCAAATGTCAACTTTTTCAAATTGCCGTGAAGAAATCTTCCTACATGTTTCTGCCACGACGTTCTCTCCGAAATGATGACTTAATACACTATCGCTTCTCTTTTCTGAGAGAGTATTCTTTTCTGAGTTAAGAATGTGATTTATAGTCGCACATGTGCTGTCGCCCATCAGCCCTGTTCTTGCGCTCTGTATAAATGTGGTCGTAACACCTTCAATAAATTCAATTGACAGTCAGCACTCTTTTCTGTCCATATTGTTTTCTCCTACCATTGTCACACTGTTACTACAATACGACTACAATGAATGAACTCGCCTGAATTGAGCTCTTGTTGCATGGAGTTGTTCTGCTACACGGCAGTTCTGATTGACTGCTGAGCGGTCCAGGCGCTTCTTAGTAAAACTGTACGGTTGCAGATCTAAATTGTTATTGTCGTGTCACCGAAAAATTTATACATTCACTTGAAAGTACAGACGTGTAATTAATTCTTGTTTAAAAGTTTCAATGAATTGTTTGCATGCGGTTAGAAGTACTATTTTGTGTCTTGTAAGTTGCTGTGCAGTAAAACAGTGGCGAGCTTGACATGGCAAGACAGCATGATGACCATGAGCACATTGCTGTTGTCTAGAGCTTGTGAAGTTTGCACCTTTCAAGTGGCCAAAATACTTGATTGAATAATATGTAGCACTAAAACGTGCTGCTATGAAAGCATACTCTTTTGATATGCATTTCTAATCACGAGTAGAGCCCACTTTGAACGAGAAGGGCATGTTCATGCTGCGTCCGATTCTGTTGCTCAAAGGCTATCGAATTTTGGATTGACCATTGACTTAATGGGCCCTGTAACGCCCCATGCGGCCTGTGCCACGCCATCAAATCAAGACACTACCGGTTATAAGGCACTTGGCCATTGCTTTCTTTTCGTGTTTTTCAGCTTGGAACAGTTTGACGGAAGGAGCACACTCCACGGCGGACGATGTCATTGTGGTCGAACCTGAGGAGGTTATGTTCGAGACTGGTGCGCCTGATAATGAAAAGACCGAGGTGGCGACGCAGCTCGCAGAAAAGGAACCATCAGATCAGCACTCGGGTCTGAAGAGAAAGCGCAGTGACGAGGTAGGCAGTGTGAATAACTTCATAGATGGCTTATGGGGCTCAATTTCCCGGGGCAACTGAGGCTATGGGAGATGCCTTAATTGGGGACCTTGGGTAATTTCGACCATCTGGTGTTCTTCGAATGACTACTGAACTAAAATATGAAGAAAAAATGACGAAATCTTTAAAATTCCGCTAGGGATTCTTCCACAAACTGTGGTGCGAATTGCCTGATGCATGATTGTTCGGCTAGATTTGAAGATGCGCTAAATATAGACATACTCTTGTACACTGTGTTAAAATTCTGATATGAATATTTTCTTGTTCATTTGCACTGTATAACGAAGTCACTGCTTCTTGTATTTAGTTGTTGTCTACCAATAGTCTGAGTGAATTGACATGGGATTTTGAATGTTATTACTTTTCTTGAATATCATGTTCATTATGCCCCCTGTAATGACTCGTATAGTGGGGTTGACAGTATTGAAAATAAATAAATAAGCAGAACTTTATATTATAATATGTGGGGATTTACATTCTAAAACCTCGATATGATTATGAGAAATGCTGTGGTGTGGGGACTCTGGAAATTCGGACCATCTAGTGTTCTTTAGCATGCACTGACATTGCACAGGACACAGGCCTCAACCATTTTGCCTCCACTGAAATGCGACCACTGCTGCTGGGATCGCACCCACTATCTTCAGCTCGGCAGCAGAGCACTGTAGCCACTGATCCACTGTGCTGGACCAACAAGAAAAATTTAGTTAACATGGTTTTTTAACAGGCCACTGTACTTTTGGAGTGTTGTCAGTGCGTGGGGTTGGGCGTTGATGGCTGTGACGTTGATTGTCCCCATGGCGTATACAGGGTGCATGCTTGCCTGTCCTGCTCTTTCCCTTTCTCATATCTGCTTTACATCCCGCTCTTCCTTTTTCTCAGAGGCGCTGAGGCGTGCCGCACTCTTCAGAGGCTTTATGCCACCCAGGAGCATTGGTTGCTGCTCAAGTGGTTCGTTCTGGTTCTGTGAACTGTGATGGGTGCGGAGCAAGTTGAGAGATGCGTGCGACACCTGGAAAGGCTAGCCCGTTTCCAGGGGCATTAACCTATTAATCATTTTACATTTTTATGGTGTTTTTATCTCTAAAGTTTTTCATGTTTCATTTTTCAGTTTTTCATTTTTTTCATGTTTATATCAAATATTCGGCATTGAAAAAGCATGTTCTGATTGTCAAAAAAAAGCAGAAGTATACGTTAAGTCAAATTTAACGAAGTTTATTGTCTCATTGTATACTAATATCTGTCACAGTTTGCAAAATATTCTCATTTTCAATGAACAGGCTGATCTGATGAGTCAAGTAATCAAAGTGAACTTCGGTCTCTCAATAATTATCGCCTGAAGAGTCGTGCAATGAAGAAAGACGTCTTTTGCGTGACGATGAACCTGCGATGTGTTGCCTTCACTGGACAACATTTTCTACGCATTAGCCGCAAAAAAATGTGAAATTGCTGTTCAAATAGAAGATCTTGCTCAGCAAATGCTGTCATTTGGGAAGCAATGCAAGGCTTAGAAACAAGTGAGTCTCGTTGAGAACACTCACGATGAGATGTTATCTCAAGTTGATAAGCCACCCTTGTACTAAGCTGTTTGGACACATTTTCGCAAGGACAAGCTCGGCTTCTCCAAAACGATTCAGGAGTGAAGCGTATCAAAATCGTCACGTCCTCTAGTTCACAGAGTGGTTGCTAAATGCGACAGTATGTGAAAAATGCATTAAATTTATTACTTTCCCCAAGTTCCTGCTTAAATTGAAGGTTGTCTCTATGAATTTCACTACCTAATCTTTCAGTTTGAAAGAAAATCTCAACAGTAAAGAGCTTGTTCGTGATGACATATGGGGCTTTATGGCGCAAGGGCCAGTGATGATGACTCAAGAGTGCCAGGCTTGTTTAGTAGTCTCTGAATTCTTTCAATTGTGTGTAAAAAAAAAATAAGTGTTTTTCATAGGTTCCTCTGAGTCCCTTTTCTCTGAAGTAACAACTGCACGTAATATTTTATGTAATACATGAATGTATAGCTATATAGATGAACATTTAATGCGTACAAATTGCAATGACAAGATATATGTTGTGCAAACAATCTAAATTGTCAGTGTCAAGATTGCAGTACAAACTGAACATAGTAGGTAAGGATGTGCGTCTGTCTACCAAGGAAAATTCGGCAGATCTCACGTAGCTTGATCCCACATTATGCAAAGCATGTAGGAGGAAGGTGACCTTGTCATAATTTTGCAATTGAGCGACTTGTCATGAAATGGTGCTAAATACATGTGCAGATGTTGCACACATAGACATACGTTGAACAGTTGTAGATGCTTACGTTACCAATTGTTTGCGCATTGGTGCCAACAGGAACATGAGTATTAGCAACACCAGAAAGAATGAGCTGATGTCTAGCGCAGATGCTCGTGAAGATGGTAGCCCCTAGACACTGCTACATAAATCAACTTTAGCGAATGTCACCTAACTACTATTCTACAATTGACGTTAGCTCGACGAGACAGCTGTATGATAGGAGTATATATGTAATATTTATGAAATTGAAAAGCGAGCACTGTAACCACAGTTGACGTTTCACAAACATTTCGCTCTCTTTGAAAAGTAGTTCCGAGATCTGGCGTGGCTCTCTGGCAGAATAATTTATTGCCACGCAAAATGCTTGGGTGCGATTCCTGCGGGACCATGATATTTATTGTCTGCGTTCCTTGGGTCAACACTGCTGATGTCAGCTTTTTCTTAATGCTGATATGTTAAAATTAACCATGTATGTTCTCGCCGTTCCTGGGTAGACACTAAGTTTCAATCACCTGTGGCACGTACTCGCATACCAGTGGCACATACCTGCCGGCGGGTACATGCCACAGTTCAACGGGAAGTGTTTGACGACATACGTGACAGGATTTTGAGAAAATTCAAGTCTTGAGTAGCATGTCATATTCATCAAATCATCATACCCGCCAATTCTAATTTTCGTTGACGTCAAGGTCAAGCGGCTAGATAGATAGACTGGCAGACAGACAGACAGACAGACAGATAAACAGATAGATAGACAGATAGATAGACAGACAGACAGATAGATGACAAAAGTGCCTCCTATATGAAAAGAAAGGATTCGCATTTAAAAATATAGCAGAAATTAGAAGATGTACTGGTGCCCTGCCCTGCGTCTGGGGGCTCACGTGACTGCCTGTTTAAGTTAGGGTCAACAAAATTAATATGGGAGTGTAAAAGGCTTTGTCCATTATAACTGTCTGGCCGAAACATGAATAATGTGAAAATACCACTGCATACGACATCAAACCCTTTCCTTCAGGCACGTGTGACACATACTCGTATATCACAAGCTGCGGTGTGTGTGGGTATGTGCCACAGGTGTTCGACAGTATATATATGTACCAAGGAACGGCGAGAGCAGACACTGGTAGTTTAAATGCGAGAGCCTTAAGAAAAACTGACATCGGCAGCATTGACCTGATGAATGCAAGGAATGAATGTCATGGCCCCAGCAGGAATCGAAACCAGGCATTCCGTGTAACAATTAAGTTTTCTACCACAGAGCTAGGCCAGGTCTTAGAACTGCTTCGGGAAAGACCCAGTGCAGGCATAATGTTGCTAAAATGCGAATTGCAGTTGCAGTGCTGCCAATCCAACTCTATAAACATTACATTACGAAAATGGTAGAGGCAGTATTGAGTTAACGTCGATTGTAGTTAAGAGCCATTCACTAAAGTTGTTCTATGCAGCACTATCCACGGCTACCACTCTCGCAAGCATGAGCACTGCATTTCAGCTTACTGTTTCTGGCATTTCGTAATGCCCATGTTGCTCCTGCCATCGTTACGCAAGTGGTAACTGGTCATATAAAACATATGTGCCTTTTCAACATATGTCTGTACGTATAACTTTGGTACATATGATTAGCCTCTGACGAAGGCCGTGCCACGGCCGAAACGTACGCCCATGAAGGAATTGCTTGCTTTCTCGTAAGTGTACCAACCTCTTTTTCTCGTAAGTGTACCAGTTTCTCTCTATATATATATAGAGAGAGAGAGAGGGAGAGAGGAAGAGAAGAGACACAACTAAGCGGTTGTCTTAATTTTATTTCCAATGGTTTCGACCGGGGGGCCGGTCTTTGTCGGGGTAAACCTCAGGGTAAACTCTGACGAAGACTGGACCACCGCTCGAAAACGCCGGAAATAAAATTAAGACAACCGCTAAATTGTGTCTCTTCTCTTCCCAAGTACGTTTGGTTCATCGCAAAAACTTCACACACTCACACACACACAAACACACACACACACACACATTCTTATAAGATGAGTAAGAAGTTACATCCTTGATCCAAGTGTTTCTTTGGTTTTGTGCAGGATGCTTCCACTTCAAATGCATCCAGTTCGCAAAGCAAGGATTTCTTGCAGAAAGTCGAGACTCTAGAGCACGAGAACAGCGAGCTGAAAAAGCTACTGCTTGAGCAAAACAAGCTTACCAGTGAGTGTTTCGCCGCTTGTAACCCGCTTATAAAGTGCGATACCTCAGAGGTTTTTACTGGAGCGAATATTCCGAGACTCGTATGCTGTAGTTCCGATTTTGCTTTTAATGATCCTAAGGCTCTGCACGTAGACTACCACCCGAATGGGCATGCAAAAAGTCATCAAAACTGTTTCAGGACCCCTTTGAAATGTGGGGCTGCCTCAAAAGGTAGGTGATCATTTCGCTGTACTCTGAACAGTTTTATTGCACTGCTGGCCTAATAAGCTGTGAAGAGGTTTATTAGCCGTTAAAGACAGCGATGAGACAGCGTGAAGGACCGTCCGTCGATCGGCACAGCAACGAACGAAGCACGAGCCGGGCTTTGGCGATGCTGCTTGCTGCAGGCACATCTTCTCAATCGCCCCCGCTGAAAAAGGAGCCATCCTGGCGACCTAAGAAGTTTCAGGGAGAGGCTCATGATACAGTTTTAGGCGGGAAACATGGACGATGTCACGTGCACGCTGGCGCATGTCATCCGATCGGGAAACTGGCCCAATTAGGTAATTAACCGGAGAAGTTTTCTCTAAAACTATGTAAGGCCTCTTGTACCTGGGGACAAGTTTTGATGAGAGTCCCGGAGTTTGGTATGGGATGGCAAGCCACACGAGAGACCCTAGGGCATAGCTGGGATCCGGAAGAGAAGTGCAACGGTTTTCTTTCTGGCGTTGCTGCTCGTCCGAGGTGAACGCACGGGCGAGCTGGCGGCACTCTTCGGCTTGTCGAGCAGCATCGGAGATAGGTGGACATTCAGAAGCATCAGGACGGTAGGGAAGTAGAGTATCGATTGTATGGGAAGGGTCACGTCCATAAAGAAGAAAGAAAGGTGAAAATCCCGTGGTTTTTTGTACTGCAGTATTATAGGCGAATGTGACGTATGGGAGAACACGGTCCCAGTTGCTATGATTAGATGCCACGTACATTGAGAGCATATCACCCAGCGTGCGGTTAAACCGTTCCGTTAGCCCATTAGTCTGCGGGTGGTATGCTGTCGTTTTCCGATGAATGACGTGGCATTCCAAAAGCAGAGCTTCGACGACCTCGGAGAGGAAAGCGCGGCCTCTGTCACTAAAGAGCTCTTGAGGTGCGCCATGTCGAAGGATAAAGCGACGTAAAATGAAAGAGGCGACATCCTGAGCGGTAGCGCTCGGTAAAGCGGCTGTTTTGGTGTAGCGTGTTAGATGGTCGACGGCCACTATAATCCACGGATTGCCATCTGGTGTCAATGGAAGGGGGCCGTAGAGGTCAACGCCGACGTGATCAAATGGCTTGGCAAGGCACGGAAATGGCTGCAATTCGCCAGTTGCACATAGCGGTGTTGATTTGCGTCGCTAGCAGTCAGGACAGCACTGCACAAATTTGCGTACAAAATTGTACATGCCGCGCCAGTAATAGCGATGGTGAAGGCGTTCATATGTTTTGAACACCTTTGCGTGGCCACATTGTGGATCGTCGTGAAGAGAGGCGCATACCTGTGATCGTAAAGTGCGTGGAATGACCAGTAGCCACCGGCGGCCATCAGGAGCGTAGTTGCGTTGATGAAGAAGTTGATCGCGGATGGCAAAATGGAAAGCTTGACGTCGGAGGGATCGAGATACCGGAAGGTTGGGCGTACCGGATAGATATTCGAGAAGAGATGCGATCCACGGGTCACGACGTTGTTCCGTGGCAATTGAGTTAAGATTTAACGATGACAAGGTCTGGAGGCACGTGTTTCCGCACGTCGGATCTGGTGGCAAAGGTGAGCGGGACAGGGCATCAGCGTCAGAGTGTTTGCGTCTGCAGCGGTATACGACGCGAATGTCGGACTCCTGGATGCGGAGTGCCCATCGCACAAGGCGGCCAGAAGGGTCTTTCAGCGTGGAGAGCCAGCAAAGCGCGTGGTGATCAGTTACTAGATCGAACGGGCGGCCGTATAAGTACGGCCGGAAATTTCCAAGCTCCCACACCAGAGCCAAACACTCTTTTTCTGTCACGCCGTAATTAGTTTCGACTTTCGTCCGAGTGCGACTAGCATAGGCTACAAAGTATTCTGAATAGCCGGGTTTTCGTTGAGCAAGGACAGCGCCTAGCCCGACGCCGCTGGCGTTGGTGTGCACTTCTGTAGGAGCCGTCGCGTCGAAGTGGCGAACAATAGGTGGGGAAGTGAGCAGACGGCGCAGAGTAGTGAAGGCAACGTCACATGCAGGAGACCAGGAGGAAAGGTTCACGTCACCGCAAAGAAGCTGGGTTAATGGTGACATGATGGATGCAACATTGCGAACAAAGCGCCGGAAATTAGAGCATAGGCCTACAGAACTCTGAAGTTCTTTTATGGTCGTCGGCTTGGGAAATTCTGCGACTGCTCGAAGTTTTGCTGGGTCAGGTAATACGCCGTGCTTCGACACGATGTGGCCTAGGATGACGAGCTCGCGTGCAGCGAAGCGGCATTTTTTCAGGTTAAGCTGCAGGCCAGCGTTGGTCAGACAAGTCAAAACGTGCCTGAGGCGAAGGAGGTGCGTAGGAAAGTGGTGCGAGAATACCACGACATTGTCGAGGTAGCAGAGGCACAGATTCGACTTGAGGCCATGTAGCGTATTATCCTTAAGTCGTTCAAACGTGGCGGGTGCGTTACAAAGCCCAAAGGGCATGACGTTAAACTCCTATAGTCCGTCAGGTGTAATAAATGCAGTTTTTTGGCGATCGGCTTCAGCCATTGGAACTTGCCAGTAGCCAGACCGCAAATCTAGCGACGAGAACAAGTCCGCTCCGTGAAGGGTGTCAATGGCGTCATCAATGCGCGGCAAAGGATATACGTCCTTGCGGGTTATCTTATTCAAACGAGGATAGTCCACCCAAAATCGGATAGATTCGTCTTTCTTACGCACCAGGACGACAGGAGACGCCCAGGGACTCTGAGATGGTCGAATGACGTCTCTACGAAGCATATCTTCGACTTGATCGTTGATGACGCGGCGCTCTTCAGTGGAGACATGGTATGGTCTTTGACGCAGTGGCTGGTGTAGGCCGGTGTCAACATGATGCTTGACTTGCGACGTGTGGCCTAGTTGAGGGGTCGACACATCGAAAGACTTCCGGAACTCATGCAGAAGATCAAGCAGGTCGGCATGTTCGGTGGGAGTGAGGGTGTCGGCGATGGCGCTGGAAAACGTATCCTCGGACGACTCCTCGAGGGCCGACAGTGATTTTGGGTGGTCGCGGTAGTCATCCGGGACATCAACCAAAGACGAAGGGTCGAGATCCTGCACGCGGCCGAGACATTCCCCCGCAAGCAAAGTGACAGGTGTGGAAAGCGGGTTGAGTATGAACATATTGCTTCTTCGGGCGGCAAAGTCAATCGTTGCGAAAGGCAGCGGCAGAGCTCGACGACTCGTGAAGATATTGGAAGGCATAAAAAAGACTGTAGCATCAGTTTAGGCGTGGCATGAAACTGGAACAAGTGCGAAATTTTCAGGTGGAATATAGATATTGTGACAGGGCGAGATCTAGGCTTACAGGATAGCGTCCACAGAGAATCGGCAGCCGAACAAGACGGCTGAGTTGCCTCTCATGCAAGCGCCTAACGCACAGGCGTCTTCTTCATCTTCACAAAGTGTCACGCTTGCTCCTGTTGATGATGATCCGTAACATCACTCTTCTGCGGCGGAAGCGCCATCACGGCGCTCAGTACGGCGGCGACGAACGAGCAGGGTGATACAGTTTGAGTCTGGAAACGTGTACAACGTCCGTCTGGAGTGAGGGGGTCGAAGAGGCATTGTTTAGGGGTGCGATCTCGTAGCTCACGTCACTAAGTTGTCGTAACACTTTGTAGGGGCCATGGTAGTGTGATAGTACCTTCTCTGATAAGCCGACTTGGCGGTTTGTTATCCAGAGAAGTACCAGAGACCCTTGCGAGAAGTGCACGCTTTGGTGGCGGCTGTCATAGCGGTCTTTTTGGTGCGCTTGCAACAAGTGCAGCCGATCACGGGCAAGCAGACGGGCTGCATGGGCTGGAGAAACGACATCGCTGGCGTACTCAGTAGACAAGGGGGCAGCCGAAGGAAGGACCGTGTCAAATGGTAATGCTGGATGTCGGCCAAATAGCAAATAAAACGGCGAATAACTAGCTGTGTCGTGCCGTGAAGAACTGTACGCAAACGTGACAAAGGGGAGTGCTTTTTCCCAGTCACGGTGATCTGGCGAAACGTACATTGACAGCATTTGCGTCAGTGTTCGGTTCAGACGCTCGGTCAATCCATTTGTCTGTGGATGATAAGTGGTGGTAAGCTTACGCTCAGTGGAGCAGGCGCGGAGAATGTCATCCACAACACGTGAAAGGAAGTACCTTCCTCGATCAGTAAGCAGCTGCCGCGGAGCGCCGTGATGAAGAATGACTTTATACAAGAGAAAGTCACCGACGTCAGTGGAACAGCTTGTCGGCAGTGCTTTAGTGATAGCAAAGCATGTGGCGTAGTCTGTGGCGACTGCAACCCATTTATTTCCAGAGGTGGACGTAGGCAACGGGCCCAACAGGTCAAGGCCAACACGGAAGAATGGTTCCGTCGGTATGTCAATGGGCTGTAGGAGGCCAGTTGGCAGCGGTCGCAAGCAGTGACGTAGCGAACCACAGAACGATACAATCCGGGCCAGAAAAAGCGATGTTGCACACGATTGTAGGAACGAAAGACGCCTAGGTGACCGGCTGTAGGTACGTCATGTAGTTAGTCGAGAACGCTGGTACGCAGGTGATGGGGAAGCACGAGTAGTAATTCCGGGCCATCAGCGTTGAAGCTGCGACGGTACAGAATGTTGTCGTGCAGTTTGAACAGGCGAATGGAATGGTCTGTTGGAGCAGAGGTCAGACGCTCGATGATGGAGAGTAACGACGGGTAACGTCGTTGTTCGGTGGAGATATCACCCAAAGCGTGGATGGAGAGAATGCAGGGGTCTGAATCAAGGTCTGTCAAGTCGGGCGTTTCAACCGGATAACGTGACAAACAGTCTGCGTCTGTGTGCAGGCGTCCCGACTTGTAGTGGACCACGAATGAGTATTCTTGCAGACGTAGCGCTCAGCGACCGAGACGTCTAGATGGGTCCCTTAGCGATGACAGCCAGCAAAGAGCGTGATGGTCCGTAACAACGGAAAAAGTTCGGCCATACATGTAAGGCCTGAATTTCGCCACGACCCACACTAAAGCTAGGCATTCACGCTCAGTGATGGAGAACTTTTATTCGGCAGGTTAAAGAAGACGACTGGCATAAGCAATCACGCAATCCTTCCCCTGCTGTCGTTGGCCAAGGACCGCTCCAATTCCATGGCCACTGGCATCGGACCGAAGCTCTGTAGGTGATGCAGGGTCGAAATGGGCCAGTATTGGTGGCGTAGTAAGCAGATGGATAAGAGCCGAAAAGGCGTCCGCTTGCTCTGTGCCCCATGCGAAGGGAACATTCTTCTTTAAGAGATCAGTAAGCGGTCGAGCGATGTTGGCGAAGTTGTGGACAAATCGACGAAAATAACAACATAGCCCTACAAAACTTTGGACGTCCTTTGTTGAGCGTGGTTCAGGAAATTGTTGTACTGCTCGCACCTTGTCGGGATCTGGTTGAACACCAGCGGCACTGACAAGGTGGCCGAGTATGGCAATTTGGCGACGTTCGAAATGGCATTTTGCAGAATTGAGCTGGAGAGCAGCTCTTCGAAAAACATCCAGAACGGCTGACAGACGTGTTATATGGCTGTCAAAGGTAGGTAAAAAGATGATGACATCGTTCAAGTAACATAAGCAGATGGACCACTTATATCCTCAGAAAAAGGAGTCCGTCATGCGCTCGAAAGTCGCCGGCGCATTACACAGTCCAAACGGCATGACTTTGAACTGGTAGAGGCCGTCGGGCGTAACGAAAGCGGTTTTTTCACGATCCATGGGGTCAACAGAAATTTGCCAATAGCCGGACCGAAGGTCGATAGACGAAAAGTATTGGGCCCCATGGAGGCAATCGAAGGCGTCATCAATCCGAGGCAAAGGGTAGACATCTTTTTTGGGTCGCTTTGTTTAAATGGCGATAGTCCACGCAAAAGCGTCAGCTGCCATCCCTCTTCTCAACGAGCACGACTGGGGAGGCCCAGGGGCTGGATGATGGTTCTATTACGTCTTTAGTAATCATTTTGTCCACTTCATTCTGAACTAGTTGGCGTTCCTTGTGAGATACGCGATATGGACGCCGCCGTATAGGACTGGCATCACCAGTGTTGATTCGGTGAGTCACTGCAGTTGTTTGGCTGAGAGGGCGGTGGTCAAAGTCGAAAATGTCTCTATATGATAGTAGCAGACTATGGAGGCTGGCAGCTTGCGCTGCAGTGAAGTCGGGAGCAATCATCTTGTTAATGTCATCGGCAGGCAGAGTGTAATTGCGGCCAAGACAGGGGGATGTAGTATCGGTGTCCAAACCAGTAACGTTGCAGCTGTCAAGTGAAGATAGGGTGGCCAAAGACATGTCTTGCGGAATAACTTGAGTCAAGAGACTCACGTTGAGTAGTGGTATAACCACTGTACTATTAGCGACGGCGACAACAGTGTGAGCAAGGGCGACGTCTCGCGCCATCAGTACGTCGACTATAGGAGTGACAAGGTAGTCACCTTCGTGCACATGACGTGAGCACGACAAACTGACATTTGTAGGAGCTTGTGGAAGCAAGTGAACGTGGTGACGAGAGCATAAACGGGGAGAATAGTCAGCTGGAAAATCGGCAAGCTGCGGCAGCTCAAGATGAAGAGCACCAGTGGCACAATCAATGAGCGCAGAATGACGTGACAGGAAGTCCAAACCAAGTATTAGGTCATGAAGACACATTTCAATGACGGCAAACTGAACTAATGTAGGATGACCGGCAATGGACACACGGGCCGTGCACATCCCTTGAACGTCAGGGGTCCTCCCATCAGCGACACGAAGTGTGCGGGAAGCGGCAGGCGTGAGCACTTTATGTAGGCGTCGGCGAAGGTTCGCGCTCATTACAGAAATGTGCGCTCCAGTATCTATAAGGGCAGAAATAGCCACACGGTCAACGTCTAACAAACTTTGTCTCGTCTGAAACGTGAAGAGAGGATTTGTGGAGGGAGTCGAAAATGCAGCGTCATCTCCGGGTGCTGCACCGTTTAGTTTTCCGGGTAGGCAGGAGCGGCGTTGAGTGGGGACAACGGCCTGCGAGTCTGTGGTGAGCGAAACGACTGGCGACGTCCTGGAGGCGAACGCGACTGACGACCATGTGGTGACGGAGATCGGCTGTTGAACCTTCTGTAGTTGTTTGGCGGAGAAGGCTGCGTGGCAGATGCGAAGCGGGTGCTGTCCTGTCCGTAGTGAAGTTGAGATGAAGTCCGAGGTGGCGGGGACCAGCGGTAATTGCAGTAACGGATGACATGACCGATACGGTGGCAATGAAAACAAATTGGTCAATTGTCGACGGTGCTCCACGCAGCAGGGTCGCGAGATCGGGCCGTAAACTGCTGCTCGTGATAGGATGAAGGTGGACGCTATGGAGCTCGCTGCGGGCTGGGCAAAGCGCACACCGAGGGAATACCTATGCTGGCGAGGTCTTGGCGGACGATTGCTTGAACCACGTTAGCAGTGAGTGGGGTCGTGTCACTTGCAGCGGTGTGAGCCGGAGCAGAGGCAATGGCTTCAAGTTCGCGCCGTACAATTTGGGTCACCTGATCCGATGAATCTAGAGGTGGCGGCTGTGTTCTTGCACGGTCTTCGCAAGACGACATTGCAGCCGTATTCGGAAGGCGGGTAAACATGCTTTCAATCCGCCGGCTCTTCGCTTGTTCAAAGCGTTGACATTATTTTATGATGGCGTCCACTGTAGAAAAATTTTTGCAGATGAGGAGGTTGAATGCGTCATCCGCAATCCCTTTAAGAATATGTCCGACCTTGTCAGCCTCCAGCATCTCGGCATTGGCTTTGCGACATAACGATAACACATTTATATAAGAGACGTAAGACTCGGTTGAGGTCTGCGCCCGAGACGCGAACATTTTGTTCGCGGCCATTTTTCTTCCAATCGGCTTTCCGAGCAGGTCCAACATTTTCTCCCTGCACACTGCCCAACTCCCAAGTTCTGTTTCATGGTTCTCATACCACGATTTGGCGGTTCTCCTAACATAGAATAACATGTTCACCAGCATAAGAGTCGGGCCTCTTCGGTATCGAGTACTCACACGTTCGTACTCTGCCAGCCAATCTTCAACGTCAACTTCATCTGGATCGCCAGAACCGCTGAACGTGCCAGGATCTCGTGGGGGTTCGAGCACGAAGGTTGTGGTCGCAGAAGGAGATGTGGTTACCGCATCATCTCCGGCTGCAGGAACACCAGGAGCAGATGCAGACGCCGTACTTTTCGTCGTCGTTGTGGAATGACCCTTCAAACGACAGCCGCTGCGAAGTTCCGTTGCCAGGCGGTTACCCAGCAGCTCCACCAAATGTGACGGGGCGAGATCTAGGCTTATAGGATAGCGTCCACAGAGAATCGGCAGCCGAACAAGATGGCTGAGTTGTCTCTCGCGCAAGCGCCTAACGCACAGGCGTCTTCTTCATCTTCGCAAAGTGTCAAGCTTGCTCCTGTCGATGATGCACCGTAACAATATCTTCATGCACGAACAACTTCGGCGGCTGATGAAGAGCGTCAAGTAATGGGACATCAGAAAAGGGTAAAAACTCAACTTCAGCGCGTGCTCAGTCGATGACGGCATTATGGCAGGATAGGAAGTCCCATACGAGGATGACGTCATGCGAACAGACAGCGAGGACAATAAACTTCACAATGTAAACAGTGCCTTCGATGGACACTCTTGCTGTGCAGGCTGTGAGAGGCGTTACTTGCTGTGCATTTGCGGTGTGGAGTGACAGTCCCGTAAGCGACGTCGTGACTTCACGTAATACACGGCAGACATTAGCGGCAATAACAGAAACAGTGGCGCCAGTGTCCACAAGGGCGAAAGTACAATAACTTTCTCAACAGTTACTGCGACCACGTTAGCAGGAGAGGGGCGAGGGCTTAGACAGTTCGAAAATCGCGCAGTTCTTGCCTCTTGAACTGCGATGCTTAGTTTTCCTGGTCAGAAGGTCTCTGCCGGCGACGCATGGGAGAGGGCGATCGCCAACGAGGAGAGGGTGCGCGCGGTGTCACGAAGTCGAGGTCGTTGGGAGGGGCGTAGCGAGGTGACGCGACCGGCCCGTATTGTGCAAAGGGTTGGCTGCCGGGTTGCGACGATTGGACATAGTCGCCGAACGTCTGAGGTCGGCGGCGGCAGTAGTGGGCAACGTGTCTGGGAGTGAAGCAGGCGTAGCATATCGGTTGGTTATCCGGCGTTCTCCAAAGATTGGCGACTGGTGGTGCCGCCCAAGGTGCAGTATAAGCAGCCGTGTGTGCGGGCTGTGAGCGCGAGGTGTAGGGAGGTTGCGGAAGCCTACGCACAGCGTCTGCATATCTGAACGGCGCTGCTATAGGCTACATCTCTTGCGAACAGGCGACAGGAGAAGCCACAGGCTGCGCTGCATACGTTAGGGGTGCGGCCACAGGCTGCACGACTGGCGGATAGGCGACAAGAGGGCCTACCGGCTGCGCGACACGCTGGCAGTGAACACGACTGGATAGAGGCGGCTTGTGGTGCGCAAGAGGAACAGCTTGGGCACATATTCCGAAATAGCAGTGCGAAGCGGGGCAGGTAGACGGGTGGTGGTCTCGTGAGTGAAGGGCACTAGGGAAAGTTGGCGGGCGACTTCCTCAAGTACGAAGGCTTGAACTTGCTGAAGCAATGGTGAATTGTCAGGCAGGGTGTCGAAACTGGACAGTGACTCACCACCATGCTGAGAATGCCAAATCAGAGTGCGTTGCTTCTTCAACTCGTCGTAGCTCTGACACAAGCTCACGACTTCGGAAACTGTGCTCGGATTTCTTGCCAAGAGCATTTGAAATGCGCCGTCATCGATGCCCTTCAAAATGTGTTTGACCTTGTCAGATTCGGGCATGGTGCCATACGCACGTCGACAAAGATCGATGACGTCCTCAATATAGCTGGTAAAGGTCTCGCCAGTCTGCTAAGCAGACGAGCAAGCGCTGTTCTGCCCGCTGCTTGCGTACAGCCGGCCGACCCAACACTTCAGCACATGACGTCTTGAAGACGCTTCATGTGGGGATGTTGTGTTTGTGGTTGTTGAACCACAATTCGGCGACGCCAGTGAGATAAAATATGACGTGGCCCAGCTTGTCGGCTTCATCCCACTTATTGTTGGTGCTCACCAGTTCGTAGTGCTCAAGCCAGTCTTCGACGTCGGTCCCATCCGCACCGCTGAAGACCTTCGAGTCCTGTAGCCTAGGATGGCCAGGGCAGTTGAACTGGGGCGAAGGCGCCGATGTAGTGGCGTTGTCAGTCATGACAGGTGGTAGCGTGCGGCTTCGCAGCTCCAGGGTGTAGTAACGGGGATCAACAGCACCTTCCACCAAATGTGAAGAGGTTTATTAGCCGTTAAAGACAGCGATGAGACAGCGTGAAGAACCGTCCAGCGATCGACACAGCAACGAATGAAGCACGAGCCGAGAGAGCCGGTCGTTGGCGATGCTGCTTGCTGCAGGCACATCTTCTTCTTCACAAAGCTATTACTTTAGATTTTTTTGTAAAGCAACTGGCAGGAACAGCGTACGCAGACATCAAGAAAGCAGTGTTATCGGTATGTGACGAGATCATTGGTGCTTATTATAATGAGAGTTCTGTGCAATTATGGTGTTTGGGATTCGGAAGGGGCGTGATATGACGCAGACTTTCTTTCTGTAAATTGCAAATGGGTAGCATCTGCGCTCTATTGATCTACTCAGTGTTTGTAAATAGTGGAAGGTGCCACCATCATTAATTAGGCACTTGTAATGACATCCCAATGCATAGGCTACGCCCAGCCCAAGGCTCACCACTTTCCTTTGTGATCACCTGACAACTGGTGCAGCAGCTGTAGAGCTGCCTCCGAGCACCGGGCGGCGGGCCACTTCCTGCGCGTTTGGAAGGGACAGCTGGGCGGCCATGATAGAAGAAGTTTTAGTGGCACCGAGAAGGACTCTGAAATGAACGTGTAAAAATTTTGTTGATTTGCAACTCTGAGAACCTCGTCAAAACATCAGGCATCCTAACTCCACGAACGCTACTTATTTTCGAAATGTGGTCAACATTGCTGCGGTGCCAGTCATATGTGTACATCTTGAAGTGCCAACTACTGCAATAAATGACCCCCTAGCACAGCAAGGCACACCTAGTTACGATATAAAAATGCCTGGAGTAAAACTACAAGCAAAACCATAAACAAATGTGCCAGATTAGTTATTCATGCAGATGTGAAGGGTGGCCTCAATGACACTTTCATCGGCGATGGGGCAGAGATGACCAGTTGTATAAAAAATTCCACAAGTACATGCGCCTTAAAGGGCCACTCACCAGGCCCCGTGCCAAATTTTAGTTAGACACTGAAAGTGGCAGGGTGTCCGTTGAGTAACATTTTGCCACAAAAATTGTTTAAATCTGTTCATCACAAGCAGAGAAAATGTTTTTTTTTGACGCGGCGCGAAACGAAGATGAGAGGAGGCGAGCTAGAAACCCTTGCCCCTCCTCCACGTAGCCTTCGCAAGCCAAATCTCTTCTCCACCCTCTCAGGCATCCAACCAAGATGTCACGTGCGCATGACGTGCCCAAACAAGTCCAACCCCTGAGCACGCGAGCGGCGTTGCTTTGTTGACCAGTGTTATTTTGTGGTCTTCTGCCTGTTTCTGCGGGATGGTTTGGAAATTCTGGCTTAAACGTGATAGAATAGATGAGCACAACGAGTGCTCGAACGCGTAGGAGCGTTCCATGGCGGTCGTCTGCTCGATGCACTGACAGCGGGTACACGAATGCATGGGAAACGCCGACACATTAGCCTTGCATCCATTGCGATTCACGGGAGAAAAATAGAAAAAAGACGCTCACATTCCCTTATTGCATCTCATTATTTATCTAGACCTTTATTAATCTCCCCAAGCAATAAATCACATAAACTACGCATGCCGTGTTAAATAATTTTCACCATGTCACGTGCCACTGTTTACAATATCAGAGCAGAGTTAGCTACATAGAGGACCAACGTCACTGCATTGCCGTGCACGTAGGGCCATTCATATTAGCACGTCATCATTCTCTGGGCATGCGCCAGCAGACGGGAGGGGGAGCAGCGTTCATCTTGAAATTTGACCCATTTGCACGGCACGTAGCGTTGCAAATTTCGGCAGACGTGATCATGAACGCCTCCTATACGCATCGCGTTTGTCAGCTCAAAATTGTCAAACCTGGTGAGTGGCCCTTTAAAGAAAGACGCCGACAGCCGTCGACACGACAAGCCGCTTTCCTGTCTGCCGCATTTCAAATGTTTTTGGTCGATTATGTCTTTATGATCAATCTAAAAAGAGTGCGAGGGAGTGTCTGAAGTTGCCAGGATTACCCGGACACCAGATTCACCCCGGTGGGTCCACATTTACGCATTTGATTTGGGCTTTTGTGTTTGCGTCACATTGGCGGCAAGCTAGGCCTCGCCCCTTGTGGGTCTAGCTCGGCGAAGTATATACCCACCGTTTGCGCCAGGCGTGAAATGCAAATGGCTTCTACATCCGATGGAATGGACAGCTCGACGGAAGATCCACAAGCAACGTTGGGTGTTTCATCCACATCTGGCGAACAAGAGATCGCAACATACGAAGACATGGTTTCGCCGCGGACAGCACGAGTTCGAAAGTGGTGAGCAGCCGGAAAACAAAGAAGAAGGAAGGCGCCGAAACAACTGCACGACTTATGCCGCAAGAAAACCATCCAAGCAGTGGACAGGTGAGCTCCTCTCGAACGCCTCCTAACATTATGAATCGTGTGCTCAGAGCCTTACCCATGCCACATTTACCGGAAGACAACATCAAGATAGTGTTTCGCCCGAAGAGTGGCTTGAACATACAAAAGGTCGGACTTATCTTGGTGAGCAAAGCTCTTCTAACAGCAGCAAATCTTTCAGTTCAGACAACGGAGGAAATTATTTTTCCCAACATTGTACAGAATATCATGATGGTGAGCACGCCGTTTAGAGAAAATGCAGATAAGTATACGAGCATAGGGGCTATTCAGATAGCCGGAAAAAAGTACGAAGTAAGCACTTACGAAGCTGCCCTAAGCGACACCTGCAAAGGGGTAATTCAACACATCGACACTGCTGACGAACATAATACGATTGAAAGAAACATCGTGAATGCCCGCAAAACCTTGGCACTGGCGGCGAAAAGAATCAAGAATTCAGGATCAGTGATCGTTGTGTTTGATGGACTTCGCATCCTGAACTTCGTCAGATATGGACCCACTTTGGTACCCTGCTACTTATATCGCAGACACGTGCACATATGCTACATATGGGGGAAACTTGGCCATCGTGTGGACGTTTGCCCTGACCTGGGCTCCACCAAATGCAGAGGCTGCGGAATTTCCAACCCAACATCATCTCATGTGTGCAATCTGCAATACAAGCTGTGCGGTGGCTTGCACATGATGCCGGACAAGGTGTGCTCGAAATCCTATCTCGTCTTGTATGTAGTGCGTGCACGACGACAATGAGCACGGTTGGAGCAACAAGGTCCGGTAGAGCTGGAGGAAGACAATCAACAGACAGAGCGAGGTCGATCTACGTCGAAGACGTTGACACGCAGCCATTCCCGCTCTCGATCGCGAAGCCGCACACCTGTGAGGACATCGACCACAAGCAGGAGTCGCTCAGGATCACAGGTGCGTTTCGCGGGAAAGAACAATGAAGACAGCATATAGGCGGATAAAGTCAGAGGCACCACGAGGACTAAGCCAAAGGAAAGCCATGAGTTCTATAACACTGATAAAGAACGGATAGCTATGTTAGAACAGTAGTTGAAGAGAGCTTAAAGTGGCCTATACCAAGATAATCCACGAGTTATCCGAAGCCTGTAAAGCAAACAGCTGTATACCAATGAGCACTCCTGAACCAGCAACCGATATAAAAACTCTCCAAGCACTTGAGATTGTGAGACAGGGAGAACGCCGTGAAGAATCCCCTGCTCCAAAGAAGTGAGCTGTAACGCAACCACGAATGGTTGTGCGGTCACACGTCAAGGACGCCATCGACGCCATGAGCAAAAATATGGGACTAATGAAAGAGAGCATAATGTGAATGAATGAGAAAATGGACAAGTTTAACACGAGACTTCGAAAAATAGAAATGTATATGAACAACACGGTAGTACCAGCCATGCAGACGAAGTCACAGCACATCCGTGTTGTTGTCAGTGAAGTGCGCGAGTCAAGTGATTTCTTAATTTTGGGCGGCAAGATGGGCTACTGAATGTGTGTTACCTGTACCAGTACGGAAAACAATGGCGATTGAAAAGAAGAAAAGCCTCAAGAAAATCGCAGAAAAACATCCAAAACCATGGCATCGAAGAAGAAGGAAGAGGAAGAATCGTGCTGGTGCTTGGAAGAACGCGGCTAGGGTGCGGCATGCGAGCTCATCGGGTGCAGGTACCGAGGTGTCAAGGCATCCACCTAGCCAGCAACGACAATCACGGGGTCCTGGTGACCATTCAACCACCACCGAGTCTATTGACGAGTTCCTGGCGAGGCCTGGTTCCGGTGTTCGAACAGAAGACAGCGCTGCAGATGACGTCGTCTGCTGAGAGCGGCAGCGCGCCGTCGGTCTACGGGCCCAAGCTTGTGCACTCCCACAACGGCGGCTTCCTCCCTGGACTGTTGATAGGCGTGAACCGCTGCTGAGCCGTACCTGTCTTTTTGCACGTCCGGACTCCAATACAAGAACTTTAACGGCTGTACTGAAAAGACCGTTCAGACTCGTTAACGAGAGCTGCATTGGTATTGATATTCTGTTTGACCGTGCTTGTCAGTTTACCTTTAGTTGATTCCATCATTCCCTTTTCATTTTTTTTGTTGTGTTTTTGCAAATATTCTTCTTTATGCAAATCAATCGTTCACCTCCTTCTCTTGTCATAGAACAATGTTTCGCTGCTAGCCCTACTGGCTTTATTTACCGAACCTGTCACGGGCGTGCATGGCCCTCTACAAGTTGCTTTTACTGCAAGCGAAGGGGGCTATGAAGGTCAACATGGCAGTAACAAATAAGACACGAAACTTCCGCATCTGTCATTGGAACTGCAGGGGTATCGCCTCAAAAAAGGCAGTCCTCCTGCAATTGGTAAAATCAGAAACAGAGAAACCACACGTAATTTTACTGCAAAAAATGCTCACAATGGAACTTACCCTTACGGGTTATAAGGCCGAAACCCACAGAAACGAGCAAAGCAGAGGTGTCGCTATTCTGATTTGCAAGAAGATCCAATACATTCACCATGAGATCCACCACACAGCTTGCTATCTAGAATACCTCGTGATCAAGATTATACCTAACGACCACGTAGGGAACAAGCAAAGCATCTTTCTCACTAATTTGTACAGCAGCCCTAAGGACACAAGGCAAGAGTTCAGAAGCATGCTTGGCAAGATCGCGAGCATCGAAAAAGATAGTCTCTCAATTGTAGGTGGCGATTTTAATGCCCCACACCAGGCAAGAAGCTACGCCTATTCCTCTAGCAAAGGTGAGCGTCTTCATATGACCGTGTCCGATTTTGATCTCACTCTCATCACACAGCCGGATACTCCAACTAGGTGTGGTACTTCCACATGCCGCGACACTACACCGGACCCGACTTTCGTCTGGGGCATTGAGAAATGCAGCTGGTGTAACTCTGGCATAGACCTAGGCAGCGATCACTGCCTTTTCCGAATTGACACAGAACTCCCAGGAAAGAGGCAAAGGGAGTACAAACTAATTGATCGGGACAAATTTTGCAAAATACGGACGCAGTCATCAAACGCATCCGGAGAAACCACAGAGCACACGATAGCAAGCTGGACTGAACAGCTCAAAGCCGACATTGCAGCCTCGGAACGAACAATTACCACGGACGTTAGGGTATAGAATGGACAGCCGGCTAGCGAACCTTCTCGAAGCAGAGCACTTCATACTAGCCAGGTGGAAGGGTCAACGACTCAATTGAAGACTGCAAAAGAAGCTTGCCGAACTCAACAAAACTATTGAAGAATACTGCATGGTTCCTTCCCAACAGTAGCGGGACGAAGTTTGCTACTCCCTCAACGGTCAAACTTGATAAGGGAGTGGATGGAGGCTCACAAAACACCTCCTAGACGAAAAAGGCACCAAGTCCAAATCTGTACAATGCATCAGGCTCAGCAAGTTAGTACACTGCGCAATGCAACATAGTCTTGCCGAAGAACTTGTTGACGGCCTAGTTAAACGTTACCTACCGCTTCAATTGTGACAACCCAGTATCTCACCGTGGAAGATTTATCACGGTGCCCCAAAATCTGAGCTCGACGTGGACTGCACTTAGAGTGAAGTTTGCTATGCAATTCACGAACTCGACAGCAACTCTGCAGCCAGCCCCGATGGTGTCACGAATCGGGCTCTCCGAAATTTAGATAGCAATTCGGTCACCTTCTTAACTGAACAAATCAACGAAGCCTGTTAAACCGCCCGTTTGCCTGTGAAATGGAAGCATGCTAATACGGTCTTCATCCCAAAACCTGGAAAACGTCTGGGGTTATCAAACCAGAGGCCGATCTCACTAACGTCCTGCATAGGAAAGCTAGCCGAACATGTAATTCTGAACTGACTGACAGAGTACGTCAAAAAAAAGGAATACTTCCCCTACACAACAATTGGATATAGGCTGGGCTTATCAACGCAAGACGCCATGCTGAGAATGAAGAAAAGTCTACTGGATCGCCCTACACAAGATACCAAGGTGTTGCTGGGTCTCGACGTAGAGCAAGCTTTTGATAACATCCGACATCAACCATTGTGACCATTATATCTGAACACAATTTTGGCACACGTTTCTATCAATACGTCAGTGCTTTTCTGAAGGATCGAACGGCCTCTCTAAGGATAGCGAGCAAGTCTCTGAAAGCTTCGAGCTGGGCGATAAGGGAACACCGCAAGGCTCGTTACTTTTGCCATTCTTATTCAATCTGGCTACGGCAAAGATCTCTTGTGCACTGGGAGAAATAGCAGATGTGGAGCATACCATCTACACAGACGATATCATCATTTGGAGCACCGGTGGCAGCGATACTTGAGTACGCCCGCATGCAAGACGCAATCTCAATCACCGAAGCACATCTCACCTCAATGGGACTTCGCTGCTCTTCCAGAAAATCTGAGCTGCTTATCTACCATCCTCCCAGGCGAGGGCGCCCATCAAAAGACTGGCGCAGACCCGTCTATCTAAGCATAGAGTTACGTAATTCGGACGGCACCCGCAAACCTACAGTCGACAAAATTAGCATCCTTGGACTCACCATCCAAAGTAATGGTACTAACTTGGTCATGCTGGACAACATCGCATTCAAGATTGGGAACGCGCTTCGAATGTTTCGGGGCATTATGAATCGGCTCAGAGAACTGGGCGAGGATAACACCATCAGAATGGTACACGCTTTTGTTCTCTGTCACATTACATACGTGGCTGCGACGCTGAACCGGAAAAAAAGTAGAATGACAGAAGCTCGAAGTACACATACGATGGGCTTTTAAGACAGCGTTGGGGTACCCGGGTAATACCTCCACTGCTCTTTTTTTACTGCTGGGAGTTCATAATCCCTTTGCCGAAGGCCCAGCACACGACACAGATCGCACGCCTATCCAGCATCAAAGTGGGCAGAGATATCCTTGTCATGCTCGGTTTGCACACCTTAGCGGAAAGGGACAATGTTCAGAAGTTTATGCTAAAATCAATTACAGTGCTCCCCTTCCCAAGAAACGTACACCCGGTCCACAATCATGGAAGAAGACTCGCCCACGCCAGAACCTTCGCGGCAAGATTTCCCGACCAGGCAGTTTTGTGGATGCATACTGGGAAAGCACGCCTACTTGGTCGTAGTAATTAACAGATATGGACAAACACGCAGCTCACTCACTCTTTACACCAAGAGGCCGGATGTAGCCGAACATGCAGCGATAGCTCTAGTAGCAGACTCGAGCTTCACAACAATATAAAGTGATTCTAGAGCAGCAACTAGAGCAGCAACTAGAGCAGCAACTAGAGCAGCAACTGATTCTAGAGCAGCAACTTTTGCTTTCGCAAAAGGCAGATAGACAAGACGGCACTGCGATTATTAGATGGACATAACATCACCGAACACTTCATCGTATGGATCCCGGCACACATAGGCAGCTTAGGGGGCAACCTGCGGAATCTCAACGAGACGGCACACGAGGTGGCGCGAGGGCTCATCGACCGCGTCACTCCGGTTTCCCCATATACACTGCACATAGAGTACGGGGGATTAGTTATACACTTTCAATAAAATTACGAAGCATTTTTATCAAGACCGGCGAGAGTTCCCCCTCCCGTATAAGAAATTAACGCGCAGCCAGTCGGTCATGTTACGCTTGCTCTAGACTAACTCGTACACCAGCCCCTGGCGCAGGAAGCGTATTGACCCAAACTACGATGGACAACATGTGTTTGAACAATGTTGTGAACGTGTAGATTTGAACAATATGCTCTGTGGCTGTGCATCAAGTGACACTTTTGCCAAGAACAAGGAACAGTGGGCCAAGGTGCTAAAAATTGTTTCACTGGCAGACCAACTTCAGGCTGTCCAGGAGGCCCGTGAGGCGGCAGAGAGCTTCGGGCTTTCTGTCCCGATGTGGGAGATGCCCTGTACCCCTGGCGTCTAGCCGAGTGTCCTTCAGGACACCTTTTTGGGTGATAAAGTTTCACCACCACCTCCATGCGCCTTAAATAAAATTAGAATAAGCTTCGCACTTTGAAGTTCACCTTCAAGCAATTACTTCATGCCGTGGTCAAAGCAGCTACGTACCTGTCAATTCATCGTCAACTGTGGGTCGTGGCTCTGCTGTTACACTCAAGTCGAGATCGTTAAGGTGTACTGCCTGTAAACAAACTGAGAATTTCACGCATCCAGTGTGTCTGGGGTGTCGCACGAACCTTTTTCTGTGTATATTTTCAGTGATTGAAAACCAAAATTTGTGAACTAAGCGACTTTCAATACATTGAAAACATAGCAGACCAATCAGATATTTAACATCTGTTCTAAGTACTCAAACATTTGAATTTTCACAGTTTGAATTATTGAGAGCACGCTGCAGTTTCTTGAAGGTGGAATATTCTTAGTCTATGTACCATATTCACTCGCATAATCCTCACACTTTTTTTCGTGGAAAATCGATGAAATTTGGGGGATGCAAGAATCACGCAAGGAAAATTTTTTGCGAAGACGTGTGGAGCAGGAGGGTGGAAAGAAACAAAACGAAGTGGTCGAAATCTGGATTCTCGTGCTAACGACTAACTACAAGACTTGAGAAGTACTTACCTTAACAACAAACCCACAGGTTCAACACAAGGCAAGATTTATTTGAGACACAAAAGCTGCAAGCAGATAGTTCTTTTAGAATACCGTATGCAGAGCTTGCGGGTGTAGTGCTCATGTTCGTCACTCAACAGGAGCCCGCATGAGGTTAGTGTATGACGTCAACCTTGGGCTAATGGTCATCTAACACAGAATCATTCGCAGTTACCTTCTGATGAAAAAAATTTTTACCATCTATCCCAGTTTAAGGCTCATGGAAGTCCCTGCGCTCTTCAGTAGCTTTGAGCTGCCCCGTGCTGCCGTCGTCACTAGCAAACACAAAACTCGTCATTTCTCAAGTGCCTACTGGCGGCCCTGTTGCTGTTGTTTAGTGCATGATCAATTGCTTTCAACTTGAAACCAGCCGTATAGCTTTCTTATCACCCCGTAGACTAACCACTGAATGGACACAACGTACAGCGTCATACACTAACATGCCAGTGAGTGAGTATGAACTTTATTAAGGTCCTGAGAGGAAAGAAAGCGGTGCCGAAAGCCCCGCCATCAATCCGGCGGCTCCACCCAGGTCGGGACCGGTAGACAGAGTCTCTCGGCGACGGCCCGGGCCCTCTGGACAGCCTTGAGCTGGGCGATGAGCTCTGTGCTTCGAAGGGCGGAGTCCCAGGAGGACTGGTCAGAAAATTCTGTACCCACGTTGGCAGGGCACAACCAGAGCATGTGGTCGAAATTGTTATACTCGTTTCCACAGTGTGGACATGCAGTGGAAAAGTCCGGATTAATCCTGCTTAGTGTCGTTGGTGTGATGTATGTACGTGTCTGCAATTGTCTGTAAGTGATTGCTTGTGCTCTGTTCAGATCTCTGTGAGGAGGAGGAAAAGTTCGACGTTCTAATCTATGATGTGAGGTGAGTTCGTGATATGATACAAGTGGGTCTTTGTAATCGAGGTTCCTGCAGGCTGCATTTAAGCGAGGGGGCGAACCACTGACGCGGAAAGTGAGCTCTCGCGCCAGTGTGTGTGCCCGCTCGTTTGGGTTGCCAGCAAAGCCGGAAATGTTTCCCATGTGGGCTGGGAACCATGCGATGTGTGTAGACCGAAAGTTTTCCTCCTTCGTCTCGTGGTTGAAAAGCCTGTTAACGACCGCAGCTGCCTTCGAAGAGACTAGGGCCGCCGAAAAAGTTCTTATAGCTGTTCTAGAGTCCGAGTAAATGACAGAGGCTTCAGTGCAGCTTCGAAGGGCTAGCGCAATGGCCATTTCCTCTGCTTCGTGGGTGAAGTTGGTAACTACCGTGGCTGCGTTGACGAGCGAGCCGTGGGCGTCCACCACAGAGACTGCATAGGCACCTCGATTCCAATATTTTGCGGCATCAACGAAGAGGACCTGCGTATCGTTGCACATGATCTTGGCGAGTATTGCCTTGGCTCTCGCTTTTCTTCGTCCTTCATTGTGGGTTGGGTGTATGTTTCTGGGAATCGGGTCAACTGTTATCGCTTTCATGGCTTGTGTGCAAAGTTGGGACTTTTCTGGCGGCATGAAGAAAGGCTGAAGACCGGCTTCAAACAATATCTCGTTGCCCGCCTTTGAGAGTGAGAGCCGACTAATCTGTGCATGCCGCTGTGCCTCAAAGAGTTCGGTAGCTGTATTATGCAGGCCCAATTGTAAGAGTCGTTCCGTACTAGTGTTGCGAGGGTGGCTCAGGACCCTTTTCAATCCTGTTCGAATTAATGTATCAATTTTGTTGAGCTCTGTCTTCTTCCAGTTGAGGAAGGGGGCGGCGTAAGTCACGTGGCTGATGAGAAAGGCGTGAAATGCTTTCATGAGGTTGTCCTCTTTCAGACCAGCCCTTCTACTGTTGACCCTTGATAATACCCTGGTGAAGTTGAAGACACTTTTCTCTATACGTTTGAGGGCCTCCGCGTTGTCACCGCTGTAAGCACCAACTACCATGCCCAGGACCTTGATTGTGTTACATATTGGGATACTACCTCCGTCCTTGGTGTGTAGGTGAACGGGGAGGGAGCTAAGGAGCTGTCCCTTTCTGGGGCCGTGTTTACACAGAAGGAGCTCTGATTTGCTCGTAGATAGCTTCAGCCCCGTATTTTGTAGGAAAGCTTGTGTGGTGTCTAGGGCATGTTGTAGGTTCTGCTCCAGGGAGCCTAGTGGGCCACTTGTGGACCAGATGGTAATGTCATCTGCGTAAATCACGTGTCCTACCCCATGAACTTTCGAGAGTCGGTTCGCCAGATCGTGCATTGCGATGTTGAAAAGAAGTGGCGAAAGCACTGACCCTTGGGGGGTGCCGACGTTTCCCAGCTTGTGCTTACGGCTTCTGATTTGTCCGATGTTTATGGTAGCCGTACGGTCCGCCAAAAACGATCTGACATAGTTGTGAAATTTTTCTCCGAGATGTAAACTGGAGATTTCGTTGAGGATATGTTCGTGCCTGACCGTATCGAAGGCCTTCGTTATGTCGAGCGCCAGGATGCCCTTTACGTCCCGTGATTTATTGTCTATCACAGCACTCCTGATAAGGAGCATGGCATCTTGTGTTGATAGTGATTTTCGGAATCCTATGAGATTGTGGCGAAAAAGGCTGTTTGCTTCGATGTGCTCTGCAATTCTATTGTGAATGACATGTTCGGCGACCTTTCCGAGGCACGAAGTAAGGGATATTGGTCTCAAGTTCTCGGCATGGAGCGGTTTTCCGGGTTTGGGGATGAGAATTATATTGGCAGTTCGCCATTCATCCGGTACGCGGCCCGCCGTCCATACCTCGTTTATTTTCTTTGTAATGATTTGTATGGCTTGGTTATCTAAGTTTCTGAGAAGTTTGTTAGTTAATCCGTCTGGACCAGGGGCCGAGCGGCCGTTAAGGCCATGAAGGGCGTGCACAATCTCTGAGTCCTCGAATGGACGATCCAGTGAGCGTTGAGGTGTCCCCTTGTACTCGCATGCCGGGTCGTCCCAGGGGACTGATTTGCTTTCTGTCGGCAGGTATATGTCTGCCAGGGTGTTAGCAAAGTCCTGAGGACTAGTGCCTTCAATCGTGTGCAGGTGGACGAGTCTGTCGAGCATTATTCGAGCATTGCTCTTGGTCGGTTTGTTGCTGTCGGCGAATAGGTTTTTGAGGAGGCTCCACTTGCTTCCCCGTCTCATTTTACCATCCGCCTCATTACAAACCTCATCCCATTGTTGCGCACTCAGCTCTCTGGAATGTTCTTCGATTTTTTTGTTTATTTCCCTTAGTTTAGATCGCAGCCTCCTGTTTAGCTTCTGCTTTTCCCATCGTCGTCTTAGCGCATTCTTCGCCTCCAGGAGGTGTGCGAGTCTGGAGTCCATGACTGGAACCTCCAGGTCCAAGGTTATTTCTTTAGTGGCTTTTGCCACCGTACTTTTCAGATTTTCCAGAAGCTCTTCAAAGGTTTCCCCTTGGCTGTCCTCGCTACCCCTTATTCTTCGGAAAAGGTCCCAGTCGACGTATCTGTACGTCTTAGGTGGAGCGGGTGTGATACGGACGTTGATTTCTAAGATGAAATGGTCGCTGCCAAGGTCCTCTTGCAGATTGTCCCATGACCCTTCCGCGTTTCCGAGGAACGTCAGGTCGGGGGTGGTGTCTCGCTGAACAGAATTGCCTCTGCGTGTCGGAAACCTTGAGTCCGTGATTAACTTCAAGTTGAGGTTGTTTGCACACTCCGCAAGGTTAAGACCTTTCCTGTCATTGGTACTGTAGCCCCAAACGTTGTTGTGCGCATTGAAGTCGCCGGCAACGATCAACGGCCGGTCCTTGGCTTGCGACACCGCCGATGACAGGAGTTTGGTAAAGTTCCTGAGTCGGTCGGTCGGAGAACTGTATACGTTCAGTATGTAAAGGTGAGCTTTAAGAGTTCGACTCGGAATGATTTCTGTTATCATGGATTCCAGGCCTTTCTTGTATGTCGGGGTGTCCCTTTCCATAAAGCTGATGTCCTTACGGATGAGGGTGGCAATGCCCCTGGCTTGTTTGAAGTCGGGGTCCAGGGTTGGCCTGGAAACCCTGTACCCCGAAAAGGACATGTTTTGAATGTACTTTTCCGCCCCGCACTCCTGTAAAATGATGACATGTGGTTTTTCTTTACATGATCGTACTAATTGCGTTAGGTTAGCTTTCTTTTTGTTGAATGAATTACAGTTCCATTGCCAGATCTTGAAAAATTGTGGTGTGCTATCCATGGTGCTGACTTGGCATGACCCCCTGTGTGTTCGCTTCACCTATTGGACCTGGTGGCTGAGGGGATGTCGGCAGCGCAGGTTGGGGTCCCTGGGAAGACATGGACCCCGGGTCCGGCGTGGGAATTCTTCTCGTGGCTCTGGGTTGAGCAATTGGTCTTTCCAGACGATCGAGTCTACCGCAAATTTGTATGAGTGCCTCTTTAATGTCGGCAATTGCTGATTGGAATTTACTGAACTTATATACTCTTCGTCTTGCGGTGCTTTTTGGCTTTGTTGTCACTAGCTAAGGCGTTAGAAGGAGCTTCGCTGACGTCGGACATAAAGTCGTCTACGTCTGATGTGTCGTCATCTGTCTCGGTGTTTACGGCTCTGCGTTTATTTGGGCTACATGATGCGACCACAGATCCTGATGGTTGAGGGATGGGTGGCGGTGTGTCTTTTAGGATACGTCCTTCTAGCCTGGCGAGAGTTGCCTTCAGTTCAGCTAGTTCCTGTTTGAGTGCTTTGTTTTCCCGTTCTAATGTGTGTATTCGTGGATCTGCCACATGCTCTGGCTGTACCTTACCTTGCTTTGAAGTTGTCGGTGTTGTCGGTGCAGAGCCGCTGTCGCGAACCATGTCGGCCCAGGTCATTTTCTTGCCAGGACATCTCGACCAGGATCGGCCCCTGGAGCAAGAGCGCCCGCTGGATTGAGAGTGCGCTGTGGAACGGGAGCGCCGTCTGGAACGGGTGCGCCGTCTGGAACGGGAGCGTCCTCTGGAACGGGAGCGTCCTCTGGAACGGGAACGCCCTCTGGAGCTGGAGCGCCGCTTGGGAGTGGAACCATCTGCCATCTCCGGTTGCATGTCCGCGAGGTCGTTAACCTCGTCAGCGTTGGCTTCTTTCTCGGAGCGGTGGCGTCTTTGTCTTCGGCGTCGTCGCACGACATATGGGATGTGGTATCTTTTGCTGCAGCAACGGTCACCTGTTGGGTGATCACCTTCACAGAGCTTGCATTTCGGAGTGCAACGGTGGGCTTCTGCAGCATCGTTTGAGAGTGCGTCTCCGCAGTTGTGGCATTTACTTTTCTCTGCCTTGCTCTGGTGACATACGTCGGCCCGGTGCCCGACTCGGCCGCAGGCGTGACAAACATCGACTTGGCGTTTGTAAAGGGAACACGGCACTAAGGCCGTTCCGCACATGACGTTTTTGGGAACTCGAAGCCCATCAAAGAGTATCACAACAACGTGCGTGTTTTTGATTCTCTTGACTTCAATGGCGGTCGGGTTTCGTTGGTTGACAATCATGCCTCTGAGGGTGTGCTCTTCTATCGAGGGGTCAACATTCCTGATGACGCCTTTACAAGTGTTTTCCGGGGCGGCTAAGTAGGCAGAAACATCAAATGCGCCGACTTTCGTGTGAAGTTTCTGAATTCCAGCGTATGCGACTGCGTTGGATCTGACCGGAGTCGAAATAACAAGAATATTCTGTACCTTGTTGGGGCAGACTGTATCTTCCGATGCTTCTTGGTCAGTGAGCCCAGCTGCCATAGTCAGAGCTCTCGACAGCAGTACCATGTCCGTCTTCGAAACGTCAAGCCCTCCGCGGGGCCGTACAATGACCTTTATCTGGTCTCTCGGCAGCCGAGGGAGTCGCGAAGCGGCTACAACCTTCTGCACTGTTGAGAGGGAGCGAGCGTTGAAACCATGCTTCTTTGCTGTGTTTGCCGTAGACTTTGCAGCGGTAGCAGACGCTGCGTTCCTTGCCGGATCTCGTTTCCGCCGGGCGCCAAGGGCGGTGGTCCACCCCGCTCCGTCGAAATCTTCCGGAGTGATATCCATGCCTTCAACTGTCACCATCTCGGGCATCCTCGCTGCCTAGTCAGGTGCGGCAGGGGCCTGACGAGGCCCGGCGCTGCCTCGAAGTGAACCCTAGCTCCGTGCTCGTAGCCGAGTGGTTAGTCCTAGAGACGCGTCCCTCGCTTCGCACACTTGAAGTTCAAAAACTCGCCGAAAAGTTCACTCACCCCAACGAGAACGGTGTCGTGAGATAGCTTGCACAAAACTGGTTTAGGAAAGTCCAATGGATCGGTGGAGAACACAAGAAAGATGTCCGAAAACATTTAAAGAAGCGGGAGCAGACGCGGCCACGTCTGCACTCCCGGACGCCACCTAACGGACCCCCACTAACATGCCACAATGTACACTTGCCACTTTGGCTTTGCTTGCACTGGATCGGAGCTTTGTGCATTGATAGTATGCATAATATTTAAGAGATAGTGCCAGGCTGTTGTTCACTATCATCATCAGTGGTTGGAAGGAGCAGGCGGCATTCCGTCTGCAATTTGTATGGGTGCGAAAACGCTCTTGGAAAAAAATTCACTTTTTTGTTGAGCAGTGTGCGAGAATTATGCGAGTGCTAGGATTATATGGGTGAATACGGTAGTTCTCTGTACATTTTTTCTTATGATGCATTGTTGATCTTGTGGGATGTGGCCTAGAAGGAACGTAGCATCCGACATGAAAAATAACGTTCGTTTATTAATGTGGAAGTAGCAGCAGCAGGGCAAGCATACCTATGCTGAGTTTGAATGGTTAGATAAAGAAGACTGAGTCTTCCTGCGAGCCCAGTTTTGTAGGCGCCATCGGTGATTGATGCCTCGGATTATTACCGGCACGGTGGCTTATCGGGATGTGGTGCGTACTGTGCCACCGTGTCACGCCGAGCGAAAAGATAGCGAGGTGGAGGCTGTGTTGAGAGCTGTGCAGATTGTGTTGCCACATCACTCCCCTGCGGAGTGGAAAGCCCTCGGGGCTTGAAGAAGTCTGGGAGGGGTACCAGACGCCCAGAGCGTGTCGTGAAAAGAGCGGGCTGCGTTGTAGCAGCCGTGGAAGAACATCAGTTGAAAGAGTGGCCAGGGGGTGCCGATCTTTTTTCGGGGGGGGGGTTGAGGCTGCGAGTGGCACCGAAGGTGGAGAGCCATCCTGCGTGAAAAGCGTGAACTGGTGCGCATGAGACATGGAGATGCAACCATCAGAAGGTTGCGTTTTGGGATCACGTTCGGGCCACCAGATGTGGGATGTGGCCTAGAAGAAACGTAGCATCCCGACATGAAATATGACGATCGTTTATTAACATGAAAGTAGCAGCAGCAGGGCAAGCATGCCGATACTGAGCTCGAACGATTAGATAAATAAGAATGTATCTTCCTGCGAGCTTGGAGTCCAGTTCTGTAGGCGCGGTCGGTGACGTATGCCTCGGATGATTATCGGCGCTGTGGCTTATCGGAATGTGGTGTGCATTGTGCAGCCGTGTCACGCCAAGCGAAAAGATAGCGAGGTGGAGGCTGCGGTCAGAGCTGTGCAGATTGTGTTGCCACAATCTTATTTCTTTTCGCTTTTGCATGTTCGCAGGACCTCAGCATTGTAATGTCGTGGCAATGGCGTGGTTGTTTTGAAACAGTGTTCTTTCTATGTTTTCATTCTGTAAAGATCTCGGTTGTAAGCACTAAAGTTATTTTTTTTGTACTGGTTGCTTGTGCTCGATCTTGCAGTATAATTTGTGAAGTAGATTAATTTGCAACTTAACGTTACTGCATCTTGACACTGGTTTCTTTCATGGCCTTTATTTGCGATTCAGCACTCTTTTAGACGACGACTGTGACGTTTAAGTCGACTGCAGCAGTGCTCTCTTTTTTCTGTTTCAGCAACAGTTGCCACGTTGGTTGAAGTGGTGAAGAAGCTTGAGCGGCGGCTGTCTGAGCCAAAGAGGGGACACGAGGATAACTCGTCTTCTGAGAAAAGTCCGCAGGAAAGCGTAAGGAGAAGTGGCAGGAATGGCAGAAAGAACCAACAATGCGACCAACAATGCGATGCCACTACAGACGGCTCGGTAAGCAAGCGTATGACCAAGTACTCGTCTTTTGTGTCATTTGCTTTATCTGTTGTGCCATTTACGATTCTTTCGCGACGAAACTCTCATTTAGTTGATCTTGTTCATCACACATTATGGGAGTCAGATCTGGTAATGTTGATGTAACGTACGTAAACAGAGCTCGCTGCTCGCGCTCTTTATGATGTCTGTGGTGAAGGCGGCACACTGCTTCAAACCTTCTTTGCACTCCATGACAAATACTGATGAAACTCGCTGAGCTTTGTATAGTCGATCCCCGATATATCTAACTCGAAGGGGATCAAGAAATAGTTCGATGTAATAATTATTCCAAATACAAAATATGTGTTTTTAAGGCCTAAATTACAGCACTTCGGACCTCAAAAGTCGCTACAAGCGCTAACATAATGATTCGCTCACAGTATAATGAAGAACAAGGTGTGAACGGCCAGTTACCGCACTTCATTTTGCACGAAAATAGTCTGTAAACTTGTCTTGCTTTTTGCACACTGTCAAGTTCTAGTCATCTTCAATATCACTTGAAGCTTTTCAAATAAGTGAATCCAGCTCCCTTGACTGCGACAACATTGATTGATGCAGAACGCCGATGCATGCTTTGTAGCGCGGCAAAAGGTTGGTTAGCGGTGGCAGCCAAGGCGTTGGCATATTCATAGGCGCACTACTATACTTTCATGGCACCAGCGACGGCAGCGATGATCTCAGCGTCGATGCATTCAGAAGTAGCTACGTCGTCACCTGTACCAATAAAGTTGCGCACTGTCCGAAATGATGCCCGGACACGCTGATAAGTCACAGAATTCACTGAGGCACCGTACGCCATTGTCAGCGGTCATGACGTATCGGAGGTCGCCACCTGGCTTGCAAGAAGGTTAGCGATGCTTTACATGACGTCGCTCCAAGTGCCAGTCATAATTTTTATCGCTACAAGCAGGTCATCGTTCAGTTCAACTGTGGAATGAGGATTCATCAGGAATGAGGCGAGAAGTACACAAGTCTAGAAGGCGCAAAAGACAATGCCGAGTTCCCACCACTGACATGTTGGCTATATTGTTGTCACTTGTGGCTTTGTAGCTGGCTGCCACTGCTTCAATGCAAAAAAGGTAGAAAAAGCGCAGCCACCGATATGTGCGTTTTGAAACCAAAAACACCAAAAATACGTCATGAGGTTGTGCATCTCGAAGGTCATGCCTTTGAGGCTCGCCATGTCATTGTGCATTGACAAACAGGGAAGGGAATGCGAACATAACAACAAGGTCGCCGAGTCACTTTGCATTCTTCTTTTGGTGTCCTCGGCTATCAGTATTTTTGAAAAACACTATGCCCGCACGTTAAGACCTGCAGATTGCGCATCAACCATACTGGTGCACTCGTAACCGCCACGCAACGAACCAGATCAGTGCGGTAGAATAACACTGCCTTTTCGTAACCTGCGCGTGCAAAGGAATCGGGACGTGGTTTTGCACGGCCGAAAATTGATCAATATTTGCTTGGGAAAATGCATTTTCTGGGCTCCGGCGGGGCGCAGTGTTCGATACAGCGATGTTTCGCTGTGCGGGAGCTCGATATACAGGAGTGCCAGTCCCATAATTTTGCATAGGAAATACATGGGTATTTTTCAACTATTCCATATAGCCAATAATTCCGTATACAGTTAAACCTCGTTATAAAAAGATGAGTTATGACAAAATAACAGATATAACGAGAAAACCGTGATTCCCCTTGAGAGTCCCCGTAGAAACCAATGCATTCAAAACCTCGTTTTAACGAGGTAAAATTTGCCTGTCATGGGATATAATGAATGAATTTTGCTAGGAAATAAAATTCTGAGCTGATGTCACGACAGTGCACAACGCGAATTTCAGATGGTGTTACGCGGCAACTGCAACAGTTCAAAGCTCCCGCCACCCATCTTCCAGCAACACGTGAAAGCTGAGGTGCGCCAAGCGCATGTCATTTCTGAAAGTGAGGGTGTTGCACGGGCATTGCACATGCGCCGCTTGGCTACCGCCGACAGCCAAGGACTCCACAACTCTGTGAACGTCTCGCCCTTTTCTTTCTTTTGTGTCTTCTTCATATTCTTTCTGTCCCCTTCTTCACGGTGCTGAGTCGTGCTTCCTAACAAGCTGCAGAGAAAAGCACCCTTTCCCCTCTAATCTTTCTCTCTCTCTGCATCCGTGAGCCCACTCGCAACTTCCCCACTTCTCCTCAGTAACCATGGCCGCGGCATGCCTGTCTGCAACCACTGCAAGTGTTGTCACTCGTCGACATTAGCCGTGTTGTCTTTGCGTGCGTGGTTTTTTAAAGACGACAGTCTTTCTTGAAGACCTTCGATGCAAAAATTTTGGTCTGTCTACCCGTTTGTCTGTTTGTCTACCTTTAACGATACCAGGTACTTCAAACGGCACCAGCTGATATTCCAAACGGCCGACCCCATTCGCAGTGCCCACCAATGTTGCTCAAGATTCAGCGTTCATACTTTTGCGATTGTCAATTAAAAAGCAATTATTGCACATATCTGCGGCACCGTAACAACATGTATATATTCTGTATGTGCGCCTTTTACTAGAAAAGGCATACATAAGTAATTCTAAGGACCGTAGCGTTTATCACGCTGCGCTGGCTTGCATGAAAAGGCAAGTGTTTCCAACGTTTTGCTAAGACAGCATGGTGGTGGCACTTACCCGTCGCCTTACTTTCTACTCCTTATCACCTTTGGAACGGGCACGCACAACTGTCTCAGAGCCGCACACTTACGTTTTCCAAGATAACTGCCAGATAGCGCTCATTCTCATGTGTGACGTGACTTGATGCGCTCGTTAACCTCCGCTGTACGCTCGAGGTACTCTAATGCAGCGCCTCCAGATTACCATTCACCGATTTTCTTGCATAGAACATCAAATAAACGATTTGTTCACTTTTTCCAGAGGCAAGACTATACTCTTTCGACGACATTTGCAGATTAACATGCAGTTACGGTGCCAACTTTTTTAGTGCTTCTGCCCTATCTTTATCGCGCTGTGCTTGTGATACCAGCAACATGAATGTGCCAGGCGGGAAGCGAAAGCTTATAACGCTGGATCAGAAGGTGGCGATGACAAAAGCCTTTGAAGCGGGAACAAAGGAAAGCAAAGTGGCAAGAGGCTTTGACGTGTCGACCAGTACACTGTCCACGCTTTTGAGCAAGCTGGGGCTCATCATCGACGCTGCTGCACGTGGCGTGAAAGGAAAGGTTAAAAGGATGAGGACTGCTGCCTTTGAAGTGGTTGAAAGGGCTGTTTTTAAGTGGTTTTCGGACACATGGGCCGTGAATCTGCTGATGAGTGATGCCATGCTACAAACAAAAGCAAGTTACTTTGCCTGGATCATGGGCTATGACAACTTTGTTGGAAGTTCGGGTTGGCTCCAACGTTTCAAGGAGTGCCATGACATCGTCGAGAAAGTGGTCTACGGCGACTCGAAATCTGTCGACAAAGCAGAGGCTACGAAGTGGGCAAAAGATAACATTGCGCGACTGCTGGAAAAATACAACGCAGAGGACATCTTTAACGCGGACGAAACCGCTCTCTTTTTCAAGATGTTGCCGCACAAGACTTTAGCCCTCAGAGGTCAGCTGTGCCATGGCAGCAAGCAAAGTAAGCTGCGGATCACTGCACTACATTGTGCCAACATGACTGGTTCTGAGAAGCTGTCAATTTTCGTAATTGGCAAAAGTACATCCCCTACATCTTTAAGAGGAAGCAGCAGCTCCCGGTCAAGTACACGGCCAATCGCAAAGCCTGGATGTCCAGGGAGATTTTTGCAAAATGGCTTTTGAAATGGCACAAGAAGGCGAACCGCAAGGTGTGCCTTGTTTAAGATAACTGCACCGTCCACCACACCGCTGCCGCGCTCCATAACATCGAGCTGTTGTTCCTCCCTGTCAACTGCACAGCAAAATCGCAGCCGCTTGACCAAGACGTGATTATGTCGCTGAAGATAGGTTATTGCAAGCACGTGATTGACAGGCATCTGCTCAACATGAGGTTGAAGCAGGACACCAATGTTGACTTGTACGTACAGCTGCTCTCGAAATGCTTCGAGCGGCGTGGATGAGTGTGATGGGGACCACGATTGCAAATTGCTTTCGACACGCTTCATTTTCCGTCGCACCAGACGCCAGTGATGAGCCATCATTAGACAAGCCCGCTGCGCCGAACGGTTTCGCCACATTGGACAGCATCATGGACCACAGGTCGTGAGCCCGGTGTCATGCCCAACAGCGAGTCGTTCCGCGACTATGTGAGTGCGGACTTGGAAGTGATGGTTACGGAACAGCTCTCCGATGATGACATTGTGGGCACTGTCAATGGTCTGTATGAGACCAGCAACGATGACTCTGTTGACCACCATGCGGGAGACCAACGTTCTGGCAATGTCGGAGGCATTAGACGCGGTGGACGCACTGCGCCGCTACTTCAGCGCTTCCGAGGGCGGAGAAGATGGCTTGAACATTGCGGCCGCAGCTGAGCTAGCCATCATTTGCATTAAAAAGATGCACCAGCATCCGATTATAGACTTATTTAGAGCCAAGTCTGTTTGAAGTGCAATAAAATAAGTGCGTGTCATTTCGTTTTTCTTTGCGGAATGTGGTTATCTTGTTACGTACCACCGTGAGGTGAGATGCTATTTTGCCCGTTATTTATTTCGGGTAAGTACTGTGCATAATATTTGCAGTAAATACTCCCTGCGGCTATAAAGAAATATTGGTTATAATGAGCGAATCGCGGCCAACCTCCAATTTCGTTATAACAAGGTTTAACTGTATTCGAATTCGATATATCCGAGATCGACTGTATATTTGTGCTGTCATTCAAATATGCAGGTATTTTAGTGATATGGTCTGTAGTTAAAGATATTTTTAAGCCTCTTTAATGCGAGTTTTAAAGGAATAGAAAATCAGTTCGAACTAGCAGGCTTTCTGTTTATTAGCAGTTTACATCGAACAATACAGTGGAACTCCGCTGCATAGCACACAATGTGTTTCTGAGTGCAACATTTTTCTTTTTTTCTTTTTGCCTCTTGTTTTTGACTTGCTCTGCCATAGCTCTGGTTGGATTCAATGCACTGAAACCTCCGCTGTTTATCGCAATTGTTATGGTTACGGCATTGTTGCGTGGGAGGCAAGCGCAGTTGGAAATCACCACAGAGGAGCGAGTAGTGCATCCCCGAAGGACAATGAACACCTCACTTTATTTCTGTGATTGTGCAGCCCATACGGCTTGGTGGCATCTCGCACATGACTTCCCTTTCTTGCTGGCAACGCAATAAAGTGCCAACCAATGGCACGCGTATGCACGCGCCTAAACGTTAAAAGCGTCTGTTTGCGCCTGTGGAGGAAAAGGGCCCGCAACCACTGGCAAGGTTACTAGAATAGCTTCAGTTGTAAAACTCTGCGGAGCTGCGTGGAACCGCCGCTTGTCCGTGCGCCTCGTGGCGCTGCAGTCGCATCGAGCTTCACCTCTCCCCTGCCGCCGGCCGCGTCGACGGGCGGCACCAGCGCAGCGTTCGTTCGCTCGCACGTGGTTTTCCGTTACTGCAGCCTTCGTCGCACACCAGCTGACGTGCTGTGTTCCCGACATCCATGCCGACGTGCTACGTTCCTGGCTGCACGAGCGGCTACCGGAACGATGCGAATGAGTCAGAACGCCACTTCTTTTCTGCTCCCAGCGACGCGACGCTTCTCTCGGTGTGGAACAAAGCGATTCCGCGTGCCGACCAGGCACTTGCGGAAAAATCAAAGGTGTGTGATCTGCATTTTTATGACCAAGACATACAAAAGTGTTATGTGCACACTATCAATGGAGAAACAGTCAAGGTGCCACGGGGCAAGTGGACGCTAGTAGAGGGTGCGGTGCGGAAAGTTTTCCCTAATCTTCCCTCGTACCTGTCGAAGCCGGCGGACAAAAGATGGAAAAGAAGGGAACGTAGTACAGGCCAAACAGTTAGCCCTTCGGTTTCGCCTTCTGATGGAGTTCAGGGTGAAGATGCGCAAGAAACTCAGACCGCTTGGAGTGCAGATTTTGAGGAAGTTACTTTGAGTGACCTGGAAAGCGTTCAGCTGCCGTCTTTGTGGCGAATGCTTACTCTCGAGGACAGGGATGGAAAGTATATGGTGTGTTTCACGCTTACAGCCCAACGAAGGGTCCCCCAAATTGAAAAATGTGTTGTAGTGGGGACTGACAACATAGCCACCGCAAGTGCTCTTGGCCGCATGGTGACGGCGTTGAAGAACGTTAGCATCTGCACATTAGGTGACCTAGCCAATCTCGTAGACCGAGTTGACAAGCTCAATGTCTGTCACGGGGTGGAAAGAGTGAAAGCTGTGAGCTATACACGCAAGTGCAAGGTGCTTTCTTCTGAAGCGAGGTGCAAGCCGTGCCACAAGAGAATGAAAGAGCAGCAAGTTCAAATGCTCTAGAAGCAAAAAAGAGCGTCGCAAATACAGAAAAAGGTAAAAAACCTTCACAAGAAAGCAATAAGAGCAGCATTTGCAAGAGTTTCATTCATGGCTGAAGTGGCTGACCTAAGGAAGCAGCTGCAAAACCAAAAATCTGTGGCCATCGAGGAGGCACTGAGCTCACTGCCACCCATTTAAAGGCTTGCATTTCAGACGTCACTACAACAGGTGAAGGCAAAGAGCCCACGAGGTGTCCGCTACACTAGAGTGTGGGTAATGAACTGCCTTTTACTTCGCATTGCAAGCCCGAGAGCGTACAACCAACCTTCTGTGAAATACAAAGCTGCTTCCCCTTCCAACGACCAGCCGCCTAAATCAAATTCTGTCTGGGGTGCCTTGCGCGTATGGTTTTAATGAAGTTGCTCTGGAGTAGATTCAGGCTTTTTTCAAAGACGTAAAGTACATGGAACCGTAGCCATATAATCTCCGCTTTAAAAATCGGGACGGAGATATTTTCCCATTACTTCTCAGGAGTGAATTAGCCACCATTTGATAGTGGCGGAAACAGGCGAACGGCCGCACATCTTTCACAGGCACGCGATACCAGCCTGTAAAGAATGAAGTGTGAATTGGCCAGAGTGTAAACACTTTTCGGGCGCCTCTGGCACTTTCACAAACTTTATGCGGGCATCATCGAATCGCCTTTAAAAGTACCCGTGTATCTAACTGCTACATTCCTGAAACAGCGGCGGAGACCCAGTTTTGAAGTGAAATACGCGAGGAAATATACCAAGCCGCTGTAGGTAAATACCGGTTTCGCCTGGTATCACAAATTCTTTAATGCAGAACGCCAGAAGACGTGAAAAATACGCGTGAAACAGCCACAAACACTCCGTCCGCGAGAGATTTAGGCCGCAGCCGGCTGCGACGAAGCGTCTGCTGCGGAGCAAGATGGAGCGGTGCCGCCATCTGGTGGCGGGCAGGAGTGGAGACACCGGCAGCAGGGGTGCCGGCGGAGAGTTTTACAACTGGAGCTATTCTAGTAACGTTGACCACTGGCACGCGTCAACCGCGTTGACGCCCACGCGTCCAAGGCCGATGCACAGTGTTGCTTGATCTTTTGGCTTAGAACTGTCCAAGTTAAGCACAGAATGGCACGTTCTTAACTGGAGCGGGTTTGTATGTTTTAGAGAATATAAGAACACGTTAAAAAATTGATAGTGCTTCACCTACCACAGTTTAGAATATTTTAGAAGTAATTGTCATACCAGTGCCCGAAGTAACTACAGCGGTATGCACCAGAAATCAATGTCGGTGCGTGCGCCGCTCCCGCGAATGAACATTTGCGTCTAGGATACTGTAAGTCTATCATAGGCTCCTTAAGGGGGGGGGGGGAGTAGTGTACGTCTATCAAGGTTCTCCTTGGGGGGAGGGAACAAAAGTTTGTCGCAGTGCCCCCTTCCTATTATGTCCATGTAGGGGCTGACTTAGCGCCCCCTCCCTATTATGTTAATATATGGAGTTGGTATTGAGCCCCTCTCCTCTCTTCGGTGAATGAGGTGGTGGCTGCCCTCCTGATCAGGTTTACAAACCACCGGGTTTTATACCTCCACTGCCAAATTTATTAACAATATCGTAAATATGCTGGTACCTTCAGTACATTTACACTTCATACTTTATAGCACTCAACTTAATAATCACAACTAAAACTTCATGATCTGTCAGATTTAAGTCATAAGACTACAATTGAGGCCAGAGTAGCAGGCTTTCGGCTGATGTGTGCCTTAGAAATATTCTCTAATGCAACAAAGCACACCTGGTTCTTTTTGATACAACAGATATTGGTCATAAGATAAGAACCAAATACTGCGTAGAATGCCTTTGGGCATTTTCCATAGTCGAAATGTGCTGTAATGCAACTAGCTGTGCCTGACACTTCATGATGTAACAAATATCGGTCATAATATTGCAACTGAACCCCGTATAAAACACTTCTGGACATTGTCTTTATTCAAAGTATTCTCTAAAGTGCCAAAAACGCACCCAACTGCATATGAAGTCACAGATATCGGTCATAATACTGGAACTGAACCCTGTACGGAAGACTTCTGGACGCTGTCTTTAGTCAAAGTATTCTCTAAAGGTTTGCTTTCAGCGATGATGAATACCGATGTTGAAAACAAACACAGTGCAGATAAAAACTCCTTCGTATGCACTACGCAATGTTTCGGGCGTCGTATGTGGTGTCTATGTTGCGACGGAAAGTACCGTAGATTTTTTTCAGCCGATGTTCCTCGCATGTGCTGGTTCATACGAACTAGAGGGTAGAGGCCTACGTTGGATGCAGATGACACCGCTCTGAATTGCCTCCGCGGTAGGCGAGGGCTCATGCTCAAAGCTTCGAACCTCCGAAGTATGTTTACACTCGTTTTTAAGCACAGAAAGTCACAGATCAAAGCACAAGAACACCGACATGCTCCAGTAGTCTATGCGATGTTTTCGCTCAGCCGATGATCGCACTCGGGACCGGCGCAAGCATAGCCGGCCGGCATCCGCTGGATTTGTCGGCGTTGCTTGAGCTTGGCACGAAACCGCGTCTCGCTGGTAGCACTCGCAGTCGTTTGTCATGTCGTTGTCGTTCTAGATTACGAAGCAGTCATTCAGGAACGTTTGGAGTAGTTTCCGTGCTTGCTTCCAGCACTCGGCTGTGCCTTCGAAGTGGGGGCCATTAGGCATAACGTTCCGAGGCATCGCGGCCTCTGGTTGGTTGGCGGGCGGCCCCTGGTTGGTTGGCGCCGCTGTATGCATGGTGACGTAGTGTACGCGTGGCAAAAATATTGTTACGTAAAGGTACACGCGAAACTAAGTGTTTGAAGATGTATTTACACAGCGCCAACGCGCAAGCCAAGATGGAGGACGAGTGCTGTGCCCTACACCAAAATCACGTTGTCTTTCTCCGCGCCTATCTAACCGCTTTTGTGGGACATTGTCTCATAACATAACCCCCGGGTGCTGAAGCACCGTCTCGGTGCTTTCCTTGATGTTGCCGAGTGGCAAAGCTTAAGGCGAGATACATGAACAGTGTCTGTAGACAGTGAAGGAGAGGAGGAGGAAGACTCGAGCGGGGCTATCTCGTAGGTCACATCTGTCACTTGGCGCAATACGCGGTAGGGTCACGACTAGCGGGAAAGCAGTTTTTCAGAAAGTCCAACGCGCCTGGTCGGAGTCCACAATAGCAGAAGAGAACCCGTAGTAAAGGAAACTTGGTGATGATGGTAGTTGTAACGTTGCCGCTGCTGATCTTGCGGTGCTAAGAGGCACTGACAGGCAACTTCTCGTGCTTTTCAAGCTCTGGTGATAGCATCCCGGGCGTATTCGGTCGTCGAGTCGATGGCTGTCGGAAAGATGGTGTCAAACAGTAAAGTTGGATCACGACCAAACAACGAGATAGAAAGGTGAAAAACCAGCTGCATCATGGCGTGAGGAATTATAGGCAAACGTAACGAAAGGCAATGCAACGTCCCAGTCCTGGTGGTCGGATGACACGTACATGGCAAGCATATTGATTAAAGTCCGGTTGAATCGCTCAGTCAGTCTGTTAGTTTGCGGGTGGTAGGCTGTCGTAAATTTGTTTTGTCTCGCAGGAGCGAAGCAGGTCGTCGATAACTCGGGGAAGGAAATAGCGCCCACGATCTGTAAGGAGTTGGCGTGATGCGCCATGATGAAGTATGACGTCGTGCAGGAGAAAATCGGCAACGTCCGTGGCACAGCTGGTTGGTAGAGCTCGTGCGATGGCGTACCGGGTTGTGTGATCCGTCGCAACAGCTATCCACTTATTCCCAGAAGTGAATGCAGGGAAAGGGCCTAGGAGGTCAAGACCAAGTCGAAAGAACGGATCAAAGGGAACGTCAAGTGGTTGGAGGAACCCAGCAGGGCTCACGGAAGGTTTTCTTCGGCGTTGACACTGGTCGCATGAGGGGACGTAGCTGCGGACCGAGCGATAAAGACTGGGCCAGTAAAATCGATGTTGTACACGTTCATACATCCGAGACAGTCCGAGGTGAGCGGCAGTTGGAGCTGGCCGATCACGCTCGCACGTAAATGGGAAGGTACCACAAGGAGCAGTTCGTTTCCATCAGGGCGGACGTTGTAACAGTATAATGTGCCATCCTTGAGCACAAACAGTTGAGTAGACGCATCGGGTGCCGCAGAATGAAGCTTCTCGATGACATTACGTAAGACAGGGTCTCGGCGCTGTTCCTCACGGATGTTGCTTGAAGTGGAGAGAGACAGGACACATGGCGCTTCATCGAACTCCTGAGGTGAGTCCACTAGATTCCGAGATAAGCAGTCAGCGTCATGGTGTAAGCGGCCAGATTTGTAGGACACCAAGTAGATATACTCTTGGAGTCGTAATGCCCATCGACCAAGGTGCCCAGTTGGGTCCTTCAAGGATGCGAGCCAGCAAAGTGCTGTATGGTGGCCGGTTGTGATGGTGAAATGTTGACCGTGTAAATAGGGCCGAAATTTTGCTACTGCCCAAATGAGAGCAAGGCATTCCCTTTCGGTGATTGAGTAATTCCTTTTCGCCTGCGAGAGGAGACGGCTGGCATAGGTCATAACGCGGGCGCAGCCGCTTTGATGCTGGACCAAAACAGCACCAATTCCGTGGCCACTAGCATCGGTGCGAACTTCTGTAAAGCGGCATTGTCAAAATGGGCCAGAACAGGTGGTTCTGTTAGCAATGCAATAAGTGTTGAGAACGCCGTAGCCTGCGCAGCGGCCCATGTGAATGAGGCATCTTTTCTCAGTAAGTTTGTGAGAGGACGGGCTACTTGTGCATAGTTATTCACAAAACGTCGAAAGTACAAGCACAGACCGAGAAAGCTGCGGACTTCCTTGGTGCAGGTCGGAATGGGGAAGTTCCGCACGGCTCTCACTTTACCAGAATCCGGGCGTGCACCAGAGGAGTCGACAAGGTGGCCCAACAGGGTTAGTTGCTGGCGTCCGAAGTGGCTTTTTGACCAGTTCAGTAGGAGACCGGCATTACGAAAAACAGCCAGTATTGAGGATAGGCGTTCGAGGTGGTTTTCAAAGGTCGGAAAAAAGACGATAACGTTGTCAAGGTAACATAGACAAATTGACCATTTGAACCACGCAAAAGAGAGTCTATCATCCGCTTAAAGGTGGCCGGAGCATTGCATAACCCGAAGGGCATGATCTTAAACTGGTAAAGACCATAGGGCGTGACAAAAGCGGTCTTTTCGCGGTCCATGTCGTCGACAGCAATTTGCCAGTACCCTGATCTTAGATCAATGAACGAAAAATACTTAGCGCCGTAAAGACAATCCAGGGCGTCATCTATGCGCGGTAGCGGGTAGACGTCTTTTTTAGTAATCTTGTTCAGATGTCCGTAGTCAACACAGAATCGTTAAGTGATATCCTTCTTTTTGACAAGAACTATAGGTGAAGCCCATGGACTACATGATGGCTTAATCATGTCTCTGGCGAGCATTTTGTCGACTTCTGCTTGAACTATGTGACGCTCGGTCGGAGATATGCGGTACGGCCGTCGATGGACAGGGGAAGCATCGCCGGTGTCAATGCGGTGCTTTACAGCAGTGGTTTCACCTAGCAGACGATCACAAAAGTCAAATACGTCCCAATATGACTCAAGGACGTGAAGAAGTCTGTCAGCTTGATGCGGAAAAAGGTCTGACGCGATCATTTTTTTAACGTCAGCAGACGGGCTTGCTTGCAAAGATCGAGCATGCGTGTAGCTACAGTGTCCGGCATCGTTCGAAGACAGAGCTGAGACGACGCATTCGTCAGAAGGAGTCAGCATGGCGAGGGCAATTCCACGCGGGAGCACTTGTGGACACAGAGCAAAGTTGAGCACAGGAATCAAGGCGCGGTTTGCCCGTAACTGATAACTGAATAACAGTGTATGGTAAGGTAACACTGTGAGTCAAAAGAATGGATTTAATGGGCGCGAGCACATAGTTGCCATCAGATACAGGTGGTGAGGGCATTACGGTGATGCGGGTCACAGTTTGCGGTGACAAACGGACATGCTCAGCAGAGCACATACGAGCTTGGGGTGGACTGGGCGGATCAATCGGATACGGTAGGTCAAGTTGCACAGTACCAGCTGAGCAGTCGATGAGGGCGGAATGAGTGGACGAAAAGTCAAGACCGAGGATCACATCATTGGTGCAGTGAGAGAGAGCAGTGAAGAGAACTGAAGTTTGATGGCCAGTGATAGTGACGCGTGCAGTGCAGACGCCAATAACAGAAGCCGTACCACCATCAGCAACATGAACACTGCGTGAAGGAGCTGGAGTAAGGACTTTCTTTAAGTGGTCACAAATGTGCAAGCTCATCACAGAAATATGGGCGCCAGTGTCCACCAAGGCTTTAACAGATAAACCGTCCACTTCAACGTCGGTCAGGTTCTGATTGGTCGGCAGCCTCAACAGAGGAATTGGAGAGCAAGTCGTATTAGCAGCATCATCTCCAGGAGTTGCAGCCGTTAGTTTTCAGAAGAAAACCGCCAGGCAGAGGACGGGGACGGAGAATAGGGCGGCGGCGGAGACCGGGAAAATCTGCGTCGAGGTGAAGGTGAGCGACTGTACTGGGCAGTGGTCGTAGAGGCCGGGTCGTAATTAGCTGAGCCATCACGCCGTGGTAGTTCCTGGCCATAGAGATGGGCTGGTGAGTGGAGGTTGGAGAAGCTTGAGTTTGCCCGATACGGTGAGGTCCACGTGCTTCGGCAATGGCGAGAAATGTGTCCCACTTGTTCACATCGAAAGCAAATCGGCCTGTCGTCAGGCGTTCTTCACGCATTTGGGTCACGATTACGCGGAGCAGGGCGGCAATAATGCTGTGGGTGGCTGGAGGTAGATGAACTGACAGCGTCGGGACGGTGCACAGAGCAGATCGTGTGAATACCTGCGTTTGCTAGTTCTTGGCGAACAACGGTATGTATTAGCGAAATGGTCGGATGAGGATCACTCGGTGCTAGTGCTCTCAAGGGTGCAGGTGATATGGCCTCCATTTCGTGGCGTACGATTCTCGTGATGTCACCGGAGTGTGAATTGGGCTGGCTTGCTACACCGAGATGCTTGCAAGTTGATGTCGCAGCAGTGTTGGGAAAGCGCGTAAAGTGGTGGGCAATGCGACGGCTTTTAGCCTCTTGAAAGTGTTGGCACTCAGAGATGCACTCCGAGATAACATCTTGCACGGTAGAACAGCCTCTGCACACAAGGAGGTTAAATGCATCGTCTGCGATGCCCTTGAGCACGTGTGCTACCTTGTCTGCTTCAGCCATGGTTCGATCAATTTTACGGCAAAGGGTTAGCACATTTTGTATATACGCCAGGTAGGACTCCGTGGACGTCTGAACACGTGTGCCAAGTTCTGTTCTAGCGGCCTGCTTGCAGCCGGCCGATTGACCAAACAACTCGCGTAACTTGGTCTTGCATACGTCCCAGCTCGTGATCGCGTCCACATTGTTATTAAACCATGCCTTGGCCGTTCCTTGCAAATAAAAGATGTCTGCCAGCATCAAGGTTGGGTCCCACGTGTGGTTTTCGCTGACGAGCTCATAGAGTTTAAGCCACTCATCCACGGCCTCGCCTTCCGTTTCCGAAAAGTTGCCGGGATCGCGGGGTGGAGCGGTCACGAGGAAAACAGGTGAGGTCGGTGCCGTTGATGCATTGGGCGCGGCAGTTAACGAAGCGTTGCTGCCGGTAGACATATCGGAAGCAGCGACTAGGCATCCACTGCGTAACTCTGTCATGCGTTGTAACCCAGCACCTTCCCCCAAAATGTTACGTGAAGTTACACGCGAAACTAAGCGTTTGAAGATGTATTTACACAGCGCCAATGCGCAAGCCAAGATGGAGGACGAGTGCTGTGCCCTACACCAAAATCACATCGTCTTTCTCTGCGCCTATCTAACCGCTTTTGTGTGACATTGTCTCATAACAATATCAAGCCTGGCTTGACCCCTTGCACCTCCTCGCGTATGCCCCTCCGACGCCGAGAGGCGCATTTGACGCTTCTGAAACGTAGACGCGTGCCAGTAGTTGGCACTTAGAATTTCGCCGAAAAGATGGGGAAGGGTGTCATCCTGCTGCTTGGGACCGTGAGGTCGCCGCTGCAATTAGCACCCAGAGCTGGCTGGGGTGGCCATGAAGAGCAGCCACATTGACTTTCCAAGCTGCTTGGCCTAGGTTTGCTATAGTACTGATGCACAACACCTGTTATGTGTTTTTAAATCCTGCGAGCCAGAGCACAGACCTCCGAGATCTGTGTTAGCTGCATTTAACGGCTGGGATGCCATGCTGTCAGCAATAATAGAGTCCCTGAAATCTTCTTTGCCTTGATGCTGTTACGGTGGTGTGGATCCGTATTTCCTGCTTGTCACAGTCTTCTTGCGCCGTCTTTCGATTTTCCTTGTGGCGGTTGTGCAAGCGCGCTGCGCGTGTTGTAATGATCAGGGTGTCGGCCATTAGGGGAGCGGCATCGTCTGATCATGGAACAAATCGCCGAAGGGCTGCTGGCCTGCGAACAGCTATTGTCCTTACGAGCGAGGAAGTCGGACATCATGCAGTCCGATGCCCCAGGGTGTCCAACGAGACGACCACAGTAGTTTTCTGTTGCGACATCCTCTGTCGAAGAGACAGCGGCATCACTGCGGATGACGAACCATCCCACTAATTGTGCAACAAGTAGTAGACCTTTTGATGCGCCGAGGTGTCCGAGTGTGGGACTCCTCATCCTGCGGCCTTGACACGCCACACTATTGGAGCCACAGTCGAGAACGCTGACCTGGGCAGGTGTGGGTACCCCCTCGGAATGGATGTTTGCACTGTGATTGGACAGTGTTATCTAGAGCCATTCCCCCGCCTAGGAATCAGGGGAGAAGATACTCTTTATGATGAGCCACCAATCTCATTCTCCCAACATTTTCTCGCCATGTAATAAATCATTTAAATTTGCCGTCTTCTAGCCTCTACATCTTCCTCCGGAGTCGCTGGAACCTGCAGGGGCCGGTCAAAACAGTGCTCAGTTGTTTCGTGCCTAAAACACTTGATGCCAACGGAATTGCAAACAAAGATTATATATCTGTGGATAAAGCCACTCTCCCCTCCGCGCTTTTTTTGTGAAGAGATCAAAGCTGAAGGCCATGCAGGCATCACAGGTATTTCTCGGCGATTAGAGTGAAACGTTGTGATTTGACAGGAATACAGCATGTGCACTGAACGTAGGGATGGGCAGCTGGCAAACTTGAATTTTAAAGTGAATACTGGTTCGGCAGAATCATTTCAAGTCGAATAGTTCAAATAGTATTTGTGACATAATAAAGTGTTCCCCACACTTGACCCCGCCGTGACGAAATGATGACAAATATGAAGAGGACTGTAAGAACAGAAAAGGAGGAAGATGGGAAGATGGTGACCTCAATAAACACTCAAAGGTGCCCTGCTTTTGTGGACATTTACACCATATCAAAAGAAATGAAAATTTTTGTCTTGACCCAACCAATTTGCATGATGTTTTTAAGAATTACAAGTGGGCTGGTGTAAATACCACTTTTTTGGGGTTCGAAATGAAAGTGGAAGCAACATTGAATAGTGTGGCAGGATTTCAATACCCACCGAGAGGAAGTTAGATATGACAAAATAGTTTACATTATAAATTTGCTATTTGCAACTTTCACGACCTATAGGTGGCGCAACTGTACATCCAACATGGCTGTCGTTGAGATGATCGCCCCAAACGTGTAGGTCTTCTATGGCCCCGAAATAGACGGTACTGGAAAGTACACTTTTGGTGAAGAGTGCAATTTTTTGTGCTTTGGTGGCCCTTTCATTTATGTTTTTGAGAAAGTAGGGGAGTGCTAGCATAACATATTAAGTAAATAAATGCTGGGTAGCACACTGGGTATAGATGATTATGTGCGAAATTGTAAATAAGGCATACACGTACGCTCTTCACCATTCGTTGTGCGTAATCGCGCGCAATGCCTAATGTCATATTGTAATGTATTATAATGGGAGTCCAGCCCTGCCGCGGTGGTCTAGTGGCTAAGGTACTCGGCTGCTGACCCGCAGGTCGCGGGTTCAATTCCCGGCTGCGGCGGCTGCATTTCCGATGGAGGCGAAAATGTTGTAGGCCCGTGTACTCAGATTTGGGTCGAAGATTTAGATCGAATCACGTCGAAATTTCCGGAGCCCTCCGCTACGCCGTCTCTCATAATCAAATAGTGGTTTTGGGTCGTTAAACCCCACAAATCAATTATAATGGGAGTCTCAGTACAAGTTTCTCGGCAATGTCAGAAACATTTTCGGAGACGCGCTTTGTCTTACAGTTTCGCTTGCATTGCATTCTGCACAATGCTTGTTCAGCTCACATAAAAGCACGAAGCAGAGTAAGCTGACAAAAAAAAAGTTTTTTAATGCCAAAGCACAAGCACCCTGACTAAAATAACAACAACAGAATATCAAGAGAATTAATTCGGCAAGCTTCACGAAGGGGACCAGTGGTAATACACAATTTTCACGTTTAAGAGGGGACGTTCCCATTACTATTCTATGTTTTGGTGTTTGAGAAGTACAAAATATAGCATGGTACGGGGCAGAAACGACAAAAGAAAAAGCGCCATCAGCAAGTAAGAGCGAACACAAATTGCTGGAGATCTAAAGGTCATGGAGGCATTTTGCAGACGCCTCAGATGTGTAATGATGCAATGAACATTTTGACACCGGTTCTTTCATTCTATTCTAGAGGCGAAACGCATTCCCAATTTATTTCCAGTACTGTTTACACGGTGATCGTGTGTCGAACAGACAATCTAAGCGCGAAAACTGAAAGCCTGGAAGTTGCTGTCATCATCATCATCATCATCAGCCTGACTACGTCCACTGCAAGACAAAGGCCTCTCCCATGTTCCGCCAGTTAACCCGGTCCTGTGCTTGCTGCTGCCAATTTATACCCGCAAACTTCTTAATCTCATCTGCCCACCTAACCTTCTTTCTCCCCCTAACCCGCTTGCCTTCTCTGGGAATCCAGTTTTACCCTTAACGACCAGTGGTTATCCTGTCTATGCGCTACATGCCCGGCCCATGTCCATTTCTTCTTCTTGATTTCAGCTATGATATCCTTAACCCCCGTTTGTTCCCTAATCCACTCTGCTCTCTTCTTGTCTCTTAAGGTTACACCTACCATTTTTCTTTCCATTGCTCTCTGCATCGTCCTCAATTTAAGCTGAACCCTCTTTGTGAGTCTCCAGGTTTCTGCTCCGTAGCTAAGTACCGGCAAGATACAGCTGTTATATACCTTTCTCTTGAGGGGTAGTGGCAATCTACCTGTCATAATTTGAGAGTGCTTGCCAAATGTGCTCCACCCCATTCTTATTCTTCTAGTTACTTCAATCTCGTGGTTCGGCTCCGCGGTTATTATTTGCCCTAAGTAGACATAGTCTTTTACAACTTGAAGTGCACTATTACCTATCTCGAAGCGCTGCTCTTTTCCGAGGTTGTTGTACATTACTTTCGTTTTCTGCAGACTCATTTGAAGACCCACCTTTCTGCTCTCCTTGTCTAACTCCGTAATCATGAGTTGCAATTCGTCCCCTGAGTTACTCAGCAATACAATGTCATCGGCGAAGCGCAGGTTACTAAGGTACTCTCCATTAACTCTTATCCCTGTTCCCATTCTAGGCTTTTGAAAACCTCCTGTAAGCACGCGGTAAATAGCATTGGGGAGATTGTGTCCCCCTGCCTTACACCCTTATTGATTGGATTGTGTTGCTTTCTTTATGAAGCACTATGGTAGCAGTTGATCCCCTGTAGATTTCTTCCAGGGTGTTTATATATAGTTCATCGACGCCCTGATTCCGCAGTGTCTGCATGATGGCTGATATTTCTACTGAATCAAACGCCTTCTCGTAATCTATGAAGGCTATGTATAGTGGTTGGTTATATTCTGAGCATTTCTCTATTAGCTGATTGATAGTATGAATGTGGTCGATTGTTGAGTAGCCTGTTCGAAATCCTGCTTGTTCCTTTGGTTGATTGAATTCTAATGTTTTCTTTACTCTGTTAGCAATTACCTTTGTAGATAGCTTGTATACTACAAAGAGCAAGCTAATTGGCCTGTAGTTCTTCAAGTCCTTGTCATCTCCTTTTTTATGTATTAAGATGATGTTAGCGTTCTTCCAAGACTCTGGTACTCTTCCCATCAGGAGACACCTCGTAAACAGGGTGGCTAGTTTTTCTAATACAATCTGTCCTCCATCTTTCAGCAGATCGAATGTTACCTGATCCTCACCAGCGGCTTTGCCTCTTTGCATGCTCTCCAAAGCTTTTCTGACTTCTTCTATTATTACTGGTGGGGTGTTATCTGGGTTACTGCTAATTCTTATAGTATTAAAGTCCTGGTTGTCCCAGCTGCTGTACAGATCTCTGTAAAACTCCTCCTCTATTTTAACTATCCTATCCATATTGGTAGTTATTTTGCCTTCTTTGTACCTTAGTGCATACATTGGATTTTTGCCTATCCCAAGTTTCCTCTTCACTGCTTTGACGCTTCCTCCGTTTTTCAGAGCGTGTTCAATTCTCTCCATGTTATACCTTCTTACATCGGATACCTTACGCCTATTAATCAACTTCGAAAGCTCTGCTAGTTCTATTATGTTTGTTGTACTTGAGACTTTCATGATTTGACGCTTCTTAATGAGATTCTTCATTTCCTGGGTAAGCTTGCCAATGTCCTGTCTAACTACCCTGCCTCCAACTTCCACTGCACACTCCGTAATGGTACTCGTCAGATTATCATTCATTGTATCTATGCTAAGGTTGGTTTCCTCACTAAGAGCCGAGTACCTGTTCTGAAGCGAGACTCTGAATTCCTGTACTTTCCCTCTCAGTGCTAGCTCACTGATTGGCTTCTTGTGTATCAGTTTCTGTCGTTCCTTTCTCAAGTCTAGGCGAATTGGAGACCGTACCATTCTATAGTCACTGCATCGTACCTTGCCAACCACTTCCATATCCTGCACGATGCCTGGGTGTGCACTCATTATAAAGTCTATTTCGTTCTTATTTTCGCCATTAGGGTTCCTTCATGTCCACTTGCAGTTTCCTCTTTTTCCGTAGAAGGTATTCGAAATCCGTAAATTATTGCGTTCTGCGAATTCTACTAATAGCTCTTCTCTGGCGTTTCTAGTACCGATGCCATAATCTCCTACCGCCTGGTCTCCAGCCTGCTTCTTCTCTACTTTTGCATTAAAGTCTCCCATCAATATTGTATACTGTGTCTTTACCTTACTCATTGCCGATTCCACGTCTTCATAGAAGCTTTCATCTGAAGCGTCATCTTGGCTGGATGTAGGCACGTAAGCCTGTGCCACCTTCATTGCTGTACTCGTACACAAAATGGGTGCTGTACACATTTACGGGCTTTGGTTATTTGCCTGTGAATCTTAAGCCCTCTTAACCACTCATGGCTTTTTGGGGCGCTAATTTGAACTGAAGGCTTGCTTTTCTTCATGGTGTGTACAGGCTGTGAGCATCAAGGCTCGCAATCAGTCAACTTTTGTCGACAGAAATTACTCGGACTTTTTCTTTTGCTTTCTACATTCCCTTTAACTTGAGCAACTCAAATGTTTCCGGCATTATCGAGGTCGTTCACAACGTTGCAAAATGATCACAAACACTGGAAAAACAAGCAGCAACAACTGCTGTTTGAAGCAGGTCCAAAACTTCAATCATCTCAACAGAGTCTGCGAGTTGCGAATAGGACACAAAGGCCCAAATAACATGCATTCGAACTAAAAGGGACACAAAAGAGCAAAACAATTTTTTGCATATTAATAAAGCACAATTTTACAATCCCGAAAACACCACTCTTATTGCGACCCAGCGCATTGTAAGAGAGAAAACAGTCGAAAAAAATATATATACAGTTGGAGACACCACGCTGAAATTCCCACAGCAAACACAGCGATGGCATACATTTTGAAAGCGCTTACTAGGTCTTCCGTGGCTTCTGGTTAGTATTAAGCAAAATACATTGTCATCTGGGGGTGCCACAGGCTTACCATATGAAGCTGCAGAAAATTTCGAGCGAATGTTACGAAAATACAGGTAATACATTTTGAAATTTTCAATGCCACTTATGAAGATTTCGGCTGAAATATAAAAATTGAAACTTCAACCTTGAATTCCTCCACTAATAATGAACTTACGATTGTGGAGCATATGGCGTTAGAGTTCTCCGAGCGAAGTTTCTTTGGCATGTGGATGCACTTTACGGTCAAGGAGAGTGTTAGCGGGAAACGGGGATTGCTGTCTGTAAGCACTGCAACAGCAGCTATGCTTTTCCCAATCTAACATCTTTAACATGATGAAAAAAAGCTAGAGATGATGCTAGTAATACTGATTCTGAACATGAGTTCGAACTTCAGTTTGTTATGATCTTGATTAATATTTTCATTGTCGAAGCCACATCAAAATATACATTTTTGTATTGCTTGCTCTAACTGCCATAACAATTTTAGGAAGCCGCAACCATTCACAGAGAGCTGAATGAGGTTGCGGTGAACATTCTGGCCTGCCTTTGATCTGTTAAATGCTGTATTTGTTCGTTAAAAGAGAAAAAGCATTTAATTTCTGTTGTTTACATGATGAAAGTTATTGCTTTTGGCACTTGGCAATGAAATATTCCTCATGCTGAAGAAAATTTGTTCTTTTATATTTTGCCTAAATTTCGAAAAACAATGTCCAAAAAATTTTCAGAAATTTTGCATCTCTGGTTACGAGACTAAATATTGCATAAAACGTCATGTAATAAGTAGTAGTTATGGCAATAAATTGATAAAGAAAAGTCACAAATGAATAAAAAGTCACATGAACAGGTATTGCACTAAAAACCACATAACTAGCGGTATCATTCTAAGATAATTTATTATGCAACTACCATGAAAAATGGTATATAGGTCAACCCCCCAACTTCAAACCACGAAAAAATCTGGGCAAAAGTATATGGAACAGCCAAAGTATCAAAAGGCGCCTTCACCGTGAAACAAATGTGATTTCAAATGCTGCATGTAATGACAATGGTACTTTTCTACACATGTGTTTGCCCTCAAGTTTTGAAACGAACACGCCGGGATCGTGGCTGGGCCAAGACCAACGTTTATTGACATGGCGCGGGTTAATGTAGCGTTGTGCGACGGGGGTTACGGGGAAGGGAAGAAGAAGGAGTGGTGATAACGGCGGCTTCGGCTGGCGTGACGTCACGGATACATAATTCCGCCCCCCCTACGGTGGGTAACGGTCTGGGGGTTTGCGTTGCCGGCCCGAGCGACGCAACGCGGGAGTGGAGGGGTTCCCGGCAATCTCGCTCCTTGTTGGCGCTCGCCTCGGTGTTCCTTCTGCTAGGGCCCCGTCTGCAGTTTCGAGGCACCGAGAGTCACCGGCTTCCCCCTGGTCATGCTCCAACTCCCGTGGCTTCACCTGGTCGCTGTGGCGCCGAATGATTTCCCCCTCCGGACCATCGGCATTTATCACGCGGGCTCCTTCTGTCCATGTAATGCTGGCTGGAGTCCACGGCTCGCCTCGCCCAAAGTTCCTCACCCAGACTCGCTCCCCGGGCTGCCAATCATCGAGGGGGGGATGGTCAACTGGTGAGGGCGGAATGGACACTGCGTTGTCCAGCCTGGAGCTAAGATTGTAGCCCATTAGGAGTTGCTCTGGTGTCCGGCCCCCGGCCTGCGGCGTCCTGCGGTACCTGTGAAAAATCCTAGCCAGGCGGGTTTTCAGTGACCCTTGTACATTCTTTTTCAATGAATACTTGACTGTACGAACAGCCCGCTCCGCGAGCCCATTGCACTGGGTGCGATACAGTGCTGTTCGGAGGTGTACTATGTTATTCAGCTTCATGAAGGTTTTGAATTCCCAACTCGTAAACTGTGGGCCATTATCGGATACCAGCATCCGGGGCAACCTGAATGTTCAGAACAAGGTGCGCAGAGCCTCTATGGTGGCGTGTGTGGTGGAACTCTTTATGGGTATCGCTTCTATCTACTTACTATGTGAATCCACCACAATCAGTAGCATGTGACGATCGATCGGCCCCGCAAAATCGATATGCAGCCTTGACCAACGCTTATCCATTTCCGGCCATGCAACAGGGGGTTTCTTTGGGTGGCATAGGGGCAGCTTGGATGCAGCTGGTACAGGACTTAACCATGTGCTCAATGTCATTATCGATCCGGGGTAGCACATCAAGAAGCGCTCTAGCCGCTTCACTGAGCAAATTCCTTGATGAGTATCATGCAGCAGATGTAACATTACTGCTCGGGCACTCTTAGGGACAATCACTCGACGGCCCCAGTAGAGAAGCCCATAACTCCCCGTTATCTCAGCTTTTTGGTTGAAGTATGACATCAAGTGCTGGTCCTTAGGCCCCAATTTTTTTGGCCATCCCTCCTGCACCCATTTTTGCACCTTTGCTAAATCGTCGTCAAGCTCTGTGAAAGTGCCCAGTTGCTTTGCAGACATGACACCATCATTGAGGTTCTCCGTGAGCAGGACATACTCACCGTCCACAGTTTCTTCCTGCGTCTCTGGCTGGGAAGTTGCTGACGTGGGGAGTCGTCTGAGGGCATCGGCTGGAATGTTGTCTTTCTTGGGCTGGTGTATGATGACGTAATCGTATGCGCTGAGCAGGAGGGTCCATCGGGTAAAAAAGTCTAACAAGCGGCGTATCGTCCGTCATCAATGTGAAAGTATTGCCGAGCAAGTATTGTCCAAATTTCGACGCACCAAACACAAGTGCCAAGAGTTCACGCTCCAGCTGCGAGTAATTTTTCTCAGCTTCAGTCAATAACCGTGAGCGGAACCCTATGGCCCGAAGTACCCCGCCCCCGACATCGTTTGCAAGCACTGCACCGATTCCGTCCGGGGAGGCATCGCATTCCAGGACTCGCAGCTTGTGTGGGTCAATATGCGCCAGAAAGTTCGTGGATTTCAGAAGTCTTTGGCACTGCTGAGTGACTGTTGTTGAGCGGTACCCCACTCCCACTTAGTTTTCTTCCGGAGTAGTTGATATAGGGTTGCCATGGCGGTCGATGCATTGGGAAGAAACTTGTGGTAGTATGTTACCATGCCGAGGTAGGACCTTGATTCTGCAGGGTTCTGTGGTGCCTGAACCTTAAGGATGGCGTCTATGTTTTCTGTCTTTGGTTGAACACCTCGAGCGTTGATTCGATGCCCCAAAAAATCCACCTTTGGTTAGCGGAACTTGTACTTGTTTGCGTTCAGGCGCACGCCGTATTCCCGGAAACGCTTGAATACTTCGTGCAGGGTGGTACAGGCGTTAGGTTTCTCTGCCACGATGACGTCGTCTAGGTAGACCTGAACACCCGGATATAAAATATCATCATCAAACGCCGGAAGAAGAAAGAAGACTGCTGCCTGGAGCGAGCGCGTGCTACTTCGCTTCTTCTAATAAACCGTATTCGTTCGAAGTAGTCCCTGGTCTTGATCGTCTTAGTAATGGTGCCGTGAACCAGGATACCACCTCCTCGCCGGCAAGAAAGGTCAACCTGCCACAGAGCAGCAGAAAAGAAAACGGCGGAGGAGCAGAGGATCGACCTGGATCGAGCGACGAGACCACGGTGGACAGTACGAGCATCAGAACGAACGATTGATAAGTAAGGAGTCATTGTTAACCGCCTCAATACGAGCAAGGAAGTGATAACGAAGAAAAGGAAAGCGCTTCGCTCCCAGATCACGCGACTGATTAACGCAGCCGAGCAGGAAATTAATGATGGAGCTAACCGGGAGCAGCTGCTTACAACGCAGGCGCAGATTGAAGGAATAAGCGACAGTCTCAAGAGCGCGAACGAGCAAATGAGAAAGTTTCTGACAGAAGACAATGCCGAAGCTGAATTCGAAAGGGTCATTGAGCACGACATGAAATTAACGACGACCTTGTCTGCAATATTCAGACTTCGAAAGCCTGCACAATCGGATTCAAACGATAGGACAAGGCAGGTGACACCGTCAAGTACAGGACAAGAAGCAACGGAACTAGTTAAGATACCAAAGCTTGAAATGACAAAGTTTGGGGGAAAAGCTTTGGAGTGTAACCGCTTTTGGTCTCAGTACAAGTCAGCAGTTCACCTGAGACCGAACATGAGCAAGGGACGAAAGTTCAATTACTTGTTAGTATCACTAACCGGAAAAGGGGCGGTTGCAATTGAAGGACTTCAGTACTCGGCAGAAGAAAATTATGATGACGCAATCAAAATACTGCAAAAAACGTTCGGCAATCGAGAACATTCCATTGGAATGCACATGAATGAGCTATTGAGTTTGGAGAAAGTGAGGTCTGTTCAAGATACCGATGACTTAAATAGGCTAGTACAGAGAGTGCAAGTTAACATATTGGCACTCAAGTCACTAAAAGTGGAAACTGAAAACTATGCACCGATGTTGTTACCGGTATTGAAAAGAGCGATTCCACCAGAATTATCAGTGCAGTTCAAGTCAAAAGAGGCTATGAGAAACAGCTCAGCTTCAGAAAACAGCGAGCAAAACAACGCAACGGGAAAAGCGTGCGAGGAAAAGCTTGACAGGCTTATGTTATTCTTAAAAGAGCAAGCGGCTTTTCCTGAAGAAACACAACGTGAACAAGAGAGGATAACTGCAATACCAAGGCAGAACCGCGGACAGATAAGCACAACTTGAAGCGTCTATAGCTCAGCGGACAGAATATGCTTAATCTGCAAGCAAAAAACCCACGCAACCGAAAACTGTCGTAGGAGCATTCCAATGGATGAAAAGAAAGCTATGCTTACCGAAAATAGAGCATGCTTCAGATGCACGCGATCAAACCACACTGCAGGCATTTGCAAGGCACAAGTAAAATTCAAGCAATGTAAGGGATGACATGCCACATCAGTGGGTAGAACGGTGATGCAGAAAACAAGAGCAGAACTGGTCTCAACAGCGCAAGCCAAAGCGAAGACGTCTACTCTACACCACGCAACCGAAAATATCAAGCATAAGTTTGTGCTTTTGCAGATGGCTGTAGCATGCGTAGAAGGAGAAATATGTGGCCGACATTGCCGTTTGTTGTTAGACAGCTGAAGTCAACATTCATTTATTGAAGCGGGATTAGCGAAAGAAATAGGTGCGAAGGTGTTACGACAGGAAAGGCTGACGATTGGTTCATTTGGAGAAGACGAAAAGGTCAAACTAATGAACGTGGTGCAAGTGACTATAGGATCACGAGAAACAAGCACGACAACAGTGATTGAAGCGTTACAAGTCGACGTTATCTCGCACAGTTGTATACCAAAACCAACTAAGAAACTCGGCGAGAAAATGAAACAGCTAAAGATGCAAGTGGCTGATCACAGGACCGAGACGACTGCAACAGATTCTGTAGAACTACTGATCAGCTCAGACTATTATTGGGAATTCTTTACTGGTAGAACTCAAAGAATCGAGGACAGACTGATGGCAGTAGAAACTATACTGGGATGAGTACTGCAAGGGCCGCCGGAGCAAAGCAAGACAAAACTAACACATAATCAAGCAGTCATGGTTCTGAAGGTCGAAGCTGCGGAGACAGAACTCCAGCAAGAGCTACAGAAGTTCTGGAGCCTCGAGTCAATGGGGATCACAAGAAATGGTTTGGATAACACCGGAAATGAAGTGGTCGAAGAATTCGAGCGCAAGATTGCACAACAAAACGGTCGCTATCAAGTCAGCTTGCCATGGAAACAGGACGTACACTTGGAAAGCAACAAGGAAAATGCAATAAAAAGACTACAGCAACTGGCTAAAAGGTTGCAGAAAAATCAGACATACTGTATCGCTACAACAAAGCTATATCAGAGTATATAGCATTAGGAGTCCCAGAGGAGGTCCAAGAGCCATCAGAACAGCCAAATGCACTTTGCCACTACATGCCACATGATGCGATCATTAGAAAGGACCGAGCCACAACAAAGGTTTGAGTAGTGTTTGACGCCTCATCACATTCTCAAAAAGGCATGTCCTTAAACGAGAACCTAGAGGCAGGACCCAATTTGAATGAGGAAATGCTATCGCTGCTCATTAATTTCCGAAAAGAAAAGGTGGCATTAGTAGGAGATGTTGAAAAGGCATTTCTACAAATCTCTATACACGAAGAGGATAGAGATGCAATGAGATTTCTGTGGTGGAAGCATGATGCTGAAGGAAGATAATGAATGAAGTGCAAACATGGCGCATGACAAGAGTAACTTCGGAACAACACCGAGCACGTTTATACTGGCAGCTACAATTAAACACCATTTGAAACAAGTGGAAGACCGGTTTCCTGATCTGACAAGGAAACTGCAGAAAGCGGTCTACGTGGATGATGTCATTCTGGGAGGAGCAACGCTTGATGAAGCAGTCAAGTTGTACAAAGAGGCAAAGCAAGTGTTCAGAGAAGCAGTGATGAATTTGAGAAAATGGACATCCAATGAAGAGCGATATAACAAAATAATAGATGAAAACGAAAGGGACGATTCTCACATAGATATTCTATCTAGAGGATTTACAATGCTTCTGGGCTTGATATGGAAACACTCAAAGGACATGATTTGCTTCCCTATGGAAAAGTGGAATTTGTTAACAGATACAACGTACTTGACAAAAAGGGCCATGTTACAAACCACAGCGAAGATATTTGACCCGCTCGGTTTGTTGTCGCCATTCACAGTATGCGCGAAAATAGGACTGCAGAAATTGGGGAAAACGAACGTCACGTGGGACGACCAGCTCCCTAAAGATGAATGTGACAAATGGAAGAACCTTATGTCTGAACCAGAGGACTTTCGAGTTCTAGAAATCCCCCGATGCTACGCAAGCAAGAATCAACCAGTACAAGCATACAAGCTGCGTGTATTTGCCGACGCGAGCCCATTAGCATACGGAGTGGCAGCATACTTGATAGCAGTATATCGCGATGGAAGCAAAGAATCGAGCTGGTAACAGCAAAAAGCCGCGTAGCTCCAATTAAAGAGCTGACATTGGCATGACTTGAACTGATGGCAGCAGTGGTAGCATCAATATTATGCGACTACATCAAAGGTCACTTCAACGATAGGTTTCAGGTAATACACTGCTGGATGGACTCGATCATTGTGCTTCACTGGATCAAGGGAACAAGGAAACAAGGAAAAGGGATTCGTTTGTTGCCAACAGGATCGCAGAAATCAGAGAAAAAACACTTAACTGGTCGTTCGTTCAAAGTGACGAGAACGCTGCTGACCTACTTACATGAGAAATAAGCGCAAAGGCATTGATAACGCCAAAGTTATGGTGGAACGGTCCCGAATGGATAGCATCACTGGAAAAGAACTCGGCAAGCATAATTGGCACGAATACAGACGTGGAAGACCAGCATAAAACACAACGTCACCAATGCATGGGAAGAGCTGAAATTGAGCCAATCTTAAAAAACAAAAGGTATTAATCATACAGATGGCTTACAAGAGTGACAGCATGGGTGTTGAGATTCGACAACACAAGAAAGGAAAATCACAAAGCGCCGTTGACAGGAAAAGAGGTAACAAATGCTGAGAAATACTGGATAAGACAGACCCAAATATCACTGAGACAAAAAAAGGGTGAGGCCTTTTCAAACACTCAATCATTTGAAATTAATGTACACGAAGTCTACCTTGATGATGATGGAATCATTAGACAGAAGGGATGATTGCAGTGCAGCCAAGAATTCAACAAGCACGATATAGTAATTCCAGAAGATGAGCATTTCACGGAACTGCTAATTCGTCACGTGCATAAAATGGTATTACACGGAGGAGTTCAAGTTACGCTAGCGCAACTTTTGCAGGGTAGACAAGCAGTGAAAAGAGTTCTGAACAGATGTGTCGTCTGGAAGAGGCATAGCTCCAGACCGGCGACTCAAGACATACCTCCACTTCCGGCAGACAGAGCCACTGAAGCAGAGCCATTCAAAGTTACGGGAGTTGACTTCACAGGACCTCTTTACGCAAAGGACAAGTACCAGATTGTGAAGCAATATGTACTGATATTCACCTGCACAGTAACGAGAGGAGTACACTTGGAAGTTACCAACGATTTGTCATCGTCAAGTTTTCTGCAAGCATTCCGACGATTTACAGCTCGACGGGGAATGCCAGCAGTAATCTACTCGGACAATGCCAAAATATTTATAAAAGCTGGAAAGGAAATCAACAAAATTCTCGAAACAATTAAAAACGAGGTCTTAAAGAATTACTGCAGTGGCCAACAAATTCAGTGGAAAACGATAGCAGAGTGCGCGCCATGGTGGGGAGGATTTTACGAGCGCCTCCTAAGAAGCTTGAAGACATCAATGCGAAAAATAATATCGAAAAGCACAGCTTCGGTAAAGGAGCTACGAACTATTGTAGCAGAAGTTGAAGGAACACTCAACAATCGACCATTCACTTACGTATATGGAGAACCTGACGAGCCAATGCCACTCACGCCGGCAGATATCATACATAGATGGACGGCGACAGCTTCAAGACGGACAAACAAGACTGTACAACGGTGACATTGAAGATGCATGGCGAAGCAGATGCAAACTCATGCGCGCTTGGTGGAAAAGATGGCAGCAAGAATACATCAAGGAAATGGGAGCTACGGTCAAAGCCAAAATGCGGCAAGCAAAACCACTCTCACTGGGTGACATCGTGTTGGTTGAGGACAAGGCTCCAAGAACATTTTGGAAAATGTGCCAGATTGAAAAACTCTACCCTGGGCGAGACGGAATAACAAGAGCTTGTCTCTTTCCCACAGGCAAAAAAGAGCTTCTAAGAAGATCAGTGAACTACATATACCCTGTGGAAGGTTGTTTCAAATAGCCCGCGAGAGCTTATCACATTTCAACTTGGCCGGGCGGGAGCCTATAAAATATCATCATCAAACGCCGAAAGAAGAAGAAAGAAGACTGCTGCCTGGAGCGAGCGCGTGCTACTTCGCTTCTTCTAATAAACCGTATTCGTTCGAAGCAGTCCCTGGTCTCGAGTGTCTTGCTTTGCTCCAATGGCCCTTGCAGTACCCATCCCAGTATAGTTTCTATTGCCATCAGTCTGTCCTCGATTCTTTGAGTTCTACCAGTAGACCCGGAAGTCCCTGCAAAGTGGTCTCCATTCGCCGTTGGAACTTGGCCGGCACGGACGCCACTCCAAGAGGCAGGCGAGTAAAGCTGAACAGTCCCTTATGCGTGTTTATGGTCGTGAGTTGCATGGCTTCCTCATCCAACGGAAGCTGGTTGTGTGGCTCCCGCAAGTCTATCGTGGTAAAAACTTCACCGCCATTTAATGTAGCCAGGATATCCTCCACCCGTGGCAACGGATATTGCTCAGTGCTAGAGGCTTTGTTGACCGTTAGCTTAAAATTGCCGCAAAGGCGAATGCAGCTATTTCGTTTCACTACTGGTACCACTGGCACTGCCCGCTCCGCATGAGGCACTGGTACAATAATACTGAAATAATGTACAATAATGTCTGAAAGACAGTCCAGTTCCACGTCGAGGTTTCGCCGAAAAGCATACGGAACTTCGCGTGCCTTCCAAAATTTCGGCATCAAGTTTTCTCGCATCTCGAAATGTATCGGTGGCCCTTTTATGAGCCCTAAACCTGACGCGAACACATCAGCGAATTCCGCTTGCAACCGGTCCACGTTAATGTCGTCAGCACCGAGTAACCGCAGTTGCTCACCTGACGTGTTCACGTGCATTACCGGGGCCTCAAGCATGTGGAACGCTTGAATCAGGTTGCGTCCGCAGAGGTTTGGGCCGGAGCAACCAAGGACTTCCAAAGATTCAGCCGTCGACCTGTTTCCGCACGAAACCTTGAGCTGAAGTTGTCCCCGCACTGCAAGCCGTCCCAGGAAGCAGGTTAGTTTCAATGGCGAACCACGCAGCTTCGGCCACACTGTTTTGCTCCGCTCATATGTGGGCCACGTGACGACCGAAACCGGTGAGCCTGTGTCGACCTACATGTTCACTGGGGTTCCAGTGAACATGTAGGTCGACACAGGCTCACCATGTAGGCCGCAGTGCGAGGTGCGCACGACATTTGCATAATGCCGACGTGGCCGATGTGACTGTCCACTGCCTGATACCGTCCGTGCCAGTGTCTTCCTCCCGCGACAAGGCGTGTACTTGTGTACTTGGCCGTTCTGGTGGTACCACCCCGAACCCACTCTCACGGCGGCAACAGGCTCGAGCAATATGACTTTGTTGTTTACACTTGAAGCATGACGCCGAGCAGAAGCAGCAATCCTCGGGTCTGTGCCCTTTTTATCCGCAGCCGTAACACACAACAATCTGTGGCTGGCTTCGTGGGCGATAGGACTGGCCTCCCAGCGCATGCACACTTGCCTCAGCGGTGGGGCTTACTATCTCTTCCACGTTAGCCTCGGCCATTTCAGTAGGTATCGCAATTTCTTCCGCTTTGCTCCTCGTCAGCTGTGATTTCGCGAGTAGCTGCGGACGCACCCCGACGTTGTGAAGAACACACACGATGCGATCTCGTAGCATTCTGTCTAACGAAGCCCCAAAATTGAAGCTGTCCACTATCTGTCGAATCGCCACGATAAAATCTGTGACCGGTTTGCCGGGCAGCTGATTGCGGGTGAAGAACTTGTGGGACTGTGCTATCTCGTTCCGTTGCGGCAAGAAGTGCTGCTTAAGCAAGACTATCACTAGTGGGTACGAAAACTCATTCACCTTATCTAGAGCACAACGTCTGCTCAGTACCTCGACGGTGTGGGTAAACAGTGCCGTAATCAGCAGGGCCCGCTTCTTGTTGTCTTCCGTGATGCCATTTGTCTTGTGGCTAAGGTACTCGGCTGCTGACCCGCAGGTCGCGGGTTCAATTCCCGGCTGCGGCGGCTGCATTTCCGATGGAGGCGGAAATGTTGTAGGCCCGTGTACTCAGATTTGGGTGCACGTTAAAGAGCCCCAGGTGGTCAAAATTTCCGGAGCCCTCCACTACGGCGTCTCTCATAATCAAATGGTGGTTGTGGGACGTTAATCCCCGCAAATCAATCAATCATCTATGATGCCATTTCCCTCAAAGAAGGCTTCTAGCCGAACCTGGTACGCAGGCTACTTGTCGCTCGTCTCGTCGAACTGCGGCAGGCTGGCATATTCTCCCGTGGGTGTGGCGGTCATGACGGACAAAGTTGATGCACCTCTTTCATTCCATCTTCGTGGCCTCTGAAACAAACACGCCGGGACCGTGGCTGGGCCAAGATAAACGTTTATTGCTATGGCGCGGGTTGATGTAGCATTGTGCGAGAGGGGTTATGGGAAGGGAAGGAGAAGAAGCAGTGGTGATAACGGTGACTTCGGCTGGTGTGACGTCACGGATACATCAAGTTTAATGTTGCAGAAAGCCAAAATATGGGCTTCACCATCATCTTTGCAAAATGCCACAATCATTTGGACAGTTCTAATTTAGAATCACTCAAGGTAACTAGTAGCAATCATTTCATGAACGCAGTCTTTGCAAGCTTCATCTTCAGCCCTAGATACTCTGTGGACTGGCACAAAAACATTTCCTTCTGGTTTCTGCAAGCCATGATGTTATCCTTTAGTGCCCGCCACTAGTGACTGCTTCTGTGGTGCACTTCACCTGCCCAGCGAGGTGATTATAGCCGTGCATGTCACTGAAACCAGAGCTGCCAGCATTGTTGGAACCAACAGAAGAAAGAGTACAGCGAGATAGAGCAGCAAGAACGACCTTCGCAGGGACAAAATTTCGGTCATAGTTTGCTACTCGCAGCTCTGGCATTTGCCTGCGTAAGCATCATAACGTATCCTCACACACTTCAGTATTGCAGTGTGCTAACTACCAGATTTTCACGTGCCTTCATAGACTCGATTGCTCTTTTCTTGAACGCTACAGTGAACTGTTGTCAGTGACTGGTCGAGAGTGAGACAAAATGTAGTTCAGAGCCCAGATAGATTCTCTAGACAAGTACAAAATGCAAAATGAGGCCGTCCATAGCACAAAGCCGTGGGTAAACAAAGTGACACAGATAACTACGTTGGAAATGGAGGTGGGTTACTTCAGTTGTCCATAGCGGCCAGACTTCTGAAGTTTTTCAGCTGATGACTGGTGTATAAGACGGGGGTGGCCGTCTTACTGCGAATTCCTTGTTTTTAATTCAGCCAATATTTCAGTTATTCTGCCAGTCGTGTCATCTATCATCACGGTACAATACTCACATGACTACGAATCATCGAACAGATAGCCAGGTGACTCAAGTCATGTAATATCACATAAACCTAGTCATTCGATTGAAACGACATAACATCCCATAATCAGTGACGTGTCTAGTGCATAATGTGGGGAACTGACTGAAACAGAAGAGTAGCCAAGTCTAGCTATATATGGTGCTATTAGCAAAAACTTAGCATCTTTAGCAAAAGCTTGGCATTACTAACTAAACTTGGCTTCGGCGAACTTTAGCTCAGCTAATGGTTCTAGCCTTGCACCACTAGCGATCTTTCAAGTTCTCGTCAAGGCATATACAAATACTGCAGTATTCATTGGAATATTTGAAGTGCTCGAATACTCGCCCAAACTTGTCATACATTACTTGCTCAAATATTTGAATTTGTCTGATTAAATATTTGCCTTTTTAATCACATTTGGCTATGACCGATTGGAAATTCAAATATGCATTTTTCTAATCGAATACCCTTTGAATAAGGAAAATATCCAATTTATATTCAATATTCTGGATATTCTCTCATCTCTAGCAGGCAAATGCATTTCAGTTGGGATATATTACAAAGTTGTATTGCATTTACATTTGTACCAGCCACGATTGTATTGTGTGGGTGTCATTTGTGAAGTCGCCAAGTTTCACCAAAATCGGCCACGAATTTTTTGTCGCCTTTTGGAGCTTTCAATGGCGTAAAGCATAGGTATTCGGTAAACATTCATAAAAAAAATAGTGCATGTGTTCATACTCAGAGGCAGTTGAAAAGAGTCAGATGATGCCAACAGTTATGGCTGGGATTTGTAATGCAGGGGGCATTCGTTCAATTGTCTGTGGCAGGTCGTCGTTTCCATTTCTATTTACACTATTTGTACGTGTCACTTGAATTTGCACTTTATTGCATCCACGTGTCTTACCTTTCCGCCCACCTCCTCATACACTAGCTGCTAGAAAAAAGTCAAAACACTCTGGTTGATTCACTAGCAGGTAGAAAAAAGTCAAGACGCTTTGATTCATTCTCAGCCACAGTGACTGCATTTTGATGACACTGGAATCTAAACAGGCCTATGCACTTAAATTCAGGTTTTTGTTACAAAACACCGCATGATCAAAATTAATCTAAAGACCCCACAATAGTGCCTAAATATATAGTGGTTCCTAACATATAGAATCGCACAGCACAGAATACAGGACGAAAAACTTGAAGAAGCAGACAGGGACAGCGCTGACTCTCAACTGAGGTTTAGTGCATACAGCATATGCACAAAAAAACTAATCGTGAGCAAACGAAGCAAAGACAAGAAGTACCTCAATCTGTTTACCGTGTATGCATGACTTACAGGAATTCAACTTCTTTATCACCTAATCTTAAAGACGTCTCTCAAAATTTGTTAATATGCCACTTCTTCGGGATAAGTTTCTAGTTCGCGTTACTGGGCGTATCTAACACTTTCATCTTGTTAAACAGTGGCTTGCGTTGATGCTGTATGCAATGAGTTACCACGTTCGATAATCGATCATCGTTTTCACATCTCATTTTGTGCTCTGGTAATCTTTGTGCACTTACCAGTTTGACTGATGTAGTACACTAAAACCCGGATATAATTAGTTCAGTTTTATTGAATTACTGGTTACAACGAATTGATTTTTAGCTTTATCAGCAATAGTGTTACAAATGATCGTTTATCACAAATTTCAGGATATAACGCAATAATGATCGTTTATTACGAATTTCAGGATAGAACGCAATATTTTCACGCAGGTACGACTTTTATAGGGACGTTTGAGTGTATAACTTTTGTTGCATTAGAGGAGTGTTGCCCAACACATATGCCGCACCACTTTCGTGGCATAAGTATTGGGCAACACTCCTCTAATGCAACAAAAGTTATACACTCAAACGTGGCAAAACTCCGCATTTGATTAGCCAATCTGAACTTCTCGTTCTTACCGAGTGTTTGTCGGTGTTCACGTTGTGGATTGATTTTTTTTCATTTCTTTGTCCCCTTCAGGTGTCAATTGGTGAAGGTGTGACATTGACGAAGGAGGAGCTGGAAAAACTCTGGCAGACGCCTAACCTCAATGCAACCAAGTTTGTTCGCAGCCTGTGCCTGACTGTGTTCACACCTGCGGGCCTTGAGGGCAAATGCCTAAAAAGAAAGGGTGGGAACAGAAACAAAGAAATCTTGGATCCGGTTCGGCTGAAAACCATTATTGGTGAGTTTACGTCGACTAGAGTTCATTGAGTTTTTTGGGGACCACACATGGAAACACGAAAAACACACCTCATCGGAGAAAATGTAGCATTTTATGGAGCCTGTGTGAATCTTCAAACAGTTTGAATAGTCAAATGAATGTTATCGTAGTCAAATTCGCTCTGGCACAAACTTGAGAAAATTTTGAAATTTTAGGGCACTGTAGGCTATCACTATTTCATGAGGGGTTGCCAGAATTATGAATTACAAGTACCAAAGATTGTTGAATCATTTCGTGTCAAAACATGCAATTAACAAAGAATGCGACATCTCGCACATTGCATCAATTTCTAGCACAATGTATCCATGTAAACAAGGTAACCCGTTTGGAAGGTGCATTATACTAATGCACTGGAGGGGGTGGCGTTGAGGTGTAACTCAACGCGCGAGCCATAGTATAGTTCTTTTAGAAGATGTTGGGTAAAGATTGTTGTTTTTTCCCACTGAGGAGGTTTATCTTATGAAGCAACTGCAAAGGGACGCGACGTACTTCGGTGCTGTCACGCACAAGGATGCTGCGGCCGGGTTCATCGACTCTCCGGCACGGTGCAGAGATGGCACTCGAGGCAGGTCGTCAAGAAACACGGGTTTATTTATTCAAGATAAGAACTCTGGTTATTTATTCAAGACAAGAACTCTGCAAGACCGACCGAGTGTGGGTAAAATAATCGTCACATAACGACATCACGTCATGACGTCACAGATTGCTAGAATGTGTGCCGTCAGAATGTTGCCTCTATGACAGCGCTTAACGTTGCGTTAAACGATGGCGTCGCTAGGGGCCGATATAGCAGGCACATGAGGTGGAGATTGTTTGAAATGCCTCGGATCGAGGAGCCAGTGCAAAATGACACTAGGAGCAAAAAAAAAAAAAATCCTTGAATGGCGGATGATCGATACATTCAACTTAGGAGGAAAAAGAAGTTGGCTTTTATAACATGGTAATTTTAGCACTACAAGAGACGTACATATGGGAGAGACTCATGTGAGGGCCTGTCCTTTGTCTCTGACATGTGTACTTCTCGTGTAGTGCTTAGATCACAATGTTATGTAATCACCAACTTGCCCTAGGACAAGTAATTATTAGGATGGCTTTTGCATTAAAGTCACCTGAGGTGAATAGTTAAAAGAGCAGTGGCTCAAAGATTCGGCGCCTTGTCTCTTTTTCGTTGCAATGTTGCTTATGACCCACTTATCACGGCTGGAAACCTCGTCTGCGCGAGTGCGCGATGGGTATTTATTCAGAGATGTTTTTAGAGCGCTCAGTCTCAGTTTCGGTTTCAAAGAGCACGGAGCTAGGCAGTTAAACGCAGCTGGCCAAGTGACCGTGCGAAACCGCGACTTCCAACCAGCACACACGAAGCTGCAGGCACAGAGGAGGAAATCGCTCGGTTTGTGTATGGTGGCGCTGTGTCGACGTCAATGTCACGAGGGGCTCCGCATCTCGCTCAGTCACGTGGTGCGCTCTTCAAGATTGTTTTTATTTATGTTCTAGACTATATTTATCTTTGATATCTTGTAAGTTTTGTGTATGTCTCCACATAAATCTATCTTGCTTTCGAAATTTCGTGTCAGTGCTCGTTTAAATGCTAGTTTTTTTTATAATAGTGGATTAATGGATGGTAAGTGTGACCCCTTTACAGCGAGATTGGGACCTGTCTTGCACCAAGCTAAAATTTTTATTATTGTTATTATTGTTATTATTACTGTCATTATTATTATTATTGTCATTGTTAATAATATTATTATTACCATCATTACATTGTCAAGCTCGGTTAAGCTTTTCTTCCTGTATAAAAATACTTGTTAATTCGCAGCCCAACTTTCCACAACTAATCTTTCTGCTTACTTTTCTGAGACTAATCCTCCGGTTGTCTTTTACTTATTTCTCTCGTTGACCTTCTACTGTTCCAATGTTGTGCCTAAAACCCAAGGCTTCCACTTAGGCTAGGGTCGCAAGATATACCTGAGTAGATATTTTCCCATTCAGTTAAAACGTACTCTGCCAGAACACTTTCTCTTGCAGTCTGCTATGTCCACTACTGTAAAAAGGTATTCACACGAGGGAGAAATATACCAGGGATGAAGGCGGAGCCTAGTGACGTCAACAGGCGAGGAGAAGTACCTCCTAATGTCCCTCACTCACATAGACGAAACGAATGGTGGGGGAGATCAGTGTGGCCAGAGCGTCCGCCATGCAATGGAGCGGGAACACTGAAGAATCGGTTTACCCCCAGCCATAGATGTCCGAAAGCTTTCGTCTTGGAGGGGGGGGGGGGGGGGTCAAAGTCGCGTTGTGTTTCGACTGGAGGAGGAGAAAAGCGCTGGTGTACCTTAAGTAAGGAAAGTGCTGGTGTGGTTTGTGCCCCCTTTTCACCCCCCCCCCCTGCCATTTCCTTCTTTTGAACTTTCTTGTTTACACGTTTTTTTTCATGCAATGCAGACGCGGCATTGGCCTTGGCTTGACTCGCCACCACAAGTTTCATTTTTTGTAAAGACCGCCCAAAGTGACTTTCCTGGCAGCGTCGTTGACAACGGTCTTTTTTTTTTTCAGCTGTGAAATTGCTCGCAGCCTCTCTGACTTGTCAAAGACAAAGAAAGAAAGATAGAAATTTCAATAAAGTATCTTTCAATGTAGGTTGGCTTTCTGTGAATTAAGCAATTATTCTATCATAAAGTTTCTCTCATGAGAACAACCGAGGGTTGAAGTGATCTAGCCTATTGATATTTGACACATATCTGTTCATGCATTTCATTATAATTTCGAAACACAAGGTAATAGAAGGCCACTTTTGTCTTCACTTCGCGAATTCAGCCTATGCAGCCGATAAAGTAAAATGTGAGGTACGTCATGTTTCTAAATATAAAAAACAACCCCTTGGATTCCATGACTGTCTATATTTTAAGCGTCTAATCTTAAATAAAGAGGCCCATTAAAACAAACTCTTTAAAAAGTAAGACATCTCCATCAGGCTGATTAAGCAGAATTGTAGCAGCAGTAGCAAAAACAATAACAACAAGAGCAGGTGATGTCACAATTCATATCAGAATAACCACTTTAAAACAAAACTAAATATCACTCCATAAAGAGGGTAGTGCTCCATAATCTGCTTGGTTATCTCCCACACACCATTCTTTCAGTTAGTTTTACTCTAGTCAATCGAAGGGATGTCCCACAAGCAAGGATATTCTTCCACGAGTGAAAAGAAAAAAAATGTTGCTTCATTGTTCATTTTCGCCATCACTGTGCCCGCAAGTCCGGAACGCAATTTGAAAAGGCTGCCGCCGCTGCGTTCTGCTGGAGAGAGGGCTACAACGTGGCAAGACACCCACCCGAAATTCCAATCTATTCCCCACAGCACGGGGATTGTTTCACTGGTCGGAGAAATAATTCCCGCCTCCCGCGAAGAGGTCGCGTCGGCACACTAACCTGTAACGCTGTCATCACGTGATGCACCATCCTCGCCTTTCCGCCGGGAATTTCTCCCTCATGTGAAAACCACTTAAAGCGCCGTGCAAGCACCCCCAGATCTGAAATGAGCGCCAAATAAGCGCCAATGACTGGTCCGCGATTGAGAAAGTGACCTCTCCCAAACCTGTTTGGATTATCCTTCACTGTAGGGGGGCGCTTGCTTGACGTTCTATGGTAGTATCCTCTAGAAAGTAATTTTCCAATTGATGAAGTCAATACTGACTTCAGGGCTACCACACATTTGCACAAGTATAGTCTGTACCTTATTATTAGACTGCTCTGTTTTTAGACTTGAAGTTAAATGTAGGGCAATATAAAAAATTGTCTGATCTTTGCATGGGTAATCTTTACTGTGTCGTAGGAAATTTTCCAAAAATGGGTTGGCGAAACTGCGTTGCACATGTAAACAGCACCATCAAAGGGAAGGTTCTCTCCACTAGCCTCCTTCACTGCCTGACGTCCGCTGCTTCAGCTCATCTTTTTGAAATGCTCATCTGAGGCACAAAAAAAAGAAAGCAGCTGTGCATGCATAGTGATAGGTGGTAGAGAGCCTACATAAAAAGGGTTGGCACAGGAGGCTAGATCCCGTCCAGAGGGTACAGAATGCATGAGTTACCCACCTTCCTGCCAGTGTTGCCAACCAATTTTTGGAAAGTACCCTACGCCAAGATAAAAGTTACCCTACCTTACCCTACACAACTCTATAGGAGGGGCAAAGCTCCTTTTGGTAGAGGCTTGTCTGTTGGTATCGGCATCAACGTTGTGCACCGTAGCCGCCGCTAACGGTGACTCTGATGACCAAGAACAAGCACATTCCAGACCACAGATTCTCTTTCTGCCTTCACGACACAGCACATGCAAGGTACCCACTATAAGCCATGACGATGACGCTGATGATGATTGCGCACAACCACTGGCTTGTGCAGTGTATGATGTCTCGAAATGTTCTATGATTCATTTCGCACGACTCGAAACGACCAACCACCAACAAGGGAACGTGCACAGACCTCGTCTTTGCCGACTTCGGGTTGGATCCGATACCAAAAAGCAGTAATAATGAATGCAAAACAAAATTCACGAATCAACGCAAGACACCTTTTACGACCTATAAACACTTAGTATAACTGCACATTGCTTGGCACTCACTTACATGGGTAAGTAAGTGCTTGTGCCACACGTGTGTGCGATTGATTTGATTTGATTTGTGGGGTTTAACGTCCCAAAACCACCATATGATTATGAGAGACGCCGTAGTGGAGGGCTCCGGAAATTTCGACCACCTGGGGTTCTTTAACGTGCACCCAAATCTGAGCACACGGGCCTACAACATTTCCGCCTCCATCGGAAATGCAGCCGCCGCAGCCGGGAATCGAACCCGCGACCTGCGGGTCAGCAGCCGAGTACCTTAGCCACTAGACCACCGCGGCGGGGCCACGTGTGTGCGAGAGCAGACGGTAATCAGTGAGACGTGCATCGCAGCCTTGTGTTTTCGCGTGACCAAGCCACTTACACTATCACGTCAGTGACCAACCCAGTGCCCGGAAACCCAAACCGAAATTTGCTCTCATAAACGAGGCGACATCAAATTATTTAGCTGTGAGAATAAATGAATCTTGGTGCGTGCATCATGCTGGTTGCAGCTACTATAAGAAATGCTTGCAGCAAAGTACGTGCAAGCCATAAATATTATGGCACTGCCCCTTTAGTCACTGAAGCTGACCAGGGTAGCAAAATTTAAAAGCCTCACCACACAACAAACAGGTGGAAAATGACAAAAAGGAAAAAAAAATTCCTAGAAAAGAAACAATAAACCTAGCACAGCAATGTCTGATGTATTATCCTTTGTGCTGGGGACATTGGAATTAAGACAGTTCCGATTCAAATTTCTCCAGGAATGTTACCTTTTGATATGTCGTGTAGACCTGCAATATTCCCTGATCAATGATGAGCGAAATGCCAAAATAACCCAATGTTACTGCCCTAATATTACCCTATACTGGCCAAAAAATTCAAAAAATACCCTACGAGTAGGGCAATTACCCCACAGTTAGCAATGCTGCTTGCTGCACCCCTGGAAGAACTCGCTTGTCATGGGTGCTGACCCAGTAAACAAATTCTGGTGCCGTCTCTGTCCTTAAGGAACTTGTATTACAGTGGGGTAGTTGTGTGTGCATTTTCTACAAGAAGGTGATGCCTCCTACACTTGAAATAAGGCTCTTCTGCAACAGTGGGACAAGTTCCTTGCTAGTCTGTGACAAACAGGCAAGTTTGGTAGTCCTGAGGGGCTCCCGTGCCCCCGTTTCAGGAAGGTGATGAAACTGTGGGCCGCCTTGACATTAGCACCGAAAGGCCAAGCCTCAATGCCATTTTATGCACTCTTTGGACACCCCACACTTAACGTGAGAGCTTGGAGTTCTGCAGTGCAGAACTGCGGAGCTCCACTCTCCTTTGGTGCTGCTATGCTGGACTTTTTGTGTACTTGTAGACTTGTTTCATTTTCTGTGGAGTATGACAAAACCAACCACAATGTAAGCTAGTCACAATGATAATCTTCAAAGTATGCTTCTCAGCAGTGTTGTTTTGTTAATCTTGTCAGGATGCTGCATGCCATGGCCCCGCCGCGGTGGTCTAGTGGCTAAGGTACTCGGCTGCTGACCCGCAGGGCGCGGGTTCGAATCCCGGCTGCGGCGGCTGCATTTCCGATGGAGGCGGAAATGTTGTAGGCCCATGTGCTCAGATTTGGGTGCACGTTAAAGAACCCCAGGTGGTCTAAATTTCCGGAGCCCTCCACTACGGCGTCTCTCATAATCATATAGTGGTTTTGGGACGTTAAACCCCACATATCAATCAATCAATGCTGCATGCCATGTAAAGGAAATGGGAGAATTAAAAAATAGTTTCAATTATTCAAATAAAGAGACTATAAGTACGAATGGCTACATATTACTATCAATACTGTTTTTCGTGGACTTTCCCTGTGCCTTGAAGCCAAATGAGTCGTTAGGAAACTGCTGCATGATTCCATGGAAAGGATGATCATTGGTGCTCTTTGGAGCATACAAGTGAGGGCTGGGCACACAGATTTTCATGGTATACATGGGTTCCTAATGACACACTTTGGTGGCACGTCACAATTGCTGCATAAACATGCTCATCATAAGCTGCCTGCACATGTAAACTCGTACCTCATTGTAGCAAAGTTGCACCTTACGCGAAAATAAGTTTGTTATATCCAAAAACTTGTTATAAAGGTTTATTAAATGCAAAGCATTTTTAGCAAACTTCAGCAAATTTGACCATATCTATCTATCTATCCGCTTACGACTTCTAGTTATCCTGGCCATTTGCATTATAGGATCTATACCAAAATTTGTATGGCACAACATGACTGTATGACGAGCATAAGTGACTAATCATAACATAAAATTTATTGCATGCATGTCATGAATTTCACGATTTAAATGTCATGGTCTTGGTGCTCCTGCGGTGGTTTCGTTTACATGACATGTAGCAAAACTGGTGTCGTATGACATGGACTGCATGGCAAACATAAGTGACAGGCCCTCAAGTTGAAATCATGACATGCATGTCATGTAAGAACATGACTACCTGCCATGCTCATGATGTGCTCGTGGTCATTTTGCTAGCTTCATCTATACCAAATTTGGTCTTATGTGACTCGAACGAACGACCAAGGTAAATGACACGTCCAAACATGATAATCATGACATACGTGTCATGTAAATCATGAGTACATGCAACGCCAATAGTGCTCTCGCACCCATTTCGTAGCGTCACATATACCAAATTTGGCGTAGCATGACGTGAGTGGATGACGAAGGTATATGACTGGTACAAACGTGATAATCATGATATGCATGTCATGTAAGAACATGACTACATACCACATTCATGATGTGCTCGCGGCCGTTTCGCTAGCTTTACATATAACAAATTTGGTATTACGTGACGTGAATGGACGACGAGCACAAATTACTGGCGTAAACATGATAATCATGACATGGAAGTCATGTACGGCATAATTTACGTCTGCCTCGTAACGTTGAGCAGATTTGAATTTGACAATTGAGCCTTCCTCATTCGTGCTTCGCATATCATCGTTCCCATTGTACGTGAGATTTACCCATTTTTTTCTAATGCTATATCTGTTGCAGGACTACATTTAATTTACTTAATTATATCTGGTTTCGTTATACATAGCGAGGTTTGAGTATACACACGCACACGCGCCTGCTATACTCCCGCACAGGCTTCCGGATGGCATGCAGCATCACGAGACAGCACAGCACTTTCAGAGTTTCAAGCACTTCATTTTAAGTAATCCATCAGTGCAAAACTTTATGTTACAATGCAAGCTGCAGTGGCCAGAAAGGTACACCAAAACTAGCATAATAGAAAGTATTATTGTATGTGTTTCCGGTGGAGAGACAGTGCTCCCAGGTAATGGAAGGTGCTGGCCTAGTACCTGCTAAAGACGGCTTTAGTGTGCGACTACATCACGAGTCGTTCAAAAGCAGCCTGGTTCAATTGTGCTAACAGTATATGGACTACTAGAACAAGATTTTAAAAAAATTTGCATGTCACAAAACAGGCACTGTAACATTTCTTGAATGGCATTTCAAAGGTCGACATTTTTATTGTCGTACCCTTAACGGAGACGTTAATTGGCTCCTGCAACCTTTCCCATTGAACAATGTTCTATAGTTTCATGATAATATTGCAGTTTTGGTGTGTAAGCCCCCTGAATTATTTATTATAATGATTTCAAAAGCATTTCCATTTTTGGGCATGTTAGTAAACGAAACTCGCAAGCATATTCAGCGCTACCAAACAAAGTCGTAAGGGAGACGACACCACAATGAACTAACTTCGGCAATTTCATTTTTGGGAAACAACAAACTATTTATTCATTCATAGTGTTGCCGTCGGTCTACTCACTAGCTGACCAGAAAGGCCGTCTCCCTGTCTGAGAGGTCCATTGATGATGCACTCGCACACGTTTCTCTATTACTGTTTTCGCACACATGTTAGCGCATTGTGGTATCTCCGTTACATCCTTGTTTGCTAGCGCTGAATATGTTGTTCTATTCGTGGAGATATGCACGTTGCGAGTCTAGAACAACTTTATATTGTTTCAACTCAAAATGTGTAGAGTGGTTGAGCAATCACTTTGTTGTGCAGCTGTATGATATTACAGCTTGTGAAGAGTTAAAGGTGACGTTCTGGTATAACGCCATTGTGGCTTACTAATTTTCTTGGTGATTTGATGGGTTTTTATTCTTTGCAGACTACACATTATCGCAATTTGACGCCAACAAATGCGATTTGCGAAAAGCCATCTCCTCCCTGCTATTCCATCAGCGCTCGGGAACCACTCCGTGATCGAGTTACTGGATATGAACATCGTCGAAGTGACAATGCAGCCTCATTTTGTATTTGTTTTCTATAGCTTCATTGTCATGGCTATATCTATTATAAATGAGTTCATTTCATATTCATTTCTTGTTCAAGTTCACTTATTGCATGCTGCTGTAATTCACATGTCACTTTTGTTGTGCCAAAAGAGTACACACAATAAATACAGTCAAACCTCCTTTTAACAAACTTGCATCTTCTGTAAAAATAAGTTCACTATAACGTAAATTTTTAAAAGTTTTATTCTTAGCACTAGTCTATTGCAAGACTGCTTTTCATTTACTTTGTTATAACCCATATTTTGTTATATCTGGGTTCAATATCTCATGGCTTGGGTGTATCAAGCTGTGATATATGAACTGGTTCATAAGGTAGTAGAACATGCTAACAGTATTTTTGCACAAGTGAGTGATTTTATTTTTATAATGCTTTTTATTCATTGTCATGTTTTACAAAATGAATTTTAATACTGCATTTTCAAAACTGATGTGCAAGTCTGTGTGGCCACAATGTAACTTCATTTTTGTGGGGCATTTAACTAGATTCTCATAACTGTGTTAGTTGTGTGTGTATTCATTTTGTTTTCATTTTTTTAATGCATATTCCTACATGTGTCTGTAATGTTCCATGTCGTATTTGTTGGGCCAAGGATAGCAGGCAATCTGATGCCCACTTGTTTACAACCGAGCAGTGTTCTAGTTCGATTTTCATGCCAATAAATGTGTGCTTTTTTTTGGAATGCTGCTTTATTCGTTGTGTAGCTTTTGGAATCGGATTGTAAAGGGGATTCTTCCTACAGTGACCTATTTCTTACAAGTTAGTCAGTTTTGTTGTGGTTGCAGAATAATATTAGCCAAGGATAAAAATTTGATTGTCTATTCTGTTTTTTTATTTGCAACATCTGAAAATTGAATAAGTAGGAAATAACGAAGACTGTGACATTCCACGAGATTTCGTACTAAAAACTGTACCAACTTCAACTACTCCTCGACATTTTGGGTAATCATTTCAGCACATGCTGTTGGGCGGAAGGGGAAGTGATTTGTAATCTTCAAAAACCTTTACTAGTCGAAGTTCAAGAGAACAAAAATTTGAGCTAAGTTGGTTGGAATTTGTCTTGAAAACAGCGGAGCAACACAAGGATGAGGAAGGATACACTGTGACAGGGACTGGCCCGCAACTAAGAAGTTTATTGAAAACAACACACACTTTTATATGGCGTTGGGGTACACGTGGGATCTTCATGTCTAAAAGTGTGAGTTGTTCCTGAAAAACTTCGTAGCTGCGAAGCAGCATTCATCCAGTTACTTTCTTCGATGCACTGTTTCGAGATGAATTTTGACTACTAGTCAAGTTTGGTGGGCCATATGGCAATCGGAGCTTTTAATGACGTTTTATAAGTGCCAGTCATCCCTCTTTACATGAAAATCTTTGGTCTTGTTATTTCTTATTTAGGTTCTTTTTTTCAGCATTGCACATCAAAAAAATAAAGTGGGCCTGTGATTTAATATCCTGTCCCAAACCTGCATTAAAATTGGATACTTTGAAGGCCCCATGACACCAAACTTGGAAACTAGAGAGGCTTGTGTTGGTTGATAGTCGTGCAAGCGGGACCACGGACCACCTCTGACCAATTATTAGTGGCAAGGGTTGCCTAGAAGATATTTTAATTTGGTTTTAAAGGAAGGGTGGGTGCTCCTCCGAGTATTCAAATACAATCATGATTTTATGTGGTGTCACGTAGACCGGGAATTCCCTTGTGACGTCGCAGAGGTCAAGAACAATCGCGGGGCACGCAAAATACCCCGATGGGTGAGGACTATTGTTCGTCACCCCTCTGGCTATGTTGTCAGGCTGCTCTCGAGCTGCTTTAGGCTTCTCACACCAGGAATGCTTTTCTTTTTTCTGAGGGGGCACTAAAAACACACACATGGTTTCATACTTCAATGCCCACGGGTCCCCCTATTTGAAAACAGCATGTTTCAGTGTCACTGAATCTTGAGCGCACATAGTCTCTGGCGCTGCTCCGTTGTGGGGCGCTAGTTTCTGATGGTATTTAGGCGGCAGTTTCGAACTGATGCAAAATCGTTCAGAATTAAGGCCGCTACGCTAGCATTAATTATACGATGCATTAAAGCATTTGCAATATGATCTTGGCAGTACTAATTGTACGATGCATTAAAGCATTTCCAATATGATCTTGGCATTACCAGACTCAAAGCTACAAATTGCTGTAAAAAAAAAGCCAAGCCTGTGCTGAAGGCGCAGTACTGTCACTGCGAAAGCTGAAAAAGCGGCCTTTCAGAGCCTTTTCTAAACACTTATATAGTAACTGCTGCAAGCACACTTGCTGGGTACCCATTACGGCATTAATAATGATCATTTCTGGCTAGTAGACTACAGTTTGCTATGTTATTTTATTTTTCGTCATTCTTTTGAGAAGCGATGCAGCAGTCCAGGGCCTATTGAGAGGCTCGAGTAGCGAGGCGCAAACAGCATCTTCACACCGAATGATCGCGCAGCCATATAGCCGGAATCCTATTTCGAGACATGAACATTCCCTATTTGGGTATTTTCCTCTGCATATGCTGACAAGTTCCCCTTCACAAATAATATGCAAACGCGTCTCCATACACACTATAATTGAATGTGCGCGACGTGCTTCCGACAATTGATACACGCGTAATGCCTGCGCTCCTGTACAACGAAAGCATGACGTCTATAGCAGATAGCGGGCTTCAAGACCATGGCGCTCTGTGAGAGCTACGTATCGGCGCTTATAGGTGAATTTAACCATTAATACAGTTCCCTGTAGTATCACAATCATTTCCTTTTTCTTTTTTGCCCATAATTTTGCCAGAACTGCTGCTTGGGCAAGGCATGTTAAAGATATATTTACCAGCGCAAAAAGATAACACACTTATGAATTGTTTGTTATCTGTACGTGTGTGTTGCTGCTTCAGCGTTTCGTCTTTCTGCGCTGGGAGATTTGTCTTCATCGTCCAGAATGACGGATGCTAATTCCCCGATGAAGCAGAAAAAATTCCTGCACGGAACATCATGGAGTCGAGGGAACGAAATTATACACGGAGCACAATGCAATGAAGAAAACGCGCTTGCTGGGGCTGAAAGGACCACTTGCGGCGTGAGTTTCTCAGGCAGTTTCGGCTGCGGCGTCTGCAACCGCCTCTGGTTGCAAATTTCGACTTCGCTCGTTAATCACCTGTACGAAGGGCTTATTTGGTGATTGGGTGGGTGCAAAACTTTATTGTTGTACGGCAAGATGCACGTTAGCGCACACTTTGACTCGCACATCAAGAACGCCAGGCCAAGCTTGTCGGCCGCTCCGCTTTGTTTGGGTGGTGATTATTTTCCTTTTGAAATTTACATAACGTTTAAATTAGCAAAACAATGTTACTTAATTTATAAGCCAGCATGACACGAAATAGAATAGGTAGGGGGTGCCTCAGTTGTGCTAACAGACTAATATAAAATGTTATAGAAAAAATATTAAAAATAGCAGGTTTAGTAAAGAATATATAAAATATACTAATGGCAAAAATAAGTAACGAGTATGTATTTGTGAGATTTCAGCCTAAAAAGAAATGCCTGCACAATCGGCACAGGCTACATTCTATCCAAGGCGTGCTGGTTGCCGAGGTTCCTGCCCGTTCTACAATTGACCTGCAAGCGGCGTTCGATCTGGTTAGGCGGTTCTCGGGGTTGGTTGAGTGGCTAAGTACCGGATAGTTTTTATTTTTCGCTTAGTATTCGGTGTGTTTTTCATTAATTCATGCAGGATCATTTTTGTTTTCTTCATCTAGTCTTGAGGCTGTACTAATGTCGAGGAATTCTCCGGGTCAGGATTGTTCCCTGTGGATGGCCTCTCTACATGATTTACCTATTGACTTGTTTCTCCACAGTAGCGAAAGCAATATTGCCGTCATTCTGGTACCTTTGGGTGGACATTTCAATAAGCTGAATAACCCTAAGGCCACAGAAGAACATCTCCATGCCATGACCCCAAACTACCAGAGCATAACCGACGTGCGGCAGCTTGGTCGCTGTGTCATTGTATGTCGAACACCAAATCAGCATTGTGTAAAAAATCTCCTTAAGTGTTCCTCCTTTGCTTCGATCCTGGTGAGTGCGTATATACCGCAAAATCTCGCATGCACTGAAGGCATTGTGTGTGGGGTTGACGCACAACTAAGCCCTGCGGAGACGCTCGAGAAGCTGTCTGTGGTAGGCGTGGTGGCAGTTTATCGGTGCAATCAACTGGTTGACAACAGACGACATCCCACAAAGTCAGTTATTGCGACTTTTGCAGGTACGTCGTGCCCTTCAGAAATTAAAACATGGCCATTAGTATTTAGAGTAGATCAGTTAGCGTCCCGCTCATTGCAATGTCAGAATTGCTGAAGGTTTGAACATATAGCTCTTGTGGCTCCAAATTGGAGAATCAATGTCGTAGATGTGGTGAACGCCACTTAGATCAAGATTGTAAAGCCCAAGATGACTTGTGTTGCTTGTGCGGTGGACATCACGGAGCTTATTTCGCTGAGTGCCCAATACGCCATGAAGAAGTACAAATTCTAGAAATCCTAGACAAAAGGAGATGCTCTGGAAAGGAAGCCATTGCAGCTGTTAAGGAGAGAGCCTATGGCTATGCTGGCGTTACAGCACGTCATTCATGTCAGGATACTAACATCGCGCAGGCAGTTGAGGTAGTGGTAGGAAGAGCTATGGTTACAGTTATGGACCAATCGGTAGCTAGCATCTCGTAATGCATAGCACAAGTTTTCAGTAATCAAATTACTAAGCTGTTGATTCCAACTGCTATGGGTAATTTTGAGCCCAATAAAATACCTAGTGCCAGTGATGCTACTGCAGTATGTAATGATGTGGTGAATAACGCGGATAACATCCAGGGCTCCTCACAGTGCATGACGATCGTTGACCAACAAGTGTAGACCTAAATGTGTCTACTGATATCGAGCTTGATGCTCGGGCACAGAAATGCAGTTGGTCTCCGTTGAACCATGACGTTTCAAGTTCCATTCCGTCTAATCCCAAAAAGACTCCGTCCAGTGAAATATTCAAAGAAAGTATTTGGGAGAAAGTTATCTCCACAAAAATTCTTACACCAAAATTGCGTCCCTGAGAGTTCTGCAGTGAAACTGTCGTTCTCGATTTGCTGCTCTTACTGTCTTACGTTTCCTGTGTGATAAACTAAATCTCCATTTAATTTTACTTCAAGAATTTCGAATTGCTCCCAATACTAATCTTCACTTTTAAGAATTACTGTTTGTTCAGACTAGACCACCCTACGAGAGGTGGCGGAATAGTGACAATGATTTCGAACAAACTTTGCCATGCACAAAGCCAAACTAACGCTAAAGCTCCTCTCTTCAGCATACATAATGTTAGTTGTAGGCTTAACTCTCATGACTGGACAGGTTTTGTCAGTAGTAAATGCTTACTTTCCTTCAGGCGTACATGACACTCGGCCATTAGATATTTTAATAAGCACGAGTGGAGGAAATGTTTTACTAGCAGGTGATTTCAACTCCCATCATATCACGTGGGGAGCCCAACATGCCTATGCAGTCATACTTCTTCAGCACTGGATTTAACTTTTACAAGCTTCTACCTTAATGTTTCATCTTGGTCAGTCGTTGATTGCACAACAAACAGCAACCACTTACCGATAATTTTCGAAATAGAAATTCAGATAGCCTCATCGATCTCTAATACTTGTACGCATATAAAATACTCGAAATTTAAGGATTCCTTTCTTCGCTGTCTTCTCTGTCAGATTATAGCATGATGCCGAAGGCTCAGAGCTTATATTCTTTATTAAAGGATTCTTGAGAGAAATCTGAATTCGCGGTGTCGTCAGCTAATCATAGCTCGAATTCTCCTTGGTGGAACGACGATTGCTCGAAAGAATATAGACAAAGGAAGGCAGCATAAAAAAGCTTTTGTACAATCAGTGCCCTCAAAATTGGAAAGACTACCAGTTTGTTGCAGGTGTTTTTAGACATACAAATGCCAAGTAAAACAAAAATTTCGACAGGCAGAAGGATCCAACAATAAAAGGGCGTTATATAGATTCCTACGTAAGAAGAAAATGAATTGCAATCAATAGATACAGACTCTATCATTTTGTTGACCAAAGAAACAAGAGCTTCGTTAGAAATAATTGGTAAGGGATTGGAGCAATGTTTTTTTTTGCCAACTATCACCACCTTCTTCACATGCAATGAGGAATGATGACTTCACGGACGTTTTCAGGTATGCATTGTTGCAGGTGTTAGCTAACTTGCCACCAGCGGCTCCGGGCCCTGACGGAGTTTGAAAATGATGTATAAGGAGTGCCAAGAGTACCTATATATTATATATAATCAACTACAGTTTAAGAATGACATGGCTTCCATTGGAGTGGCAAATAGCGAAGGTAATACCAATTCTGAAAGTTCCGGGGAAAGGATACGTTTAGGATAACATTAGGCCCACTGCGTTAACCTCAAACTTCGTAAAATTAATTGAGAGAATCCTAAACATTCAAATAACAAATTTCATCAATGAGAGAGAAATTCCAAATCCATACCGAATTGGCTTCAGATCCAGATGCTTCATATGGCAGGCTCATAAAGACCTTGAAAGTCGCATAAAATTAGTTAAGCATGAAGGAAAATATGCTGCGCTCGTCACTCTCGATATAGCAAAAGCGTACGACAACGTTGAGCATATAGTGTTAATCAAACCAGCTGCACAACCTTAATTTCCCAAACTATATACAGTCATGAATAGCAGAATTTTTATGCAATAGAATGTTTTACTGTTACAAAAGCATCATCTCGTCTTCTAAATATGTGCAAACAAGAGGTGTCTCGCAAGGGGCTGTCCTTTTCCCAGTGTTGTTCAATATCTTGATGAGCTCTGTACCACGGCACCAGGACGTCCAGACTTATGTGTATGCAAATGACATTGCATTTTTTTCAGCAGCAAAGGACATTCATAAGCTATTTCAAATATTACACTCATACCTACCTGCCGTAGAAATGTGGCTTGATAGTTTACATCTGTATTTAAATGTCAAAAAATGATCTGTTTTAACATTTACACTGAAAGACCCTTTTGAACTCGTTCTCCTATCATCTGGATCTTATCCCTTAAGTAGTGAATGTGAAATACCTGGGGGTGATTTATGACCGATCAATGACTTGGAAGACACATATTGAGTACATTGCAGCAAAGGGAGGTCATGCAGTGGGAATATTAAGCAAAATCACTAATAGTCGGTTAGGCATGCGGTGAAATACTCTTATCTCAGTGTATGGTATGTATGTTCGCCCGGTTCCTGAGTTTGGGTACGTGTTATACGTGGGGGCGCCTGCTTACACGATGCATCCTCTGGTAGTCATAGAGAGACAAACCTTGAGACTATGTTTAGGTCTCCCTAAGTTTGTTGCAATTAAGATCTTGTATCTGGAAGCGAAGCTTCCCTCACTTGCTACCCGTTTTAAATTATTAGCTACATAGTCACTTCTGAGGCTGTATGAATCGCCGGTAAGGTGCTTAGAAACAGTTTTTGTTGACCGCCCTGACTTTTTTTTTTCGACAATACTGGTCGAGATTTCGTATACCTTAAATTCTGGTTATACCGCGCTTTCTAGATGATTCAGACATTCAAATTAATGCTGTTTCTTTCATCAGTACCATTAACAATGCTATTAAATTACAGTTTGATGATATATTTTCAAGAAATTCAAAATTGATGCCGCTCAGTTTTTTAGAAACTATATTGAGAGATTACCTGGCACATACGTCAATACAAGCAGTCGTAGCGACTGATGCGTCACAAAGTGAAGAAAAATGCGGAATTGTTATTTTTCTCCTGCCCTTGACTGGTCCTTTTCACTTCGCCTTCCAAATTTTGTGCCCATCTTTGAAGCGGAATTTGTTGCAGTAATTCTAGCTCTTCATAAAATAACTGCTTCAGTAAGTTCCGCAGTAATTTTAACGGGTTCACTATCAGTATGTGCCTCCCTTAATGCAAATGAGAACTCGCATGCTCAGAGTGCTTCCAAACATTAGTTACCTTGCATCTCAATACGATCAAATTGATCTGGATTCCAGGACATAAGGGCACTTATATGAATGTTATGGCAGATGCGCTGGCAAAGTCTTCTTTAAATGGGCCTGTTATTGAGGTATTACCGGCATCAAAATTGTCAATGGGCACTAGATTAACAAGAAAACTGCTGTTAGAGGAATTTTCGACACGTTCACTAACAGTCACACCAGAATTGAAGCACTTGTTACACTATTGGAATAGTAGATATGTCAAACGCGAGGAACGCAAGTCCCCCTCACTAGACTGCGCTGTCAAATTCCGCAGCTAAATTTATATATACCCAGAGCTGGTCTGGCAGCCTCCACTCATTGTCCTGCTTGTGGAGTAAATGAGTCAACTGAACATTATCTCATTTACTGTAATAGATTCCCTGTCTTACGAAAAAAACACTTTAACGGCTGTTTGCCACCTTCTCAGAATAGATTTAAATGCTCAAAAGGTGCTTTCTTTCGGGGCTTTGTTTCTTGGCCACAGCAATGGGAAGATTGTTGACGCATTGCAGGAGTTCGTCAAAAGCTTTAAGAGGTTTAAGTGTTGAAATAATTCTTCGGTAAATTTTGACTTTTCCAAATTCACAGTAAATCAGTTCAGCGCTCTGTCTCGCCTCTTCTCCTGTCCCCTCCTGCCCAGTTGTTTGCGCTGGTAAGCACTCTTTATCAAATACGCCACTTTATAGCATTACAGATTATTTACAATTAAATCATCAAATTCGTCCTGCTGCATCTTTTTTTTATTTCTCGCAAATAGAATGATCTTAACATGTTATTAAGGAAGAAATTCATGAAAACTATCCGGTTTTTGGGCAATCTCCCAGCGTGAGTGTGCGCCACATCGTGAAGGATTTTGACTTGACGAGCATCAAGAGCAACGTTTGCCATCACAGCTACGTGAGAAAGGTTGTTGGAAGGACGAAGATGTAACACGGCGACGATTATGACCTCTCACTGGTCATTCAGTGGAAGGGACTACTCGACCTGGATAGATCAGGACGTCTTGAGGGGCTAGTTGGTTCATTCTATTCAGGTAAAAATTGCGCTGAAATAGAAAGGACACCACAAAGAAGGAACACTTAAACAGATCGAGCGCAAACTACCAACTGTTTTTTATTGACTGTAGAACGTCGATAAATAGGGAACCCGTACATAGCTGCGCCGACGCGTCGAGGATCAACACGTGCTACTTAACGCACTTTATCAATCAAAAAGGACACTTCTGCACCGTAGAGCGATACCGAGGCCTCACTTACACAGCTATCACCTTTCATGTTGATGAAGAAAGCTTCCAACACCTCACGAGCAATAGTGAAATGGGAAATTTGCCTGCTCACTGCGCAGCATGTGGATGTGAACCACTATTTCAGGAGACTAAGATACTGGGACATAGCAGAGATACGTGTGCTCGTGAGGTGTTGGAAGCTTTCTTCATCAACATGAAAGGTGATAGCTGTGTAAGTGAGGCCTCGGTATCGCTCTACGGTGCAGAAGTGTCCTTTTTGATTGATAAAGTGCGTTAAGTAGCACGTGTTGATCCTCGACGCGTCGGCGCAGCTATGTACGGGTTCCCTATTTATCGACGTTCTACAGTCAATAAAAAACAGTTGGTAGTTTGCGCTCGATCTGTTTAAGTGTTCCTTCTTTGTGGTGTCCTTTCTATTTCAGCGCAATTTTTACCTGAATAGACCTGGATAGACCATGCAGGGCAGTGAGCTTGGAGGAAACATCCTGGCTGTGTGAGGACTTTCCGGCATGGAACTTGGTGATCCACGCAATTGACTTGGAGCTGGCTCAGACAGCACCAGGAACGCTGTGTCTGCGCTTCCACCCAAAAGAAGTTTTCTTCCAGACAAAGTCGCGGAAGGAAGACTTGGTGACCGCCACTCGTGAGGCGTCGATTGTACTCTCGTCGCTCTTGGGCGTACACCTTTGCATCCAAGAGGTGCACTTGGAATGCGTCATTAGTACTAACACTCCCGTGCCGCAGCCTCTCTTCCCTATCTCTATGCGGCGTTGTTCATCGAGGCGGGCTTCTCGTAACCTTCACACATTGCGCATCAGCAAGAACAGCAATATGTTATTCCGGTACTGTCCAGCAAAAGCCAGCGTTCACCTAGATCTGCGGGACATGGAACGCTGTCACCGGCCTTCAGACGCTGCACGTCGATTTGGACCGATGCAGCCAGTGTTTCCCTGCCGAACTCGATGCGCTCCTGGAGCTCAACTGGAACACCCTGAAAAATGTTGAAATCGTCCAGTTTCGACAGGATCAGAACAAACTTCAAACGGTCGAACATCTGGCAGCCTGCAAGTTCCTGGAACTCAGGTCATTAGAGCACGGCAATATCTCAATGCCGGACGTCGATTGAATGGTAAGCCTCTTGTGTGGTTCGACTACCTTGAAAGAAGCAAGTGTCAATTCAGTCCTTCCGCAACAACTTCTAATCGCCAAAGCTCTTGAAGTGAATTGCTGTCTGAGCAAGCTCACGTTCTACGTTAAGATGCGTGATTCACTCGAAGAGCTGTTCGGAGCACTTGAAGGCAATAAACACTTGAAAGAACTTTTTTTGAGCAGCTACGTATAACAAGATCTGAGCGGCAGCAGCATGCAAGCCGTGGCGTCAGTTTTGAAGAACAACAAGTGTCAACAGACACTCTGCATGATAGCTGTAGAGGGCACGTGATGTTAATCACTCCAGCTGAATGGATGGATGGATATGGCTGTACCCTTTAGATCGGGTGGTGGCTAGCGCCTGCAAGCCGTAATACTTAATGAACCAAAAGCTAGATTTTTTCCCCCATAAATAGTGAGGTTGAGGATTCCTACTTTGCAGTGAAGGGTTTAGTTTTCACTCGTGCCTTGACTTTAGCCACCAATCAGATAACCTCCTTCTAGTTAATTCTACCCGCTTAAAGTCTATTTTGCCCTCCCTGTCCCTAAACCCCAGTGCTTCGAAAAACTCTTCGTCATCATCCTGAACTATTCAGAGAAGCCCTTTACAGAACATTATCAAGTGTTCGGCAGTTTCCTTCTCCTCTCCGCATGCACTGCATGCCGTGTCTACCCCTTTTTTGGCCCGATATGTCTTGGTTCGCAATACTCCCGTCTTGACCTCAAACAGTAGAAAACTACCCCGAGTACTATCATAGATCCTTTTCTTGGCAATTTCCTGCTTAAAAGTTTGATAGATCTCTAGTGCGGACTTCTTAATCATGCCAATTCTCTACATATTGGTCTCAGCTTCCTTCACCTTCTTCTTAACCGATAATTATTTTTGGTTTGGCCCCCTGCCGTTTCCCAAGTATTTATCAGTCAATTTTCTGGTTCGCTTCCTCCATTTTGTATCAACATTCTTCATGTACAAGTAGCTGAATACCTTCCTAGCCCAACGCCCCTCCCCCATTTTTTTCAATGGCTTCTCAAATTTAATCTTGCTGCTAGCTTCCCTGCCCTCAAATGATGTCCATCCCATATCATCTTGTACTTCCTGATTTGGTGTATTTTCGTGAGCTTCTAAGGCAAGCCTACTTATTCCACGTTGCTTAATTTCTAATCTTGCTTGAACTTTTGATATCATGCACAAGACCGCATCGCCGAACGTCAGACCAGGAACCATGACCCCTTTCCATATTCCTCTCGCAACATCATACCTATTGTAATTCCACAGTGCCCTATTTTTCATTACTGCTGCATTCCTGTTACCTTTAGTCGACACGTATATTTCGTGTTCCTTTAGGTACTCGGCCCCATTGCTTATCCATACGCCCAGATATCTGTATTTATCTGTTATCTCTAGCGTGACCTCCTGTATTCTAAGCTCATTATCTTCTTGGTGTTCAAGGTATAGCGCATCCAGGACGGGACAGAGAAGAAAACACAGAACACATACACGGTGCTAACTTTCAACAATGCGGTTTAATCCGAGAAACAGCAATACTTATACCCAAACATGGCGCGTCACAACCACGTGCTAGAACCAGAAAACTGATCTACTGCAACTCATGCGACATCCAGATAATGCAATTCTTTCAATGATAATGATATCGTTGGCTTGCTTATACACGCGTCCCCAAACTTAGCAATGAATTTTGCTTCTATGATGAGCCTTGTCATTTGGTTAGTGCTTCTTCCGATTATGCTGGTGCGATTAAATAGGGGTTGGCACCCGCATTCTTTGCAGTGAATGGCAAGAAAACCCCCAGGCTATGCCTTGGCCACGTTGTTCTTGTGTTCATTCAGCCTATCATTGATGCATCTACCAGTTTGGCCTATATAGCATGCATCACACGTTAATGGAATCCGGTAGATGACTCCTGTGATGCACGCGACAAACCTAATACGGTGGTTTTTTTCGCACAGACCTTTCTCTGGGTGCTCCGGTTTCGTCTTTCGGCAAAGACTGTTTAGCTTGATAGGTGCCGAGAAAACTACTCGCACGTTGCAATGTTCTGCTAATTTTTTCAGGTTATGTGAAACACTGTGAATATATGGGATTACAGCTAATCCTTTCCTTGCAGGCGTAGCATGCGTTTCCGCGGCTTCGTCGGAGCGGATTTGCCTCAGAAGGCTTTCCGCGACAGATGTCAGGACGTGTTGTGCTCGTCAAGCGAGGGATTGTTAAGATGTGCCTTACTAACACCTTGAAGAAGTCCTGCCAGCATTGTTTGCCTTTAAGCATGAGAGAGCAAACAAATCAACCATAATCAGTGTATAGAATCAGTGAATAGAATCATAATCAGTGTATCTGTTTTTGTTAACAGATATAGCAGTTGGGTGCGATTTAGGCTCATCGCTGTTCAGAAATTTTTTAATTACTTGCCACATATGCCTTGTGTTGACACTATTATTTCTAATCTTACTTTGATAGTATTCCCGTTTAGCGTGCTTTAGGGCAGCTCTCAGAATATTGGAATAAGTTTTTAGCCAACATTTGCGTGAATGATTGAATGGTTCCGCCTTGACCTTTTTGCCAAGATTGTCATTCTTCCTCATAAAATGCATTAGCGCCTTAGTAATCCAAGGATTCCTAGGTGCACGGAACCATTGTTTAATTATGGTTTCAGAGTACGACTGACTAATACATTTTCTCACCTTAGCTGAAAAAAAGTTGAATGCAGTTTCGGCGTTTTCTTTCGTCATATATTTCGTTCCAGTTAGTCTGTCGAATGGTGTCTACAAAGGTTTTTGAATCAAAAGTAGTGCGCACGTTATTTTTACTGCGGCGAATCTCTTTAGAACCGAAACACAAAAATATCGGATAATGATCCGTGATAGCAAAATCCAATACTCCTGCTATAATGTCATCGGTAGACAGACTGACAAAAATGTGATCGATCAGTGTATTGGAATCGTACCTAGTTGGAGTACGTATTACTGACGAAAAGCCGCAACCGAGAAAGCTACGTACGTATTCAGAACAGGATTGGCTCTGTTGATCAGCGATATTAATGTTTATGTCACCACATATAACTATGTTCGTGTTCTCTTCAATTAGTTTGTTTAACAATAGCTCAAGTTCTGCGCAAAACTCTGCATATCATGAAAAAAAGGATCGGTAAAGTGATATAATGACGGTGTTACGGTTGGTCATCGACAAATAATGACAGTCAATTTCAATGCAAATGAATTCGCAAAGTGGTGTGCTTAAGAACAAATAAACTCGCCGCCGGTAAGGCACAGGAGATTCAACCGAAATAGCTGAACCGCCTCCACGACTACCCTTACGATGACAATATTCTGATGTGTAGCCGGAGATTCCATACAGGACGCCGTCGTGTGAAGTCAACCAAGTTTCTGATAAGCATATGAGTGAAAACGTATACAACTGAAAAGAAAGCGCTAAGGTCGTCGTAGTGTTTACGAAGGCTCCTGATGTTAAAATGAATCAGGGACAGTGCAGGCGTATTGTCCTTGAGAAGTGCTTTGGTGCGTTCGAGTGAAAACATGGTGGCGTCCATTTTGAACGGCGACTATAGTTTAGTAAAAGGGGGCTTACAATCACAAGTTATTTAAATACGGCAAGATCTCCCACGCCAAAGATGTGGTGTCTCGACTAGCTTCCAATTTCCTGGCCTTGATAATGCAGTTATCTGTCCAGAGAAATTTCCATCCCTTTGCTCTTGTCAGCTCAAGGGCTTGCGCAAAAAGTCGCTTATTCTCTGGTGTCAGGCGGTCATTGACGTAGATAGGTGCAACTGAATTCCCTGAAAGCCCAATAGCTGTTGTATTAAGTCTAGCCTTTCTTGCTTTAGCAGCGAAGTCTGTTTTTTTCGACCTTGAACAGAACCTCGAAATAATATGCGTACCCTGCCTTCCCGGTACACGGTGCGCTGTATCTACATCACTTAAGGCAATCACACAGCCAACTTTTTCGCCAATGGCCTGCAAACAGCGAGGCAGCTCTCGCCATCCGTCTTTGGAATACCTTTTATTTCGACATTGTTCCTCCGTGAATATTGGTGAACGTCAGAAAGCCGCTGCGAGAACAGCCTGCAGTCATATTTCAGTGATTTGTTTTCATCCCTCAACTCCTTGTTTTCTTTCGCGAGAGCTTCATTTCTTGCCTTGACCGATTCATAAAGTTCATTGAATGCCTCAAGGCTGTTTCGCATGTCTGAAACCTCAGAACGGAGAGCTTCTATCTCCCTTGCCAATTCAGCATTTGTAGGCATAGTGACAAGATGCAATCACAACACAAAATGGCAGCAGCGGCAGTGGCTATGACAGAGCACAAAAAAGAGAAAAGACTGGCAAAGCACCAACCTTTACAGAATTCAAGTCGATAGAAGCAGTCACGCTGCCACAACCACTGCTGCCAAATGATCGCCGCCCTCCAGGAGCACGTCCTTATGTAGGCTCTTGTCCCCGCTAGGTGTCGGAAGTGCAGAATACGCAGGCGCAGATGTGCAGTCCAAGCCAGCCCAGCAAGTCAGCCACGAGAGCGAAGCAGCAAACGTGACACGTGTATTACTTGAATACACGCTAACAGCATACGACAATCAGCCGGAGGCAACAGGTTCAGTAGATCTGTACAGAATTAAAGTCAATAGTTAGAAGCAGTCACGCTGCCACAACCACTGCTGCCAAATGATCGCCGTCGTCCAGGAGCACGTTCTTATGTAGGCTCTTGTCCCCGATAGGCGTTGGAAGTGCAGACTATGCAGGCGCAGAAGTGCAGTCCAAGCCAGCCAAGCAAGTCAGCCACAAGAGCAAAGCAGCCAAACGTGACACGTGTATTACTTGAATACATGCTAACAGCATACGACAATCAGCCGGAGGCAACAGGTTCAGTAGATCTGTACAGAATTCAAGTCGATAGTTAGAAGCAGTCACGCTGCCACAACTACTGCTGCGAAATGATCGCCGTCGTCCAGGAGCACGTTTTTATATAGGCTCTTGTCCCCGCTAGGCGTCGGAAGTGCAGACTACGCAGGCGCAGAAGTGCAGTCCAAGCCAGCCCAGCAAGTCAGCCACGAGAGCGAAGCAGCCAAACGTGACACGTGTATTACTTGAATACACGCTAACAGCATACGACGATCAGCCAGAAGCAACAGGTTCACTAGATCTGTACAGAATTCAAGTCGATAGTTAGAAGCAGTCACGCTGCCACAACCACTGCTGCCAAATGATCTGGCGTACAATGAACTGTTAATATTGTCAGAATTAGATGTACAAAAAAAACATCATGAAGGCAGTGAGCACTTATCACTTATTTGCCTTGCACTACAGGTATTCTGGGATGAAGTGAATGGCCATATGTAAGATGATGATGATGATATTAATAATAATAATTCACACCACCTGGTTTCATTATAAGAAATAATTCCAGATGATTCTATTTCCAGGCCAGCTGGTTTCATTTTCAGTCTGGAGTGGTTCTTGCTGGGACCAACTGGAACATCTTGCTAACCTGTTGGCTTCCACTTGGTCCCAGCTGTATACAGCCATGGTTCCAGTTAAAGTCAACTGAAACCGTGGAGTCTTTTCACCTGGAAAGGAAAGAATGTAGAAAGTGATGCATCGAAAGACAGAAAAAACAAAGAGAAAAGATAACACAGAGAAAATAACAAAAAAAGGCGAGCTCTCAATAAGAAAGAGACAGGAAAAGAGAGAAAGAAGGAGGCACACACACCGAACTTTTCTCGCCCCCATTTTTGAGGGCTCCTCGTTTTTTCCATATGCATCACTTTTAAAAATACTATTACCTGGCTAAATTTTCGCTCCTATGCACAGATCGACTGAATTTATGGCGCCCTCAGATTTAGCCTAATTGCTTGTTGTCACATCCTGTCCCAAAATTCTCATGCCTCTTGTGCCAGAAAACAGCTTTGCGATGCAAATCACTATCGTGCGGGTGAGGAGCTGGATCATGCGCATATCATAATGTAAGCCTGATCGCACGAAGTAACGGTAACAACTTAGCAGTACGCCATGCATAATAGAAGCATTGAGTGGGCCCTTAAGTTATGTCGTGTTAACTGCAGAAGTGGAAGATGTGCTTTGCCAGCATATTCTTCAACTATGGGCCATGCACTACAGCTGTGTTTTGTATGAATATAAAAGAGAGTACCGCTTGAAATGTTAAGTACACTGACTATACGATTAAAAGTATGGTAATCAGCATTCCTAAGAGTTACATTTTCTTGTAGAAAACTGACACATACCTATGTCAAGATTCGTGCTGAAAGTATGTCTTGTCCAAGGATATATTTGAAAAATTCAGCAGATTTCACGTAGCTTAGGAATTGACGTTATGCGAAGACCCCGGAGGCATGCTTAGCATGACCATGTAATTTTTTCATAGTGGCACGTCATGAAGTTACGCCAAATATACATCCAAGTATTGCATGCACAGACATACATTGAAGAGTTCCAAGTGTTTATATAACCAGTTGTTTGTACTTGTGCGATGATGAAAACATGAACTTGGGCGTTAGGAACACCAGAAGCAATAAGCTGATATGAAGCGCTGCGGCTAGCGAGGATGGTAGCCCTGGACGCTGCTACATAAGTAAACTTCAGCGCATGGACCTAGCAACAATCGACGTTAACCCGACGTCACAGCTGCATCATAGGTGTACATATGTAATATATATAAAATTGGATAGTTAGCATGGCAACCCTTCAACAACAATTACATTTCATGAGCATATTAAGGTATTGAGCTATCTGAAAAGTAGGTCCGAGATCTGACATGGATTTGAGGTAGAATATGCTTGATTGCCACGCAGAATGCTTGGGTTCGATTACTGCTGGGACCTTGACATTTAGTCTTGGCATTCGTCGTGTTAGCACTGCCGATGTAAGGCTTTTTAGATGCGAAGCATATCTTTGACTCACATGTGCAACGCTGTACGTACGTCCGCGCGAATGCAGCGCGGCGCGTTTTTCTCGCCACAGGTATTGGAGCGGTGCCAAGTTGGTCAAGTCACAGCTGCGCGTTAACGTCTCGCCCGCAGCAGCTGCCGGCTCCTCCACCCACTCGCAACACACATCTCTCTTGCTTCACTCTTTCCACCGCCCGTAACACTCGACTGCACGTCAAGTGGAAACACTCTTTCAGCTCGTTATCTGCGATGAAACGTACACGAAACCCAACCCGCCTCTCATGTTTTAGCGTTTCAAACAAACTGTAGTGACAAATACGGGCTCTAAGAACGACGAAGAAGACGTTTGTTGTGGCGGAGGCTCGTGCTGCTGCAGCTGCTGCTGAAACCGCTGGTTGCTGTCTCGGTGCTGTTAGGCCCAATAAACGGTTGCTCTACCCCGGCGAGCGTCTAGCAGTATCCTTACATTTGGTGGAGGTGCTGGTTGTCTCAAACTAGAACTTCGTTCCCAGACTCTACCTCAGCCCCTCGCCTCGTCAATGCCTGACAACATGACCCAACCCCCTGCAGTGATAATCCCATCTGTCACCTGTGCCGGAATGCCACGACAGCGAGATCCAGTGATTTTCAACGCGACCGACGACCAAGACACCGAAGACTGGCTGTCGCAGTATGAAGCGGTGAGCGCCCACAATAAGTGGGATGACACAGACAAGCTCGCTTACCTCAATTTCTATCTCACGGGTGTGGCAGAACTGTGGTTTAACAACCACAAAGCGGAAATACCCTCTTGGCCTACCTTAAAGACGCGCTTCGCAGAAGTCTTTGGCCGACCCGCTTTTCGCAATCTCCGCGCCGAACAGCGCCTGCGCTGCCGCGCACAGCGCTCAGGCGAGACCTTTACCTCATATATTGAGAATGTTTTGGACCTCTGCCGTCGTATTGGTTCAGAAATGTCTGACACTGACAAAATACGGCACATCATGAAAGGTATCGAGGACAACGCCTTTCACATGCTCGTTGCGAAAAACCCGCAAACCGTCGCCCAGCTTATTCAGCACCGTCAGAGTTTCGACGAGCTGCGGAGAGAGCGGATTTCTAGTCGACGTCCAAACCTCGATACGACCTCTACATCTGGGTTAACCATTGGCGCCGTTTCCTCCGAACAAACCACGTTAATGCAGCAAAACCAGCAGTGTGTCCGAGAAGAAGTTTCGCGCCAATTGTCTCGTGTGCCGTACGTCCCGACCAGTGAGCACATGCTGACCCCAACGCTCCGCAAGGCAATCAAAGAGCAAGTTTCTGACGCCCTGTATCCCATCCTCCGCCTATCTCCGCCCCTCTCACTTACGCTGAAGCCGCCAGATGATCACCGCCGTCGCTACCAACCGTCATGGATCTTGCTAGACAGCCCCGTCCCCTCTACGCAGCAAGTCCTCCTACCCGTCGCCACCCACATCCTGTTCGCCACCCCACACCACCATCAACAAACCCTTGGCGCACTCCAGACAATAGGCCAATTTGCTATTTCTGCCAGATTCCTGGTAATGTAGCACGCTACTGCCGTCGTCGAGATTACAACCCAACTGCTGGTGAGGCGACTTACGACTCCTATCGTCCAGAGCCACTACAGCCGTCTTCGTTCCACCCCACGTCATATCAGTCGCCGCCACGTCACCGCGGCTTCGACAGGAATTGGTCGCCCTCACCACGGCGCCGCTCTATTTCTCCGATGCTTCCTCGATCACCACCCGCCCAAACGGAAAACTGACCATCGCAGTTCCCGAGGCAAGAGCTGCGCATATATCGAAACCTTCAAGGCCTCCGTTTTTACCTGCTAATGAAATAACTGTGCATATTGATGGTGTACCTGCGAAAGCGCTCGTTGATACTGGTGCTGCCGTGTCTGTGTTAAGTGGTGAACTGTGCCGCAAGTTGAAGAAGCTTACGCTGCCACTTACCGATGTCTCTCTCCGCACGGCCACTGCGCATCACATCCAACCTTCTGCGGCGTGCACAGCTCGACTGGTCAACCAAAATATTTTGTATGTAGTCGAATTCGTTGTGTTTTCACCATGCATGTTCACACGATATCATCTTAGGCTGGGACTTCCTCTGCACTCATCATGCCGTCGTTCACTGGGCGCGTGCCGAACTAGAGTTGTCGGAGATGTGTGAACTGCCCCTGTGTGAAGCGCCGACGTCTGAAGGACCTTGTTTCAAGCTGCTATCTTCCCATGTCACCGTAGCCGCGGACACTCACATCCCTCCTCTATCCTGTGTTCATGTACCACTCTTCTGCGACGACGCACCCTCTGTCACCGCCCTCTTTATCCCCCCCCCCCCGACACCTTCGCCTCTCGCAAAAGCTTCCTTCTCCCATTCGCAGTTGTCACCGTAAAAAACTCACGTGGCTCCATTTATATAACGAGCTCGCTTCCTTCCCCGGCCATATTATTCCGTGGCGAACTCCTCGGTCACCTTGAGGAAATCGATCCAGTCACCTACCTGATGACTTGTCATCATCTCACTTAAACACCATTACCTCTGATACCACCCCATTTCATCTCCGGAAGTTTTTTCCTCATTCATTAACCCTAAACTTCCCGTTGCTCAGCGCACCCAACTCCTGGTTTTACTCGATCGCTTCAAGATGTCATTTGACCATAACCAACCTTCTTTGGGTCGCACGTCTGCCATCGTTCACAAAATCGGCACCGGTAGCCATGCACCTTTGCGCCAGCGCCCATATCAAGTTTCTCACGCTGAACGCCGCGCCATTGATGATCAGGTGAACGATATGCTTCGACGTGGTTTGATAAAACCTTCAAACAGCCCTTGGGCCTCTCCGGTTGTACTGGTGAAAAAAAAAAGACGGCGGCATCAGATTTTGCGTTGATTACAGGCGTCTTAACAAGATCACCAGAAAAGATGTTTATCCGCTGCCCAGAATCGATAACGCCCTCGATTGCCTGCAAGGAGCAGAGTTCTTTTCTTCTTTAGATCTTCGATCCGGCTACTGGCAGGTCCCTATGAATGAAGCCGACCGCTCCAAGACTGCGTTTGTAACGCTTGACGGATTGTACGAGTTTAACGTCATGCCATTCGGCCTCTGTAATGCGCCTGCCACCTTCGAGTGTCTCATGGACAACATCCTTAAAGGCTTTAAATGGAACACATGCCTGTGCTATTTGGATGACGTCGTCGTTTTTTCGAAGGACTGCAACTCCCACCTCAGCCGTCTAGCAAGCGTCCTGACTTGTCTTTCGAACGCTGGACTGCAGCTGAATTGGAAGAAATGCCACTTCGCTGCCCGCCAGCTTACCATCTTAGGGCATGTTGTTAGCAAGCATGGTGTCCGTCCTGATCCAGCCAAGCTTCGCGCTGTCGCCGACTTTCCCAGGTCGGCTACACTAAAAGAACTCCGCAGCTTCATCGGGCTCTGCTCATATTTTCGCCGTTTTGTGCGCAATTTCGCCACCATAATCGCACCCCTGACGCAGCTACTTGCCGACAACCAAGACCTCTCGGCGTGGTCCCCAGCATGCGACGAAGCGTTTGCGTCTTTACGCCATCTTCTGACATCCCCACCTATCCTACGCCACTTTGATCCAGATGCTCCAACTGAAATCCATACGGACGCTAGTGGAGTTGGCCTCGGCGCTATTCTTGCTCAGCGTAAATCTGGATTCGATGAGTATGTTGTGTCCTACGCTAGTCGCACCCTCACTAAAGCGGAAAAGAACTATACAGTCACCGAGAAAGAATGCCTTGCCATTGTTTGGGCAATCACTAAATTCCGACCTTACGTATATGGCCGCCCATTTGATGTCGTGACTGATCACCACGCATTGTGTTGGTTGTCGTCATTAAAAGACCCATCTGGTCGCCTAGCTCGCTGGGCACTACGTCTCCAAGATTACAATATTCGTGTAATTTATCGGTCAGGCCACAAGCATTTGGACGCCGACGCTCTTTCTCGCTCGCCCCTTCCCCACGATTATGTTGCAGCGTCTGTTTCCAGCTGCGAAAGTTCCTCACTTGAACAGGCCGACATGTCCGCTGAGCAACGCCAGGATCCATGGATAGCGTCTCTCTTGGAGTACCTGTCTCAGACGTCTCCACGTACCGACAACCGTTTACTTCGACGAACTGCTCGCCATTTTACCATCCGTGACGGTCTTCTGTACCGGCGAAACTACCTATCTGATGGCCGCAAATGGTTGCTGGTAAATGCCTCACCACCTACGTTCTGACGTCTGTGCCTCCTTCCACGCGGATCCGCAATGCGCCCACGCAGGTGTAGTGAAGACGTATGCTCACCTACGAATTTGATATTACTGGCGCGGAATGTACCGCTTTGTTAGGCAGTACGTCCGTTCATGTTCCTTGTGCCAACGCCGGAAGAGCTCCCCTCGCACAACCACAGGGCCACTCCAGCCACTGCCTTGTCCTTCTGGGCCTTTCAGCCGCATTGGAATCGACTTGTACGGTCCCCTACCATACACACCAAATGGAAACCACTGGGTCATCGTAGCCGTGGACCACCTTACGCGCTACGCCGAAACTTCGGCGCTTCCCGAGGCCACTGCGCGTGAAGTCGGCGTGTTCATTCTGCACAACCTCGTCCTTCGGCATGGCGCACCCCGCGAGCTTCTTAGTGACCGTGGGCGTTCTTTCTTGTCGGAAGCTGTAGAAGCCCTCCTACGTGAATGCAACATCGTGCACCGAACGACGACCGCATACCACCCCCAAACCAACGGGATGACTGAGCGATTTAATCGCACGCTGGGTGACATGCTCTCCATGTATGTTTCTGATGACCATACGAACTGGGACCGCATACTGCCATTCGTTACTTACGCTTACAATAGCGCAATTCAATCGACAACTGGATTCTCCCCACTCTTCCTTTTTTATGGTCGAGAACCTTCATCGTTCTGGGACACTATACTTCTATACCGCCCAGACCCTTCAGAATCGATAACTTTGGCCAAAGCCGCCACATATGCCGAACAATATCGGCAGCTAGCACGTTAGCTAACAACGCAAGATCAGGCTCAACAGAAGCACTCGCATGACCGACGCTCATCCCCTTCGTGATACGCGCCTGGGGCAATCGTGTGGCTCCGCGTGCCATCGTCTGCCCCAGGCCTTTGCTCAAAGTTCATACCCAAGTATGACGGTCCATACCGGATCCTGCGCCAGACTTCACCAGTCAACTACATAGTTGAACCTATTCAGCCACCTACAGATCAACGGCGCCGCGGGTGCGAGACTGTGCACGTCGAGCGTCTAAAACCTCACTACGACCCACCAGTCCTGTCTGTGCCATAGGTCGCCAGGATGGCTTCTTCCGCACCGGGGAGTCAATGTAGTGACAAATACGGGCTCTATAAGAACGACGAAGAAGACGTTTGTTGCGGCGGAGGCTCGTGCTGCTGCAGCTGCTGCTGAAACCGCTGGTTGCTGTCTCGGTGCTGTTAGGCCCAATAAACGGTTGCTCTACCCCGGCGTGCGTCTAGCAGTATTCTTACAAAACGTTTACTCGAGTAAATGTTACACCTAGTTTCGCTTCAAGCCGTTCTTCCAGCACTCGCGTCGACGCCCGTTTCAACTGGGTCAACGCTGTGCGCACCACTGCTGCTTCGCATCCCAGCAGGGTTCACTTCGGGAAATGTTTCATAATTTTGTAATGCTCACTCGTCAAAATTTTCCACGTGTGTTCTCGTCATTCCTGGGTAGATGCAAAAAAATTAAGTGTCAATTACTTGTGGCACATACCCGCCCGCGGGTATGTGTCGCTATTTGGCAAAAAGTGTTTGACGACGCACGTGACAGGATTGTGACCTTATTCATTTCTTAACCAGCACGTCGTATTCGTCAAACTATGGAACCCTCCTATACTAATTTTGGTTCACGCGAAGTTAAGGAGGTGATCACGAGAGCACCCAGACGTAAGCGGCTAGATAGATAGATAGATAGATAGATAGATAGATAGATAGATAGATAGATAGATAGACAGACAGACAGATAGATAGATAGATAGATAGATAGATAGATAGATAGATAGATAGATAGATAGATACGCTCAAAGTCACCGAAGTTCGCTAAATAATGCTTCGCATTTCAAACTCGATAGCAAAAACTCGAACTCAAACTCGATGCCGGGTACCCCTAGCTGTAATGCCGGGTACCCCTAGCTGCCCGTAGCACACGCACGCTATCGCGTTCCTTTGTACGCACCGCCGGAGAATACAAAAGAACGCAAGGGCTCACGTACGCAAGCTGCTTGGAGCCCCCGCACTGAAACTTTGTATTGATAGCCTATTTCGCTCCTGCAAGGGCTGTGTGCCGCAAGGAAAACATGAAGGTGCAAAAGTCCTGCGGCTAGCTCTTATCTCGAATTTTCAGTGACACCCAACGCAACGCTGGCTTTTATTTAATGCTGACGTCGCATCGATACCAGAATTTGCCATGAAAAATTACCAAGGAAGCACCGGACGACCCTGCCCAGCTGCACAGCCATTCCCGTTTAAGGAGTTTTTTAACGCTCATTTAGGAACCAAATATACTGCATCCTGTCTATGGTCGGTGGAGCTATCGGTATGTGTACGTTGCATGCTCACAAACCCGCGTTAGTCTTGCTACAACACGTTCGCGTGCACACGCTACAATAAGGTCCCTAGATGAAACAAGTTTCCAAGGTAGCGACACCCTCCCTTTTCCTCCTCGCTTATTTGCCTGAAGCGCCCCCTAGAAGGTTTCAAACTTTCATCCAAAAGCGAATGTTTGGGTTCTGTTGCTACGGTGAATAGATGTAAATGAAACAAAATGGAACGAAATAAGACGTAGAATAAACAGTTACCTTTATGAACATAAAGAGCACAACACAAGAGCAAGCGGGATGTGCGTTACTCAACCGGCAACGTTGGGCAGTTGTCTACTTTACACCACTAGCCATGGCGTCTCGCGTAGTACATTTTAGTTCCACGGCCGCAGTATTTCGTCCAGTTCTAACTAGTCCACTTCTCCGATTGTGTTTCGTTCGTGCTGTGACACAGTGGACGTGCTTCTTGCTGGATCCTGTAAGTGGCCACAGGGCGTGACGTTGTGACGATTCATTACAACCGGCTTGTGCACACGCAAGAAAAAAAAAAAACTACGACCAGACTGGTACGAACACTCGTCTAGCAGCACTGCGACGACGTTTTTTTTTAAATGTGCCCATTTGGACATTCGTGATGCCAAGTGATTCTGATGCGGTGCTGGGAACTTCCTGAAAAGTGAGAGTTCTACTGGTGAGGTGTCTCGAAGCAGCGCGTTTCGGCTCAAGCGGGAACTGGCCAAGAGTGAAATGTTTCTGAAGGTGCGTTGGTTACAACCTACAGCTGTTCTGTATATGTGCATACCCACATGTATTTGTACCAACTGGCATGCACTAGACACGCATTAGACGCGCGCCTGGCGTTTCAATAAAAACCGACAAGTGAACTCGCTTCGCAGATCTGCGTCGACATACGTTGACGGAGTTGCACGAAAGCATTCGCGTGAAATGGTTCATAGTTGCACTTCATGGTGCGCTTCATCTCGGAAAGCACGAGGTAAGTTGAAGAGAGCGAAACCATTTTCTGTTGTTTACGGCAACGCAGCATTGCTGAAAAACGCAGATGTTGCATTGAACAAGCATGGCGAAATAATCTTGGTCGACTTAGCGCACACCGAAACGCTCCTCCTCTTCAGTTTATGTTCTGGCTACGATTTTGTCTTTGGTCACGGCGAGAATCCGGCTGGAGCCATATGCGCATGCGTAGTCGTTTTGAACCTTTTGCATAATAATAAATAACACCACCAGCCATTTGCAAGATCACGTGCAAGTAATGCACCAAATAAAGACGCGGATATCAGAGAAAAACAGGAGTAATCGAGAGAGTGAGGAGGACGGCTCGAGAACAATGAGTGACGCTACCTTGTTTCATCTAGGGACCTTACGCTACAACTGTGCAATACGCTCCCACGCGCTGCAAGCAAGGGTGCAAGTCGAGCAGACGAAACTTCAACGGCCGCAGCCCGGTAGCGGTTTTTGCTGCGCCTTCCCATACTGCCTTCCGCCCGACTTTGGTGCGTGCGCAGAAAGCATAAGGGCAAAAGCTCTCATTTCGAAACTTTGCTGCCTAGCACTGTGCCCTTGTTGTTCAGTGGTGGTCATTTGCGCGGTTGACTGTGCGGATCATTCTAACCGTTGACAGCCGGCGGATTCTGCTACCGTATCGTGTTGGAGTTTGCATGTGATCTTCCAGCTGTGCCTGTCAGTTCTGTTGCACTTTTTGCATTGTAGTTTGTTCGCATTTATTTTCTGTCTATGTGCTTGAAGTGTTCGTGTGCGGCTGCTGAAAAGCCAACCCTAACATGACCCGTGCACTCGTTGCCGGAGGCTCAATGTTGAAGGACCTCGCAGGGTCTTTCGAATTGAGCTCCAGGACACATGTCGAGGTTCGCTCATTCAGCGGTGTGTGGATCGAGAAATTGTTCTCCATAATTGCTCATTCTCTGGAAGATGTGCACATGGTCGTTCTCACGTTGGCACTAACAATGTCGGCTAAGAACCCCTCGCGCTGATTGCCAGGTTCCGATCACTGATCTCCAGAATTCTCGATGTCAATCCATCAATCCGTGTGGAAGTGTCTGCAATTCCGCCGAGACAAGCGAGTTTGCGCAAGTGCCAGTGGGCGCTGTCTGTCGGAAAATGGGGGGCGTTCAACACGTATGCCGGGGAGACGAATCCCACTTCGCAGGCGCTGTGCCACAAGAACGGCTACGGTTGCGTGGACGGCACACGCGAGTTGATGGGGATGCTGAAGCCTGAAGGCGTGCACCCGACGAAACGTGGTAGCCAGGTAAGCAATTAATGTGGATGTTACATAGGCGCTAGCTGCCTAGTCGGTAGCAGCTGCGGACGATCAAAGTTACGGGTTAGCGACAAGTCAACGACACATATTGCAATTGTTGCATTTAGAAGGGACGAATTCAAACCTCCAAGAAAACGCAGGCGTGCTTGCAGCATTACAGTGCACGTGCTTCATCGCAAGTGCCCGCGGAAGATAAAATTAGGCGAAATTAGGCGTTTGTAGCTGTGATAGCCGTCCTACGTATCATTTCCGTGCAGTGTGGTACCGCGCGGCGAAGGCCACGTAGACGTGGACGTTAGAAAATTTTGTTGGCGGCATTCTGCCACGGCCTTTTTCGTTTTTTCCCCGAGTTAAATCGTTATGTCGGCACTGCAGATCAACGGACGACCTTTGAACATAAGTTACATGCTTAGACTATCGAAATCGAGCAGCTGCCTGTTGGTCATGTTTTGCACATGTAAAGCCCTCCGAAATAATTTGATTAGAGTGAAATGACGCGTACAGTGGGACTATTTGCGACTTTGGCAACCAATGATATCAGCGGGTTTTACTCTGTTCATTACTACGAGAGGCGCCAACAGGTAAGCTTACTGGTGCAGCCATTGTTTCTGGTGCACAGCCCTTATGCAACAGCAGCTTCCTTACTCGGAATTGCAGAATAAGCAAGCTGACAAGAACTACCAAGGAGGCCAGTGAGGTTACCTCTCTTATGTGCATTATCTCTGCCATGAGTTGACAAGCGTCTGGTGGGAATGTGAATTCTCTATTGTGCGTCACAGGAAAGAATAATACTTCTATTACTGTTATTGGTATAAACACAGGTCATATTTCATCAAACCCATTTTAGCTTATTTTATACTCTTAATTGAAATACTGAAAATTAGATGTCTGATATGTCTTACTTGTTTGCGAAACGGGGCACTAATTTGATATATAAAGTGAAAATACTGCAAGTCATCCATGTAAATGGGTCGTTATACACCGAACGTCCCAGCCATTTCAGCGACCATCTCAAATATATTCGAAAAAAAAGAAATCTTGCTGATTCACTGCATTGGAAGCAGTGAACTGGTAGAATTTTTTGAGAGAAAAAATTTTTTAGTCACGTGGCTGCCTTCTGAGTTTCCTGAAAATGTCGCTAGGGTGTTGTTTGTGAAATTTTTTTTTTAAAGTACGGGCTTTTTTCTATACCAAATTAGGTCTACACATTAAACAAAGGTGCTTGTGCATGGTGTTTGAAGCTCAGTAATATCAGTGCAATTTCAGAAACGCATACGCCTCCAAAATTTTAGCCAAAATGTCTTATGCTTGCTGTTTTTTTATTGCGATACTGAAGTTTCCCACATGCGGATAAATTTAAAAAAACCATAAATTTCACAAAATTGTCATTGTTGTCTGTATTCAGATGCAATTTGCACCTTGCTTTGGTAAATTGAAAGTCACCTTTATATTTAAATCAAAAGCAAATAAGCACTTTTCAAATGCCAAAACTGATCATTAAAGCTTTTGTTTTAAGAAAGAAAATAATTTTGGAACTTTCCTATTGACGACAATGTTGAATATCAAAGCTGCAGCAGTCGTATGACCAGATGGGAAGATGGGCTCCAATGGGAAAGTTCAAAAAATTACTTTCTGCCTTAAAAAAAATGTAATGATGAAATTTGCATATGAAATAAATGCTTATTTGCTTTTGATTTAGGTATAAAGGTGACCTAATTATAGCACCAGAAGGTGCAAATCGAGTTTCAATATGGACAAAAAGGACGACTTGGAAAATTTGTGTTTTTTTTCTTGTAAAGTTTAGCTGCTTGAAAGGTTTGAAAATATTTTTTCCTAAAAATATACCTTTTGTCGACAAAGTATTCACTACTCAGGTATTCCTACAAACTGCAGTATTGCAATAAAAAACTGCAAACATAAGACATTTTTTTTTATTTACAGGTACCTTACAGGCCCTTGGTTAGGGCATTGAGTAAGGGGGGCTAACGAAGACATGTACAGCAAGTAAAAGGGCGAAAGGTGCCAAAACGTAAGCTCGAGACATGAGTAACAAACAAGAAATAAGTAAGTATAAATTGACATTATACATCGTTACCAAAAAACTAGAAAGATGCAGTTCATGGCACGCAGCAGTTAGGAAGTGTACAATACGTGTAAGTTAAATTGGCACAGATTGTGGTATAGTACACTGGGAAAATCATGAAAGCGCTTGCAGGAAGTGTGAACAGTTCGTCCTAAGCAAACAAAAATAAAGCACAAAAAATATGGGGGCAGTAAGCGCATTAGAAAAAAACTTTTTTGCACAGCATTATGAATGTCATATACATACAAGAACGAAGCTGTGAACATAAAAATATCAACCAAAATGTAAGACCAATTTGTTGCGGAAGGAAACAGGGTTAGTGTCAGATACCAAGTTATCGGGAAGATCATTCCACAACGTGATGGCACGAGGCAAAGCGGATGCGTTAAAAGAGTTCGTTTTGCCGTACATGCGCGAGAAACTAAGCCGGTTGTGTAGTCTAGTTGATAAATAGGAGGGTCGTTCAATTGGAAGTCTGGTCATTTTAGTGCTATTGACGTATTTATGAAAGAGGCATAAAAGAGAAATATTGCGGCGAGTGGATAATAATTGAAGTGAATAATCCATTTTAAGTTGTGTTACGCTGCAGCAGAAATTATAATTACGAGAAATGAATCGGACTGCCCTATTTTGAACTGCCTCGATCATGTTGGTTAAGTAATTTTGGTGGGGGGACCAGATTGGTGAGACAAATTCAAGTTGAGGTCGAACAAAAGTTTCGTAAGCTAGTTTTCGGACGTTAACGGGGGAGGAATGTAAGTTACGGCGTAGGTATCCCAGTGATCTCGAGGCATTTGCGCAGATGTTAGTGATGTGAGAGGACCACGAAAGATTTTGTGTGAAGTGTAGGCCCAAATATTTGTGTGTGGAAACATGTGAGAGCGGGTCATTATTTATACGGTATGAAAACATGGAGGGGTCATGCTTACGGCTAAATGAGATGGTTTTGCATTTTGATGCGTTTAGGACCATTTGCCACGTCTCACACCATTTCATAATTACATCAAGGTTTTTCTGTAGTGCGTAATGATCGTTAACATTTTTGATAGGGTGGTAGATTATGCAGTCATCGGCAAATATTCGTATGAATGATGTGACGCCATCAGGCAAGTCGTTTATAAATATAAGAAATAGCAGCGGGGCGAGCACGCTGCCCTGTGGCACCCCGGAAGTTACATCGCATATTGACGACGAATCGTTATTGATGACAGTGAACTGTTTCCGCAGAGAAAAAAATTTCGAAGCCATGATAAGGTTAGTGAATCTAATTGAAGAGAAGATTGCTTTGAGATTAGGTGGCAGTGGGGCACACGGTCAAACGCTTCCGAAAAGTCAAGAAAAATGCAGTCTATTTGGAGGTTATTATTCATGTTCGAGTGAAGGTCAGTCGTGAATTCTAGCAGTTGTGTCTCGCATGACCAACCTTTCCTAAACCCATGTTGATTGCGGAAAAAGAACTGGTTAGACTCAAGATGGTTGTAAATGTGCGAAGCGATAATGTGTTCTAATAGCTTGCAGCAAATGGATGTAAGTGAGATTGGATGGTAATTTTGGGGTAGATGTTGGTCTCCAGACTTGAACAATGGGGTAACTTTTGCAATTTTCCAGTCGTCAGGTATCTGCCCAGACTCTAAAGATTGTTGAAAAATATAGCACAAAATGTTACTGGTAATGGAAATTGTGTTTTTTAGTACTTTTGAGTTAATATTATCAGCCCCAGCAGAGCTAGACAGCTTCAGCTTAGTTATCAGACATTCTATACCTTTAGCTGTAATTTCGATAGGTTTCATGTACTGGTAATCATAATCGGGCACGTTAGGTAATGTGGATTGGTCTTCCCGAGTAAACATTGAGGCAAAAAAAGAGTTAAAAGCAAAACAACACTGGCTGTTAGAAAGAGGTTCGTGATTCTCATCATGTAAGGTAATGTGGTTAGCATCCCGATTGCGAGATATTTCACGCCAGAATTTTTTTGGGTTTATTTTTAGGAGGGAGCCCAGGTCTGTTGAAAAATATTTAAGTTTAGCAGAACGTAAAGCTGCGCAGTAGGTGTCTAAACACTGCTTATACTTATCCCACGCACTGGCTGTGCGCAGGCGTTTAGCATTTCGGTAGAGACGTTTCTTTTTATTTCTTAGTTGGTTGAGTGACTTAGCGAACCAGGCATTACACTTGTCATTAGATATCGAAATCAAGGGAATGTATTTATTAATCAAGACGGTCATTTTGTCACGGAAAAGTACCCAGTTGTCGTGGACCGAGCGATTGCAAAACTAGGTCAAGAATACCTGGTTAAAGAATATTTCAAGTTCATTGTTGATTTTGGCATAGTTAGCTTTATTATAGTCGCGAATGTTTTTGGTAGTTTTGCCGGAAAACGTTACAGGAAGATCAAGGGTTACTTCAAGAAGTCTGTGATCGCTAAGACCTTCTCGGTAAAGGACTTCCACGACAGTATCAGGGGCTGAGGTCAGTATTAAATCTAAAATATTGTTTCCACGGGTGGGTTTATTGACCACCTGTACAAGATTAAAGTCAAGCGTTAGGCTGATAAACTGGGATGATGTGTTGCAAGGGGAGAATAGAAGGTTCCAATCAATCTGGGGAAGGTTGAAGTCTTTAAAAAGAAAGATAGTTTTAGTATGGCGCAAGTTAATGGCATCAGTAATACTTTCCCTCAATTCAGCTATGAAACCACTATTGGAATCAGGAGAGCGGTAACAGTTTCCTATCAGAACAACGTTAGTAGGGCTTGTTTTGCAAGCAACCCAAATTATCTCAAGGGCCGATTTTGTGTCGACAACGTAAGAACAAACTGTTTTTCTGATGCCCAAAAAGAACACCACCACCTTTTTTATCAGCGCGGTCTTTACGATAGATATTAAAAGTGTTAAAATTTGGTAAAACCTCGTCATCGTTAATATCAGGTTGCAACCACGTCTCAGTAAGCACGAGGACGTCAGATTCGTTGTCGTCTAGCAGCGAACCTATTTCTTCTTTTTTAGGCAGTAAACTACGTATGTTTGTAAACGTAAAAGATAATGAAGTTTTGTTAGAAAGGGGGTTATCTTGGAGACACTCTTCCGCGCACGTGTAGCTGCGGTTGTTGATATAGCGCTTTGTAAGAGGCGGAGGATATAAGAGCTATCTTGTCGACAGTACCACTTCGTTCGTAATACTATCAACCACATACGTTTTTTTGTCCATGTGTAAAGTGTCGACGGCTAAGTAGAATCTGGTGTTCTGAGCTTTGGCAAAGTCGTACAATTTTTTTCTTATTTACCTAGTTGTAAAGACGGCTATTTCGGCTATATTCTTGTAGGCGTACGCGCCAGTAATATTGCACTAATATTACTAAGCTTCAAACACCTTACACAGGCACCTTTGTTAACGTGTAGACCAATGTTGGTATAGAAAAAAGGAGCGGTACTTTTAAAATGAACTTTTCACAAACAACACCCAAATGACATTCCAGGAAACTCCGAAAGCGGCCACGTGACGAAATATTTTTTCTCTCAAAAATTTTAGCAGTTCACTGTTTTCAATGCAGTGAATGAGCACAATCTTTTTTCGAATACATGGAAGATGGTCGCCAAAATGGCTGGGACATTTGGCATAGAATGGCCCAATTGCGATTCTTTGATTTTTTCTGCATGCATATTGTTTCGGCACTAGATATACCACCTGGAAGAGGTAAAAGGTGTATTAATGCCAATGTGCTGAAGAGAAAGTCAAACTAGCCCAACAACAGGGAAGGGACTGCTATTTATTTGGAGCAAGTGTGTAAGAATGGGTTACAAGAAATTCCTGTTGTGGGATGCTGTGTGACACATCACAAGAAACTAATACAGGGGAGTCCACATAGCACCAAAATTAAATGATGAGAATCAGAGAGATGAATCAACTTTCATTGAGCCCAACTATTATGGTGGTGCACACGGGCAACAGACGAGGTGGTTGACTGATTACAGGACCCATATGTTCTCAGCAGATCCTGGCCCTTGTTCGTCAGTGCAAGCCGAGCTGGTAGGAGGGGGCTGGATATCAAGGTCTCCCACGCCAAAGAGGTTAGATATTGAGGATGTTAGGGGAAAGGGAAGAAGGGGGGTCTTGAATTCTGAGTACTCTGCCAAGATATGTGGCAGGAAGCCTTTTTCTTTTTTGCAAAACGGACAGAGCGTGGCATGTTTTGAAGGGCACATGCGGTTCATTTCATTAAGTTAACCTTAGGGTGCATAAAGACTTTACAGAAGGAGGAGGGTTATACAAAAACAAAAAAGGCAACAAACGCAACATAGCAATACAACATATTAATGAAAGTATATGCTCAAACAAATTAAGTTACAATAGGCTGAAGACGTAATCCGTTAGTGCAGCCTTGAATGATGACGCATCCACCATGTAGGCGATAGAGGGCGGAAGGCGGTTCCACTCAGTGCTCGTTTTTGCTAAAAAGGAGTCTCAAAAAAGTTAATGCAGTAAAAAGGAATGAAAATCTTGAATGAAAAAGGAATGAAGATGCAATAATACGTATGAAGATGCCGAGATGATCGAGTTCCTGTTTAAGTGAAAATTTATGGTAGCTGATCTTTTGAAAACGAAATACATAAGAAATTTTTCTTCGAAGTTTCAAATTTGTTAGTCCAAGGTCTGATTTCGTCAGTGAAATGCTAGCTGAGTGGAAATCGTGTGAGTGTGTGAAACACGCTGAATGTTTCTGAACTGATTCAATTATAGTTGTTAATACTTTTTGACGAGATCTCACAGATGAGCAGCATATTCCAGCTGGGTTTAATTAATGTTTTGTAGAGTAGTAATCTCAAATGACATGAAGCTTCAAAACAACTTCTGAAAATGTACCAGAGAGTCGTAGGCGTATCAGCAGAGGGGGGGGGGGCAAGGGGGGCACGAGCCCCCCCATTAAGAAAACTTGGGGGCTGAGCCCCCTACTTTCAACAGTGGTCACTCATTGCTAATGGTGAGACTGTGTCTTTAAAAGCAATGGTGGAAGTCTCATTCAGTGTGGAAAAAAGTATAGAATACCGCAGCGGCGCTTACATCAGTTGGCAAGGTTACCTGGCTGCGAATGTCGCATTTTGTATTTCTAATAATGAAACTACAACTAGCACTCTTTGCCTTAACACAAGGAACCCCCTACCCCGCCTTCAAGTGCGCGAAGCCACAATAGGTGAGGCCTCGAGTTTTGTGGTGAATAACAAGCAGATACGATTAAAGATAACCAAGCAGTAAACAGAAAAATAAACACTAAGTTAGGCTGCAATAAAGAAACTCGCAGTGTTTTTTTATGGATTCACCCAAGACGACTTGAAGGGGAAAGCAGTTATTGTTTTTTTTTATTCAGTCGGCTTATTGGTCCTTTTCTTACTCATCCGAAGGTTTTCTGCACCTAAATTGGCTTTTCACTGGTTCTATGAGCGGAGGCATTCCAAACATTCAGTACTTCACCTGGTTTTTCTCCGTCTCCGTGATTGGTGGGCCGATCACACAGGCAGTGCAATGCGACGATGTCGTGTGATGACGTGATAATTAGGTCATCATGATGACTTTACACATTATGTGTAAAGTCATCATGATGATCGTTACAGAATGTGTAAGGTGTGTGACCGTACACATTCTGTGATCTGTGATGTCACAATGACGTCCTATAGTGACGCGATGACGTTGACGTCACCGCCACGGGATGCCATAGCCACCGACTGAAAATTTTTGTTGTTAGGCGAGAACTGTAGGTGCGTCATAAAACGTTAGACTTGACCGTTTGCGCCCTGCGTCGACGACGTCGAATGATCCGAAAAATCATCACGTGGTGATGACAACATATATGACGTCAAACACCTCCAAGAATTGCGAAATCATTAAAACGTCATGCGACTTCGCGTGATCACGTCATCGCGTGATATCCGAGATTGATCAAGGTGGTCTGATCATGGAGGCAATGCAAAACCTCATTATGTGCAGCATTTGTTAGAAGGGTGGTGTGGATGGTGGTGATCGTGGGCCTTGGCATGGGCCTCGGCAGGGGGTTCAAAAGGGGCACTTACCCTACTCAAGGCACGCCAGCACTTGCCCAAGCTACACCAGTGCTCTCCGCCAACCGCAATGCAAGACAAGTTCGCACTCATGGTATCAACCTGCCGACACCCATGGACTGGTGGGGTAGACTCTGCAGATCGAATGACTATAAAAACGAGATGGTGTTCATCTTCGTGTTGTCTTAAATGAGTGCGCAAGGGACCCTGTGATTCTATAATGAGGCATATAACAGGGTCGCCTGTATAGCTTCGCGTATTACATGGTATGCAGCGGTAAAACCCCAGCTCCGTAATCACAGTGAGTGAGAACTCAAATATCTTGACAAAGGTCAAAATTAGCTTCGGCATCACCAAACATTCAAGTCCTAAAGTATCACTGAGCAATGAAACAAAACATCCGATCTTATGACACCCACGTCTCTGTTCTCTGTTGCTCTGTTCGTGGGCGTCTTATGACACCCACAAACAGAGCAAGTTTGTCCGCTGCTTTTCTTCTTCGTGCGCATGTTCTGCGATGATTCTGGATATTTGTGGCGAGCACTACTACCTAGTTGGCGAGCATGAAAGTCAGAGCACTCAATGTAGCAGTTTCTTCACAAGAGCAGCACCTTACGCCAGCCAAGACCACTCGCGGTACGCGACGAAAGCAGGCGAAAGCGGGAAAGCGTCGTCTGCTCAGCCCACCCGGCGCTCCGCTTTCCCATAATGCTCCAGCCATGATCCGCCAGTGGAAGGCGCGGCACTGCAATTTCTAGAAAGGTCCACTCACTCATATGTATTGCACACTATTGTCGTATATGTGTCCACTCAAGCCACAGGCGATTGCACAGGTTTTTGAATACTGTTCACTCTCTTTCATCACTTCACAAAGGCATGCATATTTCAAAGGTCATTGAGCTCAATGATTACTAGAAGTGCTCCTGCTGCTGTGTAATCAAGAATAAGTGCTTTCTAAACCTCCTTTTTCAACTTTTTGCGAGAACACATTTCTCAAGTTCTTCTGCCCCACAAAAAATTTTAGAATGACATTCTTTGGTCCGTGTTATTCAGTGAGATAACTTTCTGCAGGCGTTATTTATTCAGAAAATAATGCAAACCATTATACTGTATGCACCTTGCTTTTAAAAACTAAGTGTTTTGAGGAAAAGTTAATAAATTGTCATGTCTATCGGTCAATAAAATGAACTGTGTATATAACGCAGGCCAGAAAGTTATTATTTTTGTGGTATATTTTAGGTATCATGAGCTTCCGAGCATGTTGCAACCTTTTTTAGATGCTTAAGTATACAAATGTATGAAACCTTTTAAAGGGGCCCTAAAGGCATACTGTAGGTGCATTGTTTGTTCAGTGCTAAGAAAATTCCTTGTTTAAAAAGAAGTTATATATTAAGTGGTCAGCATGCTACAACTGGTATTTAAACAACTTTCCAAGTAGGTGTTCTTGACATTTTGTCCCTTAGGTGGCGTGAAATACAATAGTAGCAGGCATGGTAGAAGGAAAGTTTAGCTATTATGAGCAGACACCAGTCAGCAGCTTCGGAAAAGCTTCTGTGGCACAGGTAGGTAATTTGAGAGAACTTTCACTGCCCCCCCCCCCTTGTTTTTGGGGGATGATTGAGTCTTGTCAGATTTGGGCACACGTTAAAGAACCCCGGGTGGTAGAAATTTCCGGAGGCCTCCACTACGGCGTCTCTCATAACCATATGCTGGTTTTGAGACGTTAAACCTTACACATAAAAAATAAGCATTTCATACCAGATTTTAATGCGCTGAAATCATCTTTTCTACTGTGGACAGTTTCAGTAAGTACTTTTTCTGGGACTCGACCATGTCATTTCATAGAGTTACAGAGTTGGCAGAATATTGCATGGGTGCCTCGAGCCTTATTATACATTCACTTCTTTCTTGGTGAACTAAGCCCTGTAGATAATACTGACGTTTAGGCATCCTCATTTCACTCATCATTCAAACAGGAGAAATTTTTTGCCTTTAGCGTCTCTTTCAGATAAAGAAAATTTGTTCCTTTGTGATTGAATTCCTGACTTCATTTTCTAAGCTGTGCTATGTGGAAACACATACTTCGGCAAAACGAAAGCTAATGCGGGCAGGTGGAGAAAATTTACTTTTCCAACTGTAAATAAATTTTATGTGATTGTATTACAGTGTAAGATGTTCTTGATGCATTACCAATAGTTCATATTCTGAACATTCCCTAGAAAACAGCATCATTTCTAGTACAAGTCTAAATGTTTCCTATGGCAAAGTTTGATTCCAGTAACCTGGCTGCAGTTTGAGGCAGCAGCTCAGCATGGCCTGCATTAGTTTCATACTGTCTAAGTCTCTGGACGGAGCCTGACTGCTACAGAGCGCGTTGTCGGGTGGCAGATAGAGAAACGTTCCATGATGTGAAGTTGCAGAAAGCTGCTTCTTATCATGGTACAGGCAGTTGTGCCCGCGGACCAACAGGCATATAGTCATGGTTCATAGTAGTAACAACCATATTTTTGCTGCTGTTAGCGGCCAGTGGTTTTTACACATCACCTGAATTTAAGTCAGTGCATATACTTAGACATTGTGATGTGCGTGTAACATCAGTGCAGTGCTCATGTTGGTTACCAGTCACTAGACCATAACAAGGACCTGCTGCTAGCCATCATGTCCTGGTCCTGACTTGCCTTTGGGAGGCTGACTCGGCCGTCTAGGTTAGCGAGCGGGTTCCTGCTTCTGGTCACCAGCCACAATGGTACAGTGACCAGCCATCATTGTGCATGCATGGGTAGATCTGTATGATATAAAGTGTTAATGCAGGCTTGTTAATACATCGTGAACTTGCTATAAACAGCACTACAACTAGACAAAGAAAGAAGAAACAGAAGCTGCAAGGGACATCCTGTCTCTTGCAGCTCTATCTATCAGATGTTCTGAGCTCTCTGCTCACATTTGGAGGTTGTTTTCTCACTATGACTGAAGCGCTTCTGTCCATGACTTATGGGTGAACTGGGCTTCTCATCTGCTTCAGCCAACAAATACACCTGCAAAGAGTGAGTCTGTCACTGTGGATGACACCAGCATTGAAACTACTAGCGATTGTTTTTGTTTCAAATGTTCACCAAAACTTTATTTCATTACGAAGATTTGCTTGTCTTAGTAGTTTCGTAATGGGTGCAGTTTGAGTGTGGTTTTATGCTTTTATTTAAAATTACTTTCGTTTTAAATGTTTAACAGTTGTGTGTGAAAAACTGGCTCATCCTTTCCTGAAACGAGACCCTGCCTCAGTAAAACGATCCTGCATCGCAGGCATGATGCCTGAATGGCTGCAGTTGCTTCAATGCTGCCCAAGGATGTAGTGTTGATGTTTAAGAGCAGCAGCCATAGGCCGGTAGAAAAAGTGGAACTTATATAAACTCACTTAAGAAAAAAGTGTCACCATGGAAACTCACTCGGACTCAAATTCACTGAAATTTAGCTCAACAGAACTAATTGGGACTCGCTAAACTGTTTGTCAACTACCCTCACTCAGGCTCAAACTTACCAACATATTACTCAGTTCGGCACGCTCAGGCTCACGATTTGACCAGTGTCTGAGTGAGCACTATTTAATGAGCAAACAGCTATCACTGTTCGCAATCTAATAAGAATATTTTTATGAAATATGCAGCTCACATCAGAAATCTTTGCCATGAATGTCCCGTGAGCGAGTTTGTGAAGGGAGGTCTTGGCGACCCCCTTATCTCCTAACTTGCGTCTCTGTTCAATAACCGCATGAACGGTTGTGTGTTGACGTATGCTTGAACAGACTTGATTACCAATGTAAGCAAATATGACGTCGATAGTAATGCTGATAGGCGGGTATATAGGAACAGAGGTTAGGAATAAAAGGTGGTGCTCACTAAGGCTCACCCAAGAAATACACGTTGAGCTTTGGGCTCACGTCCTCAGACTCGCAAATATTTTACTCACTCGGACTCAAGCTCATTATAATTTTCCTTAGCCAGAATCACTATAACTCAAACACATGTAATATTACTCAGCTTTACTCACTGAAACTCACGGCTCTATTATAGTCCAAGTGATCCTGGCCTTAATAACGTCCAACGTACCATGCTCGAATTAGCCAATCGCTGATACAATGGCTGTGATGGGTAATTTTTGAGCTTGTAGCGCAATTTGTCGAGTGAAAGGAAAACAATTTTCAGGTGAATTTGAACATTTATTGAGAAATTCTGGCCTTGTGCTGCGCAACAATACTTGGCTCACGTGTTCTCGGGAGTGTTGACTACCGATTGGCCGCGTTTTCCGACCATATTCAATAAGAGTTGCAGTGCCCCTTAAACTTCGAAGAGGTTTTCGGCAGTGCGAATTCCCTTGGATAGGTGCTTTCACGGCATAGCACTCTATGCTCTAGTGAAATTACCTTTACAGGAGGTTATGTGCAGATCAATGTTAAATATTTGTTCATTGCAAATACTTCAAAATTTTCAAGAATTTAAAATCGAGTCGAAGCGAATTTGAATACAGTACTGTTCCTTCAAATATTCGAAGCATTCTAATATTTGCACAAGCCTGCTTTTTTTAGTTAATATATTTGCCTTTTTTGCTCTCTCTGTGCAATTGGTTTCTCCCCTTCTTTTTTTCTCTTTCTCCTCTTTCTAACGGTTCTCCAATCTTCTTTTTCACTCTCTCCTTTGCATCCTCTCTTGCCTTTCCCACCCCCTATTCTAATTAAGGCTATGCTTTCTCATGTCACCGTGCGTAAATAGCTGAAGAGTTATTATGCTCACCTTTCAAGTTTACGTTTGCTGGTTTGAATATTGCCTCGGGTAAGCAAAAAAAAAAATCTAAGAAGTATTCTTGTTTTCTTTCCTTCTGCTGCTAAAAAGTGGTTCATTGCAGATGAGGCTCATCTTCTAAAGCTGCACAGGCTCGGAGGTGCCAGTTAGTTTGCCAGCATCCATTCAAATGTTATGACTGACAGTGCAAGGACCCAGTCTGCAATAGATGCTCATTGGCGTACCTGCCAGATGTGGTACGCGTCTAGCAGAAACGCATGAGGTGTCTGGGTGTGCTGCAGGGAACACGCATCAGCGTTGCTGGGACAGACAGTTCGCGTTTGAGGAGAAGCGCATGCACGAACCAAGGAAATAAAGAGTGCGTCGCGTGTGCGCTCAGGGCTCTCTCTGTGGCCTTCGTTACGGCCAGTCCTGTCTCCTGTAAAAGCGCATCTCGACGCCTTGTGTTTTTTACACCTGTAAATATGTAAATAAATCCTGTGTTTCTGTCATCAAGAAGGCTCTCAAAGGTGTCTCCTTCCCCGGCACCTGGGTGAAAGCCTGTGCCCCCTAACCTCGGTCACATCAATGTGGGCTTCCCAAAAGTATCGCTGTTGTATGTATTGTGTGCTCACAATTGACAACAATAATGGCGTGGCTAAACTTGTTGCTGGCTTATCACCAGCCTTCTTGCAATATGTGCCTGTTTCAAACATATGAGGGCTAGGTTTTCTTTTTTTTTCAAGTCCTAATTCGTTCGAGATAAAACTACAGCGAATTCAAGACGCTCATGTTTGGAACATTTAAGTAACATTTGCAGCTGCCCCTCTGCATAGTTGCCACTGCAATTGAGGCATCTGTTTTGGCCTTGTAGCAGCTTTTTTTACGTCCCCCCCCCCACATTGAAGACAGCCAAGTCAATACTGTATGCCACTCACTGTCTGTAGATTGTTGTCTACACAACCTGCTTCAATATTTCTATACTGTTTTTACACTTTGCTGTCACCAGGGTTGCCACCTTTTCTCAAACAAAAAACAGGCGTTTCAACGAGGGAAAGAGGGAGGGCCGAGGATACCTGGAGATTAATGTCCAACAATAGACACCATGTCAGGTCTTTGGCATACAGTGCCATTCCAAAATAATATTGCTGTCCTTGAGTCAAATAAACCTGATATAAACGCAAAAATGGCTCGCGGAACTAACCTACTAGTCAAATTGCTGGCGTAAAAATATCCATGGTTAGAATAAAGCTTCGTTTCTCTCACTTAAAGAAAAATTGGGGGACACTTAAGGTTCGCTCTCAAGAATTGAACACGATAACGATACCCTGGCCCTAGTGCGTACTTCAAGCACTTGGTGCATGAAATCTTTTCGAACTTGGTATGCACTCACTATGTGGTCTGAAGGAAATGTGTGCAGCAAAATGTGTGCGTTTTGTTATGGCTGGCCACCTTTTAACCATGAAGTCCTTAAGATAATCACATGTTCTGATGCCTGATTACAATGCACACTTGTATCAAGAAATATTACTGTGATATTACATATGGAATTGTGAAGGCAGTATACAAGACACATGTATTTGCAAAGCCTAACATTAATTTCACTGCATTTTCAAGTAGATGAAGTTACTTTCCCTGAATTTCCAAGCAGATGTGTGGCTGTGCAGTAGAACGCCTGCTTGCCATGCAAACGGCCTGGGCTCGATCCTCCCGCAAATTGGGAAATATTTTATTACTTAATTTATTTGCATCTTTCTTGGTTTTCCGGTTGCTCACAAGGTTCATCACTCACAATCAATGACGCCCATGAGATTTTTAAAACTATCGCGTCAGAACTGGCATAAAAGGGTAACAATGTATGACTGATTGAATAAACTTTCACAGCTTATGCCAAATCACATTGGTGTGATGTTGAAATCCCTAGGTCCAGTGTTAGACTACCAAATGTCATGGCTTTCACTTTTATGTCTGTTTAGGGGTACAGCAATTAGCTGGATAGAAAGTGTAGATAGATCTTTCTTTATTTGGAAACATGCAGAAGTATGATAAAATTATGCTCCCTTTTCCTTGAGCAATTTGAGTTTATGTATTTTGAAATGGTGTTTGAAAATCACAGCAGCTGTGCCATTGCACCGCTTCGTGGCAAAAGCTTAGTTCGTGTTCTGAAGATTTTCTGCACGTTGCCTGCTGCAGTTCACACAATTGTTAATCTGGCTTAAAATATATACTATATATATATTGCATTCTCACTTTCAATTTTGCTCATTATGCAGTTTAACTTACTCTTCGTGGGTTCATAGATATTTTTCACATATTAACAAAAATTTGTAGAACTTCATGCCTAAGCTAGTGGCCATCAATTTATGAGAAAAAAGTGGGACGCATGTGGCTCATCGATCCATGAAGCATCTTTGAATAAGTGGGGCAACACCTGTCACATTGTCTCATAAGGGCACTAAGCTGTAATTCTGCTGCCAAATTTCTTGCCCAAAAAGGCCCAATGGAAGCAGTACAGAGGAACACTTCTAAAGCTATGGAAAAAAATTGCAGTGGACCTTAATTTCAGATGTTCTGCACAATTCTGCGCCTCTGCCTGTGGCATTGAGTCTAGCGGCTCTGTCCCAAGGTCTTCACATACACAAACCCTTTCAGCTTCTGTCTGTCTTGCGGGTAGGTGTAGATATTATTGAAACTCAACAAAGAGAAGGAGTAAACAGCAGGCACAGAAGAGTGCACGCATTCAAAAGAAAATAAAGAAAAAGAAGAATATTGCTTTTCATTCACATTCAACGAAGCTGTGTCTATGCATGTCTTGTCTTGTTTCTGCAACGGATAAGGGCGAACATCTCAGTTAAGCCTGCATTTTCGCAAATAATTAAAATTGTGGTAATGAATCATGGCAAGCCACTTCGACGTGGTGTCAATGCACTGAATGCAAGTGCGTTTACAAAAGCTGCCAGGTGTGACGTATTTGCTTTTCTCATATATATTGCATGATTTGATGATCTTGAATATTTGTGTTCTCTTTGGCTTCCTGGCTGTATGAAGCAGCAATTTTGCCATATTTCTCCTTTGGCCCGAAATTTTAGCAACAGTGTCTTAGCCACAGCTTTCGATCTCATTGCCTCTCCTCATAATGGTAAAACATATGAAAGAATGTACTGTTTTGTTACATCCACTAAACATGAAAAAACAGTTATGCGTGTATGCAATGTTGCTAGGCTATGCAAGAAACTGCTTCATTTTTTATTCGAGTGCACTTCCACAACGATTTTAGGCAGATATAATTTTGCAATTTATAAAGAAAATCTATAGTTGCACGCTGAAATTACCTAAAAATTCTGAACAGAAGAATACCATAAATTTGGAACTTTAGCTACCTGGTACGCAATATGACACCGGCTGAAAAAATATTAACAGAACAAAATGATTTTAAGTTCAACGTAACACTGATACCATGCATTGTAAACGTGCAATATATAGTTTTTCAGTTTCCCTAATGTTTCTGGTACACCACAGCTGGAAGGCATTGTGCTGATGGCATCATAAAGTGGCAGAGGAAGTTTTACTGAGGAAAAAGTGGGATGCATTCATCCTATTAACCCTCAAAAGGTTAAGAAGTTAATGGTCAGCAGTGGAGCTTCCTCCACAGCAACAAAAAACCTGCATTGGACCACAGTGCATGCACACACCATCTCTTCAGCATTTCGCTCATGCACTCTGTCATGGCAGAATTTGGTACTAATGCAGTGAACAGCTGTAGGCCACTGTTTTCAACATGTGTTGCATATAAGACTCCATCTGCAACAACGTTTGGTGAAAACAGTTTCATTGCCTTTTTTGTGTTGCCAATACGTGATTAGACACGTATTGTGTCTCATTTCGGGCATCTCTGCCCACCTGAGCCCACATCCACATGACCTACAATAAGCTGCCAATTGAGACGTGATTGCAGCATCTGATAACATTAGCTCATGCTCTCCTAAGCACACCTTTATGTAACGCCCCATTTCACCTACATATTCGCAGCCGCAAGACAGTGGGATTCCATAAACCACGCCAGTAGTGCAAGGAGCATATCTGTAAACATGACTCAAGACGCATTTGTTCCCTTTCCCTGGCTGCTGACACAACGCTCTATCCACCAAAGTACACACATTATGGACTTTATTACATGCTGAGAATGACATGTTTATGCCATAACGAGCACCAACATTTTTTAAACCATGTACTATCCTGTGTATGTATGGGATAACTGCCTGCCTCTTTTTCTTGCTAATTTCTGGGGCGCTAGAATCACAATGATGAAGCTTGAAATAAGCTTGAGCTTTGAAATAAGTTTTTCTTACAAGGAGCAAATCACGTCACTCGGAAAGCCATAATTTGCAAGGCAGGCGAGCAACTTGTGAATAAAATGCATGCGCCATAAGGTGCTCGCGTAACTTCTGAAGAGGGGCACTCAGCACAGTTGACGGAATGGCTCCCTGTATGGTTCTGAGTGGCCAGAATTAAAATTCAGAATTGGCTTTATGAATCTAGGTTGGTAATGCTACAAATGTGATTTTGGACGAAAGCCTGTCTTAAATCGAGAAAATATAGCTCATCAATTTTTGGCAAATCCAAAGTGACATGCTGACATCCCGTTTTCCTTAAAATCTTTCTTTATATTAGCAACAAGTACAGAGCAAACGTTAATGTCCAGTAGAACTAAGAAGTCAAGGACATATCAAACAGGGTGTGATGATAACCAATTAAAATGCTTTTGAAGCTGCCCGTCTACATGCCCTAAAATATAACTAATTACAGGTATATTCATAATTCAATTCAGATGCCAGATTTTTGCACAAAATTATTTTCCTTCCAAGACACAACCGTAGAATTTAGGTAGCCTGCATGAGCTCTAAGAACGACTCAATAGACATGACACGCTGGCACTGAAACAACAACTCACCATTATCTTCTCTTATGCACTGCTTTATACACTTCAAATCTTCACATTGGGGCAAACAACAATATAAACCTTTTAAGTCTATACCGAATGCCTTGTGGCACAAAGTAGGTTGTTCACTTAGTAATAAGATGACAGATTCTGAGTTGGAAATTCTTGGCGGATCACAAGTTTTCAAACCCTCCAAATTTCTTTGAAGATACTCTGAAACATTTACCAAGTGTCTTTTTGTGAAACAACAGCTCTTAGCGGCAACAGGAATCTTCACAGAAATAAAAACTGATAGTTGTTGACTTTTCGCTTTTTTCACATTTGCCGCTACGCGTTCCCGATTAACATTAGTGACAGGGCATGAACTTAGTCATTCAGACGCCCGCTTTTTGCATCAACACTATTTTTAATTCATATATACCCTAAAGGCCCATTCGAGCATTACATAGGGGGTTTTAGTTATACAATAAATTTGGAAGTCGGAACATTGCCATTATAAAATTAAAATGGTAAACAAAGTAAAATACAGTTCCATAGGCAAAGATGCAACAAGTGAAAAAAACTGTGGCAGAAAGAAAAACTCAGTAAGAGAGTGTCACGGGTCCCGTTAATTAGGGAGGCGATCGCCGAGCTAATTACAAAGGCCAAAGTATCGGCCCCCCGAACCGCACCACGAAAGCGTGGACAATTTAGAAGTGGTCCTTTTTGGCGCGCCAGCGGACGCCGGCTGTAGCCCAAAGAACGAGTCAGAGCCGAGAGTTGATAAACAAAACAGAATTATATTCTCAATATTGGCAGATCAAAAACAATACACAAGTATGCACACTCCACAATAGTTGAATACAATATGTCACCCACCAAACAACGTACTACACAGTACAATCAGCCACACTCGAAACAACGGACACAGACAACAATACGCACTACAATGCAGTCGCATGCATTGAACAACCGAGACACATAAAGACTAAAGAGATAGAAAACCTATTCAGTCCAAAGTTATTGGAACAAAAGTCTAGATGATACTCTTCCGAGAATCACTCACTCAAAGTTCAGCGTTGTTGTCGTTCCGCTGCCCCCGAAGTTTCTCTTCCAGGAAACCTCACGTCTTCAATAGGCCACTCTCCAAGCTTCAAACTTCTTCGCCGGACACACGTCGGCTTCACACACGCAGCTGTTGCCACGCGTCGTCGCTCGATAGCGGTAAACACACACTCTTGCCTGTAGCTCGAGTCGTCACCCCTCAGGTGGAAATCATCTTCTTCTCCTGCTTTGCCTCTACGGACAAAACCTTCGCCGACTACACGGCGGAACCCCTACGCGCTCTGGCGCTAACTTCCGTCTTCTCCTGATCTGTCATCTCCGCTGCTCGGTTAAATACCTTCCGCGCGACATTCCAGAAAGTTCTCATCATTTCGTCGGCGCGATGCGCAGCGAAGGCTGGGGAAAAGCGCGAGATGGTACGAGGGCCGTACGTGACGGATGACTCAACCCGGCATCACCACGCCCCTTTCCATCTAGAATCTTCTAGGGCCTGCTCGGCCGCCGACACGAGGAGGCCCGTCGGTGAATCCACGCTTCGGAGGGGCGAGGGACGCGCGCCCAGGGGGGGGGGGTCTCTGGATGCTTGTTTTCTTTCTTTTTTTTATCGTTGACCTCGCGGCGTCACTCTGGCGCTTAATCGCTAGACTTTGGCGGCGCGCCCTTTTTGAGCGCTCGCTTTGTGACACTGCCCCCCCACTTTAAGAATATTCTCATAATATTCAAAACCACACAAACGAGCGGGAACAGTCCCCACACACTCAAAGACTGTAACATAGTCCGTTGCTCATGGCACGTCACATTCACAGTAGATCACTCAATACAAATGTACATTGCAATTCAATCTCACAACACATGAAATATAACCACAGGTGCATGAGTACAACACTCCATCACATATTCCAGACAATACAAATGTACAAAGTTCTCCCATTACAACAATTACTATACTCACATCATTACTATACATCACATCACCGTAACAAACATTTTGACTCACTCGACATACAGTTGTGGCACAGGAAAACAATCACATTAACATAACATATAGCACTGTCAAACACATTCCAAATCGACTTCGACACCTATCCGGTGCATTTCGAGCGGCGCCTGCGCCCCTTTCCGCGGTGCTCTCTCGATCTCTTCTTATTGTTTTTGCTCGTTTTGTTCCGGCGAGCCCCTCCCAACGACGGTATCTGAGGCGGCGTCTCAGCCATCGTTGTCACTTCCGACACTGCTAGCGGGTCATGACGCTCAACCGATCCTGTCCGGTTATTCACCCGCTTGTTCATGTCCCGACATTTGGCCTGGCTGGCCGACTCCGTTATCTTCACATTGTCGGTCAGTTGAGGTCGAGCCGACGTAAGCCCAGCTGCCCAGCACGTGAACTCATTCGATACGATGATGTTCTCATTCACTGTCTCTTGCGCCCAGGCTTCACCTTGGGCTCGAGTGAAATCCTTCGCGGGATTGTTCTCCGCTGTATCTCGCGGTCCCTGTGTCGGCGGAGGCTCCATCTTCGGGTGTCTTCCCCCAAACGTTCTGGTTCGCTCGGCCCTCGCGCCCCGTCGATGTTCCCGATGACGAGGTCGTACAGGGGGGTCGTCATGCATAGAGCGTTAACCTTCCCGCTGAAGTACAGGGTTTCAACCTCAATCTCCGCCCCGGGAAGCATCCGAACCGCACTGTCAATTAGGCAACCCGGTTTCGTTCTGCCTGTCAACTCACTTTCCCGTACCAAATTTCTCCGCACGATAACCGTGGAGCCACCGGTGTCTCTTAGAACCGCAATCTTCTTGCCCGCAACCCCTCCAGGCAGCGCTGGCACTCCCCTCGCAACACCGGTTGACTGCCCTGACATTACAGCACCCACAATAGGAATTTTCTCCCCATTTTTCAATTCTACGAATCCATCGGTGACGGCATTATTACCGGACTTCGGTGCCGCTTGCACACAGGATACCTGGTGAGTTTGACTCGCTCCGTTTCGACATGCATCTGCTTTGTGCCCAGTCTGACCACGCCTAAAACATTTTACCACCGTAAGGCCCGTAAAGTTAGTACGACAGTTGCTCGCGAGATGACCCACTCGGTTACACAGAAAACATCGCGGAACACTCTCCGGTGCACGCTTCTTTTGTTCGGGTGCCGAATTTTTTGAATCTTCGGGACACTCCTTCTTGACCCTGGCCAAATTAGTTCCACCTTGCGCTTCCAAGAATTGATCAGCCAATTCAAGCATTCCTTCAAGTGACTCAGCCTTCCTCTCTTTCAAGTACAGCGACAGGCTTGGGTGGCAACTAGTAAAAAATTGTTATCTAATTAGGAGCTCTCTAAGCTCATCGTACTCCTGCACTGTCCTTGAAAGTTCAATCCATCTGTCGAAATAATGGCCAAGTCGGGTGGCGTACTGCGTAGCCGTCTCACCATCCGCTGGCCTTCCCGTCCGAAATATGTCCCGGAATCCTTCCACAGTAAATCTAAATCGCTTCAGCAAAGCAGCTTTCACCTTTGCATAGTTGGCTGCATCGGTCGGCGTCAGCCTGCCGTACACACTGAGCGTTTCACCACTCAAGCAAGTACTCAAAGCAGTTGCCCATTGATGTTCCGGCCAATTTTGGCTCCTTGCAATCGTCTCAAATCGGTGAAGGTACGCGTCAAGGTCGTTCTTCCTTTCATCAAACGCTACGAGCAGCTTGCTTGGGTTCAAGCGGAAGCCGTGGCCCTCCCGTTCGCTGCTTTCAACTCTAGCTTGGACCGGAGTTTCACTTCGCTGTTGCAAACGGAGCCGCTCGAGTTCCATCTCGTGCTGCCGCTGCCGTTCACTTTCAGCCATCTCCGCTTCTCTTTCTTCTTTCAGCTGTCGCTCCCTCGCTTCTCTTTCTTCCTTCAGCTGTCACTCCCTCGCTTCTCTTTCTTCTCTCGCCCTTTCACTCACTCGAAGTTCAGCGCTGTTGTCGTTACGCTGCCCCCGAAGTTTCTCTTCCAGGAAACCTCACGTCTTCAATAGGCCACTCTCCAAGCTTCAAACTTCTTCGCCGGACACACGTCGGCTTCACACACGCAGCTGTTGCCACGCGTCGTCGCTCGATAGCGGTAAACACACACTCTTGCCTGTAGCTCGAGTCGTCACCCCTCAGGTGGAAATCATCTTCTTCTCCTGCTTTGTCTCTACGGACAAAACCTTCGCCGACTACACGGCGGAACCCCTACGCGCTCTGGCGCTAACTTCCGTCTTCTCCTGATCTCTCATCTCCGCTGCTCGGTTAAATACCTTCCGCGCGACATTCCAGAAAGTTCTCATCATTTCGTCGGCGCGATGCACAGCGAAGGCTCGGGGAAAGCGCGAGACGGTACGAGGGCCGTCCGCGACGGATGACTCAACCCGGCATCACCACGCCCCTTTCCATCTAGAATCTTCTAGGGCCTGCTCGGCCGCCGACACGATGAGGCCCGTCGGTGAATCCACGCTTCCGAGGGGCGAGGGACGCGCGCCCAGGGGGGGGGGGGTCTCTGGATGCTTGTTTTCTTTCTTTTTTTTATCGTTGACCTCGCGGTGTCACTCTGGCGCTTCATCGCTAGACTTTGGTGGCGCGCCCTTTTTGAGCGCTCGTTTTGTGACAGAGAGACACAGCTGTAGTACGAAAAAAATATATATACAGAAAATTGCCATGAAAAAAATATGCCCCGTATCTGCATATTTGACTGAAAATATCGTCGAAAGACTATCGTCTTTCGCCTGAAAAGAGTGAATAGAATGAAATATTTATTTGATGTTTTGCATGGGAAAACTGGTGAGTGGGATCCTGAAGGTGTTGCATGAGACATGAGCGCCATCTGGCGGTAGTCTCAGAAAACGAAAGGATGGCCTTTGTTATAGAGAGCACGCAACATGCGTGCAATCTTGGAGGCCATATTTTGTAGATTTCAAGATAAGAAACAGCACAGTATCATCTTAGCAAAGCGTAGGAAACTCGCCTTTTCGTGCGAAGCGTCGCATTGTCATCTGCAGTGCTTAGAATTACTTATTTATGCCTTTTCTAGTATAACAAAACACAGTGCAGAAAATCGGCGTGTTGATATTGTGCCTCAAATATGCTCAATGTTTGCTTTTTATTGACAATCGTACAAGTATGAATGCAGAAACTTGAGCAATACTGGTGGATGCTGTGAATGTGGTCGTACTTGAGCCTTTTTGCTGACAGACAGACCAAAATTTTTGCGTTGAAGTATCTCAAGATAGACTATCGTCTTTAAGGAAAGAATACATTTACAATGAAACAAGAGTAAAAATAAGCACATACATCAACTTACAAACTCACACAGATAGGTAAGTCATATGTCCAAGAAAATATTGAATTACGTTGCAAAAGCGGCATGATCAACGAACCAAGCGATGTCACCCAGCAGTGTGTTCCAGTGATGTATGGCTCGAAGTAATGGTGAGTGTTGATACATAATTGTGCGTGCCAAAAAAGGCTGTATTTTGAGTTGGTGATCAATATGTTTAGAAGTATTATGAGGTGTGTTTGTGCAAGCTTCACGAAGGCAGATTTACTATGATAAAATGTATGAAAATGCAACAACAGTGACCCAGTATGCGTTTTTCAAGAAGGGGTAATGAAAGTGAGTGTGTAATATCTGTAGTGCGCAGTTACGAGAATACTACTTGCTTATAAATCCTGCTGCTTCATTTTGTATTCATTTTAGTTAATCAATGAGATATGATTGATGTGGGTTCTAGATGATGGATGCATATTCTATCTTTGAACGGACAAGTGTAGTGTACGCTAGCATTTTAGTGGTATAGTTCACCAAGTAAAGGTTTATTTTAATAAATCCAAGTGCTTTTGACACCTTACTAGTTACGATATCGATGCACTTATTCTAAGATAGGTCAGAAGATAAATGAATTCCAAGATATTTAAACAGGGATACTTTTTCAATGGGGACAGCTTGAATTTCATATTGACTCATTTCTGTTTTATGTGCTCTTGTAAATGTCATGGCCTTTGTTTTGGAAGTGTTAATTTGCATTTGCCACTGGTGACAACGAAATGTGAGTTTATTAAGGTCCAACTATAATGTCTCGTTAGCTTGGGTGCTGTCAATTTTTCTATAAATGATGTAGTTGTATGTAAATAATCTGAAACTGGTCCCAGGATTGATCCCTGGGGAACACCAGACTTTACATGTGAAAGTGAAAATGCGTGTCCATTCACATAAATTGATTGGCTGCAGTTGCTCAGAAAATTATTTATTCAGCTTTTTTTCCAAACCAGCGGCTACCTTATCATTATACATAGAGCCATCCAGAGCAAAAAAGAAGCCTTCCTTGTCAGCAACCAAAACATGCAACTTAGCTTACAGATGTGTCTCAGACAGTGTGAACACCGTTATGAGGAGTGACCATGTACGTACAACAAAGGCAAGCTGAAAAAGTCAGTAGACTTTTTTTGTGAAGCTAAGTTGCGTGTTTTGGTTACCTTCATGCTACCTTCGTTTACGTACTATTCCATGAATATAATGCTAAAAAATACTTATGGATTTCATTGCACCATCTCAAGAAAATGAAATGAGAAGAGAGTGTGCTACTCTTGAAATGTCTGCAATAAGTGCATAGCGGAGGACCTTTGCAGCTGCATCGCCAATAATCGCCAAGCTGCATCGCTAACACCTTCCCAAAGGGAACGCTGATGGGATATGAAGCAGCAGTGTTGCGCGCGGATGCTATCGGCGTTTTTGACTCACACCTCATCGGTGTTGCGGGCGCGACGTCGCCATTCGCAAACGCAATCGGCGCTGCTCGCCCTCGCAACGCCAGCGACAGCCAGGTTGGGCCAAATCGCTTCGGTGCATGTTTAGGCGGTCGAAGCAGCTTCGCTTTCTGGCGACCTCTACATTGCAGATAAACGAGACGAAAGAGTGTTCCCTCGATGAGGTCCGAACGTTGCGAGCGTTGGAGTGGGTGAAGCGAGAGAGGGTGACACACGGCGAGCGCGCGGCAGGCGAGGGAGAGATTGACATCACCGCGCACTGCAAGAGAAGGCGCGACCTACTTGGCACCGCCCGAACACCTACGGTGAAGGAAGCGCGGTGTGGTACCTTGGCACGGAGACATGGACGGACAGCGTAAGACAGGCCAGTCAAATAGCTGCTTGGCATCTAAAACGCAACGTGCTACTTGACTCGTCAAGCAGAAGCACCTTGTCATCTTGCAAGAGTTTAGCCGATAGACTCTTGACCAATCGCCTAGAACACTTTCATTTCACTGAGGGTCAAATAATTAGCGGTAGAAACTAGATAATTGGCGGTGCCTCCGCAACAAATGTTCGGAAATATGTTCACGTCACTTGAAGTGTACGTTCCTGGCTACAGCATGAAGGGAACGGTGCTCTCACACCCTTCCATCTTTTCCGCATAGCGAAGGCTGCTCAGGCCCCATGAGATCCGAATAATTAGTCTGGTCTAAGGGCTGCTTACTGAAAAGAGCCGGCATCGCACACGAAAAGCAGCACATTTTCCTGAAATCTCGAGAGAACAAGCGCGGACCAGTCTATGCACCACAACGGCCCCGCACGTACCTCACCAGCATGGCCGCTGCTACGCGCGCCGCTGAGGGTGACGTCACGTGAAAACCATATATAACTGTTTTGCGGAGATGGTGGTCTTGTGCATTCTGTATATAGACACGCTAGGTTTTTTTATCTACAGCCGCCTGTCACATCGACGTCCCCGCTCCCTTCACGCCGTTTCGTACTCCCACTGCCCATTTTCTCTCACTGTCCTCCTTAAGAGGGTTAGTAAAAAGGGACAGCTTGCACCACAGAGAGAGAGAGAGATAGAGAGAGAAATATAAGGGAGGGAGGTTACCTAAATTAATTCCAGTTTGCTACCCTACGTGGGAGAGAGAGGAACGAATGAGAAAAGAAAGAGGAGGAGATACACATTGCACGTAACACACACCGCGCACACATTTCAGTTTCACAGGCGGTCGCGCAGTGACGTTGCCCTCAAGAATTGAAGAGCTCGTGTGGCTTTCTGAGCCGAAGTACTTGAAGGCCATGCTCCCAAGATCTCCAGAGTAAAGGGTCGATCATCCAGCCTCCTTAAAAGGGCCCTATAACGCTTAAAAACATCGGTGCCGACTGCAGAACTCATAGTGGCGCTCACCAGAACTACTGCGAGTGGAAATGACGCCGGAAGGTTGCCGCCATACGATCGGATAAATGTAACGTTAATTGTGATCGTGACATTTAATCAAAATTATAATTATAAAGTATATTTATATTAATAATTGTAATTATAAATATATAAACTATTGGATTTTTTTTTCATTAGCATGATGTCTCACTCAAAGTGAGACATCATGCTAATGATGTCTCACTTTGATGATGATGTCATCATGCTAATGATGTCTCACATCATGCAACCGCTGCTGCACAATTGGCAGCAGCGGTTGCGGTCGCAAACAAGTCGCTAATCTACTGCTACTTTTGTCACAGGACAGTATATGCGGAACTGTCTACGAGCCGAAGCAAGGAAAGGATATCGCCTCTGCACGTGTATCGCCAGCGGACCGTTTCGTCACGACAGTGATTGGTGTGCTGCGTCTGCCCTCTACCGGCCAAGTTCCCGCATATAAGCAAGCATCGCTGGCGCCGAGTCACAATTGGCAGCAGCGGTTGCGGTCGCAAACAAGTCGCTAATCTACTGCTACTTTTGTCACAGGACAGTATATGCGGAACTGTCTACGAGCCGAAGCAAGGAAAGGATATCGCCTCTGCACGTGTATCGCCAGCGGACCGTTTCGTCACGACAGTGATTGGTGTGCTGCGTCTGCCCTCTACCGGCCAAGTTCCCGCATATAAGCAAGCATCGCTGGCGCCGAGTCACAATTGGCAGCAGCGGTTGCGGTCGCAAACAAGTCGCTAATCTACTGCTACTTTTGTCACAGGTTGGTCTTATTTCTCCACCCAACCATACTTCTTTTGTTCCGTGAATACCGTTGCCGCTGCTGCCCAATCGTGTGCTGTTGTACAGAATGCCGACGAACGCTGAGTTGGCAAAAGAAATTGAGTGTTTACGCGCTGAGGTCGCGGCGATGCGTGACAGCCTTAGTATGTTCAACGAGCTTGTCGAGAGTGTTAAGAAGCAGAATTCCGACCTCGCTACTGAAAACAAGGCTTTGAAAGATGAAAATAAGCAACTGACACGAAGGGTTTCTGAACTTGAACAGTACTCCCGACTAAATAATGTAGAAATAAAAGGCGTCCCTGCAACAAAAGGTGAAAGCTGTCTGGCAGTTGTTCAGTCCATGGGTGATGCTGTAGGGTGCAAGATTGCACCTGAGGATCTTGATACTGTGCATCGTGTGCCAGCCAAAAAAGACACGAACATTATCGCGCGCTTCTGCTCCCGAGAAAAAAAGACTGAGTTCTTGAAAAAAGTACGCAAGGCCCGCTTGACGACTGCGGCCCTTGGGTTTTCCCAAAACAATCAGAAGCCCTTATATGCAAATGATCATCTCACACAAGAAAGGAAACGGCTGTTCGCACAGGCACTTGAACTGAAAAAAGCTAAAGGCTGGAAACATCTCTGGACTGATCACTGCATGATTAAGGCCAGAAGGACGGACGACAGCCGCGTCTACCGTATCTCTAGTGCGGGTGACCTTGCTGTGTTGACCTAGCCTACCAGTATTGCTATTTACTGCTTAGTATTTTGAACCTACGCAACAATGTTTTCTTGTCAAGCTCTGAAAAAACATTTCAGTGATAAAAACCCAAAACTATCACTGATACATTTGAATATTCGCAGCCTACGTAAAAACCACAACAGTCTCATTGCATTTCTTTCTTTAATTAATCACAATTTCTCATTTATTTGTTTGTCTGAGACGTGGTTGTCGCCGGACGACAGAAACTTGTATGCGCTATCAGGATACAATGCAGAGTACTGCTATCGTGCTACACCACGGGGCGGTGGATCCGCCGTTTTTATTAAATCGTCATTGTCATACAAACGCCGCAATGACCTTGCGTTTTCTAATATGTTCTGTGAATCTGTATGGATAGAATTTGACAAGAGTGTTTTCTCAGTCGATGGCCGGAACACAGTATTAGGGTGCATTTATCGTTCGCCAGCATCTTCACAGTCTGAGTTCTGTTTTCAGTTCGATAAGTTGTTGCACACTATTACGAACGAAAACAAAAATATCATCATCTGTGGAGACATCAACGTCAACATTATCGACCCTACTAATCAGTCATGTTCTGATTATCTCGGGTGTTTACATGGCTACGGTTTTGAATCTTTAATAACCACTCCCACCAGATGTGACATAGCAGGATCTAATACGTTAATTGACCACATATTAACCAATTTTGCTACAGACAATACAGAAGGAGTCATTGAGCACAGCATAACGGATCATTACCCTATATTCCTGACTTTGGGCACAGAAAATTACAAGTGTAAGGAAAACAAAGAGAGGATATCTTTTAATTCTCAAAAATTCGTATCTATGGTACAATCAATTGACTGGACCGTCGTAATAAGTGAATCCTGCGCTGAAAAGGCTTATCAGCTATTTTTGACTACAGTTACACAATGCATTAACGAATGCACGACGGTACATATCACAGCTCGTCATTTTAGTAATCCCAGAAAACCTTGGGTTACAAGGGCGCTACTTCGTTGTATCTTGAAGAAAAACCAACTTCACAAAAGAGTGACTTGTGAGCCATTTAACTCTGAACTTAAAATTCGTTTCAAGAAATATTCCAACACGCTTGCAGCCGCACTTAAATGTACAAAACGAGAATACTTTCAGAAAAAAATTTTGGATAATGGCAATGATACGAGGCGCAACTGGCAGGTCATAAACGAATTCTTAAATAATAAATGTCGTGAGCAGATAACGAAAATTAGAACTGAAACAGAAACATACAGCCATCCAACTGATATCGCCAATGCGTTCAGTGAGTATTTTAGCAGTACCTGTGAATCTCTGAGAAATCCCCCATTACCAACATTACCTCGCCAGCCTTATTCTTTCTTCTTGCGACCAACGAGTGCAGAGGAAGTTCTTCGTGTTATAACTTCGCTCAGGTCCACGGGACCTGGTCTTGACTCTGTTCATCCATCCCACATCAAGTTAGTCTCTAGTGAGCTATCTCCTGTCATTGCAGATTTTGTTAACAAGATGTTTAAAGCAGGCATATTTCCCGATTCCCTAAAAGTTGGTAGAATAACACCTGTTCACAAAAAAGGTGATCGCGAACTTCTGAGTAATTATAGGCCCATTTGTATTCTTCCATTTTTCAGCAAAATAATCGAGCGTCTTATGCATACAAGATTAATATCCTACCTGACAAAGTTTAATCTGTTGACATCTAAACAGTACGGCTTTCGGCCTGGCTATTCCACTGAGCTTGCGCTTCTAACCCTCACCGATAAAATAAAAGGGGCAATCGACCAAGGCTTCGTAGTTGGTGGCGTATTCATAGATTTAACGAAAGCTTTTGACACAATTAATCACAAAATTCTTATACATAAACTTGAATCGTATGGCATAACTGGCCCTGCACTTCAATTTATATCTAGTTATCTCTGCAATCGCACTCAAGTTGTTCAGATTGACGGTAAAGTTTCAGCAGCTAAGAAAGTAAATCAAGGTGTTCCTCAGGGCTCGATCCTTGGCCCGCTGCTCTTTTTGCTATTTATTAATGATCTACCTAATGTTTTGACCGCTACAGATTGTATCTTATATGCAGATGACACGACCATTTTTACTTATGCTAACAATGTCGATGAGCTACAACGAAACATTAACGTGGATCTACATAATATAAGTTCCTGGTGTCGAATGAACATGTTAAGAATTAATCCATCAAAAACCGTTTTTATAGTTTTTCATTCCTTCCCGACTGTACTTTCAAAATCTATATCTGTGCGTCTGGACGATAATTTAATTCCCATGTCCGACAGTACAACGTTTCTCGGTGTAGTTCTTGACCGGCATATGAAATTCAATCTTCATGCGCAATCACTCATTCGCAAGATAACCTTTGGAATACGCGCCATAATCAAAACTCGTTCATATTTTCAGCCACACATAATCCACTCCCTTTATCACGCACATATTCACAGCCATTTATCTTATTGCATATCAGCCTGGGGTAACACATATTTGACCCACCTCAACCAAATATTGTCCTTACGTTTTGTATTATAACTTGCGCTTGTTTGTTCTTCAGAGTTTTCTTTTTTGCCTTGCTAAACATATATGTATTTTCTACTTTCGTTTTTTCGCACTGTGCTTTTTTTTTCTTACTGAAGATACCGTAACAACTGAATGTTGTATATTTTGTTTCTTCTCCCGTTAACATCATGTATGGGAGCCCCCCTGACAGTTTCCAACTTTGGGGCTCCTTGTGTGTATTACCAATCCTGTACGCACTTTTCTGTAAACTGACATCGTTGTTGAATAAACTTGACTTGACTTGAAACTTGACTTGACTTGACAGAATAAAGCTCTCCGACTTTTCCAGCTTGAAAACTGCAAAGCTAGTCAAAAATGCACCGAACGCCACGTGCTGGAAAAAACGCGCCAGCGACGCTCCGGGCGCCGTAGTTTGATGAAACTAAAGGAAAAAAAATCTAAGAGCGTTGATACATATACGCCATTGCAAAAAGAAAGATCAATAAAGCTAGAAAACATTACAGAAGCGTTCGTGAGATGGCTGGTTTCGCACGTGTCGTTCCGTCTTCAAGTACCACATTGTTTGTTACCATCGCAGCGGCGTCTTCAATATGCTGGACGTAACAGGCAATATGTCATGCGAGCTTCCTGTACAACAGGGCTTTCAGATCACTTCAATGGGCAGCCTTCCGACGTCAGAGGGCGATGGAAACACGGTAAGCTGAGCCCGTGAAAATCGACTTGAGGCTAAGCATCCATTTCTTTGTATTTTGATATCTCTAGGCTGAATAACTTTGCACAGCGTGGCCTTATCTTTGCCGCTCTGGCAGCACTTATCCCTTAAATCGTCAGTGTACGCAACCAGCTCGAAAAACATGTAAAACTACGAAGTCGCGAAAAGTGTTAAAGGGCCCCTTTAAGGCGCACTGGAAAGTCCATAAATATTCTTCAAAGTCTGGACAATGGCACAGGAGGTGGTCGAGAGCTTCTACACAATGACAGTTATCTCAGTTGGAGGAGTCAGCCATACCAATGCAATGACTGGATGAGTTGGTGAAGGCAACGCCTACCGACAACCGACACAGCATTGTAGCATCCCGTCGAGAAGACTTTGATGGCAGCCATAATTGGAGTAATAAAGCGAGGTGCTGTGGGCGTCGAGTGGTGTTCAGTAGAAGATTACAATGCATAAGTGTGGTATTATGCGCGATGCGACGAACTTCTTTTGGGGCATCAACCCTTGACAGAGATATGAGCAGTGTCGGCGTTCTGTCGTGGGCACACCGGCCAGCGTTGTCGGCGAGGTGGTTACCACTAATCCCACAGTGCCCAGGCAGCCATTGAAAGATTATGTCATGTCCTTTGTTATTGGCGCGATGACAGATTTCATTGATTTGAGGTACTGTCTGATGGTAGTTCCCGCGTCGTAGACTTCGCATACATTGGAGGGCCACCTTGGAGTCGCAGAAGATAGCCCACTTAGCAGGGGATTCTCGCATAACAAACCTATTTGCGGCTGGAAGGGCGGCGAGCTCGGAGCCCGTAGATGTGGCGTGTGAAGTTCTGAACTTGACGGTGACTGAGCGAGATGGAATCGCAAAAGCGCCCATCGAACTTCCCGAGATTGAGCCGCCCATACAAATAGGAGTTCGGTTTGCATATGATGTATGCAAAAGGTTCAATGAAATATGCTTGAGGACTGCAGGTGACAGGCTAGCCTTTTTGTATATTCCCGGCACTTCAAGGTGTACAGGAGGTGTACAGAGTGGTACAGAATGTAGGCACACCTGCGTCAGGGTGTGCTCATGCCCTTGATAGTTATATACCTAAACACACGACGGGCCCACAATTGGTTGTTAATGAGACAAAGACTGCCTTCGTAGGCCGCCTTGCTCCTTCCTTCGCGTGCCTCATAACGCGATCATCCAAGGTCACCTTGGATAGCCTCGACAGCTACACGTCCATAACACGCCAACGCCAGTCGCCCGACCTCACGCTGGCTATGGTTTCTGGAATAGGGTGAAATGAGAACCGATCCGGGTTAGATATATTGTCACACCAGAAAGAGCTGATTGCCGGAAAACCTATAATTGAAAATCTTTTTTTTTCTTTTTTGAAAACAGTGCATACAGATAGACATATGACCAGTGCACCCACGAGATTCTCGTTTGTGGCCACTCGTCGACTCTGGCTTCCTTGCGTACAACGCCACCGACACCAAAATAAGTAATTGACAACAAGCATTCGCTAAAGAAACAAATGTTGGACATGTGAATACTGCTGAAAGATATATTTTATTTCAAGAAGATATCCCTTCTTGACCAAAGCGTAACAACTACTGGTAAAGTACTTTGTGCAGTTCCACAAAATAAGCCACCTGTCCTTTTTTAGCGCAGGCAGGCTTGGCGTGCCAGTCGCAGATATTGGTGTTTTGAGTGCCTGCAAACATGTGAAAGAAGGTTACAAAGTGTTGCTTTTTTGTCGCTGATTACGTTGAGGTTTTTCATTCTGTTCGTTGTAAAAAAATTTTTCACGTTCACAAGAAGTACAAGTGGCTCACGCAGTCATGGCAAAGTTGGATATAAGCGCTAGCATTGACACCAAGCTTGATGACTACGTTAAACACCTAGGTTTACTTTTCACATATGAATCATAAGATAAAGTGGAATCGTTTATTTCGGCAGTCATCGCCATAGATATATGAGCGCATGTGGTGGACTGACGAACACTCCTATCATAATGATGCCACCTCATCAATAACGAGCAGTCTATGTAAAATCATGCTTGGTATATATTTTATATGTTCCTTCTTGGTGGATAATAACACGACTGTTTGGAATTGCATTGCAGAAAATTTTGCATACGGATAGCGCATTTACAGCATCATTTGATAAAACGTCGAGTGTGTTTAAAAAATAGAATGACATGCCCGATCCTTCCGTGATACAAATCAGTACAACACGAAAGTGAAACGTGTCTCCACAGATGCAGCGGAGCATTTATTATGCATTCATATACGAGACTTTGTAAAATGTATATTGTTGTTTGCCTGTTATAGCATCGTTAAACGTGGAGTCAACATCTGCAACGCCCTTCACAGCCACAAAGTAACAACAGCTACAGTTGTGGATTCGCGCTTGTCCAGTCTATACCTGCGCATTCTTTTCGGAAGTCCTTTGTGTTGAAGGAGTGCACTGAAAGTGTCGAGCTGTCACAGTTGTTAGCTCATACTCTTCTTGTGTGCGTGAGTGTGGACATGTGCTGCTATCACATTCAACCCCTCCCCCTTGAAAGCGTCAGTCTCTTTGTTTTTTTTTGTCCTGTTGCATTGCGCTACAATTTTTCCTGTAGAGATGAAACGATATTTTTAATGCTTGTGGCGCTTTAAGCTAGAAAATTTCAATTTTTTAAACGGTCATATTCTATCTGCATATAACATACCTGCTACTTCTTTTACGCCATAGCAATGCATCCGGTCAGCGCTCCCAGCCCAGCTGTTCCTAATCCAGCTGCCACCACCGGCACAAACGGAGAAGCTGCCGCAGCAGCCGGCAGCAATATCCCAGCTGCAATGCATGTCGCCACCATGGGCCCTTGGTCATCATTGGAGGTAGGTGTTTCCGTCTTTTCTTGCGAGGAATCTGTTTGTGCTGGTTTTCCTTCGGACATCCTTGCCCCTTCAATCTTGAAAAATACATGGAAACAAAGAGGGAGACTAGTATAAGGGTACGAACGCTCTTACGAGTCGACGAGCACTAACAAAATTGCCAAGTAAACTCGCGAGATTAATATTATTTTTGAAGCAATGCACTCAAATGCGTGGAGTCACCGATGATCATGGTGCAGCGAACTTGGTTAAAGTGGCATTGTAAGATACATAATATTTTCACCACAGAAATGCAGTAAAGTTTCAGGTACTAATTCAGACCATGCAGTAAAATTATAATTAAATTTGTTTTTACCTTTTGTAGGATAAGCAAGGCTGCATATTTTCGACAATTTTCAGTGTACCACAAGTAGTTCAAAATTGTTTCATTGTCTGTTATTATAGTGATGGATAATATATTATTTGCATGTCATTGAGCAGTTTAGCTTTTTATTTTAACGATTATAATTTTAGATAAACAAATATGTTTTCATATGTCCTCCCTCTTTCATGAGATTGGCAGTATTGTTAAAGAAGTAAATCAATGCACTATTTATCTGTAGGCATTTTCGCTTGAAGTTCTCAATCGTAAACATTTTCACATTTGGAGTTTTTCTATGTAAAAAACTTATTTTTACATTAATCATTTTGTGAAATTTACTGTTCTCAGATTTAAAGTGATAATTCATATACGTCTGAAAATTTAATAATATAGCTGCGATGCAAATATTAAGCTGATATGCAAGAGGAAGAAATCTATAAATAAACCAATACATTATAGTCGTGTTTCTCCAACAGGTGTAAATAATTGAGGTGAACAACTCGTGTATAGATACTTGTCAAATTTTTTTGTTGTCGAAAAACAATAACTGGTGCAGTTACAATATTGTTAAAGTATTCAACTTCGTACTCCTAGACTTGGAGAGCAAACTTTACACTTAAAGCGCTCATTTCAGGTACATGTACCACCGTGTGGTTATATACCTAGGCAGAAAATTCACGGCGCTGAGGTTTTAGTGATCGTTTCCTTGCTGATTCTCTCATCGTTCCGCTTAGCGCATCGTGGTAAAGTGTTAGCGAGATGGTAGCGAGAGGCGGATTCCGTTTACCCTTCATTATGACCACTTTGTGGTTATAGTGATGTGAAGCGACATAGTTCTCGGATCGAATACAGGGTGAAATTGGCCAAAACTAGATCGATGCAGGTTCCCCAGTCATCGTTGTCTGCAGATGATCGAATGATAAGCACCTTACAGTATATCTAGATGTCGCATGTTGAATGAGCCATTTATCCTCCATGAGGTCTACGTTGAAATCCCCCGGCAGTGTAAAGGGTGCGTTCTTACATTTGGTTCATTATTGACCCCTGCACCGCCTCAGGACCCGCTTGCCGGCGCTTCCGTCTAGATTCTGCTTCGCGGGCCTTCGCCGCCTCCGCGCTCGCTTGCCGACGAGCCTGTGTCACTTCGGCTGCTCGAGCTCTCATCTCCTGGTCGGCACGACGCTGGCCTCTCACTTTGACTTCTCGAACCCTAAGCTCTGACTCGGTTCTTGGCGAGCCCGTGCTGCAACTGCTTTGTGAGCCCACCGCTCCGACACCTCGTCTTTATAATATTGAAGCAAACAGACTGATGACTGACGAAAGTACTATATAGTAGAAAAAAACAGCGTGCCGAGATCGAACGCGGTTCGTAGTTTTGGCCCTCCATCGGTGTCCTATCAAGCTAGAGGGCGCGCCGGAGTTGGGCGTATGCTGCAGAGCCATCGAGAGGTTCCTATTGGAACTAGACGCGAGAGAGCAGCTGCGCACCTAGTGAATGCTCCGAGTAATAGCGACTGGCTATGGCGATGGGGAAGGGGGGGAGAGGACAACCCTCGATCATGAGGAGCTTCACCCCCCCCTCCAATTCAACGAGTGTAAACAATGACCTGAGCTCTAATACCCAAAATTTTTACTTTTTAAAGAAATGTTATGGTGGACGAGCTTACAATAAGAGTAATAAAACACTATTTCGACTAGCAGTAAGTGAGGTAAATTATAATAATGTTACGCGGAAGCGGCAACGTGTGAACGAAGGAATAGGAGAATGAAGTGCTCTGTCCTGGAAGCAGCTCGGTGTCTGCGCGACCCTTGAACCGACCTTGAGCAGCAACCGGAAGAGAGTACACTGACACCGCTCACACACCGGCAGCCACCGTTGGACATGGCGCGAGCAATAGAAGCTTGCTGGCCAAATTTCTGAAACAAAGGCACCGAACCAGGCAACCAGCTTCGCTGGGGGGCAATGAAGTATAGCGACGTGGATTTATTTGCCCTTGATCTCTTCTTTGTTTCTGCACTTTTTGATGTGACGAAGCGAGTGGGTGTCACTCAAGCTCGCACAGCTCACTCGTTTTAGATATTTATTTATTTATTTGTACATACTGCAGGCCCTAATCGGGCCCATGCAGGAGGGGATACATAGAGGTACTATGAGACGTAATAACGCTCCATAAAAAGAAAGAAAGATATCACCCGCATCAGGGCTTCGAAATATTATTTGGAATATGTGAAGATGTGTGTGATGTTTTTTTGGGGGTACAATAATTTTGTATACGATACATTGTAACAGACAAACAATGAACTGTATGATAACCCTGGCGGGCGACAAGCAAAGTCCCTTTGCGAGGGACTAGCCACCGCTGGCAGCTACTACGTCGGAACAGGTAGGCCGTGCCTAACCGAGGCTCCGTGGGCTCTCTGAACGGCCCTTAGCTCAGTGGCGAGGCCGGAGCTCTTGAGCGCTTCTTCCCACTCCGCTTTCGGGGTGTGACAACTGTTGTCCCGCAACGAGGGACACCACCACAGTTCTCGCTCCGAAGTGCAGAATGGATCTCCGCAATTCCAATAACCGGCCTCGTAGAAGTTCGCGTACTTGCTGACCCTGGCTAGGCTAGAATAGAACCCATTTTGCAACATGCAAAGGGCGGAAGACTGAGACCAGGAGAGCTTGGCGTGTGGCGGGAAATAGACCCTCCTGCTGAGCTAATAGCACTTCGTCACCTCGTTCAATGTGATGACCTGGAATTTTTCATGCAAACAATGGCCCCCAAGTTGCCAATTGAAATGTGAATTAATAATGTCTTGTTATTAGGGCATTCAACATCGCTTAGGCACTGCGGAAGAACTTCATGCGCGAAACGACAACGTTCATAAAACTGTAGTTTTCTGAATTCAATATAGTACTGTTTACGAACTGACAGTGCGTCTCCTTCACTCATAAGCGCGACCCATGCCTGTTTCATTATACATTAGACACCATCAGGCTAACGCGAGTAACTGAGTATAAATACCTAGGTGTTTAAATTTAATCGAATCTTACTTGGACTAAGCAGGTTGAATATGTCACAGCGAGATCCTGCAGAATGTTAAACTTTGTTAAACGCAACTTCTGGTTAGCACCTCCCGGAATCAGAGAACTACTCTACTTTTCGAATGTCCGACCTCTCTCAGAGTACGCCTCTGTTGCATGGGACCCACAAACAAGAACTTTGTCTAATATGCTTGAGAAAGCGCACAGCTCGTTTTGTGACTAGTAACTACAACTTAAGTGTCAGTGTCACTGTTCTTAAATATAGGTTAGGGTGGGATTTGTTGGTGTTACGTAGGAAACACTTGAGATTAGAAATGCTATTCAAAGTACTTCATGGGTTGATCAAAATAGATAAAGAATCTTACTTTTCACCTCCCCATTTTTTCTCTAAGAGAACTGACCACCCCCTAAAACTAGGAGAAACTTTTTCCAGAACAAACATTTATCAAAACTCTGTATTTCCGCTTACAATCTCCCAGTGGAATCGGCTCTTACAGGAGGCTGCAGACTGCCGCACTGAAACATTTTTCACGGACATATTGCTACTTTCATAGCTGCATTTTTGTGATCTGTTTTTGTGACCATCTTGTTATGAATACTTCTTTTTGTGTAAGCGCAGTTTACATTACGTATTTTTCCTTTGCAATAATTCCCTAGGGCACTGCAGGTATTTTTTGATAATTAAAACTAGTATAGGTGCTGTGTGTTAACATAAATAGTCAAATTAAGGCAAATGTAGGCTGACAGACAGACTTGATGTTCTTGTTGCCACCTCCAATTGATTAATTTCGTCTTTCTTAAAAAAGTGCGGTCAGGTGCTTACGTATTTTTCATTGAAAGAAGAGGTTCCACCCAGTAGGTACAATCTTTTTGTGAAGACTATATGGTTGTGCGTCTGCGTACACCAACGTCTATGCGTTCACAATTAAGATAGCTGAAAGAGCAGCCTGTGACCACTGCGGCAATGAAGAAACAATTGGACTTTTTTTGCTACTGCTTTTGCATAGACACAGCGACTGCCTTTACGCAAGGCGTTCACCGACTTATAGATAACCAACTTCGGTCGGAAGAAGAAAATGTACGCCATCACTATCAAACTGACCTTGCCGGAGGAGGCCCTGCAAACGCTACTGCGCCCCTTGCGATGGACCGCCGTTAATCAGAACCGGCTTTCTGTGCGTTTTGTTCCTTTTTTTTTGTTCAGTGTGTGAGTTTATATTGCAGCAAAGCTGCATACCCCAACTCCGCAACAGGTTTGTTACGGAGGGTAAAAACGAACAAACAAAATAAAGCGCCGTATCCGGATGCTCCGTTTCAAGGGCGCAGATTTTAAATTCCGTAGATAATCCCAAAGCCATTCCTGGTGTGCGTGTAGCGACGAAGGTACTGGCCGGATTTGATGAATCCTTGAAGCTCTGGCACAAATTGATGCTGTGGTGCAACTCTGCCAGCTCCGTATGTCGGAAGTATTTCACCTCTATACAGTTGGTTACGGTGAGTCTGCGACTTTCAAAACCAAAATTTATTTTTGTCGGCCGGCTTCTATATCGAACGACAAACAGAAGTTGCTGTAAGGGCGTGGCTTCAGTTTCCTGCCCATAGTGAACTGTTGTCATTGGAGTGTTTAGCGTAAGTTAAATTTGTAGCTTAGAGTGTTTCACGCGATAAATACCAGAAATAAGAAAGCGTTGCGACGTCATACAGTCACCATAGAAATGATGAAGGTACATGTGTTTCTATAGTTGTGCTTGGGACTTTAACACACTTGTGACTTTGTTTATTGTGTTTTCTCTCTTGTTTCAGCTTGTCGAGTTCTGAAGAAGCCGGTCTTTCGTAAAGCGGCTTATTCGGAACCTCACGAACCGATTCAAAATGACCAGGCACATTTTAATGGCGGTGAAATAGTGTACTGTGCAATGCCAGTGCGCTTGTAGAAATGCTAGACTGTCGAACTCTCTGGAATCTTACACTACGGTGGCATCACTTGCATTCATATATCACGTATTTGGTATGTAAAACCCCGGATATGATAATAAAAATAGTCCTTTAACATTTCTACTTTTAAAAACCGAATATCGTGTTTCTGGTATAAAACCGTCTCACATGATTGTGTTGCTGACTCTTAATTGAGCTAAACTGAAACAAACGACATTTTGAATTGATGGGCATTGCGAATTGAGGAATTAAGCTTTCCGATAAGCGCATTCTATATGATAAAAGATTTTAGCACATCTCATGCATTGTTGAAGTAAAAGCCCTTTCCCCTCTGTTTTTTGAGTGAGGAGAGGATGTCGTTTACCGTCATCTTGTCAGCAGTTGCGCGTAATGTGCAGTGGCCATTTTTATAGAATGAAATAACAGCACACTCCTGTTAGGATACATTTTCTAGCAAAAACTTTAAAGAGAAAGTTTTTGAATATGTGTAAAAATGCGTGGTTTGACCAAAACTCCAAAAGCTCGATTTAGATCATATTGATCCACTAATTGAAATAGAAATTCAGTTATCCTTTGACAGAAGTGTGCATTCATCAAGAAAAATTAAGCACTGCCTACAACAAGCTTTTCTGACACAGAAATGGCCGCGCTGAATATTGTGATTGTTATTGCGGATTTGTAGATGAAGACACACATTACCTCCTGCTAGAATGACCACAACACGAAACACCAAGACACCGACTTAGATCATCCCTAATTAATATAGATCTCTAATGACCGACGTGGACGCCGCAGCAGCTTTTGCAAGAATGCTTAATTGCACAAACTATAGGAGTATATGTTGGTACGGTGCGTTGCTTTATCGATTCACTTGGTGGTACTAGTTCGAACACAAGACATGCACAGTACACACTGTTTCACTTCATTCATGCTGTTATCACAAGATCACAGGCCATTCACCTTAAAGAAACTTTTGGGCCCGTGGCCAATTTACAGAAGCGCGCCGTAAAGGAGTTGAGAGGTTTTTTCAAGACATTGGCATTATTGGCCGATATTAGTGAAATCACGTCTTTTTCTTTTTTTACGTGATAGCGCACATTTACGCGACTGTTGACTGCTTTGTTGACGTTTATGTGAGTGCTGACTGTATGCAGTGAGTGCTCTTCAATTTGTTAACATCACCGTATATGCACATATATGTGATTGTTAAATACTTGCTTCGAAACATCGTATCATTACTGTTCCTAACCATGTGCTGTGGACTTCTTACGCTTGGAAACTTGGACCCTATGAGAACTCTGTTAAGAGATAGATACTTAAAAAATAAGAAGCAGCTGGTACCTTATTTGTGTGCCAACCGCTCGATACATCAAGACAATAAAAAGTTTGACAGATTTCACGTACCAGGGAATAGATGGATGGATTGATTGATATGTGGGATTTAACGCCCCAAAAATACCATAGAATTATGAGAGAAGCCGCAGTGGATAGCTCCGGAAATTTTGACCACCTGGGGTTCTTTAACGTGCACATAATTTGAGCACACGAACTTACAGCATTTTCGCCTTTACCGAAAATGCAGCCGCCACAGCCGGGATTCAATCCCGCCACCAGCGGGTCAACAGCCGAGTACCTTAGCCACTAGACCACCGTGGTGGGGCCTACCCAAAAATCGACGCAATGCGAAGCATGCGGAGGTAAAATGAGCGTGTTGGAATTTTTTTCTGAGCGAAATGTCATGAATTGGTGCTAAATATATGTACAAATGTTGCACACACAGACATATGTCAAAGAGTTGCAGATGTTTATATAACCAGTTGTTCGCACTTGCGCAACGATGCCAACTGGAACATGCGTATTAGCAACATCAGAAGCTGATATAAGCGCTGATGCTCGCGAGGATGCTGGCCCTGGACACTGCTACATTAATCAACTTCAGCGCATGACACCTAACCACAAATGACGTTAACCCGACGTGATGGCTGTATCAAAGGAGTACATATGTAATGCTTATAAAACTGGGTAGGCAGCACTGCAACCGCTACGGACGTTTCACGAAGATTAGCGTCTGTTTGAAAAGTAGTTCCGAGACCTGGCGTTTTTCTGTGGTAGAATGCTTGACTGCCAAGCAGAGTGCTTGGGTTTGATTCCTCCTGTGACCCTGAAATTTATTTGCATTCGTTGGGGGGTCAACGCTGCCTACGTCAGGTTTTTCTTAACACTCACATTTATTCTATGCATTCGTTGGGTTGACGCCACCGATTCATTCACAAAACTTTATTTGTGTCTTGAAGCCCGGTCTTTTCAGACCGAGGCGGGCAGCGTCCACGTTGGTACCGGCACCGATGTCGGGCATTACTTAACGCTCACGCATAAAAATTGCTAATGTGTGTTCTCATTGTTCCTGATCAGATACTAAGTGTCAGTCACCTGTGGCGCATTTCCACATACCAGCGGCACATACCCACCCATGGGTATGTGCCACTGTCTGCAGTGTAGTGTTTGAAGACGTACACGATGGGATTGCGACTTTATTCATGTCTTGAACTGTAACACGTAATATTCGTCAAACCATCACCCTCCAATGCTAATTTTGGTTCACGTCAAGTTAAGGCAGTGACCACGAAAGCACCCAATCGTAAACGTCCAGATAGATAGATACGCTCGAAGTCGCCGAAGTTCGCTAAGATATGCTTCGCATATAAATAAAAGAAAATCACGATATAAACTCACAATATACTGGCTGAAGAAACATCGCAGTGCTTGCATCAAGAGAGGGTTTGACTGCAGATCTTGACCACCTGCTTCTGTATATTTGTACTAACCATGAATAAAAGCAACGGGAAACGCTTTTGATACCGTGGGCCTTCTACCAGCCGGGCAATCCAATGTGAATCATAAAGGTAATCAATGGACATATATGCATTGATGGCTATCACGCAAACTTTGAAGGTATAAGAGCAATAAAATATGAGTTCCTTTTGAAGGCTGAATATTTCTTTTTTAAAGAATTCCTTATGCACACCAGTTTTGTACAATGTTTCATGCGATTCTATTTTTCACTTTTTCTTTAACGTGACGTTTGGTTTGGGTAGACATTCTTGTAAAATTTCAAATGCTGTGTTCGACAGTGTGTGCTCAGGAAAATCAAACAATGCCCCTACGCTATCACTGGTTTTTTAAACGTGAGAATACTTTTACTGGCAGTGTGCTCCATTCAGTAGAAGTGCTTTACTCTGGCTCCACCAACGCAGGTAAAAAGTATGTGCCTTTCTTTTTTTCGTTCGATATTTTTTCTGCGATTAATTGCAGACCAGTTGCTACGCGCATGATTAGCCCAGCCAAGTGTCACCTATCAAGGGAAGCGAGGATATTCCATAGTCTTTATTTCTTTGATCGACTAATCGTTTCCACTTTTTCAGCGGCTTTATTACGCAGTGTAAAAATATGCGCACAAAGTGATGCGAACTTTCCCGAAGGATGTCATGCGGCCTGCCCCTCTGAGCACACACGCTGCAGCTTGTAATGAATTTCGGATATGTCTGCTTAACGCATGATAGTTGCCGGGTTTGTGGCGTGTATGCTTCTTCCACGAAGTCCAAAAAGTGGGCGTAGTGTACTAAAAAGCAGATAGCCAAACAGAAACGTGCGCATCTTATACAAAACTTGCCGTAGTGCAAATCGCAAAGTGAATCGACAACATCATGTTCCACAAGCTTTAGACTGTACATAGACAACTTTATCATCATCATCATCAGAATGACTACGTCCACTGCAGGACAAAGGCCTCTCCCATGTTCCGCCAGTTAACCCGGTCCTGTGACAACTTAGCGTTACGGAATATGTCTAAAACAGGACGATATTGCAGGCGTTGTGGAATCCGTAACGTATCTTTTTGGGCGTGTGGGTTCTTAGTAATAGGGAGATGGAACGAGCGAAAAACGACACGAAGACAGCGAAAAAGAAGAACCACTGGACTTACAACTGAATGTTAAATTGAAGAGTTCCACACACCCGAACACATGAATCAGCAGCGCATGCATAAGGAGGCGATTTGGATTTGAAAATTAAGATTAAGCAAGAGCACACATGCTGGCTGTATTCGCCTGGGTCAGTTAAGCCCATTCTTAATTTCCATTCCTGTCACTCAACGTTAGTCAGGAATGGTGTCACGTCTTCATGTCTGGAATCTACCTCGTTCAAATCGCGCCAGCATCAAACGTCGGAGGCTTTTGATGGCCAGCTCGCTAGGTTTAGGTCATCAGAGTTTCCAGAAGGGAAGCTGAGACTTCTCAGCGAAAGATGTATAAATAAACCCAAACAGGGCAGTAGTGACACGGTGAGAATCGATAAGGGTGTGCCTTTCACATGCATTCCATATCTTTCTGCCTTCTCCCACCGTGTATCGAGCAGGTGAGAAACAGATCTGGTGTTAAAACAGTTTTTTTTTGTCCAGGAATAAGTTGGGTCGAGCCTGCGCAGCGGTGAATCGAAAAATTGAAGGCAAAGAAAAAAAAGGATGATTCCACGTAAATTCGAAATCCATGATATCGGATGTAAGAATAAGGAAGGTAGATATGTCAATTTGAAATCAGCACACCGTTATGAGGTGGACGTTAACTATGCCGTACATGACTTCAATGTCATGAATATTATTTCTAACGTGTCATTTACTTTCATATATTCACGTAACGAGATACCAAGTTTTGTATATTTTGAACTAGCAAAACTGCTGCGAGCGCACTATGAGCGTATAGCATGCAGTCGTGTTTTACACGACACCAATGTCATGATTAACATGTTTGAACATCACGTAATACTAAATTTGGTATACGTGGAACTAGTGAAGCGGCCGCCAGCATGCCATGAGCGTAGCAGGTAGTCATGCTTTACGTGACACGCATATCATGATTATCATGTTTGGACATGACATTGACCTTCGTCGTTCATTGACGTCACGTAATACCAAATTAGATATATGTGAAGCTATCGAAACGGCCGTGAGCGCATCATGAGCGCGGTATGTCGTCATGTTCTTACATGACACGCATGCCATAATTATCATGTTTGTATCAGTCATATGCCTTCGTCATCCATAAAAGTCACGTAACGCCAAAATTGATATATGTGAAGCTAGCGAAATAAACACGAGCGCACTATGAGTGTAGCATGTAGTCATGTTTTGCATAAAATGCCTTTAATGATTATCATGTCTGGACGTGTCATTGAGTTTCGTCATGCGTTCGCATGACGTAATACCAAGTTTGGTATATGTGAAGCAAGCGAAAGGCCCGCGAGTGCATCATTAGCGTGGTATGTTCTCATGTACTTACATGACATGCATCTCATAATTATCATGTTTGCACCAGTCATATGCATTCGTCATCAATTGACGTCACGTAACGCCAAATTTGGTATATGTGCTGCTAGCTAAACGGCCGCGAGCGTATCATGAGTGCGACATGTAGTGGTGTTATTGCATGACACGCATCTCATGTTTGTCATGTTTGCACCAGTCACACACCTTTGACATTCATTCACGAAACGTAATACCAAGTTTGGTATATGTGAAGCTTGCGAAATGGCCACGAGCGCATCATAAGTGTAGCATGTAGTCATGTTGTTACAAAAGACGCGTCTCATGGTTATCATGTTTGCACCAGTCACTTAGCTTCATGATTCATTCACGACCCATAATACCAAATTTGGTATGTGAAGCTAGTGAAATGGCCGCAAGCATATCATGAGCGTGTCATGTAGTCATGTTCTAACAAGAGTGGCATCTCATTATTATCGTGTTTGGACGTGCCATTTACCTTCGTCGTCCATTCAGGTCACGTAATACCAAATTTGGTATATGAGGAAGTAGCGAAATCGCACTATGAGCGTAGCATGTAGTCATGTTATTAAATGACACGCATGCCATGATGATCACGTTAGGACGGGTCATTTACCTTCGCCGTCCATTCGCGTATATATGACGTGAGCGAAACGACCTCGAGCGCATCATGAGTGTGCCATGTAGCCACGTTGTGACATGACAGGAGTCTCATGATTATCATTTGCACTAGTCATATACCTTCGTCATCCATTCACGTCCCCTAATACCAAATTTGCTATATGCGAAGCTGACCCGCTGCGGTGTTGTAATGAATAAGGCACTCGGCAGCAGTCCCACAGATCGCGGTATTGAATTTCGGCTGCGGCGGCTGCATTTCCAATGGAGGCGAAAATGCTGCAGGTCCATGTGCTCAAGTTTGGGTGCACGTTAAACAACCCCACGTGGTCCAAATTTCCAGAGTGCTTCACTACGGCGTCTCTCATAATCATATGGTGGTTTTGGGACGACCCCACAAATAAATCTTGAATCTGTATAGGTGAAGCTAGTGAAACGACCGCGAGCGCACAATGACATGGCGTGTAGTCATGACTCATGACTTACATAACATGCATGTGATGATTTCCACGTTAGGATCTGTATTTTTTGTTCGCCATGCAGCCATGTCATATACCAGTGCTATGTGAACGAAACCACCACATGGGTAGCAAGATCATGAAATGTAAATCATGAGATTCTAGACATATATGTCAAGATTTTTATGTTATGACTAGTCACTTATGCTCGTCATACAGCGATGTTATGCTATACCAATCTTTGTATTGATACCAGCACCGAAACGGTCAAGAAAGGAAGAGAAATGGGAGGAAAAGAACGGCAGGGAGGTAACCAGCCTATAGGCAGCCGGTTTGCTACCCTGCGCATGGCAGGGGGAGGGGGAGATGAAAGATAGAGAGCAGAGAGGGAAGAGAGATAAACACAGCACATTCAGCAGCACACGCGCGCACACTCAGTCATAGTCCAGTCTTGTCTTCCGTGGTGTGTGACATTGCTGTCACAGCCACTTGTTCTAGTCCGTGTCGCGTAGGAATTTCAACAGAGCTTTTGTCGCCATCTGTTGCGATGTTTTCTCTCGGGCACTTGACAAAATAGTGTCCACAGACATTTGGCAGTTGTCGATGCATGCAAGAACGGACGCCAGTGACTGTCTCTGGATGTCATACAACGGATAGTCGCACAGCATGTGGTGTGGCGTCTCTTCACAATGACAGGAATTGGAGAGAGCGTTTTTCGGCCATTCTTATGACAAAGTAGTAAGATTTTGTAAATGCCACTCCTAGCCATAAGTGATGAAGAAGGGTGGCTTCTCTTTGGTCGAGGCCAGTGGGCATGCGGAGAGCCATCAAAGAGGACAGGTGGTGTTGATGATTCGTCTCACTGCTTGGTGGGCACCGTAGTGAAAACGTGATTTCACGCGCAAGTCGTCCAAGATTATTGGCTGCATCAGTCCGCGAAAGTGGTATGGCTTCTTCTCATGTTCCTTCAAGAGCTGCGCGCGTGGCAGTATTGGCATGCTCATTCCCTATGACGCCGCAGTGACTTGGCAGCAATTGAAGAGTCACATCAAGCCCTTTCTCGTGTGAAGTGTGGAGAAAGCATCGAATTTCGAAAACAAGCTTTTCCTACGACCCGCGACGCAGTGCTGAGAGCACAGATTGTAGGGCAGCCCTTGAGTCGCTAAAAATTGAGCATTGTTGCGGTGGTTCCCGATTGAGCACACAAAGGGCAGTGCGCAAAGCAGCTAGTTCCGGTGCTATAGATGCCGTTGAATGGTCAGTCCTAAAGGTGATGGTAACACTTCTAGCTGGGACAACTACTGCACCTGACGAACACTGGCGGTTCATGGAGCCAACGGTATAAATAAATAAATATAAATAAATAAATAAATAAATAAATAAATAAATAAATAAATAAATAAATATATATATATATATATATATATATATATATATATATATATATATATATATATATATATATATATATATATATATATATATATATATCACAGCGGTCGTCCCTCCATCTACTTTTTGGGGTTTATATGTGAATTTAGAAGTAGGAGTGACAGTCAGCGCCATCTATAAGCCAAACAACGAGTGTGAAAACACTCTTATTCGCATGTTTGGCGAATCGAACGCGTTATTCGAAGGTCGTAGGTTCGATTCCTGCTCACAGCTGGTAATTTTTTCATCCACTTTTCTTTCTTCTTTCTTCATATTTACATTCCATTTGTTTCTAATAACTTCCCCTGTACATTCCTTGGCAATACTGTCTGTTATATCATTAATATTGTGTTAAAACACGGAAATACGAGCCCTTAGGTATACACTTGTCTCCCTTATATAAATAAATAAATAAATAAACATATATATATATATATATATATATATATATATATATATATATATATATATATATATATATATATATATATATATATATATATATATATATATATATATATATATATATGACGCTATGATGAATGGGCGACGTGGCCTGGCTCATACGCCATGTTTATTCCATCTCACTTCTTCCTTCTCTGCTTCTACAAACCATCACTTCATACGTCACACGATTCCCCCCTCCCCCCGAAAAAATCAGCACGTTACAATCAACAAAACAACAAAAAAGCATAAAGTGAAGAATGTCAAAATGCGCGGTAGTTCGATTTCATAAGGCAGTTTCTTATCTCGCACAAAAGCTTTACATTCGCAGCAGAGGGCAGCTGTCCGGTCAAATCTAGGGTAGCTCTGGTGGACGAGGCTGGGTGTTGCGCCCAGGATAGCATAACCCCGCCCTGCACATCTGCTCTGATGATGACATGACTTGAGGTCTTGTGAAGAACGAACAAGGCTTGAAATCTGTGTAGCATTGATTTGACGGATGTCTTTGGCATCGGATCCAGTGTCGTCGTGGCAATAGATGCTTTGCTTCTAGTCGGCGTGCGTGAGAACCGAGGATGATGGGACGATGTCTTTTTTTCTCCGTTGTATACGTAGTAGCTTCATGTCTCTTTCGTAACTTTCTGTGGCGTTCTCCCAGTTTGTTGGATCGCAGACATGGCTTTGAGAACTGGTGCAGAAAATTTTGTCGACGTTGCTTTCTGCGAAGATGGCTTAGGCATCGACTTCGTCTTTGCTTCTTTAATTGATGTTGTTTCTGATGACCTTTCAGCCACAAGTGTACTCGTGAGGAGGTTCCACTTGATCGTTGTTCTTGTTCGTGTAGCTGTTGCAGTTCTTGGAGTTCGTGGAGTTGCCTTTGTTGAAATTGCTCGTCTTGTTGTGAAAGTTCGTCAGATGGGCCTCTTTCAGGAACATGAGTCTGCTTTTCTTTAGATGGTGTTGTGATCAGTAGATTGTCGGTAGTCGACACTGTACTGCTAGGCTTGTCTTGCGATGAAGGCAGCGTGACAGGCTGATGAGAAAGCTCCCAAGTTGGTTGTGAGTCATCCTTGATTGTAAATGCTTCTGTCAGTTGACTATGCGCCGGCGTTGGTGGATTCGAAATTCCTGCAGTGCTTTGACTCACATGTGTGTGTTCACTTGACGATGAGAGCACAACAGACATGGCTTCAGGTGGTTCTGATGGCGTATGTTTTTCTTTTTGCAGCGTAGTTAGCCTGAAAATGTCTGTCGAACGACCCCGGTCCGGAACGTCAGAGTAGGGGCTGGTATTGTGAGGATTCACCAGCTCGTCACGCGTTAAATTCGTCGCACGGTCGAAACCGTCTGGGCCTTGTGTGTGACACGAAGCATCAAGAAATTCGGGTGGTTCAGTAAAATGTGAAGTGTTGTGTTGCAGTGAACACGTTGAAGATGCCGATTTCATTGTTTTTGGGAAAGCCGGCTTTAGGTTTAGTCTTTTGCCGAAATGGTCTAAATTTCTTTCGGTATACGGAGGCTTTACCTTGTCTGTTGCGACGTGCAAGTTACCAGTCGGTGTTCGAATGCGTGAGGTTTTTTCGGAAGAGTCATATGATGGTACAATGGTGGTATATTTTCTTTGAGGTCTCGTTTGGGAAATAGGCTTACTGCGGGAAGACTTCGCGTAACTCTGATGGGCGAGTTGAAAAGCCTTACGCTGATGAGGTATGTACAGGTCTTCATACTATTCTTTGAAACGGGTGATCATTTCTTCTTTGACCTTTTTCCAAGACTCATCGTTCTCGCAGATGTGGGTGAGGTAAAATTTGAATGCCTCACCTGAGATGTAGTCAGTAAAGTTGATGATCATCTCCTGTTCCGACCAGGATGCAGCGGCGGCGTGGAGCTCGAAAAGGTTGAACCAGTCCTGTACGGGTCCGTCGTCCGCTGATCCGGTGTACTTGGGGATGTCGAGGTCATCTGATGGTGCTGTTATGATGCTGGTCTTGGAGTAGTGTAGAGATGTACTTTCGTGGTCCACGTTCGGTCACTGCGTCTTGCTGAGACGTTCGAAGATGGTGGCTGGTTGATGAAGTGGCCGCCAGGTCTTCATCCTGTCGACTCGTGTGGTTCGTCACATATATATACTGTCACGATGAGTCACAAGTACGGGGGGATATATTTAACGACCGGGTAGCTAGCTCTAGGACGATGCGTCAGTCGTGGCTGGCTCTCGAGCCGAGAAGAGACACGCAAATCTTCTTTCTTTCCTCCAGATGGTAGAGCCGCTTTTGCAGTCGACCCACTACGTGTGGGTGGCATTATCCCCCCTTTCGAAAAGAAAAAAAAGTCCCAAAAGGGGGAAAGAAAAGTACATAGCACCACCACGATGTTACGACATAGGCACGTGGAAAAAAAGAAATTCGAAATTCGGATAAAGTAAAAATAGAAATGAACGAGCGTGCCAATATAGGAAATATCAGTGAACGAAGAAGCAAGTTCATAAAAATAAATAAATAACACAAAGAACGCTGTACGGCAAGAAAAAAGTTATGAACAACGCGCAATAAATGGTTTCATGCGCAACACATGAACGACATCCGACCTCGGTCGTGTCCTACTCCGTGCCTGCGATGTTGAGTCCGGAACCACTTCGTAGTTCACGTCACTGACGCGACGTAACACTTTATAAGGGCCAAAGTACTGGCTCAGTAACTTTTCACTAAGGCCACGGCGGCGGACGGGCGTCCACACCCAAACTTGGTCTCCGGGGTTGTAAAATACTTCACTGTGGCGGATGTTATAGCGCCGTGCGTCTGCCTGCTGTTGCTGGCCGATGTGTAGTCGCGCGAGATGCCGGGCTTCCTCAGCACGCTCTGCGAATTCATCGGCGTCAGTTGCCAACTCGTCTTCGTCTTGACACGGTAGCATAGAGTCCAGCATGGTCAGCACTTCGCGGCCGTAGAGAAGCCGAAATGGCGTGAATCGCGTGGTCTCTTGCACGGCGGTATTATACGCGAAGGTCACGTAAGGTAAGATCCGGTCCCATGTTTTGTGCTGTACGTCGATGTACATTGAGATCATGTCTGCGATGGTCTTATTCAGTCGCTCGGTAAGTCCGTTGGTTTGCGGGTGGTACGCAGTTGTCTTTCGGTGTCTGGTGTTGCTCAGTTTGAAAACCTCGTCCATAAGCTGCGCCATGAATGCCGCCCCTCTGTCCGTTATTATACTGGAAGGAGCACCGTGTCGTAACACGATGTGGCGCATGAAAAATTGTGCTACCTCAGAAGCCGTGGCTCGTGGGATCGCCTGCGTCTCAGCGTAGCGTGTCAGATAGTCGGTCGCGACGATCACCCATTTGTTGCTGTCCGCAGACAGGGGGAATGGCCCGAGAATGTCCATGCCGACTTGGTCGAACGGCGTGCAGGGTGCTTCAATGGGCTGAAGCAAACCAGCTGGCTTAACAGATAGTTGCTTTCGACGCTGACATTCCCGACAGCTCTTGACGTACTTCTTGACGCTTGCCGAAAGTCCTGGCCAATAGTTCCTCTCGCTCACTCTGGCAAGTCCGTGAGTAGCCCAGATGACCGGATGTGGGTTCGTCATGGCAAGCGAAGAGGACGTCGTCTCGCATGTCTCGAGGAACCACCAGGAGGTAGGTACGGTTGTTTGAACGAGCGTTCTTCTTGTACAGCACACTCTCTCGAAGGCAGAACGACGGCAACGAGCGGGATAAATGACGTGGTATGATTGTGCCCTGGCCCTCTAAATGATCGATGATCAGACGAATCTCTGCGTCATCCCGCTGCAGTTTACTCAAGTCTGATGAGCTAATGGCGCCCAGGAAGCCTTCGTCTTCCTCTGCTTCCTGACTGACGACATGAAGGGGTGCGCGTGACAGTGTGTCAGCGTCTTCATGCTTACGGCCGGACTTATGGACGATGGTGACGTCAAATTCCTGCAGCCGCAAGCTCCACCGTGCTAGCCGTCCTGAAGGGTCGCGCAGGCTTGCCAACCAGCAGAGGGCATGGTGGTCCGTCACTACCTTCAAGGGACGACCATAAAGGTACGGGCGAAACTTGGTGATTGCCCACACGACTGCGAGGCACTCTTTCTCTGTAGTGGAATAATTCGCCTCGGCACGGGATAGAGAGCGGCTGGCGTAGGCTATCACCCTTTCGATGTCGTCTTGACGCTGAACGAGCACTGCACCAAGCCCAACGTTACTAGCGTCAGTATGGATCTCCGTGTCAGCATCATCGTCGAAATGAGCGAGAACGGGTGCTGATTGCATGCGCTGTCGCAGTTCATCAAAAGCTGCTTGTTGCTCGTTTTCCCAGACAAACGGCGTGTCGTCCCTTGTGAGACGAGTCAGAGGTTCTGCTATCTGTGAAAAGCCATGAATGAACCGGCGATAGTAGGCGCACAAACCAAGGAAGCGCTGGACGGCTTTCTTATCGACAGGAGCTGGTAATTCGGCAACAGCAGCAAGCTTGTCTGGATCGGGCCGGACTCCTTCAGCGCTAACTACATGTCCAAGAAATTTCAGTTCTTCATAGCCGAAGTGGCACTTCAGTGGCTTTAGAGTGAGGTCCGCCGATCGAATAGCCTCCAGCACGCTGCGCAGGCGCTGTAGGTGCTGCTCGAACGTGGCAGAGAAGACCACCACATCATCAAGGTAGACAAGACAAGTCTGCCACTTGAGCCCTGTGAGGACAGTGTCCATCATTCGCTGGATAGTTGCCGGCGCTGAACACAAGCCGAAAGGGAGTACTCGAAATTGGTATAGGCCGTCTGGAGTCACGAAGGCTGTCTTTTCGCGGTCTCGCTGATCTACCTCGATTCGCCAGTACCCGCTTTTGAGATCGAGAGAAGTGAAATAATGGGCACGACGAAGTCTATCCAGCGAATCGTCGATACGCGGTAGCGGGTACACATCCTTTTTGGTCACGTTGTTGAGCTTTCGGTAATCGACGCAGAAGCGTAGCGATCCGTCCTTCTTTTTGACAAGCACGACTGGAGATGACCACGGGCTGTTGGATGGTTCGATAACGCCATCGTCAAGCATCTCGCGAACTTGCGTACGTATCGCTTCACGTTCTTTAGCCGACACGCGCTAGGGGTGCTGGTGTATTGGGCGTGCGTCCTCGTACGTGATGATCCTGTGCTGAGTGATGGACGTCTGGCGGATCTTTGAGCAACTTGCGAAGCAAGACCTGTACTCGAACAAGAGCGCTCGCAGCGCAGTCTGGTTATTGGTGGACAGATCAGGATTGATGTCAATGTTGCTCATTGATGTGTCTGCGTTATCCTCTATTTCTGACGTGGGACAGTTGGTTACGTTTGCTACTTCGTGGGCAAACGCTATCGAAGTGCCACGGAAAAGGTGTCGATGCTCGTTGCTAAAGTTGGTAACGAGCAATTCAGATCGGCCGTCGCGAACGTGTATTACACTTCTCGCTACACATATGCCTTGCTGCAGGAGGTGTTTTAAATTTGTCTCGGCCACCACATCACCATCGCTCAAACCACAGCATGTTACGTCGACTAGAACACTGGCTCGGGGAGGAAGCGTCACGCTCTGTTCAGAAATACGGAGTACGTCGACACGCATTCCGTCATCCTGCACGTTGATTGCTCGCTGGGCTGAGAACGTGACGCGGCGCTCTTGCAGATAAATGATAGCTCCATTTTCCTGTAGAAAATCAACTCCCAGAATGACGTCACGGGAGCATTCACGTAGAACAAGGCAGCTTGCTACGAATGTGTACCCTTGAATATGTACTCTAGTTGTGCAGGCACCCAGTGGAGTTACGACATGGCCACCAGGTGTTCGAATCTGTGAGTTATGCCACGGCGTGATTACTTTCTTCAGCTGCGTTGTCAGTTTCCCGCTCAGTATGGTATAGTCTGCGCCGGTGTCCACTAACGCATTAACTACACAACCATCAATTGTTACTGCTATGTCGAGTGAAAGCCGGCTATTCTTTGCAGCAGCAGGTGATGTCGGACCAGTTTCTGTACGGTTCTGCGTCAATAGGAGGTCTTCAGCGCTTCGACGTTCAGCGACCCCGCCCCCAGAGGTCGCTTCGGCTAGTTTTCTCGGCGGGGGCTGGGAGATCGTGCAGTAGAATACCGCTGGGGCATTGATGAAAATCGCCTCGGTGATGGCGAGCGCGATTGGCGCCCAGCAGACGGTGGTTGATGCTGCTGGGAGAGGTAGTTTTCGATGTCGCGTGGTCTCTGACCGTAACGGGGCGGCGGCGAGTACGCAGAGAAGCCGCGAAGCCCAAGACGGCGATAAGGACACTGGCGGTACAAGTGATCAGCTTCTCCGCAATGAAAGCATAGAGGCCGGTGATCGGGTGTGCGCCAGACATCAGACTTTCGAGGATACGAGTGCCGATCGTCTATGTACTGGACTGGTTGTACCGAACGATGGGCAACAGAAGCACCACGGCCAAAGGGCAGGGGCGGTGGCGTGTACGTGCCTTCGTAGTATGGTATGTGCTGCGCTGACTCGAGTGAAACTGCAGGGACAGGATGAACGAACAAAGGCGGCGATGCAGCAGGGCGTTTCAAGGCTTCCGCGTAGGTTGTCTTACGGTGGTATTCAGCAGGAGCTGGCGCAGCTGTATCAGGAGGCAAGGTGTCCCGGAGGGCCTGGTGCAGCTCATCTTTGATGACAGTTGCAATAGAGCTAACCGTAGGATGAGGTGGGTGTTACACCAGCCTTTTGCAACTCTTCACGTACGATATTACGGATGAGTTCACGTAAGGAGTCATTGCTGGTCCCAGCGGCGGCGAAAATGTCAGCAGTGGACATGCCACTGATTTACCTGTCATATTGGTTTGATCGCTGCTGTAGCATTTTTTCCATTGTCACGGCTTCAGACAAGAACTCCGCGACCGTCTTCGGAGGGCTTCGCATAAGGCCGGCAAAAAGCTGGTCCTTGACACCACGCATCAAGTGACGCAACTTCTTGTCCTCCGTCATTCTTAAATCTGCCCGTCGGAAGAGACGCGTCATGCCTTCGACGTACGCGGTCACAGTTTCGTTTGGCGACTGGACGCGGGCAAGAATAGCTCGTTCAGCTCTTTCTTGGCGGTCAGCGCTGGCATATGTCTGCAGAAGTCTACGAGAGAATTCTGGCCACGTCGTCAGCTGCTCCTCTCGATTTTGATACCACGTGCGAGCCCCGTCTTCGAGATAGAAGTAGACACGACCCAGTTTCGCCGCGTTGTCCCACTGATTCAAGTTGGCTACGCGCTCGAAGTCCGCCAACCAGTCCTCAACGTCTTCGCTTTCCGTACCATGGAACGTCGTCGGTGCCCGTGGGCTTTCCAACGTATATCGGTTCGACGACGTGCTTCCCGTGCCGGTTGGCAAGGTTTGTACCGAAGTGCTGGTCATGTTTGTTGACGTGGTGGTAGCAGTATCGTTGACTTCCGGAGGCAATCCCCTGATTCGGCGGCTCGTCCGATGCACGGGAGTATTGACTGGCACTGGATTCGTATTACGGCTTCCTGGGGGGGGGGGGGTCTGCAGCATCCGTGAGACTACCCAGCACCTTCCACCAGTTTGTCACGATGAGTCACAAGTACTGGGGGATATATTGAACGACCGGGTAGCTAGCTCTAGGACGATGCGTCAGTCGTGGCTGGCTCTCGAGCCGAGAAGAGACACGCAAATCTTCTTTCTTTCCTCCAGATGGTAGAGCCGCTTTTGCAGTCGACCCAATACGTGTGGGTGGCAATATGCACTGTCTGAATATTTCTCGTGCAATCGAAGAAGAGACAGTTTTTTCAGCACGAGCGATGAAAGCTCAGATTTCCTCCGGCTTTCTGGTACGCTAAGATGCACTGTGGGTTGAAGAAGACACCAAGGGGGTATCGATGGTTTAGATACAGGAGTGAAGCACGAGGGAAGTTTCTCGCTGTACTTCCCAATCATTTTAGCGAACGATGCTTGGCGCCTCTTTGAAGGCAACAGTGCAAGGTGATGACAGGGAGCTCGTGCGATGTGTCTGATGTGCGTTCTCAGGACTTCTACGACAACGTGAGTTTGTATCGGATAGTCACCAGCAATTGCAATTGTTGCCTCTGTTGATGTACATCTGGGCAAACCAACGCACACTCTCAGTGCTTGGGCTTATACTGCCTGTAGAACACGTACATTGGTCTTGCAAGTATTTCTAAGCACGGGCAAGCTATATCTCAGGAAACCGAGAAACAGGGCTCTGTAGAGTTTCATCGTTGCGTCGGTCTACTGACATCCCCCACGTCTTTCCTGCCAGGAACTTGAACAATTGGGAAATAGCGGTCAGGTGCTTCTTCATATAGGCCACATGCGGACTCAGAGGTCCCTATCAATATTGATGCCCAGAAACCGGTGGGTTTTGGCCTAAGGAATCGGTCACCCGCAAATTGAGATGGCATAAGGGGTCATTTTTGTGCGAGTGAAGGCCACCAGCGTGCATTTTTCTGGTGATATGCTGAGACCTTGTTTTAACAAGTAGTTTACAATCATAGTTGCTGCTCTTTGAAGTCGAGAACGTATCTGAGGACGTGTGACTGCCTAAGTCCCAACAAAGATGTCGTCTGCGTATATTGAGACCTTAATGGTACTGGGAAAGTATTCAGCAAGGCTTATCAGTGCAAGATTGAATAGCGTCGGGCTAAGAACTCCGCCTTGAGGAACACCCTTGGAAGTATAGCGTCGCGTCGTTGGGCCATCTTCTGTTAACACAAAAAAATGATCTTGTAGCCAGATAACTCGAAATCCACCGAAAGACTCGACCACGAAGGCCAACCACCGTAAGAGCACCCAAAATGGCTTCATGTAGTGCATTATCATACGAGCCTTTCACATCTAGAAACAAAGCTGTAGATAGTGGCTTACGGGTTCTTTCGTGCTCAACGTACGAAGCTAGATCAACGACATTGTCAATGAATGAACGGTCGCGTCGGGAACCAGCCATAGAATTCAGATAAATCTCGTAGTATTCAAGATACCGCTCCAGGCGGCCGAGCATCATCCGTTCAATTATCTTCCATACGCAGCTGGCCAGTGCTATTGGGCGGTATGAGGCGAGTTCGAGTGGGGATTTGCTCTGCTTCAAGATAGGTAACAAGCGGCTTACTTTCCAGTCGTCAGGAACATTTCCATCCTGCCACGAGATGTTGTAAAGGCTCAACAGTTCTCTCCTTGCACCTTCCCCAAGGTTGCACTAGGCTCGGTACGGAATACCATCTGAACGCGGAAAAATTGAACGCCTGCAGAGAGCTAGTGCCGCCTCGAGCACATCCATTGTAAAAGGGAGGTCCATATTGTAGTCATGGGAACGGGGGACGTCACCTCTCACCAGAGAATCTGGACGAGTGGCTTGGTTGGCGATCTGCGCACACAAATCTTCTGCGACATGGATGTCTTGCCTGCCTTGAAATAGCGCGAGCGCTTTAAATTGAAAACGCTGTCCCGTGGGGTGACGGAGACCTTGCACCGTTTTCCAAATGTGTGAGAGTGGCTTGCGAGGGTCTAGTGACTGGCAAAACGTTGTCCATTGTTCCGACGATAATCTATCCATGCGAAGCCGAACCTTCTTTTGCATCCTCCTAGCTGCTCTAAGATCGTGAATTGATTTTGTACGCCGATACCGACGCTCCGCCCGGCGTCGAAGTGCTCGGAGTCACTCCAACTCTGTCAAAGTCGTTTCGTGTGAAAGATATTGTCATCGTGCGAGTGGCGTTTCGTGTTGTGCTTCTAATTGTTTGCCCTAACCCAGGTCGTAGGCCATCGCTGCAAGTATCTTTCATGTCAGATTTGAAGTTGGCTCATTGGACTGCTCGAATGGTCGTCCGTGGACCACAACTTGACAAGCCTTTGATGTTAAGGTAGATTGGGATGTGATCACTTCCTCGTGTCTCAACATCTGGAAACCACTTGACGTATCTCGCAAGGGAGTTGGAGACAAAAGCAAGGTCGATACAGCTGCCGTATGTCATCCCTCGAAGAAAAGTGGGGCTACTGTCGTTCAGGAGGGTAAGGCCATAGTTGTAGGCGATGTTTGCTAACCCGCGTCCTCTTGCATTTGTCAGCGTACTTCCCCATGTGTGAGGGTGTGCATTGAAAGCACCCATGATGACCCATGGTGCAGGTTACACTCTCAATATATCCGCTAATCTCCTGGAACCGAGATCATTCGAAATCGATATATAAGCACCTATGAGAGTAAACATGAATTTTTTCTTTTTCACAGTGATGCAGACATACCGATTGTAATCGTAAGGCGCAATTGGTGTCACAACATACGTCAGTTCACGACGAACAAAGACGATTTTGCTGCACGCACCGTTTGTTGAAGACATGACAGCTTCGCACCCCGAAAGTCTTATCGGTTTCGACAAATTGGGTTCACAAATGACGATGAGTGGAAACACGTTGGTATACACAAACTGACGGAAATCTGAAAGGAGTGATTTTAGTTCTCTGGCGTTCCATTGGATGACGGATGCAGCCTTGACTTCTTTACGAAATGATAAGGTGTGAGTAGCCATCTTCCAAGTTGAGAGATTCAAGCACTGGGCTTAGGGCGTCCAATACTCCAAGTGTGCTTCGAGCAGATGCTGTCTTCATGTCGACTAATATCACTCGGATGGTTTCTATGAGGCAACGCAGCACCGAAATCACTTGCCGATCTGGTTTAGGCAAATCTTCCATGGCTGGAGACGGCTCTGGTGTGGCCGCAACCTGCTGAGGTTCCTTGGCAGAAGAGAGGGTCAGGAGTGTGGGTTATTCCTCCAGAGAAGGAGGCTTCTCCGCTTCTTTCGTAGAAGTGGTGGGTCCTTTCGCGGCGCTACTGGGTGGAACCGCTTAAGAGCGGGAACTAGCATTTCGGGAATGTGCCTTCTTTGAAGATTTTCGATGATACCGACGTCGACGCCGACGCCGGACTACTTCGGCTGCCTGCCTGTGTGTCGAGTTGTCTCGGTCCATTTGTCTCAGAACCGCGCGCTCCTTTTAGATTCGAGGACAGTCTTTCGGCGAGGCAGCGTGAGGACCGCTGCAGTTGGCACACTTCAGAGTAGTCACCCGATAGGCGTCTTCGGCATGAGGTTCAGCGCATTGAGGACACAGTCGTGAGTTGGGCATACGCCCTTGACGTGTCCTAGCCTGAAGCACTGATGACATTGAAGTGGCTTTTGGATGAATGGTCGAACCGGATGTCGGAAATGTCCAACTTTAACGTGAGACGGTATGCAATCCGCCTTGAAAATCACTTTTACGCAGCGCGTATTTCCAAGGCGCTGCACTTGCATAATGACAGTTCTCTCGTTTGCAGGCTTGATGAGGGTAGGGAAGTCAACATTAGGAATGGCGATGTCGATGTCATAAATTACACCGGCTATTGATTTATCATCTATCGGGATAAATGGGCGCATCTTAATGCCGCCTAGCTCAGTCGTTTGCTGCAGCTGTCCTAGCGCACTCACATCGTCCACGTTTATGGCGAGAGTATTTTTCCATGGGTTTACTCGTACGTCCTTAATTTCATCTGGCACCGCACATTTCAGAGCAAAGGAAAGGACTTGCCTGTTCAGAAGTTCTAGGTTGGTTCAAGAATCTTCCGGCATGAAGATGATGACGTGCGGCCAGTGCACACACCTTCACTGTACAGTCGCTGTGCTTGCAGGAGCTGATGCTGATGTATTCGCAGTACTTTTCTTCGCCTTCTTACCCCGCACAGAGCTGTCATCGGATGTGTCGTATTCCGATATAGAATATAAACCAGTGTCTTCAGTGTCACTGGGGGAGCCAGCTCGCTTCCTTGTGGTTGACAGGCGTGAGGACCTCTGACCAGGCGGGCCTCTGGCATGTTCTGTGGCCATCATGGCAAGATGGGGAGGCAAGGCACCTCGACAAACCAATGGTTTCACTAAAAACACACAGCACTTATTCCTCCCGAAACAGCCAAGATATCTAAGTCGTAGGTGGGTAGTTAGGTAGGTAGGTAGGTAGGTAGGTAGGTATGTAGGTAGGTAGGTAGGTAGGTAGGTAGGTAAGTAGGTAGGTAGGTAGGTAGGTAGGTAGGTAGGTAGGTAGGTAGGTAGGTAGGTAGGTAGGTAGGTAGGTAGGGTGGGTGGTTGGGTCGGTTGGTTCGTTGGTTGGTCGGTCGGTCGGTCGGTCGGTTGGTCGGTCGGTCGGTCGGATGGATGGAAGAATGAATGCGCTCAGTCACAGAAGTTCGCCAAGAAATGCTTCGCATTTAAAAAGTGGAATGATTATGAGGTTAATCACCGGGAAACGTTAGTCGAATGTATGTGGGAAAGATGCGGTGTATATCATCCCCTTGTTATGTACTAAGTGCTATATTAGGCAAACCGGGAGGTGTTTCAATAACCGACTAATGGACCACAGGGCATCACTGAAGGCTCTTCGTTCTGTTTAAGCTTTGGAAATTCAATGGGTCTAATTTTTAATTTAGAACTACTGCCACTCTCAAATGAGATCAAGGCACAAAAAGGGAGGTTACAGAGGAATACATAAAATACAGTAAAAATTACGCTAAGTTGTGCAACAATGCGCTAAGAATTCATAAATGCAGACATAGGTTAACTACAAGTTATACATTATAAACACCATTCTACTAGAAGAAAAAGGAAAAACATAAAAGGAGATCGTATATAAAAATAGTTATGTTCACAAATAAATCAGGTAATAACTTGACCGTTCTTTGTTAGTAAAGCTTCCTCAATTGTCGTAGTGAAGCTCTCTAGAGAGTGAGTGTTAGCAGTTAATGAATCCAGTTCATTCTAGTCTCTTACGGGTCTCGGGGAAGTAAGAGTATTTAAAGCATATAGAATGGTGTGCATATTCCGTTATTGTCATGGAGTGTGTGTTACGTGTAGGTCTACATAAGGTTACCAAAATATATGCAGTGGTATCAATGTTTACTTGGCGGTGTAGTGGCCCCGACACGGTGGTCTAGTGGCTAAGATACTCGGCTGCTGACTCGCAGGTCGCGGGATCGAATCGCAGCTGCAGTGGCTGCATTTTCGATGGAGGCGGAAATGTTGTAGTCCCGTGTGCTCAGATTTGGGTGCACGGTAAAGAACCCCTGGTGGTCGAAATTTTCGAAGCCCTCCACTACGGCGTCTCTCATAATCATATGGTGATTTTGGAACGTTAAACTCCACGTATCAAACAATGAATCAATCTTGGTGGTGTAGTAGTTGATGCATTAATTTTAATCTAGTAAGTTTGGATCTATTTTAGAGGCTAATGAGGCCTCCCTGTTTTAGTAATTCAGTCGGTGAGCCTGAAGTTGGATATTTGTTAAATATAAATCTGATGGCCTTTCTTAGGATCCGTTTGAGCTTATCAATTTTATGCTTAGTGTACGGGAACCATGCAATGTTAGCGTATAATTGATCATATAAAAGTTTTGTATGCTAGAAGGTTGATGTCAGGTGGCGCAAGGCGGAGGTGTCTTCTGAGGAAGAAGAGCTTTTTTAAGGCAGTTGATGTAATAGTATTTATGTCGGAGTCTCATATAAGATCGCGTGTAAGTAATAAATCGAGGTAATTGTGTTCTTGAACTCGAGCTAGATGTGTGTTTTTTGCGGTATATGCAAACTCAGACAAGTATTTTTCTGCTAATTGTTAGAGCAGCCAATTTACTAACGTTAAGTCTCATTTACCAGTCAGTACACCATTTAGAAACTGAGTGTAGGGCTTCGTTTAGTGTTATGTAATCCTCGTAAGTGTCAATTTCTTGATAAAGAATTCAATCGTCAGCGAAAAACTTCATTTTAACACTTATATTTGATGGTAGATTATTGATAAAAATTAGGAAAGGAACTGGAGCCAGCACGCATCCCTGAGGTACCCCATACGTGACGCATCAAAGAGTGGATGACGGACGGTGAATTTTGACAAACTGAATATGGTTGGTGAAGTAATCTATCCAGGTGACGATGGGTTTGCTTCCCATAGTCGATTATTTTAGTCAAGTGTTTAGTATGCGAGACCCGATCGAAAGATTTTGAAAAATTTAGTAAAACAAGGCCCATTTCTTTTTCATTATCGATGCCAAGTGATATGTCACACCCACTTTCACACAGCTCAACAAGCTGTGTGAAAGTGAATAGACTTTTTCGGAAGCCGTGTTGATAAGGTGAAAGGGTGTTTTTTCCCTCAAGGTATGTGGTTATGCTTTTAAGCATTATGTGTTCAAGAAGTTTACTGGCTGAGCTGGTTAGGGAGATGGGCCTGTAATTAGAGACTTTAGCTTTGTCACCAGACTTGTGTACTGGAGTTATTTTTGCCACTTTCCAGTTATGTGGTAATCTACAGGTCGATACTGATTTATTGAAAATTAAGCACAGGTATTTGGCGAACTATTCAGAATATCTTTATAGGAATGTATTAGGTATATTGTTTGGGTCCAGTTCCTTTTTAGTGTCGATATTGAGTAATAGTCTAAGCAAACATATTCAGTTACAATAGGTGTTTCTAAGCATGTTCGGTTGCATGGATTACCTTGTGGAATGTTTCCATTATGCACAGCAAAAACTGATTGAAAATATTCATTAAATTTATTTACGCTACAGGAGTTCTCTTCAGAAAGATTTGGGTGCTCACTTTGTTTTCTAGATTTAAAATGTTAACAGAACTTCTGAGGAGAAGAAGCTTTTAGGAAGTTAGAAAGAGTACTGTTGAAATAGTTCGCTTTAGAAGCCTTCATTTAACTTTTCATGTTACGAATGGCAGTGAAAGTGACTTCACGAGATGTGCTGTTAGAATTAAATTTCCATGTCTCCTTAAACGTTTTACCTTACGCTTGGCATGAATGATATCACGATTAATGCATGGATCCTTTCTCCTTGTCTTTTTTTTTGTTTTCGCAGGTACAAAATTCTCTAAACAGTGAAATACAATTTCTTTGAATATATGCCATAGTTGTTCAATGTCTGCCGTTGCATTATTGGATAGCTCTAAAAAGGCAGGAAATTTGTCAATGAGGTGATCAAGAATGCTGTTGTCAGCATTAAAGAAATCCGGGTGAGTAGTAGGGGTATTTAAGTACGATATGGTGCCACGAAAAGGTATGCTACAAAAGATAAGCTTATGCCGTCAATTTTCACTCGATTATATGGGAAGTGATCATTGAGAAATACTAAATCTAGAATGTTAGATGAAGACCCACATGTGTGCGTAGGTTGAGTTACTATTTGGCACAAATTAAGATTAAACATATTATCAAGAATAATTTTGGAAGAAGCCGAGGAAAAAAGCAACGTTTCCCAGTTTATATCGGGCATGCTAAAATCATCACCCAAGATCAGCCTGCTCTTGGACGAATGAAAAAACAGAAAGCTGTGAAGTGATCTGACGACGTCAATATGTGCAGCAGGGCTCAGGTAGACGCAACTTACAATGACAGAGCATGCACCCAAAAAGAGATTGAGAAAGATTGCCTCTGCATCTACGATATCAGGGAGCACCTGCAGCTTTATTTTTATAAATAATCTGAATTATTATTGACTGAAACGCAACATTAACCGCCTTAAAAAGCGAAGGAAGAAATCTAACACTGATAGTGGTGAAATCAAGTTGTCTTTGAAGTTTAAAAGTGAAATTAGGCATGACCGAATCACTTTTCACAATGTTCATTTAAGCGTACTATAAAAGAATCACATGCTATGTTTTGGAGGTACACAATTCCTAAAACACCTCACACTAACACTTCCGTGAAAAGAATCGCTTAACGTCTCGACTTCAAGGATTTCAAATCCGTCCTCATGAGTGATGACTCATGCACACCTCATTTTGCCACATTTCAAGCCTGACCTGCCTTTGATGATTTGTAAATTTCATAAACGCGAGTGTTTAACCTTTTGTTGAAATTAGACGATGAAAAATCCTTTGGGCTAGATGAAATACCTAGTGCTTCTTTAAAAATATAGGCAGAGTGGTCGTCAGAATTTCCGACAGTTATATTCAATGCATCTTTGTCTTCAAGCACGTTGCCAGACGACAGGCCTCTAATTAAAAATCGTGACCAACAATTAAGAAAAATATCAACCAGTTGCTCTAACCAGTTTTTGCTTTAAGTTATTGGAACAATAAACTGATAAACATATAACGTCTTTTCATACTGCTCATTCTATTCTGTCACCCGCACAGCATGGGTTTAGGCGAACTTTCGCGACTATAACTCAACTCGTTGAAGCAGTTCATGAATTCGCCTTTACTATAATTGGCCGAAGTCAAATACACGCAGTGCTCTTGCATTTCGCCAAGGCATTCGATAAAACTGAGCCTCGCGGAATACTAAAAAAGGAGCAGCTTTGTGATTGGTTTCAAGCATACCTAACATTTTGGCAGCATATGTCGTGCAGAATGACCTTTCTTCTAAATTTCTACCAATTGTGTCAGGTGTTCTCCAGGGTTTTATAACGCGACCCTTGCTTTTCTTGCTGTTTATAAATTGCATTGGCGGTGGTTGTAATTCGAGACTGATTGTTCGCTGAAGACAACTTTTTATATTCGGTTATAAATTCACGTGATGTACATGTAAATCTGAACGCTGACTTCAATCACATAATGAGGTTGTGCGATACGTGGCAAATGTGTGTTGACTATGGTAAAGGCGTTGTATTTGTCATTATAAATAAGAAGCGCCCAACAATATTTCACTATACAGCAGACGATAACCAACGTTTCCGTGTTTCCGGATACTAGTACCAAGGACATGACATCATTCATGGTCGGCGTTGGAATCAACAAACCACATTGCTATTATCACCAAGAAAAAATTACAATATTTGAAGCGATGCCTTCGTAATTTTTTTGGTGATAGTAAGCATTTAGCTCACACGTCTCTGGTTTTGCTTCTGGAAACATAATACGGGATCTGTTCACCACTGTTGATATAATTAAATCGGAAAGGGTGAAAAATAAAGCAGGCAGGTTTACCTTCAATCAATATGGTATTACATCTGTTACTGAACTCTGTGTGATCACTAGCAAGTTTACGGACACTGTCTCGCTGAAATAGAATCACAAGCCTTCGGTTTATGTTTGAAGTTGTGAAAGGTAAAAAATTAAAAAGCAACACTCATGAACACGCCACACTTTTTTCAGGTTACGCCACAAGACGCAGAAATCCGTTCACTTTACTTTATTTTCAAACAAAAATAAATATTTTAAAGTACTCATTTTTTACTCTCTCAGTATTTGAGTGGAACGAGCTTCATGAAACATGGGTGCCAATTGGTGACGTAGAAAAATTTCAGACGCTCATTGAAAGTAGTATGAAAACTTGTTCATTAATAATATTTTATTTTTTTGATGGGCACATTGTACTTTCTCTTTTGTAAGTAGCAAAATTGACGTCCCTTTCAAGCTTTGTTGTTTTCATTGCTATTTCGGTATGTAGTTGTGTCAATCCACCCTACTGTGGCCAGTACGCGGGGCCAGCAGTATTGAAAATAAAATAAATTAAATAAAGGAATATAATTCCGGCCCTGCATTTTCTGCCCAAGTCATTGGCTCAGCCAATAATGTCTCGCTTCAGGCAACATTGCTTCGAGAATGGGTTCCACACAGCTACCGTAAAACCAATATCGGCCTTGGAAAGTGTGCTACCTGGGCACAATTTAAAAATAATCGGCTAAAAAAAAAACAACAGTGAGACCTGCATAGCAAGAGTGCGAAAGAGTGGAAAACCGGGTTTCCGTTGCTGCGGAACACCTGGTTGATCACGCATTCGAGGAGCGTAACTTCGTGGGATGCGTTGAAGAAAGGCGACTAAAGAGCAGATGCAAACCGGATGCCGTGTAAAATGTCCTGCAATTTGTTTCGTGCGATTAACTTACCGTGTACTGTGCGAGGTTACCACTATTTTTACGAGACAACACTTGATATATACTGTTCACCGGCAAGAAAGATTGTTTCGGTAGCGCTTGCCTGTGAATTTTTAATGAAAGTCAATTTTGCAGCAGTTACTACATACAAATTTGTGCAAATGCGCACAATTAGTAAACTTTACTGTGGTGACACTGAACATGCGCTGTCACGATCTTTTGTTCGACGAGCCACACCCATGGCCAAACCAAAGGAATGCCAGGCCTAACGTACGGAAGCCACTTCTTGCCACATGCACTAAAACAGTCTACTTTAAAACGCATGCTAAGGTTTTCGAAGCCGCCACCTTAACATGCCTAATAACTCATTAGCTCACCTTCCGTTCTCTTCACGTAGGTGGTACGTAGACACGGCGGTGTAAGAGCCGTGTAATCAATCGCCCACTGCCGACGACCGTATAAGCAATGCCTCCTAGGGGGCGTTGGCCGGAGCCAGCGAAACGATGAAGACCTTATAGTGATGGGGCTCACTCACAAGGGTGAATGGGCCAAGAACAGAGTGGCAAAGAGCTTAATTTAATTGACTGAGAAACTAAATTTTAGGTGAAAAATTTGTTTAGATGTAAAAATTTGAATAAGTAAAAATGCTCGCTAAGCAAGCAGTCAGACTATCTCTGTTTCTTGATAGACATAACAATGAATTAAAACGTAAGAATGTCAATAACTAAAGATAGACTACCACGGCCGTCTTTTTGTTGCTTTGACGTAGTCAAACGGCATGGCACACCCATAACCAAATAATATTCGTCCCGAAATTTGGTACGAAAAGCGTCGAAAACCTATTGCCATGGGCATCAATGCCCGCCGACGAGCGAAGCGACACAAGTTGATCAAAAACCCAAAAAAAAACAATATATTATTTTTTGAAATAGTCGTAATTTTCTATATGCTAAAATTAACGATAAAATTACTCTACAGTTTATCTGACACTTGGCTAAATGGTTGGTTCCCTCATTTTTTTTTCGGTCGAGTGCCATAAACGGGGTCGTATTCAGGCAATTCGCCCTCAGAACTTGTTTAATTATGCGCATTGCAGGGTCAACGAGACATCGCTCACTTTTGCGTGGTAGTTTCGTGCGTACCTTCCGTAGTTTATTTATTTGCGTATGTGCTGTTCACTGGCGTGACGTCTTAGATCTGAACTAGCTCACAGAATGTGTAGGTAGCCCTTCTTGTGACCGCCGACGGCCTCGGCTCGCACGGCCGGCGTGCCCTTGCAAGCCGGTGACGGTGAGTGCGACACGCTAAGCAACGAGATGATGTACTGTACGCTTGCCGAAGCGATATTCTCAAGGTTGTCTCGACGCAGTGGCTTGCCACGATTGGAAAACGTGGGCTTTCGAACTATTATGCTATTGCGCTTGGGAAGAGTTGTGTCACAATTCCATCTGCAAAGCTTTCAATGTACACAGTCAGTACACTATTGGGCTAATAAAACAACCTTGCTTCCGCAATCCTTTTCGTTCGTCTTCCTTTCCTCCTTTCCTCTCACGCATGCAATTAGCGAGCCTTATGGCGCAATAAAATGGTGTTAATGTAACGTTACGTAAAAGGTCAGGCGTGCGAATGCACGACGTCGCTACCACTCCTGGTTGTGACATCAGATTTATTTTATATTTTTTGGTTGTTTTTAGTTGTCCTCTCCATACATGAATGTTGACGATGGCAACGAGCCGCCAATTACGGGATACATGGGCTTCTAGAGAGCTTACGCTTCCAGTGTACACATACCTTGGCACACCCATAGAGGAGGAAAAAAAAGGAATCATTACGTCACACGAGTGAAACCTACCGTGCAGCCTTAACACATGATCAAAACGTCAGCGCGTCAACGTCCTGTGTGAGTCGGCTGGTGTAAGTCGAACTGGCACCTTTCGAATAAAAGCTATCGGGCATCATACCCCGAAGTATCAACAAGTTTATTTATTCAGGTACCCTAAAGACCCAGAATGCATTACATGGGGGTGGGGGGGGGGAGTGGGGGAAATAATATACAAAACACTAAACAATAAATAGAAATACATGAAAAGAGTAAGCAAAAACAGAAACATTTGAAAGTAAAACAATGGCTAAAGAAAAGCAATCATAACAAAAAAAGCAACCGCAATTCAAACATTCAACAATAAATAATTTCATCAGAGGAGAAACACAAGTCTTGATGAAAATTAGCTGAGAGTCTGAGGAATGACTTAACGTGATAAAGAAATGTCCCATAATTCACAATGTGAGCGATGTCAGTAGGCAGAAGAACGCATTGCGTTTTCACGAGCTGATACGAACGCCCTGCTTCGCTGCGTGATGCGCAGCTACACACTTCAGCACTGGACCAAACCGGAACGGCGACACCAGCGACTTCACAAATGGGACCCAGAAATGAGGTTCCGCATGCCTCCTAAATTGAAACGGCAACTCACAAGTATGATCTACCGCATTCGTCTTGGTGTAGCGTACAGCAGACGTTACGCACATATCATCGGTCGCAGTGACACCGGTCCTAATTGTGAACACTGTGATGTGCCCGAAACACTTGAGCACATATTTTGTGTCTGCCCAGCATACGCACGTGCACGACAAACACTGATATCTTCTACTGAACTATATCGCAGTAGGTCATTAACTGATGAGGCCATGTTGGGCCCTTGGCCAGACACCAACAGTGCAACTGCGGTCACAAGAGCAGTTATTACCTTTTTAGAAACAACTGGACTATGTGCGCGACTATAAAGTGTGTCTCAGCTAGAAAGAACACTACATACTCACCTCTCTATCTCACCATCGTCATCCATTAATCTTTCTTTTCCCCTTTCCCTTCACCCAGTGTAGAGTAGCAGGCTAGAGCAAGCTATCGCTCAGGCCGACCTCTCTGCCTTTCTGTAAGTAAACTTACCTCCTCCTCCTCCCTCACGTTCCATGCACGAATGGCGATGAGAAGTTGCGAGTGATAGAACAGATTATATAGTGCGAGCGAAAATGGGTTCAATTTTATGCTGGTGATCTATAGTCGTGAAGATATATGTCGAGCTGGCCTGATATTGAAAGTATTGTAGGCTGACTGATTGTAGTGTAGCTTATGAAAGGAGGACAACGGTGTCAGCATCCTGCGCTTTTCTAACGAAGCTAAGTTGAGTGAGGATTTGATGCCAGTTGCGCTTGATGTGCGTAAGTAGCTTTTTGAGAAGAAACGGGCAGCCTTATTTTGGACAGACTCCAGCTTTTGTATGAGGTAGGCCTGATGCGGATTCCAGAATAAGGAGGCGTATTCTGTCTGTGGACGTACTAGGGTCTTACAAGCGATGATTTTAGTCTCCGAGTTCGCCAGATGCAAGTTTCGCCTCATGAAGCCAAGAGATCTGGATGCTTTGCTAACAATAACATCTATATGAGCGTTACATGACAGGTCTGATGATAAATGAACACCAAGGTACTTTTTCGTGGATACATATTCTATGGGTATGTTGTTCAATGTGTAGTTTTATAATACCCGGGTTCACAAACGTTCCGAACCTGATAGCCTTTGTTTAATTAACGTTAATTTGCATTTGCCAGTCATTCCACCATTTACTGAGATTCGCTAGGTCAGACTGAATGTAGCAGGGACCCTGAGAGTTAGTAACTTGTCGGTAGACCACACAGTCATCTGCAAACAATCTCACTGAGAAATGCATACCATTACTGGTATCGTTAATATACACTAAGAACAAAATAGGCCCGAGAACGGAACCCTGCGGTACGCCAGATTTGACGCGCAGTAACGGAGACGAATGGTGATTAATAAAGACGAACAGGCACCGGTTAGCTAAGAAGTTTGCAATCCACTTCAGAATTTTTCGTATTTATGTTGAGACCTGTAAGTTTATGAACAGTTTGTTGCTTGCGGAATCTTCACACAAAGTGCACGTGTTGAGCCGACACTGCTGGCTTCTAACATTTGGGGAGATTAAAGCTTCGCCTTTAAAAGTTGAACGCAAAAGCAATATCCACTCCCTATAGCGTACTTCAAGCATTTAGCACACGAAATCTTTTCGAACTCGCCATGCACCAACTACGTGGCCTTAAAGGAATAGCTGCAGTAACGTGTATGCCTTTTGTAGTGGGTGACTGGCTTTAATTAAGCCGTGGTGTCATTAAGAAAATCACAGGTTCTGATGGCAATGTACGTTTGTACCACACATTATTACTGCAATATTTCATGCTGTATCGTGAAGATTGTATACAGGACGCGTGTTTGTAAAGCACGAGTTACTTCCCACGAAACACAAGAAAAGCCAAAAAACGTCTAGTAAATTTCCAAAAAGGATAGTCCAAAAGTATATATGCAATCTTGTTGAGATGGTATTTAAACCTAAGCAGCTTGAAAATCTCCTGTATCTGTACCACGTTACTGTACACCACGTTACTGTACTGCTAGAAAACTTCTAGCAAGAATTTTAAGAAACTTCTTCCTAGATTACTTTAAAGAACTTTTGTGAACGTTTACTATACCTATATTATTATAAGCCTAGTAAACTTTTTGCCATGATTCTAAAAAAGCCTTTTGTTAGATCTTTTAACAGTTTTTTAGACATATATTTTTTATGCAAACCAGCTTGTTGAGCGTTTCCCGCTGTTAATCATGTCAGCGTTTTGCAATCGGTGCATTTAGCTGTTCACTGTTGATATTGACAAGTGGGGACATCAACATAATTTGGCATCAAATTATTGCTGGCACTATTATAATCAGCAAAATTGGTGCCACATTTGTTTAAAAATGAATTAGTGACTGTCATCTATCATTACGATAATCTGTTTCACTTGGAGACAAGACAAACTTTTAAACGACAACTCATTTTCGTTTCTGGTGTTGCCTTGAATGCATCGTACTGCATATCCAAAAGTAGATGCGAAATTTCAACAAATCTTGTTGCGTACTTGTAAACTTTATTATACATAACAATGGCTACACACTTTGTTTGAAAACTTGCTCGCTTTATAGTAACTATGATTTTACAAAGCAATTGAGGTGCTTGCCAGATACTTGGTCCAGGAACCTGCACATATACACAATGCACACACTGTTTTCTTCGAGCAGACTTCTATCAGTGCAATGAAAATTTGCAGGCTAGCTTAGCAAACACATTATAGGCATAGTAGCAAATATATGAACGCAGAAAATTTGTTACAGCCAAAAATCAGCAGTCGAACAATTGACTTTTTTCTCTTCCAGTGCGCTTAAATCAGGTGTGTTATAATGGTAGAAGCATGACCGAAATTAATGGGTTTCACCACAAAGCTGTGTTGAACAATCAAATAGTGGTTTTGGCAACACCCCTAATTTTAGAACTTGAGTAGTCGAAACTAATGGGTTTCACCACAAATATGTGTTTAACAATCAAGTTCGACGATTCCGTCCCTGAAAATGGTCGGCGAAATAACCACGAAAATGAAGACCCTACTCCTTCCTTTAGACCGAAACGAGGGGCGCAGACAAAAAAGCGATAGGAAAACGAGAGGGGTTGCTGCTCAAAGAGTGCTAGGCGGACTAACTTGGCGGTACTGTTTACTATTATACTGGGTAAACTGGTGTGCGCACAAAAAAACAGACAAACGACAGCAGAGAAGAGACAGGGACAAGCGCAGACTTTCAACTAAATTTAATTCTTCGTCAACCTTCAATTTACAGTCGCACAGAACATAGTCAAGTGGTCACGAGGACAGAACCTAATAGTTTACAACAGGCCACGCAAAAAATGACGCTCACTATCAAAAAGCGAAATGGATGTATCACTAACACACACCAGTTTACCCAGTATTATGAACCAACTCGCCCAGCTACAAGTTTTATTGAATTACTATTATACGTAGCCTTATGCCAAAAAGAGATGAATTATGTAGCCTAATCGATGATTGCGATGCTGACATAGTAGCCATTACTGAAACATGGTGATCCGCTAATGTGCGCAACGCTGACCTGCCGTACTGCAATAAAAACTGTCAAATCTATCGCAATGACCCCACTGTATCTGTTGGCAGTGGTGTGCTACATGCAATTACTGAAAGCCTTAGCAGTTTTGTAGTTCCCATTACTAGCGATGTGGAATCGGTGTGGTGTTAATTGGCTACGAGCTTCAAGAAAATGATAATTGGTGTTTGTTACGGCTCACCGTCAACCAGAGCATCATCCAGTAAAAACCTTCACGATGTTTAAATCAAATTACTGTACAGCATCCTGGTGCTGAAATACTTCATATGGGTGATTTTAACTTTCCAACATGGTCTGGTCTGCCATATGCTCATTTTCAAGTCCATCATCATCCGAGTCCAACGATTTTATCTCGGTTTGTGCTGATTTCGACTTATCGCAGTTAGCTGTTTCGCCTACTCGTGTCACACAAAATTCATCGTCACTTTTAGACCTTGTTCTAACGTCAGTTAAAGATGTCGCTTCTTCGATCACCCATTTGCCTGGCCCAAGTGACCATGACATCTTGACTTTCAGCCTAGTTACAGCACATTCAAAAACATGCAAACGGTTCGAAACAATTAAATATTACGGGAAAGCTAACTACGACGCTATTAATAAAGTGCTTACACTATTTCTTGACGTTTTTCTACCTGGTGTATTCTAGCGTTCAGTACAGAGTAACTGGAATATGTTCAAATCCATTGTTTCAAAACTAGTTCAGAAATATGTACCTAGTCGTCGTATATTTGCCAACAGTAAGGCACCCTGGTACAGTAGGTACCTCAACCGACTTGCTAATAAAAAGAAACGTCACTTCCGTTGAGCAAAAGTTTTTCAAAAAGCGTCTGATTGGTTATCACACAAACCAGCCACCTCGTGATACGTTTCCGCTTTGAAATGCAGAAAATTTTCGTTTTTCAATATTAATCTTCCAAAAATGCTTAAAACTAACCCGTAAGGCTTTTGGAATGCACTCAAGGACAAACATTACCATGAGTTTTCGCTATCGTATCCATCTGGTGACCCCGTGCCGACAACCATTACTGCCCTTGTGTTGAATGACACCTTTGTTCGATCATTTTCATTTACGAAAACCAATGATATGCCCAACTTCCCACGATTCAACTATCTTCCCATGGACTCAATTGTTTTTGATTCCGTAGGAATCACAAAGATAATCGGCAAACTAAATCTAAGTTCCAATAGTGGTACAGATCAGATCAATTCAAAATTTCCCAAAAACACGAAAGAATGCTGTTGAATTATTTTAGAGTGTATTTTTCCCAATCTTATGACTCCGGTTTTTTACCTGAAGACGAAAACAGGTAAAGTTGTCCCAATTTTAAAATCCGGAAAATAGAGTGATCTCTCAAACTTTCATTCTATCTCACTTACGTCAGATACATGTAAAATTTTTGAGCACATCATCTTCATGCATCTTGTCAACTATCTAGAGGATAACAGCTTCTTTTCGACCTCGCAACATGGTTACCAGAAATCTTTCTCGAGTGATACTCAGCTAATTACATTCACAAACAACCTACATGTATATGTTGACTCTGGCTTAATCGTAGATTGTATATTTTTCGACTTCGCGAAAGCTTTCGACAAAGTTAACCACTCCTTACTGTTGCATAAACTAAGTGCTCTTAATATTGATCCCCAAGCACTCATTTGGATTCGTGAATTCCTTTCCTGGCGTGTACAGTACGTCACGGCCAACGGCTTTCACTCTCCATTAGCAACAGTCGGTTCCGATGTACTTCAAGGGCCAGTGCTTGGTCCGCTGTTATTTCTGATCTACATTAACGGCCTACCTACTATCATTTCATCCCAAGCTTGTTTGTTTGCAGATTGCTGTGCCATTTACCGGAAAATTGCCAGCGACTCAGATGTGACATCACTACAAAATGATTTAGATACCGTATACCGCATATGGAACTGAACGTCGCTAAATGCAAAAGCATGCGCGTAACTAGGCGCAACGTCACCTCTCCATCCCATTCTTTTAACAATTCACCACTGCATACCACAGCTTCTTATCGCTACCTTAGCGTTCACATATCTAATAAGTTGTCATGAAAACTCCACGTCCTTTACATATTGTCTAAGGCAAACCAAACTTTAGGTTACTTGACAAAAAAAAGTTCTATCTTGCCCCACCGCCACTAAAACCATTGCTTTATACCACCTAAATTCACCCTCAACTAGAATACGCCTCATCTGTCTGGGGCCCGCACATTTCTACAATTTCACAAAGCATTGAGGCAGTACAAAATCACTCTGTTTGCTTTATTTCATATAACTACGATCGCAATGCCAGTGTCACAAACATGAAAGCTGCTCTTAATCTGCCTCCCTTAGCAACACATTGAAAACAATCACGCATTAGTCTTTTTAATAAAATGTGCTACCATAACCCTGCTCTTCGTTCCTTGTTCATGCTTCCAGCTCCATTTCGCTCACACTGACTTGATCATCATCACAAGGTTTACATACCCTATTTTTCATCTACTGCAGGCTCACAATCATTTGTCCCCAGGACAGTAAGTGATTGGAATCACTTACCAGCCTCCATAACTGATATATCTAATACAACTGCATTTAAAACTGTTTTATCCAGCGTATACTGTAGAACTACATGTTTATTTTTCCAACGTATTGCACTTTACTAGATTTCGGCGAATATTTTGCATAATGCTTCCAGTTTTACTTTCTTGCTCTTATTGTTCATGTTCTTCTTTTTACTATGCACACCCCCACCCCCTCTGTAATGTAATTATACCCTGAGGGTATTATAAATAAATAAATAAAACAATAAATAAATAAATAAATAAATAAATAAATAAATAAATAAATTGTGGTTTGGCAACAACCCAACTTCTAATTCCATCCCAAAATACTCGCACAAAAGGCCCAGTGAAGTAAAAAACGCTACAGTATTCCAGAATGCCTTCTGTCAGCCATCATAAACCATGTTAAACATGGTTATGTATCACTGTAATATATCATACATGGTTATGTATTGGCAAAGTTAGTTATGATTAAGTATGACAGTAGAAAATCACTTTATTGCACCTCCGGCATTAAATTCGAGAAGACAATGAACTAGCCCCACCGCGGTGGTCTAGTGGCTAAGGTACTCGGATGCTGACCCGCAGGTCGCGAGTTCGAATCCCGGCTGCGGCAGCTGCATTTCCGATGGAGGCGGAAATGTTGTAGGTCCATGTGCTCAGATTCGGGTGCCCGTTAAAGAACCCCAGGTGGTCCGAATTTCCGGAGCCCTCCACTACGGCGTCTCTCATAATCATATGGTGGTTTTGGGACGTTAAACCCCACATATCAAGACAATGAACCAAGGTTGCAATTACCTTAAAACAAAATCTTCAGTCAATATCACAGTGAAAATAAAATTATTGATCTGCTACGGCCTTATTGCTATGCAAAAAGTTCAATTTGAAGTGACTAACAGCACATTACACAAAAATTTAACTTGACATAAAACCATAGGAAGCAGCACTTATACATTCATTGCTTGCATTAAATTCAACCCTACGAACAGAAAACCGCCTTTGTAGATGAGTTATGTGTCCAGGAGGACACAAAGTAAGACAGCAATGCTGTAAGCTGCCCAATCAACTAAGAAATAACAAAATTTCTGTGCCTACAAAATTTCTGTGCCTACATTGCTTGCTATATTACTCCCTGGTGGGAGTAATATAGCAAGCAGTCAGTGCTAGCTATGACCAGCCGGTAGTAAAAAGGTAACCATTATAATGCTTGTCTGTGGGTTCGACCCATGGTCAGATTATATGCAGCACCTCAAGAAGTAGTAGCTGCGTGCTAGTGCTCACTGTCCTGCATGCATAATGATGCAAGCCACAACTAAACTTTCCAGCGGGATATCTGAGCACAGTCATGCCAGAATTCTTTGGACTTATGTAGAAATGTGACTGGCTCAAATTTTTCATACATGCATGGCCACCTGCTGCAGTCACTAAGAAGTTCATTATTGAATCTTATTCAAGGGCACGGCTGACAGTGATAATTATTGTTGCACATTGTGTTCCCCTGAACACTGAAAAGGTTGCTTTCACACACACAACTTACAGCACTCACTTTTAAGAAAGGTTTATTTCTGAACATCCTGAACATGCGATCTACTTGAATACAGCAACCAGGTGGCTCAGTGAAGTTCCCTTTTCATAGGAAACAGAAGCCGTGCGCAGCTGCTGTACATTCAGTAGCCCAGTTTTCCGCGAGCCACCATTGACGACAGGCTTGTTCGGAATTCTTTCACACTGAGTTCGTACGAAGTGTATGCATAGGCTGCGATGGAAACACCGTAAAAACAATTTAGTGACATGTGTCTTTTTGCAAAACTGAAATTGTCAGTCTATTTTAAATGATTTGAAAGAATGTGTCTTAAGAGAAGCAGGACGTACACAAACTAGAGATGTTACAAGCAAAACTTTTTTGATGTTCTTGGCGAACACAGCTGCAACCTTATGAAAGAAAATGCTATTTCCACATTGCAGATGCATTAAAACCATGCTTGAATCGCGCTCATGCATTGTGCATTGACAGCAAATTCAATGATACCACAACACATATATGATGGTATGCACTTTCATCAAGTATCTATTCCAGGTAACCTATAATATAAAATATGAATTTGATTTCAAATACAACTAATGTAGCTCTCCTCAGGCTGCTGACACTGAGACGATTACACCTATAATGTGAGAAAATGGGGTCACTGAGTTACTATTGAGTGGTGCCAAACTATTGTCATCAGTTTCAGTAATTCTGGTTGGCTAAAAAGGCAGTACCTCTCACTTAAGCATCACAGGCTGTCGAATAAAAAAAAAGAACAACGTTGAGATACTAAGACACGAGGCACCCTCTTCGAACCACACACCATCCGAATAAAGCATGCAAGCTTCTGCAACAATCTCCGGAAATCAGAATCTTGGAAGCTATTGACGATTTAGCAACAAGATTTTATGAAACTGATTTCTGAATTTGTATATTTCCTTCAGGTACCAATAGCTTGAAAACTTGCAGTCTGTATTTATCATTCTGAAATAAATAGGGTGTCCAATTTTCCATTTTAACGGCAATAGTGCATGACGTATGCATGCTTACCGTGGTTTATAGCATTATGGCGAGTTTTTAGTGATAAATTAAATATTCATTCTGCACATACCACAGACCCCGTTAACATCTGCGGCGCATGCCTAGAGAGTTTACTTTATCCAATATACCGTTTAGCTTCTCATTATTCAGAAAATGGCATTGGAGGTGGTGCTGTAAACTATTCTTACGGTTCGTACACGTACAAATGTTTAGCAAAGTTTCAACACCAAGGTTGGGCGAGGTGCATAGAATAGTTAATAAACCAAAACAAAACCCAAACAAAGTGGAAACAAGCGGAGTAAAATCGATGGTGCTCGAACGCGTGGACTAATGTATGAATGACTAATGACTGGCTCGCACAGTAACGTACAGCAATTCGGCCACGTTTAGTCATGAAATATTCGTTCTAAAATACTGTTCAAGGTAAACGAATGGCTTAAAATGCACGGATTCTGGCCGCATGAGGCAAGCTATGTTACTGGTGTATACCGTAAGTTTGAGTTTTACTAAACGAGCTCCATAAGCACTTAAGCATAAGTGCAAGCTTTGCGAGCCATATTCAAGACGATGCAACACGCTGCACACGTACACTCATCAACTCGCGTATCACGGTAATTTATAAAGACGCGTGCCAGCGCGGATGCATACACCGGCATTCATTCGGCCACCCGGAAGGAAAACATCACTGATAGTAGTCATAGCGTATAATGGTACTGTAGCTGTTTATTATGGAACATACAGCATATGAAATTGCCTTAGACAGGCTTACGCGCCCTAGGCATAATCAACGCTTAGAGCTAACAAACGCTCCAGAATTATTAAGGAAAAATAGTGGTCACTCACGAGCAGGGCCCCCCTCCAACATTACTGCCGGCAGATGCGACCGCCGCCACAACTCTGCTCAAATCTGCCGCATGCTTCCCACTCCACACGAAAGAAAAAAAAAACTTGCCCGTACTAACTTGGCACAACTTTGCTTTTACACTGCTGAAATACTACAGAAAAACTGGGTCAACACGTAAACAAAAGCTCACTTAGCGTGCACATGTTAGGAAAAACTTGGTGAACGCGGTGATAACAAAGCGCTGACAGCAGCAATGTGGTACATACCTGGCCAGTGCTCCACGACAAGAAGCCACACGTCCTCGCTTGAGTATAGCGCACCTTCGTAATCAGCACTGGCATAACACAAAACACGAACACACCCTTATTAAAATGACTGTTGATGGTCCATTGTCGGACTGTGATCAAATGATTGACTCTATTGATTATCAATGGTTCCGCAATACTCATTGACTTGCTTCAATACTTCGTCGAAAATATTTCTGTTGAACATTGTTCAATATAAATGTCATTGATTCATATTTATTGAAATACAATTGAGGTAGTATTTCGTTAACAATATTTCTGTTGAGCACTTTGCAATAAAAGTTTTATTGTCTCATTTCCTTCAAAAAAACCATGGACTAAATATTTCGTAAACATTTTTGTTGAGCACTTTGCAATAAACGTTTTATTGTCTCATTTTATAAAAAAACCATGCGCGAAATATTTCGTAAGCAGTATTTCATAAGAAAAATTGAGACGCGCGCCCACTCATGTTCTGCGCGCGCGCGTGAAGGGGGGGGGGAGAAAAAGAAAACAGAGGCGAGAACCACGGAAGCTGAGCAGGTTCGTGTTCACGATGCGGCTGCTCTATAGTGCATACGTGACAGTACTGAAACACTGGCCTATATGTTGATGCTCGTGTTCTAAAAAACAAATTGAAATGATGATTTTAGGAAAGCATGGCACAAAAGAAACAAATGGACGGCAGCGAGACAAAGATCAAAATTGTCAATTCGGTTAGTTGATGTTTGATTAGTGGTTGCGTAATTTGAAGATGAACTTGAACATCAAGTACACAGGAGTCATGTGCAGAAGTCAGCAGGAAAGCGTGTGCCACCGACGCCTCTTTTGAATATTAAGTACAGTTATCATGTTCTAGCATGGATTCGTAACAGTGAACCACGAACAAAACAACCCGTGCACATCTGTGGAGATAATGTACCAGCTGCGAAAATCCGCATTTTCTAAAGAGCAACTTCATGCAGTAACAATAAAGATTTTGAGGTTTGTTCTGCACCAATTCTTGTTCACATCTACGCGCAGAAATTCTCGAAAGAGATGTAAAGAATTTTTTATTTGGAGGGAGACTATACCTGTCCGCCAGTAATTTGTGTACGTCATATTTGAGCTTAGTGCGCGTTTCGGCATTCACCTGAACAGTGGTGCGATGCTTAATGAAGGTAAGAGTAGCCACTCCCCATAAATAGGATCAAGTAACGACTGAAAATAAGTAAAAACCACTCTATATTGCGAGACAATGCACACAAATTATAATTGCGGAAATAAGTAATTGTCGAAATTTAAAAAAAGGCGCTGCTGCCCCAGCGCGCAGCTCGTGGCAGTTCACGCGTACGAAATGCAAATGTTGGAGTCATCATCATCAGCCTGACTACGTCCACTGCAGGACAAAGGCCTCTCCCATGTTCCGCCAGTTAACCCGGTCCTGTGCTTGCTGCTGCCAATTTATACCCGCAAACTTCTTAATCTCATCTGCCCACCTAACCTTCTGTCTCCCCCTAACCCGCTTCCCTTCTCTGGGAATCCAGTCAGTTACCCTTAAAGACCAGCGGTTATCCTGTCTACGCGCTACATGCCCTGCCCATGTCCATTTCTTCTTCTTGATTTCAGCTATGATATCCTTAACCCCCGTTTGTTCCCTAATCCACTCTGCTCTCTTCTTGTCTCTTAAGGTTACACCTACCATTTTCCTCTCCATTGCTCGCTGCGTCGTCCTCAATTTAAGCTGAACCCTCTTTGTAAGTCTCCAGGTTTCTGCTCCGTAGCTAAGTACTGGCAAGATACAGCTGTTATATACCTTCCTCTTGAGGGATAGTGGCAAACTACCTGTCATAATTTGAGAGTGCTTGCCAAATGTGCTCCACCCCATTCTTATTCTTCTAGTTACTTCAGTCTCGTGGTTCGGCTCTGCGGTTATTACCTGCCCTAAGTAGACATAGTCTTTTACAACTTCAAGTGCACTATTACCTATCTCGAAGCGCTGCTCCTTGCCGAGGTTGTTGTACATTACTTTCGTTTTCTGCAGATTAATTTTAAGACCCACCTTTCTGCTCTCCTTGTCTAGCTCCGTAATCATGAGTTGCAATTCGTCCCCCGAGTTACTCAGCAATGCAATGTCATCGGCGAAGCGCAGGTTACTAAGGTATTCTCCATTGACTCTTATCCCTAACTGTTCCCATTCTAGGCTTCTGAAAACCTCCTGTAAGCACGCGGTAAATAGCATTGGGGAAATTGTGTCCCCCTGCCTTACACCCTTCTTGATTGGTATTCTGTTGCTTTCTTTATGAAGCACTATGGTAGCAGTTGATCCCCTGTAGATTTCTTCCAGAATGTTTATATATACTTCATCTACGCCCTGATTCCGCAGTGTTTGCATGACGGCTGATATTTCTACTGAATCAAACGCTTTCTCGTAATCTATGAAGGCTATGTATAGGGGTTGGTTATACTCTGAGCATTTCTCTATTACCTGATTGATAGTATGAATGTGGTCAATTGTTGAGTAGCCTGTTCGAAATCCTGCTTGTTCCTTTGGTTGATTGAATTCTAATGTTTTCTTTACTCTGTTAGCAATTACCTTTGTAAATAGCTTGTATACTACAGAGAGCAAGCTGATCGGCCTGTAATTCTTCAAGTCCTTGTCATCTCCTTTCTTATGTATTAAGATGATGTTAGCGTTCTTCCAAGACTCTGGTACTCTTCCCGTCAGGAGACACCTCGTAAACAGGGTGGCTAGTTTTTCTAACACAATCTGTCCTCCATCTTTCAGCAGATCTGATGTTACCTGATCCTCACCAGCAGCTTTGCCCCTTTGCATGCTCTCCAAAGCTTTCCTGACTTCTTCTATCATTACTGGTGGGGTGTAATCTGGGTTACTGCTAGTTCTTATAGTATTAAGGCCGTGGTTGTCACGGCTACTGTACAGATCTCTGTAAAACTCCTCTGCTATTTTAACTATCCTATCCATATTGGTAGTTATTTTGCCTTCTTTGTCCCTTAGTGCATACATCCGACTTTTGCCTATCCCAAGTTTCCTCTTCAATGCTTTGACACTTCCTCCGTTTTTCAGAGCGTGTTCAATTCTCTCCCTGTTATACCTTCTTACATCGCATACCTTACGTCTATTAATCAACTTCGAAAGCTCTGCCAGTTCTATTTTGTCTGTTGTACTTGACACTTTCATGATTTGACGCTTCTTAATTAGGTTCTTCGTTTCCTGGGAAAGCTTGCCAGTGTCTTGTCTAACTACCCTGCCTCCAACTTCCACTGCACACTCCGTAATGATACTCGTTAGATTATCATCCATTGTATCTACGCTAAGGTTCGTTTCCTCACTAAGAGCCGAGTACCTGTTCTGCAGCGACACTCTGAATTCCTGTACTTTCCCTCTCAGTGCTAGCTGATTGATTGGCTTCTTGCGTATCAGTTTCTGTCGTTCCTTCTTCAAGTCTAGGCGAATTCGAGACCGTACTATTCTATGGTCACTGCATCGTACCTTGCCAATCACTTCCACATCCTGCACGATTCCAGGTTGTGCACTCATTATAAAGTCTATTTCGTTCTTATTTTCGCCATTAGGGCTCCTCCATGTCCACTTGCGGTTTTCTCGTTTTCGGTAGAAGGTATTCAAAATCCGTAAATTATTGCGTTCTGCGAATTCTACTAGTAGCTCTCCTCTGGCGTTTCTAGTACCGATGCCATAATCTCCTACTGCCTGGTCTCCAGCCTGCTTCTTCCCTACCTTTGCATTAAAGTCGCCGATCACTATAGTATACTGTGTTTTTACCTTACTCATTGCCGATTCCACGTCTTCATAGAAGCTTTCAACTGAAGCGTCATCATGGCTGGATGTAGGCGCGTAAGCCTGTACTACCTTCATCTTGTATCTTTTATTCAGTTTAATTACGATACCTACCACCCTTTCATTAATGCTATAGTATTCCTCTATGTTGCCAGCTATGTTTCTGTGAATAAGGAACCCCACTCCCAGTTCTCTTCTGTCTGCCAAGCCCCTGTAGCAAAGGACGTGCCCATTCTGTAGCACCGTATAGGCCTCATCTGTCCTCCTAACCTCACTGAGCCCTATTATATCCCATTTAACACCCTCTAGCTCCTCGAATAGTACAGCTAGACTTCCCTCACTAGATAAGGTTCTAGCATTAAACGTTGCCAAGTTCAGGTTCATGTTGGAGTAGGTACGCTAAAATACCCATGCCACTTTTACGTGTGAAAGCGCATTGTCTTCAAACATCTGAGAATAGGCTGCTGTCACTGCCACGCGTGGACCTCGCGACTCAAATAGGCACAATTGCTTACATCACACGCACGAGCGAGGAACATACGTAGGTTTCGACAGCCGAACACAGCCTCATCGCACTAATGTCCGCGAATTCGCACCCAAGGTCGCGCAAGGTCGAGCAGGTCAGTTGGTGCAGGGGCAGCGCGCAGCGGGAAATAAGTTTTCCTTTATTTGTTTTTGTTTGTGAACATCATTATTATTTTTTCTCTCCTAATCAATAACTTGCCTTGCGAGTATTGTAGCTGTGGGACACGGGCAACGTTGCAGTGACGTTGACCACGGGAACGGGGTAGGCGGCTGTTTTGAAGAAGTTCGGTGCGCCTGGTTAGTTGTTAAACAGCTAGAGCCGAACATGAAGTGGACCCAGTGAGAGTTCACTAGCCAAATTGAACACGTGTGTGTGCGGTGTAGGCGGCAGCTTCTAACAGTTGTTGAGGCAGGAGAGTTAGCGGAGGCGGCTGGATAGCGGGATTAGGGTTGAACTTATAACTGTCGGGCGCTCGGTCCGATGGTCGGGTGGACGATAGCTAAGGAGGCTAGGAAAACCACGGGCGAGAGTGAGCTGGTGCAGTGCAAAGAATGCAAACGGTGGTGCTACTTGGACGAGACAGCATTCACGAGTTTGGCTGACGCGCAGAAGACGAGCTTCGTGTGCAGGCTGTGCGAGGCACTGAAGGCGGCCATGCAGCGCATGGAGGCTATAGCATCGACGGGCTTCAAGGGGAGCTTAGGGCGGAGCGCGATCAGAGGATACAACTCCAAAAACAGCTCGGAGCGTCGCGTGAGCGGGAGGTGGCTAACGCCAGCCTATTAGAGCAAATGAAGGGCGATCTTCGAAAAGAACAGGAAGGGTGGACCGAGCTTGAGCAGCGGGTAAAGGAGCTAAGAGATCTTTGCCCAGGCCCCGAGCGGTGTGAGACGGAAGGCGTGGGTAGCGGAGAAGGTGACAGGTGAGAAGGAACTGGCTAGAAGGGAGGTCAAGGGGCCCCAGTGTGTGGCCACAGCACGGAGACTCCGAGAACATACAGCTCGGTGGCTCGGCAGTCTTCGAACAGGGCAGGAAGACATGACAGATGTCAGAGAGAGAAACAAGTCAAGCAAGCAGAGTCGCCATCACAAACAAGAAGCCAGCGATTGCAGCATAGAAGGGTCCTAGTGGTGGGGGACTCTAACGTGGCTAGGGTTAGGGATGACGTCTTCACGACAGTGAAAGAAGATGGGAGAGGGTGGGTAGAGGCCCAGTCAGGGAAGAGCTTTGTGGATGCACTGGTCAAAGCCCAGGAGGTTGTAGAGCACAGCATAGAGGGCGAAAATCACGTCATTATTCATGCTTGGCTCAATGATGCGTTGAAGAGCAAGGAACAGAAGCGTCAGAGACAGTTAGAGGATAGGGTGCGTAAGCTCTGAGACGCCTCTGGGAGTGTAAATGTGACCATATGCACAGTCCCAGAGGTCTGGGGGAAGTCTCGTGGGATTGAAAGGAGGGTAGTGGAGGCCATTTGTGTGATCAAGAGTATGAGTCGGCAACTCGGATACATCGTAATGGAGGTGAACCAAGACGTGTACGAGCCCAGCGCTCACCCTTTGCACAGGATGGCATTCACTACAGTGGTGCGACGGGCAGGAAAGTTGGTAATAGGGTGGTTAGTCAAGCCACAGCTTTTTTAGGGAGACCCAGAGCCCTGAGGCCAACAGTGTAGCCAAAGATGGTTCTCAAGGGGCACAAATATTCAAGCTACACGGAGTCCGTCGGAGAAGAAATCGACGTAAGCAGAAGGACCGAGCTAAGTCAGACATAGGCTATATCAACATGCAGGGTGGCAGGAAAAGGTTAAAGTGGGAAGAGATAGAAGAGCAGTTGAGGCAGGAGGAGCTGATGGTATATGAGGTTGTCGAGACACATCTTCGGGACATAGAGCAACCACTTTACAATCCGGACAACGTATGGGAGTATTGCAATATAACAGAGGACAGCAGAAAGGAGGTGGTATTGGGGCATTCATTCATAAAAGTACAGACTGGCAAATGGTCAAGCAGGAGTGCAAGGAACATTTATAGCTAAAAGGGAAAGTGGCAGGGCAAATGACACTCCTTGGTTTGTTGTAATTGTAGACGGGAGAAAGGCCAAACAGGAAAACCAGTCAATGGTCGAGTGCATATCAAAGGACGTTGAGGAATTAGAAAGAGAGTGCGAGATAATTATACTAGGAGATATGAATGCGCACATAGATATAGATGGTTATACTGACTCAACAGGCAAAATGATCATAGATATGTGTGAAAGGCATGATTTGATCATTTGCAACAGTGCTGAGAAGTGTGAGGGGCAAATAACTTGGGAGGTAGGAAGGCTGCAGTCGACAATAGATTATGCACTGATGTCATATAGGATGTATGATAGGCTCAGGGGAATGCACATAGATGAATGTGGCTCCGGAAGTCTGGGTAGTGATCACAAACGTATCAAGCTAAGTTTTAGAAGAGCAGTGAAAGTAGGAAGGAGACAAGATGAGCAACTAAAGAGAAATTTTTATTCAGAAAGGCAAATAGAAATAGCTACTCAACAAATTGAGAAAGTAATCACCGAGGATAATAAAACAGTGTGGACATACACGAATCTAATTAGACTGTTTGAGCTAGAGTTTGCAAAGGCACGTGACAAGTCACCCCGGAAAAGAAGACACAAACGCAAGAGTTGGTGGGATGATGAAGTTAAGAGATCCACAGAAAAACGCCAGGAAGGTTCTAGGGAACACAGAAATGCTAAGCAGTGGGGTGAACCGACAGATGATGTTGAAAAAAAAAATGGGAAATTTTTCTAATCTGTAGAGAGGATGCACCTCATGTGATCAATCAAAAGATTAGAAGAAAGAGAGCTCAGGGGCTGCCAGAAATACATAAAAAAGATAGTAAGGCAGTTGCGAAATTTTTGAACCAACTAAACTCCCTAAAAATGAGACGAGCCTAGAGCAGAGGTTTATAACTACAGATGAAGGTGCTAGGCTAGATGGGGACAAAGCTATTGAATATATAAGAACAACGGTGCCAGAGAAATTTCAACAAAAAGTGCCTTATGCACCACAATAGAGAAGGATGAATAAAGTGGCGCAATGGCTTCATTTTCACAACGAGAGTGGGAAAGGACTGAGAAGAGGGTTCCTAGTAGTACATCAATAGGCAGAGATGGCATTCCAATTATGCTGATGAAGAAATTGGGTCCGAAGACTAAGCATGCTTTGAGAGAGGCAGTGAGCAAGATAATAATCGATGGTGCAGTCCCCGATGGATGGAAACTTAGCAGGATGAGCATGATTTTAAAGAAAAGGGGGACAAAGCTGGCATAAACAACTACCGTCCTATAACAGTCGCATCAGTAATCTACAGGCTGGTGATGCAGATTATAATGGAAAGACTGCAGGCATGAATAGAGGATGAGGGGGTGCTGGGGGAACTGCAGAATGGGTTTCGGAAACACAGGAGGTTGGAAGATAATCTGTTCTCACTGACGCAGTGCATCGAAATAGCAGAAAAAGAATACAGGCCCCTTTGGCTAGCATTTTTGGATATCAAGGGAGCGTACGATAGCGTGGTTCAAGAAGAATTGTGGGGAATACTGCACACACTAGGCGCAGAACATGTAGTCACTAATCTTTTAAAGGATATCTATAAAGGTAACAAGGTAGTTATAAAGTGAGAAAAGCAGGTGTCCAAGCTCAGAGAGGTAAAACGGGGGCTTAGGCAGGGGTGTCCTCTGTCACCCTTCTTATTCATGACGTACCTCAAGGATTAGAGGCCAAATTAGAGGGAAGTGGACTTGGCTTCAACCTCTCTTTCATCAAACAAGGAAAACTCATTGAACAGGCACTACCAGCATTGATGTTCGCAGATGATATAGTGCTAATGGCCGACAACAAGGAAGATTTGCAGAGATTGATGGACATCTGCAGTAATGGGGGAGATAGGTTAGATTTTAGATTCAGTAAGGAAAAATCAGCAGTCATGATTTTAATGTTAATGAAGGTAGTGAGCTTGAAATATAGGAGGTCACGCTAGAGATAACAGAGGAATACAAATATCTGGGCGTATGAATAAGCAATTGGACCGAGTACATAAGGACACACGAAATATACGTAACGACTGAAGGTAACAGGAATACTGCAGTGATGAAAATTATGGCACTGTGGAATTACAATAGGTATGATGTTGTGAGACGAATATGGAAAGGGGTCGTGGTTCTTGGTCTGACGTTCGACAATGTGGTCTTGTGCATGAGATCAGAAGTTCAAGCAAGATTAGAAATCAGGCAACGTGGAATAGGTATGCTTGCTTTAGGAGCTCACGGGAATACATAGAATCATAAAGTACAAGGTGATTTGAAATGAACATCATTTAAGGGCAGGAAAGCTGGCAGCAAAATAAAATTTGTGAAGCGATTGAGATAAATGGGGGTGGAGCATTGGGCTATGAAGGTATTCAGCTGCTTATACATGAAGAATGTCGATACAAAATGGAAGAAGTGAGCCAGAAAACTAACGGGAAATACTTAGAAAACAGCAGGGGCCAAACAAAAAAACTATCGGTTAAGAAGAAGGTGAAGGAAACGGAGACCGATATGTGGAGAATTGGGATGATTAAGAAGTCCGCACTAGACAGCTATCAAATTTTCAAGCGGGAAATCGCCAAGGAAAGGATCTATGATAATATTCGCGGTAGTTCTCTACTGTTTGAGGCCAGGACGGGAGTATTGCGAACCAAGACATATCGGGCCAAAAATGGGGTAGACACGGTATGCAGTGCATGCGGAGACGAGAAGGAAACTGCCGAACACTTGATAATGTTCTGTAAAAGGTTTCACCCTATAGTTCAGGATGATGGCGCAGAGTTTTTCAAAGCACTGGGGTTTAGGGACAGTGAGGGCAAAATAGACTTTAAGCGGGTAGAATTAACTAGAAGGAGGTTATGTGATTGGTGGCCAAAGTCAAGGCACGAGTTAAAATTAAACCCTTAACTGCAAAGTACCATTCCTCAACTTCTCTATTTAAAGAACAAAAATAAATCTAGTTAGAAAAAAAGATAAACTGGCTCCGTCCGTCCGTCCGTCCGTCCGCCCATTCATCGATCCCATATGTTGTCATTGCTCAATAGCTTCTGTTTGTTTTTTTCAATAAGAATTTTTGTAAGGGCAAAGTGCTAGCACACTTAAAACACAAGAGAAATCGACTCAAACCCGTCCCTTCGAGAAGCGGGCTGGACGGCGGTATAGTGCCTATAACGGTGAATAACACGTTCAGACCAGTAAAATTGTTCTTGCCGCGAGACGCACACCACATTTGCGCATCTTAATTTCTTAATGCTGACTAGAGAGCTTTGTTATTACAGCGAAATATGTAAAAAGTATGTAAAATTGATACTACATATATATGTGAAGCGAATATTCCTTTGCTTTTAAAAAAGGAAGAAACGTAGAAACCTCCCTGCATATATGGCATGGACAATCAATACTTCATCCGCGAATTCTACCAAAAAAAAAAACGGAAAAATAACGTCAAGTAAAATTTTTGAAAAATACTTCTTGCACAGAACGTTTTCTCAACAACTTCTAAAGAACTTGTGAAAAACTTTTTTTCAGTGTCACATGATATTACTAGATGGCCGCATACCTTTGTAGTCGTTTTGAGAAGTTTTTACGACGTTGCGTGTTTCTTGGGTTTCACTGCATTTCCAAGCAGAGGAAAATACTTTCAGTTTATTCACAAAACGATGTATGGCTGGGTATTAGAACACACGCTTGCCATGCAAACAACCCGAGTTTGATCCACGCTCGGACCTAGAACTTCTGTATATTTTTAATTGCATCTTTCTTGATTTTTCCGTCACGCAAAAAGATTATTTTTCACTCATAACCAACAATACCGACACCGACGCCGGAAATTCTGCGAAACAAGCTTTTAATGCTGTCAAGTTTAAATGAAATGGCTTGCTAAGGCTGGCTGCGTGACGTCATGCTCCCTCTTTTGTTTTTATTTCCTCCTTGGACCATAGTAATATAACAGACTCTATAGAAAGAGCTTTCATAGGTCCCTTACATTAATACTTATAACAGCATGGGTGCCGCCATGATGGAACGATGCTGAGCTTTCAGTTGGTTCCACTTGCACTCGCCAGTGCATGCTGCAATCAAGTTTGGCATTTTTATTTGTTTCGTGGCTCAACATTTCGTCGCAGTTAGAGACTGCTACACAAGACGAGTTGGTGGCTCACGGCAGCAAAAGAGACGACGACGAGACACTACTATAGCATATTCTAGTTTACTGTAACACTGTTAAGTGTACCAGAATATACTAGTTTAATGCTAGTACACTGGAGCACTACCATTCATACGACGCGTGAGCAAGCCGGCACACTCGGCCTGATGTCCATGCTCTCGCCTTCAAATATTGGTACGGTATGAGAGTGGTGGCGTCACCTAGTAAAGAAAAATTCAAGCGCTTCTTTCCACGCACAATAAATTGCATAAATGAACATGATGTGTGGTACTTTATGGCGCAAGGGCCAACTGATGGCCAAAGAGCGCCGTTTCAGTGACTAGATATGTGGACAATGATAACATGTTGACTGTATAGGGGCCTTAAAATTCCTCGTGCTAACGCGGGTAAAAACATAAGTATTACAATCATGACAGTGGCGTGATATGTATAAAAATGGGAAGAAAAGGTTTTGATAATAAAAATTGTGATGATAAAACTGTAGTGATAATTAGCATTAGCACAAGTGCCTCTTGGACTCCTTTGTATAGAATGGTCAGGAGGGATGTGCTGTGTTTTTGTAATAACCACAGCAGCGACCTCTCTTTAGAGGTCGTGCTACGAGTTCCCTGGGTAAAAAACTGGAAAATCTTGCACCTGTTTTAAAATTGACAAGAAAGACTCGAGTTTGAAAAGTGGTTCCCTACCAATGAACATTGCCGGGTGGAATGGTTTTTGTTGTTGATAGCGTAATGGGAAAAACTGTTTTCTAAAGGTGTTTAATTCCTTACATTCAATTAAACTGTGAAGCACAGTTTGTGCTTCACCACATCTATCACACAATGGTGGATGGTGGAGAAGGTGTGAGTGTGCCGTGTATGCGTGTTCTATCCTTAGCCATGTCAGTGTAACGTGTGCGGCATGACCTCGATACTGCCGGTGATTGACCGAGTTGCGGCTTAGTAACATGCAGTTTATTTCGTGTTTGCGTATCCCATGTGTGCTGCCAAAAAGCCCCGAGGTTTTGTTTGAGGAGAGGTTTGAGGTCGAGTGCAGGGATCACTATTGTTGTATTGACATTGGTTGGCTTGGCAGATACAGCCAAGTGGTCCGCCAATTCGTTTCCTTCTATCTCGCGGTGTGCTGGCACCCAAGACACTGCAACATGCTGTTTGAGCGAGTATACTGCGCATAGGAGCGAGTAAAGACATACAAGAACGGAATTTTTGTGTTTTTTTTCAGGGTTTTGAAGGCTTTTACCACGCTTAGGGAATCTGTGTATATTACTGCGCTTAATAGTTTTGTTTGTTTAATATGTTTACTGGCCGCAAGTATCACATGAGCTTCTGCATTAAAGATGCTTGTGTTAGGATGAAGAGTACCATTATATGATAAGGATGGACCGACCGCAGCATACGAGACAGCAATGTTCATCTTTGAGGCATCGGTGTAGTATTAGGGACAACTTTATTTGTGTTGGAGTTCATGAAAGTATGTGCGGATGCGTGCAACAGGCGCATGCTTTGTGACTTCCGCAAAAGATATGCCACAGTCGATAAGCTGCCACTGCCACGGCGGTAGATATGCAGCAGGAGCCATCGAACAGTGTTCTAGAAGTGGCACATCGGTTTCCTCAGCGAGGCCTCTCACACGAAGTGAGTAGGACTGCCTCAACGGAGGACGGCTGTGGAACAGGGCAGAGTAAAACTGGTCATTAATCGTGAAATGAGAGGGGTGTTCTCTGTCTGCGTTCGCCTTTAGGTAGTACACAAAAGATGCGCAACATCTCTGTGAATAGAGTGACCACTCATTCGATTCCGCATTCAGGCTTTCCACAGGGCTGGTGCGGAAAGCGCCTGTAGAAAGGTGCATGCCAAAATGATGCACAGGGTCCAGCATCTTCAAAGCACTTTGAGTCGCAGACTGATAAACAACGGCCCCATAATCTAAGCGGGTGCGAATGAGGCTTCCATACAAATTCATGAGACGTTGCCTGCCACTACCCTATGTCGAACGTGACAACACATTTAGAACATTCATGAATTCTACACAATTTGTTTTTCAATTCTTGATGTGTGGTATGAAGGTCAACTTGTTGTCCAAGATTAGGCCTAAGAATTTATGCTCGGCACTAACAGACAGACGTTGACTGTTTGGTTGAATGTCAGGTTCTGAGTGCATGCCTCTCTTTCGAGAAAACAAGACACACGTGCTTTTTTGTGGGTTCAGTCGGAATCCATTTTTATCTGCCAATTTGGAGAAGTTCTTTAAACCTAGCTGAACCTGCCGCTCACACATCGCCAAGTTGCATGACTTGAAGCCAAGCTGGACGTCGTCGACATATGTACAATACAACATATTGGGTGGAATGGACAGGTGCAACGAATTCATTTTGATAATAAAAAGTGTACAACTAAGTACAACACCTTGCGGTACTCCCGTTTCTTTGACAAATGTTTGGGAGAGAACACTTCCATACGGACACGGAATGTCCGATTGGACAAGTAACTCTCGATTATGGAAAACATTCTACTACGGACACCCAGGTAAGACAATTCCCTTAATATGCCATAACGCCATGTTGTGTCGTAAGCCTTCTCGATATCGAGGAACACAGAGAGGAAGTGTTATTTGTGGATGAGAGCGTCTCGCATCTCTGCCTCAATACGCACCAAATGGTCGGTGGCGGATCTACCCTCTCGAAAGCCATACTGGAATCAGTCGAGCGGAGTATGTGTTTCAAGGAAATGTAAACGTCGGTGGTTTATCATATATTCAAAAAGTTTACAAAGGCAGCTTGTTAGCGCAATGGGCCTATAAATTGAAACTCAGGAAGGGTCCTTGCCCTCTTTTAGTATGGGAATAATTATAGCCTCTTTCCAGGAAGCAGAGATGGCGCCAGAAAGCCAGGTAGCATTGTATACGGAGAGTAATGTTTTCTGCGTTTTGAGTGACAGGTTTTTCTAAATTTCGTACACGACACGGTCGTAGCCTGGGGCAGAATTACTGAAGGAGTATAGTGATGTTCTTTGCTCAGCTAAGTTAAAAGGGTTGTTGTATGCCTCGTAGTTTGTACACTTGTGTTCTAGTTTCTGCTTTTCTATCCTTGCTTTATATCTTTGGAAAGCTTCAGTATAGTGTGATGCGCTACACACCTGCTCGTAGTGGGCACCGAGGAAGTTCGCCAGATCTTTTAGGCTGTCACCCTGCATGTTAATGAGTGGGAATGAATGTACTTGTCTTCCTGCTACCATACGAACCATGTTCCAGACTTTAGCCTTTTGTGTATATGAATTGATCCCTGGTAAGAACTTGTGCCAGCTTTCTCGTCTGGCCTGCCGACGCGTTCTCCAGCCTTGAGATTTTATTTTCTTAAAGCTGTCAAGATTTTCGGCGGTTGGTGAATTCCGAAGCAACCTCCATGCCTTGTTCTGCTCCTTTCGCGCATTACGACACTCAGTGTTCCACCATGGGATGCTTCGCTTGCCGGGCGGTCAAGAAGTTTGCGGGATGCACTTGGCTGCTGCGTCAATAAGGAAAACTGTGAAGTACTGCACAGCTTCATCTATGCTTAACCCACATATGTCTGTCCAACTTAAATGAGTAATATTATAAAACTGTTCCCTGTCGGCTCTGTATGTCAGCCATTTGGGAACTAGCGAAGGACATTCATATGATGTCGGTAAACTCAAAACGACCGAAAAATGGGCACTTTAGTAAGGATAATTTAAAATTTTCAATTGGAGTAGTGGTAGAAGTGAAGGAGATGCAATACTCAGGTCTACAGAGGAGTAAGTTTCGTTTGCATTGTTGTAATATGTTGACTCTTTCCTATTCAACAAAAAAGCACCTGATGAAAAGAGGAACTGTTCGATGAGACAACCTCGTGCATCACATTGACAGCCACCCCATAAACCGCTGTGCGCAATCAGGTTCCTAGAACCAGATAAGGTTCTGGTAACTCATCTATTAAAGACTGGAATTCATGTTTTTCCAGATGGTGTTGTGGTGGTATGTATAGAGATCAGATGCTGACGAGCTCGAATAGCCCGTGCCTCTAGAGACGTTAGTAGTGGTACATAAGTACATGCTACTCCTCTATTAACAACAATGGCTACACCCCTAGATGACGCCACAGCATCATCTCTGTCTTTTCGGAAGACAAAATACTGACGCAAAAATTTGTATTCTTGAATTTTAGGTGTGTTTTCTTTACACGCAGCACTTTTAGAGAATGCTTGTGTAGAAGTTCTTGGACATCGTCGAGGTTTCGAAGTAGTCCACTCACGTTCCATTGTATAATTTGTGTCTCCATTATGGGAGTAAATAAGTGCTGTGTGTACGAAATAAGTGTGGCTGGTGTCTTAAGAGAAAAGTGTCTTATCTTACAGAGCCTTTAGGAGGCCCTGTATTTACTGTTGTGTCTTTTTTAGAGCGGTCAAGGGGACCTCGCCGCTCCTTTGGCGCAATCTACGCCAATGCACTGGATATGTCCATCGCCTCAGGAGAGACGACAGACAATGTTGTTTTCATTGTAGGTTTCGTCGTGACAGACGGAGCCTTTGACCCCACCGAGCTGGAAGTCGAGCGGACCTCTTTAGTTTGTGTGGTGCCCTGGCTGCTGCCAAGGTTCACAGGGACCTTCGGTGGGGCTGTATTCAGTCGAGGTGGGGCAGCCGAGGCTGCTCCTCCCGTGGGGGGTTGAGGCGTTTGCCTCGGCACGCTAGGCGTGGTTCAAGGCATTGCCAAAAACTGAAGTGGTGCTTACCCCCCTCGCACCACATCGGCATACGAGGTATTTTCTGCAAAAGGCGGGGAAACGCGCTGCCACGCTTCACGGTAGCTTATGTTCAATATAAACTTTATGATTATTATTTCTTTTTTCCTTTTCCATGTCACGCATGACCTGGAATATGCGGGATGGTCACCCTCACACTTTGCGCAGTGGACTTGTAACTAACAGTCATCGTCAGCGGTATGACCATTGGTGTCGCATTTCACGCAAGTAAGCTGTCCTCGGCAGTGCTGGGAGCCATGAACAAACCTCTGACACTTAAAGCAGCGCCGCGGGTTGGATATGTATGGTATGATAGGCAGTTTAAGATATCCTGTTGCTATTTCAGTGGGGAGAGTGCTAGATGCAAAATTGAGTATGATGTGTTTCGTTGGGGTTTTTCTTTTCTCTTCTCATTTTGATACGCTGCACCTGAATGACATTTTCGTCTTTCCAGCCTGTTAGAAGTTCCTCATCAGAGAGGTCCATGAGATCTCCATCTGATACAACACCCTTCACGGTGTTTATGGTTCGATGCGGTGTGATTGTGATAGGCTGATCACCAAATGATGTATGGTTATGCAGTCTCTGGTACTGTGCGTGGTCTTTTACTTTGAGAGGCCGGTCACCATTTGGGGTCTTTGTGACTTTTTAGCCTTTTTAGCCCGCGCCTAGTGTTTCTTTAAGGCATTTGGACAGAAGCAAAGGTGAAATGCTTCTAGCTTTCCCTTCTGTACTTTCACAGTGAATGATGTGGTATTTCGGGAAGTTATCTTTTTTGTTTGGTAGAAATTCAAAAATTTCATCGGTGTGCCACCTCTTGCAGGGGCGATTGGTTGTGAGAGGGCTAGGAGTTTCTATAAATAAGAAAGTTTATTCGGCGGCCATGCCAGCCACCCATCACTGAGCCCAACAAGCGGACGCTGTTAGACGCGAAGGAGACGCAAGCGCTAGCCATACATGGCCGCTATAACCTAATATATATACCCAAGGTTGGATATCTACACCAGGTTAACTATTTCCGCCGAGAATTGTGGAAGTCAAAAGAAGTGAGGAGAGGACAGGAAAGGTCAAAAGTAGTCGAAAATACGAAGATGGAGAGAGAGGAGGAGACAGGAAAAGGCGACTGCCGATTTTCCCTGGGTGGGTCAGCCTAGGGGTGCCGTCTACGTGAAGCCGGGGCCAAAGGGGTGTATTGCCTCTGCCGGGGGGCCTTAAAGGTCCAATCACCCGACGTCGGCTCAACTCCCAGGATCCCCTTTGCCCCGGACACGGCAAAGCCACGGACGGCTAGGCGTGGGAGGGAGTCGAAACTCCCTCGTTAGCTCGGGTTCGTGGTGTCGCTACGCACCAAATACGTACTTGCGCAGACGCCCCTGTGGGGTAAATTGCATAAATGACCATTGTATCTTTTCTAAAGGTAATTGATATAAATAGTTCTCAATTTTCATCCGCATATGGTATATGAACATGCTTGTTTATAATTTATATTGATAATATTTGAGTTGTTTGAACGGCTATATTTAGCGCCTATTTGAAGTATTGTAATGACAATGACTACGTTTCAAAATATTAGCGCTTTGTGCATATATGGTAACAGCTTTTCCGGCCCAGATTTTCCTCTAGAGTCTGTTACATTAACTTTATGCCATAGGCACAGCCACAGAGCCAATGGGAACGTTTTATCCGTTTCTCTCTGGTAATCATGGCGGTGCTTAGAAGCGGTGGTCGTTGACTGTATTGCTAAAATTATTATGAGGCAAGGCAATAAAAATAATACAGCATGGCCGCACCTGTTTGCTTCCTTGTGATTTTGCTGGTCACAACAATTGGCCGCGACGTTGGTTCAAGCGTTCTGTGTACTAATTGCTGCAACACCGTTTCTCGTGTTGTTGTGATGATGATGTGTAGAACTTAATGGTGCAAGGGCCAATTGATGTTCAAAGAGCGCCATTTCAGTAGACAGGAGATGTGAGCAATGATATGGTATGTGGCTGTAAAGGGACCTTCAAATTACTCGCGCTTACACGGATGAAAACATAGAAGTATTAAAAGCATGACAGTGTCGTGAAATGTGTACAGTGAAACTTGAAAGAAAACGACGTGACGATAAAACTATGCTGAAAACGTAGCCACGGCAGCCGCGAACTCAGTAGTAAGGTCATGCTACGGATCAGCTCGGTATATGGGTTGAAAGCTATGTATATTGTTTAAAGATGCAAACAGTGATTCGATTTTAAAAAGCGGATACCTACCGATGAGCATGGCCGGATGTAGCGGCAGCGGCTGTCGGCAGGAAAGCAAAAAAGTGCTTGTTTTTCAGGGCATCTAGCTCATTGCGCTGCACAAGGATGTGCAGAACCATAAGTTGTTCTAAACATGTCTCACACAATGGCGGATCACCACCAGACAAAAGGTGTGAATGTGTTTAGTGAGTGTGTCCTATTTGTAGCCTTGTGTGTACCAAATCTGGATACTGTTGGCCAATTTTCAAGTCTCAGTTTGATAACGTGCAATTTATTGTCCGTATGCATATCCCACAGGCGTTGCCAGAACGCCCTGAGCTCCCATCATAGGAAGGGTTTTATGTCAACTGCAGGGATGGTCAGGGATGTATTGGCGGGTGCATGGTCGTGCGCGGACCCAACCAGCTGGTCCACCATACGCTTCTAGCGATCTCGCGGTGCCGTGGCATACAACACACCACAGCCTGTCGTTTGAGGGCGTTAATTGTGCATAAAAGAGAGTAAAGTGATATAAGAACATGACACTTATGTTTTTCAGCGTTTTCAGAGCTGTTACGACCCTAAACGAATCTGTGTACTTAACCGCTAGTTGAAGTATTAATTCTTTGATATGCTTGCCGGCCACATATATCGCATGGACTTCTGCAGTGAAGATATTGGTTTTCGGCTGCAGAATACCGATTTTAAGAAGGATGAGCCAACAGATGCATAGGACACACCAGTATGAGACTGGCGCCTCTGTAAGGAATTCCGGGCAAGTGTATTTATGTTGAAGTTCGAGGAAGTGTGAGCGGATGTGCGCAGTAGGTGCGTGTTTACTAAGCTCCGTGAAGGATACATCATAGTCAATTATCTGCCGCTTCCACGCCGGTGGATATGCTGCGGGAGCCATCAACTCCGGCTGTTTCCTCAGTGAGGCTCCTTACACGGATCGAGTAGGGCTGTCTCAGTGAAGGACGGTTGTTGAGCAAGGCAGCATTGGACACATCATTAATTATGGTTTGAGCGGGATGTTCCTCGTCAGCGTTAACCTTGAGATAGTATGTGAATGACAGGTAACATCTCTGCAGATGGAGCGACCATTCATCTAATTCTACATACATGCTTTCTACGGGGCTAGTTCGAAAGGCACCCGTAGAAAGACGAATGCCTAGATGGCGGACGGGGTCGAGCCTCTTTAAGGCTGATGGGGACGTAGACTGATAGGTGATGGCACCGTAATCTAGGCGAGTGCGTACGAGGATTCTATACAAATCGATCAGGTATGTCCTGTCCCTACCCACGCAGTGTGTGACAACACTTCCAGATAACTCATTGTCTTTAAGCACCTGTTCTTTAAACACTTGATAAATGGTACGAAGTTTAGTTTTGCGTCCAATATTAGGCCCAGAAACGTATGCTCAGACTTTACAGCCAGACGTTTGCCATGTAGGTCAACCTCAGGATCGGGAAGAACACCCCTCTTCCGGCAGAACAGGATGCAGGTACTTTTTTGCGTGTTCAGTTGAAAGCCCCTCTGATCTGCCCATTGAGAGACCTTGTTCAAACCTAATTAAACACGACGTTCCCACACTGAGAGGTTACAGGACTGAAAAACGACCTGCACATCATCAACATATGTACAGTAAAACATATTTCGTGGTATAGCGAGGCGCAAGGAGTTCATTTTGACTATAAATAGTGTACTACTCAGTACACCTCCTTCCAGCACTCCTGTTTCTTGAACAGTAGAACGGGACAATACAGTGTCTACTCGTACACGGAATGTTCGATTGAACAGGTAGTTTGCGATTATAGCCAACCTTCTGCTCCGAACACCTAGGTGTGACAGGTCTCAAAGTATGCCAAAGCGCCACGTTGTGTTATAGGCCTTTTCCATATCTAGGAACACAGAAAGAAAAAATTATTTCTGAATGAAAGCATCACAAACTTGTGCCTCGATATGGACAAGGTGGTCAGTAGTGGATTTAGTCTCCCGAAACTCGCACTGTTATGGGTCAAGTAGGCTATTTGTTTCAAGGAAGCGCATCAGTCGCCTGTTTATCATTTTCTCAAAGACCTTGCAAAGGCAACTCGTCAATGCTATGGGCCTGTAACTTGATGCTGAAGATGGGTCCTTACCCTGTTTAAGGATTGGAATAATGATGGCTTCTTTCAGGCGGAAAGGATCTCCCCGGAAAACCAAAGAGCATTATACGAGGAAAGGAGTTGATCAAGGGGCAGACGTTTCAGCATTTCGTACGCTATACAGTCGGAGCCTGGGGTGGTCCTGTTACAGCAATTTAGCGATGCCTTTAGTTCTGCCAAGACGAAATGTTCATTGTATGAGTCATTATTTGTGGATTTCCGTTGTATATATTTTTTGTTTTTCTGTTCTCGCCTTGTGATGTTAAAACGCTGGCCTGTAATGGGCTGAGCTGGAGACCTGTTCGAAGTGTGCACCGAGAGAGTTCGCTTGGTCTTGTAAACCGTAGCCTTGTGTGCTTACTAGAGGAAGAGGATGTGCTTCTCGCCCTACTACCCGACTGACCATCCTCCAGACTTTTGCTTCATGTGTATATCAGTTGATACCAGATAGAAACTTCTGCCAGCTCTCCCCTCTGGCCTGCCGACGCGTTCTTCTGCTTTGTGACTGTTTTTAAAATTTACAAGGTTCTCGGTGGCTGGGGATTCTCGAAAACGCTTCCGTGCTTTGTGTTGCTGTTTGCGCGCATTGAAACACTCACAGTTCTACCAGAAAACGCAGCGTTTTCTGGGTAGTACAGATTTTTTCTGATTGCACTTAGCCGCAGCTTCAATAACAGAAGCAGTAAACTACTATACAGATGCAATTATGCTAGAACCGCATATTTCAGTCCAATCTAAGCTAGCTATCTTATAAAACTTGTCCCAATCGGCTTTTTTATGAACCATTTGGGAACACGTGAAAAACATTCAGATGATGTTAGTCTACTGAAAATTATAGAAAAATGGTCACTTCCGTAAGGGTTATTTATGACTTTCCATGTGAGTATTGGTAGGAGCGATGGAGAGACAATGCTGAGGTCTATCGATGGGTAGGTATCTTTAGCCAGGCTATAGTATGTTGTCTCTTCTCGATTGAGGAAACACGCACCGGAAGACAAAAGGAACTGTTCAATACGGCGGCCTCGCGCGTAGCAGCGAGAGTCACTCTATAGGCTACTGTGAGCAATAACGTCCCCTAGGACGAGGTACGGTTCTGGAAACTCAGCTATCAGCGAATGAAACTCATGTTTAGTCAGTTGATGGTGTGGCGGTATGTAAATACTGCAAATCTTTACCAATTTGTTGTAGATGACAGCTCGGACATCTACTGCTTCCAGGGGTGTCTGAAGGGGTAAATGTGTACAGGCTGTTTCTTGATTAACTACTATGGCAACACCACCGGATGAGGCGACAGCATCACCTCGGTCTCTTCAAAAGATAACGTAACTGCGTAGAAAGTTAGTGTGTCAAGATTTTAAGTGCGTTTCTTGCACACACAGCACTTTTGGTGGATCTGTGAAAGTTTCTGGATTCTTCGAGGTTGATCGGCAGTCCTCCGACGTTCCACTGTATTATCCGTGTCCTATTAAAGATGTGTGGTACTGTGTGTACAAAAAGTGTTACTTCAGGTTACAGGGCCTTTTGGTGGCCCCGTAATTCGACTTTTTTTTTCTGGGCGCGATCCAAGGAGTTGCGCCCATCCTTCGGCGTCTGAAGCGCCGGAGGAGTGGGACTTGCATCCATCACCTCCTGCAAGGTGGCGGATGGTGCCTGATGAGCAGGCACATTCACAGAAGTTTCGGACCTAACTGCAGGTGCAGTGGTCCGGAGTCCGGCACTCTGAAGTCTGCTAAACCCGTTTAGCAGGAGGCGGAGCAGCACAGGCTACTCCCTCCTTTGGCGCCGATGGCGTGACCACGGTCACACTTTGTGTGACAATCGCAGGCGCGGAATAATGTGATGCGGCGCCCTGGCGCGTCACATCCGCAAAGGAAGAAGAATGCTTATTATGGAGAGATTGATTGATAGATATGTTGGGTTTGACGTCCCAAAACCACCATATGATTAAGAGAGACGCGGTAGTGGAAGGCTCCGGAAATTTTGACGACCTAGGGTTCTTCAAGGTGCGCCAAAATCTGAGCACACGGGCCTACGGCATTTCCGCCTCCCTCGAAAATGCAGCCGCTGCAGCTGGGATTCCATCCCGTGACCTGCGGTTTAGCAGCCGAGTACCTTAGCCACTAGACTTGTTATGGAAAGAGAAGCGCTGGCGCGCCTCTTGAAAGGTCAGATTGAATTTCACTTTAGGTTCAACAATTAGTTTTTTTCTTTTTCCAGGATGGGCACGTTCGCGGGAAGGCGGGGCGGTCTCCTCGGCAGTTCGCACAGCGGGCTGCAGCAGTACAGTCGTCTGATGGGTGTTCGTTGGAGCAACAGTTTGCGGAAGTAGCGCACCCTCTGTAGCTTTGCTACACATGTCCAAAGCGCTGACATTTGAAACACCTACGAGGATTTGATATGTAGGGCCTGACACGAAGCCTGCAGTAGCTGGTCTCAATTGAGTCGGGTAAGTCACTGGTACCGAAGGTGATAATTATATATTTTGTTGGTGTTTCTTTTTTGTTTTGTCGTATCCCTATTCGTTGGACCTTCACTACATTCTGGTCTTGCCAGCCTTCCAATGATTCACTCTTTGATAATCCAAGACGGTCATCAGAAATGACACCGCGAATTGTGTTCAGGTATCTGTGGGGGCCTATGAAAACTGGGACACCCACGAACGGTACTAGTTTATATAGGTTGTCGCATTAGAGCTTGTCGCGAACCTCCAAAAGGAGGCCACCACTTCCTTAACTTGGTTACACGATACCCTGGGCCGATTGCTTCAGTGAGTGTTTTTGTGACGAAAAAAGGTGAAATTGCTCGGACTGTTTTGTTTTCTTTCTGACTATGCACAACATGAAACTTTGGGAAAGACTGCTTCGATTTTGACGAAAAGAACTGTTCTTCGGTGCGCCACCTTTTCGGGTGGCGATCAGGAAGAGGGGGCAAAAAGTTGGCCATACAGATTGTGTAAAGTTCGGCGACGATGATGGCCACCCACCACTGAGCCAAACCAGGGGACGCTACAAGGTTGATTAGTAAACACTTGGGGACGCCAGCCATGCATCGCCGCTACAACCGAATATAACTACCCAAGTTGGGTATCTACACGGGGTTAACCCTCGCCACCAGGAAAATGGAAGTAAACGTAAAAGAGAAGATGACAGGACAGATAAGAAGTGAGAGATGAGACGAAGATGTAGAAAGAAAGAGATAGGAAAAGGCGACTGCCGATTTCCCCTGGGTGGGTCAGCCCAGGGTTGCCGTCTACGTGAAGCAGGGACCAAAAGGCTGTGTTGCCTCTGCCGGGGGGCCTTAAAGGTCCAAACACCCAGCGTCAGCTCAACCCCCAGGATCCCCTTTTCGCCTGTCATGGCTCAGCCACGCACGGCTAGGCGTGGGAGGGAGTCAAAAGCACCCCGTTAGCTGAGGTTTATGGTGTCACTACACACCAAACGCCTGCTAAGCAGACGGTCCTGCGGGGCCCCATGTCATTGTCGATGTACGTACATGATGCATGTTTGTTTTTCTGTTTCAATGTGGACTCTATTGTAGTGTAACGAATGGTCACGAGCAGCGTCGTCGCGGCTACTTAGCAGTTGCTTTCGGTTCTCGCCCGAGAAGCAAAAAGGGCGAATATTTTTTCGCGTGAAATTTACTGAAGGAAATGGCAATAAGTGCAAGCTTAGGCAATAGCTGGGCATTTATATTAGTCGTAACCGCAAGAAAAGAAAGCTGCGAAATACTGCTGTTGTGAAATATCAACTCAGGAATGCGTACGACAAGCACGCTTAAAGTATAGATAGGATGCAAAAACGCATGATACGACTACGAAACGCAAGATACGTAGAATAAGCATATGAAAAAAACGCTACATCAGCATAAAGAAGTGTGCACACATTGAAGAATACCATAACAGAGTCGTTGGAATAGCTCGCTCATACTGTGCAAAAGATAGTGACGTGACGCAATAAAAAAACGTAAAAAAAAGAAGTACAGGGAGAACGTTTTCTTTGTAACTTGTTCAATTACTTTGTCCTGCGGTGAGTTATGGCCTTTAGTGTAGCACCTAGGTGCATATCTGCGGCTATTATTATGTGTACACAGAAAGCGCAGCTGCCAGTCATAGCCTTTGGCTCATGTAAGTGGACCCATGGTGCATATGTATACCAATGGTATACCATGCTGCTGTGCTACAGTGTAATTATCTGTAAAAAGATTAGAACAAATCTACCATATTGCTCGGCTATCTCTGGTCATATTTGCTGCCTGTAAATGTGTTACAGGAAGGCTCACGTGATGTGAGCAAGACGTGTGATCCTTTAACTTAGAAGTATAACAAAAGGAGAACAAAATCAACAAAGACTGTTCTAGACTAAGTCGCCGAGCTGACATTTGAAACTTGGGGAAACATTGTGGTAGTGACTGCTGTAAAATAAGAATGGCTGCACGTAATTAGTTATGTGTGAAACACTGAAGGTAACCCGAAATATGCATGAATATAAGCATCTCATGTGAGAAATAAGCAGAGTAATGTGTAAACTTCAACCGCAGCTTCCATATAATTTTTCTTCCAGGTAGAGTGTTGTATCAATCACAATGAAAGAAAATTTTCTAAGTAGTACTTGAATTTTAGTCGGGGAGCACTGAATAGTTTGATCATAATTTGCCACCAACTATAACTGCACCTCTTGTCATTCGGCTACATGCTACGCTCATGGTGCGCTCCCGGCCGTTTCGCTAGCTTCATATGTACCAAATTCGGTATGACGGGACGAGAACGGACGACATAGGTAATTGACATGTCAAAAATGACGTTCATTGCATGTGTGTCATTTAACAACACACGTCCCACACTCATGATGCGCTCTCGGCCGCTTCGCTACCTTCACATATGCCAAAGTTTGGTATTACGTCACGCGAATGGATGACGAAGGTATGTGACTGGTGCAAACATGATAATCATGAGATGCGTTTCATGTAAGAACATTATTATACGTCACACTCAAGGCGCCAATACACTTCGACGTGAGCCAGCGTGCGTGGTCGCCGGCGTTTGTTTTACCCCGTCACGGCGGGAGTGCCATGCGAGGCGCCGATATTGTAGAGATCAGTGGATCTACCCACTGACCTTCATTGTGGATCTGAATGCCATATACTCGCAGGCACCCGCCACGTTGTGTTGGCGCATGCGCGTTTGAGCGCACAAGGCGTCCCATCACCACGAAGAGAAGCAGATGCGGTGCTAAGTAACGTCATCAGTGCAAAATGCAGCATGTCGCATTTAGCGCTGGTTGCCACCAGGCCGCACCGGTGGACGCTGGTACTTAAAAAACAGGAGGGGGCAAAACGAAAGAGAATTATCGATTAAGAAGAAGGTGAAGGAAGCATTGACTGATATGGGGAGAATCGGCATGATTTAGAAGTCCGCACTAGAGATCTATCGAATTTTTAAGCAGGAAATTGCCAAGGAAAAATTCTCTACTAAGACTCGGGGTAGTTCTCTACTGTTTGAGGCCAGAACGGGAGTATTGCGAACCAAGACATATCGGGCCAAATACGAAGGGGTAGACACAGTATGCAGTGCGTGTGGAGAGGAAGAAGAAACTTCCAAACACTTGATAATGTTCTGTAAAGGGCTTCACCCTATAGCTCAGGATGATGGCACAGAGTTTTTCAAAGCACTGGGGTTTAGGGACAGAGAGGGCAAAATAGATTTTGAGCGGGCAGAATTAACTAGAAGGAGGTTATCTGATTGGTGGCTAAAGTCAAGGCGCGAGTGAAAATTAAACCCTTCACTGCAAAGTACCATTCCTCAACCTCACTATTTAAGGAAAAAAAAAATCTAGTTTTTGGTTCATTAGGTATTACGGCTTGCTGGCGCTAGCCACCGCCCGATCTAAAGGGTACAACCATATCCATCCATCCATCCATTCGCACTGGTTGCGCCTGGCGGCACACTATAGAGTGCTCGCGTTTTGTTAGCGTGGCGTCACTGCGCCCAGCCTGGGCGTGCGTAAACGCTGCGTCCGAGTACATTGCGTTCTTCATGACATGCTCGCCGCCGTTGCGCTAGCTCCACGTGTGCCAAATTTGGTATCGCGGGAAGTGAATAGATGACGAATGTAAGTGACACGTCTAAACTTGATAATCACAATATGCGTTTCATGTAAAACATGATTACCTGCTACGCTCTTAGCGTTCTCGCGGCCGTTGCACTTGTTCGACATATACCAAATTTCGTATTACTGGACGTGAATAGACGGTGAATATAAATGACACGTCCAAATATGATAATCCCGACATTAATTTTATGTAAAACATGACTTCATGCTACTCTCATAGCACGCTTGCGGCCGTTTCGCTAGCTCCATATATACCAAAGTTGGTATCAGATGACATTTAGTATCAGGTGACATTAATAGATGAAGAATGTAAATGAAACGTCCAAACATATTCATGACATGGAAGTCATGCACGGCATAATTTACCTGCGCCTCTTAACGTTGTGCTGATCTTAACGTTGAGAGAACGTTTGGTAGGCCTCTCGTGCCACACTTTTTCAAGTCGTTCGATTGACTGATGATTGATATGTAGGATTTAACGTCCCAAAACCACCATATGACTATGAGAGACGCCGTAGTAGAAGGCTCCGGAGATTTTGACCACCTGGGGTTGTTTAACGTGCACCGAAATCTGAGAACACGGGCCTACAGCATTTCCGCCTCCATCGGAAATGCAGCCGCTGCGGCAGGGATTCGATCCCGCAACCTGCGGGTCAGCAGCCGAGTACCTTAGCTACTAGACCACCGCAGTGGGGCCCCTTTCAAATAATGGTATTTTGACTACGACTTAGAACTTGTCTTCGATCAGCTCCATCCGACTCTTTAGTTTGTTTCTTTGGTTTTACGGCCTGGGCTTTCAGTTTGAAGTCCGCACAACATAAAAAAATGGCCTTATGTAGTTTTGGTTTCGTCCTTTTGTAATACGTAGCCATCGTGGCTTACTCCATTCCTTTAATCGGTTCTTCCTGCTTAAAAAATTTACAATTCATGCATGGTGCCTTTGTATAGGTCAAGTCAATTTATGCAGCTTTCCTCTCACATATTTACAAAGTGATTCACTCTGCAGTTGCTCATCGTTGAAGATCCACGCCTTTTAGTGGAATGTCAAATTCAGTTGCTTTTTGCCTATACTGAAAAATACGGGACTATGATCGTTGGACGACACATGTCTCACGCCATCGTCACCGCACTTTTGTACGAAGTCTACGAGACATGCTCTGTCTAACCCATCATGGCTTTCGGCCTGAAAGTGCGTGAAGGCAGCGAGCCGTGTCATAACTCTACAAGAGGTGACCAGCATCCTCAAGATCAGCTTCTTGTACAATGACACCTAAAAGAAGAGCGTTTTTATCTCATACTGGGCGGTTGCTCATTCCATCTGCTGCGAAACACATACAATTAGATTCTCCAAGCATTACTACGGTTTTTGAACAGTCTAAATATTGGCGTACATTTTCCACAAAGCCGAGCGTTACTTTTCGGTATTCGGCGAGTGAACAAACAACACATGTGCACGCGACTCTAAGAACTACAAATAAAAGTTAGCCAGCAGTAGCTTTCCCCTTTGACATGAAACAAGCTTCTCTTATATTATGGTCAAATCATTTCTAACGAAAATGTCACAATCCGCTGATGTTCCTACAACGCGTGCTGTATTGTATCTATTACGGAACAACAGCACCATGCGGTTCATCTGCTTTTCAAGTTCTACTTTTGTTTCCTGCACTACCGCTATATCAATACTGGTTAGGAAGTAGAGGTGGCTAAGCTTGTATTGCCGCTTTCTGACATACAGCCCTCGAACATTTAGCGTCGTAAAACGGAGTGCACCGTCATTCGCCATGGCGATTTTTTTTTATGAGAACGATCGGACAGCACAGCAAATACCTCGTACGAGTGCTTTCACCACTACGATGACGTCTTTTGCTGGAGGTTTACGCAGCCTAACTTAGCCTCATTGGGAAAGTACAGTTCACGAATCTGCCATAGCTCTCCATTCTTACGTCAGCAGCAGCTTGGTTCTCACCGTGGCCGCATGACGCACCGCGAAACACAATGACCAATGGCGAGTAGTAGCCCTGCCACCTTTAGATCCGGTAGCAGGTTCGGCTTTGGCTTGAAGTTGAACCCACCGAAGGCCGCCGCTTTTGGCGGTGGTCCCTTCGCTTCGGCCGTGTTTAGGATTTCACTCGCATTCAGCGTTGCGTCACGATTCAACATGGTGACCGCGCAGCCGCACAGTCATCCCCCTTCGATGCGGCCGGTGTCGTTGCCTACAGTCTTTGTTTATTTTAGGCGTCCCTCCTTTTTCTGACTGTCTTGCTTCTTCTCCAATGGAATTAGATTTTCCACTACACGTCCACCGATACTTCGGCAGCACTTCGCTCGTGGCTTTCTCGGCGTTCTCCTCGTCCGTGACCAGTTCTGCGGTGTCTTCTCCTCCAGTACGCCCAGCATCCCACTGTCTTCTTGGCCTAATCGGTGGCAATGTGTGCGACGTGAAACCCTACACTCAGGCCGAATGTTGCCCTTGCTGAGACGGCGCAGACACTGTGGCGGTCGTCCTGGAGCAAAAGGCCCTATCTCCGGTGACGCTCAGCTGGCGTGGCCGGTCTGCAACCTTGGTGCCACTGTAGAGCTTCAGCCGCACTATGCACGTCGTCGACCCTTTGTCCCGAATTCCTTGAGCCCTCTAGTTCTCGTTTGAGACGTCTGTCGCCTTTACATACAAAGCGAGTGCTACACGCAAGTCTTCATCCGACACACTGAAATAAAAACAGTGAAAATTGTGACTTACAGACAGAATCAGACCTGTCTAGAACAGTCGAACAGCCGGCCGCGGACTGCGCAAGCACCGCGTACCGGCAATAGCTGGGTTCAAGGTATGTTGGATAGAAGCGCCAAAAGCCCGCAAGGGCGGCATTGGTGCTCGGAAACATTTCTGTTATCGGCCTGTCGATTTTCACGAGCGAAAGTGGACGGAAACGGCACTTATTCTTTGCCTGCTTCGGGGTGTGTAGCCGCCACCGCAGCTGATAAATGAAACACGCTTCGCCTCATGCATTCCTATCTGAATGAAGTGAAACGATTGTTAGCGTTCAAATCATTTCTATTTTTTCTCGCTTTCTAGCTTACCAAAAGAGCGCAGCGACTTGACGACGCTTAACGCCACAAATAGACCAAAATATGAAACGCCAGAATCAGTAAGGTAAGCATAAATTTCGGGGAGGCACATTGAAATACTGAACCTGGTTATCTGGTGTTTACAATTGCAGTGTTCGTGTGGTTTTATGAATTAAAATGTAAAATCTTTAGGTTAGGAAACAGATGTTAACAATAAAGCATGCAGTTTTTTTTACTAATTTTGAATAAGAGCATCTATGGGCACAGACAAAGCGAATAATATTTTACTGCATGAACTTTTGAGTTAAAAGAATACTTTTAGAATATAGCTTCGGGATAATACAGCTAAGCTCTGCAACAATTTCGATTAGACTATTCATGATTTCGTTAAAATTTATCCTCTTGTGATGCTCTAAAATACGCATTTTGCGAAACAAAGATGAGTGTAATGAGGCAGCAAAACGCTTAACATTACCCAAAACTTTAGTATAGTTCTGGGATGTATTGGATTCAATTGTTTCATAAAACTGGAGGCCTGATGCTAAAAGCCTTTTGTATCAGCAGGATAGCGCTTTCATTAGCAAATACTTCATGTTTAGCTTGTTGAAAGCATACTGTTGTTTCAAAGGGCTGAATGAGGAAAACGAAGTTGGACCTTCGATAAATCGCCCTGAGTGGTTATGAGCCATGGCTGTGGAATCATCATCATCATCATAAAGCTTTGTTCTCCTGACGCAGGGAAATTCTAGATGTTCATCGATTCGCTATCTTGAAAAAATTGGGCAGTTACTTTGACGAACGAAATAGCGCGGCTCACATGATTAAGCTGGGTGTGGCTCATATGATTTATTTAATCTGTGAAGAGAAAAGTAAGTAAAACTAAAATAACACGTTTATTCAATTCGACGAAGTGAAAGTAAGAAAGGTTCGAGGGCATCACTGAAATGCACGCACTCAATAATTTATGGGTCCTCGTTGCCGTTCAGCTACAGACGCGATCCTTCTGGGTAGAAAATCGTAGAGGGAGTTCACATATTCAGGAAGCAGTTGAATTCTTTCCCATTCCTTTTGAATAGCTGCCCAGAGTTCGTCGGCTGTAGCAATGGTTAAGCCGGACCATCTGCTCATTTTTTTTTCATAAGGCCCAAAACATTTTCAGTTATGTCTGTGTCTGTGCTTCATGCCGGTCATTCAAATGAGCATACGCCCAAGTCATCCAGTAACTCTTCGACACGCCTGGCTGTGTGTACGGACGCCCCATTTTGCTGTAGCGAAACGAGGCCATCGGGAATTAGCCCATCAAGGACGTATGGCACCAAACTATACTGAAAGATGTCCATGCAAACATCGGACATCATTGGGCCTGCTATACGGTGAAGTGGTCCGCGAGACCTGTGTGGCTGACAGCACCACACGCATGTACGCTTGAGCTGCCATTGGAACGGACATTCCAGATGTATCGATCCTCGAACCTGCAGCAAAAAAGTTGAAATTCTCTTAACTGAAACAGCGAAGAGCACACAAATTAATCAAGCCCTGTCGGCAGCGAGCAGAGTAACACACACTGTTACGATCACACTGATGAAGCGAACCTAATGTGGCTTTATTGGCTGCACTGCACTGGTTGTCCGCGTAGATTCCACATCTGCAGCCCTAAACGACCGCCTTTAATGTTTTCACATTGTAGTGCAAGGTGAAGGCTCAGCTGTATTCCAAGTAATCTAGTCACACTATTTCGCATACGGGTTGCGGCTTATGCTACTTGACTAGGCCCGACGTAATTTAGCAAACGAATTGCAGAGCAGCATGTTGGCGGCTAGTAAGTCACAAAGCAAACAAAAACTAACCTCAGTTTGAGCATGCAAGAAATACAGCAAGTAACTGTATATAGTACTGGTGACGGAAAGCGGAAATTTCGTAGCTGCATCTTGATACATAACACGAAAAGAAAAGTTCAGCCCCTGCTGCGCTTTTCTTCACTTCGCACCCTTCTCTCAACGTCCCACCAGGTGCAATACGAAGCTTTGTCGGTAAATATATATACTTCACGCTAGTTGCCGGTATTCCACGACTCGCACATGGAGGTGAATTCAAGTCGAGCTATTCTGTGCGATTCCTCCAGCAGAGTTTTTTGGGACGTTAGCCTGCTATGTATTCCAGCTTCGTGGAGCCTCCGCCTTGTTGTTGGCAGGCTGACACTTCTAAAGCCGAACTCATCCCTGATTTCCTTCGCACTTTGAAAGGGGTCTGCTGCTGATGCGGCCACAATCAATGTCTTCTTCATGCGACGTAGCCCTTGCAAGGCGACCCCGTGAAGCGTCTTGAATGCGACCTGTTTCTCGGTACGCCTTCAAGATTCCGCTCACAGTTCCCATCAGAGGTCTTGTAGCATCAAGAATCGCTCTATGAATAATTGTGCACACCATTATGGCGATCGCTCGCCACTCTTCCTTAGTTAGCCATGGAGCCATCGCAAAAAAAGCGTCTTTGCGTCAGTCATCATTTGCGTTTGTAACTTCATGTGCTCATAGGTGTTGACGTCACCGCTCACTGGAACGCCGATACTTTTTCTGTTCAATCACGCGCGGTTGTCAAATCTATCGCGGACATTTCGGTGTGCATCCACGCTTATCACGAACAGCGGGGGTTCCACAGGCGATAGCACGCAAAGAAAAAGGAATAGAAAGTAACGCAGATAACTGAATTTCTCTTGCGTCACAAGTCACAGGCTGCACATCGCATTTAGCCCGCAAGTATACGTGCCACACGCGGGCTTTTGGCGCTTGCATCCAACCAATCTTGAACCCAGCGACAGCCGGCACGCGGCGCTTGCGCAGTCCGCAGCCGGCTGCTCGACTGCGCAAGCAGTCGAGCGGCCGGCTGATGACAGGTCTGATTTTGTCTGTAAAGCGGCGAGCACAGTTACAACGAAGACGGCTCAGCATGGCAGCGCTTTGCGGAGCGCCAGTGCAGCCGGTGCGGCCGCGCATGGAGTCCAAGTGGCGAAGGCGCACACGAGTGCGCCGCTCTTCCTGTACTACAGACAAGCGAAACCGGCTCTTGGCTACTATCAATTTGCACGCCCAAGCGATGTAGCCGACGACGTAAAGCAGCTCCCGTGTGTTCATGTGCACATGCGTCGCGACGCTTCGATGCGCGGCCACATGCTCGTGTGTTCACCCTGACAGTGCCCAACGTCTGTGCGGAGCACGCGAGCAGCCAGTTTTTGCTCCGCGGCGCAAAACATTGAGACAGTTTCGGGCTTCGAAGTGGTGTATCAGGAGCATTCGTGTCCTAGTTGTGAGGCTGACCACATCAGAGACCGATACTGCCTCAAGGTTTCACCCCACAGAGCAAAAACTGGCTGCTTGCGTGCACTACACAGATGTCACCGCGGCTGTACACTGTGATTCGCTGGGTCGACGACCAAACATCACTGGCCTTTCACTTTCATTTCGCCACAGGCCCCAGCTTCCTGCATATTTTACGTGCTATTAAATGTCACTGTCCAAACATGACTAACCTGTGAGGCCAGCAGGGCTGTATACGAGCAGCAGTGACAAACGTGCCAGCGTAACCCGGAAATATTCTTCTCGGTGAGGTCTGGCTTTCACGTGCAGATGCAAAAATAAAGTATTCAAAACAACATTACCTCGAAACACTAGCGTAGCCAAATACCTTCATAGCCGCCGCAATCTCCCTCATAATTCCTTTTATCGCGGCTTTTACCATCTCCTGAAAGCACGTGAAAAACAAGTCTGCACCCTTCAGCAGTCTGAAGTCCAATACTACTAATTGCTCCAATGGGCAATGCAGTTGCGCTGAGGAGCAAGCTGATAACTTCTGTAAAGAAATATTTTTCAACCAGGCAGTCGATAGGTGTAAAACCACATGACTTAATTCGAAAACTGATAAAAAGTCATTCCCATGGTGGGGCTGACACATAAGTACCGCGCGCCAACCAATTGCGCCACTAGGGAATATAGTTGCACGTAGCAGCGGTGCCTTTAGGATTGTTGTCAGCACATAACTCCAGTAAACAAATGTTTTTGAGCCAGGCAGCCGCCAGCATTGACTATACAACCTCATGACTAAATCTGAAAACTAACAAAAAGCTCATTCCCCAGGTGAGGCTCCAACTCACAACCCCGGCATAGCTCACGAGAACTGTCGTATAAGTACCGTGCGCTAACCAATTGCGCCACTGGGCAATACGGTCGCACGAAGGAGCGGTGCCTTAAAGAATGTTCCCTGCACATAATCCAGTAAACAAATGCTTTCGAGCCAGGAAGTCGACAGAATTGAGTATACAACCTCATGGCTAAATCTGAAAACTAACATAAAGTTCATTCCCCACGTGACGCTCGAACCCACAACCCCGGCATAGCACACAAGAACTGTCGTATAAGTACCGTGCGCTGACCAATTGCGCCACTGGGGAATACGGTCGCACTAAGGAGCGGTGCCTTAAAGAATGTTCCCTACACGTAACTCCAGTAAACAAAAGCTTTCGAGCCAGGAAGTCGACAGAATTGAGTATACAACCTCATGGCCAAATCTGAAAACTAATAAAAAGTTAATTTCCCAGGTGAGGCTCGTACTCACAACCCCGGCATAGCTCACGAGAACTGTCGTATAAGTACCGTGCGCTAACCAATTGCGCCACTGGGGAATACGGTCGCACGAAGAAGCGGTGCCTTAAAGAATGTTCCCTGCACATAACTCCAGTAAACAAATGCTTTCGAGCCAGGAAGTCGACAGAATTGAGTATACAACCTGATGGCTAAATCTGAAAACTAATAAAAAGTTCATTCCCCAGGTGAGGCTCGAACTCACAACCCCAGCATAGCTCACGAGAACTGTCGTATAAGTACCATGCGCTAACCGATTGCGCGACTGGGGAATACGGTCGCACGAAGTAGCGGTGCCTTAAAGAATGTTCCCTGCACATAACTCCAGTAAACAAATGCTTTCGAGCCAGGAATTCGACAGAATTGAGTATACAACCTGAAGGCTAAATCTGAAAACTAATAAAAAGTTCATTCCCCAGGTGAGGCTCGAACTCACAACCCCGGCATAGCTCACGAGAACTGTCGTATAAGTACCATGCGCTAACCAATGGCGCGACTGCGGAATACGGTCGCACGAAGGAGCGGTGCCTTAAAGAATGTTCCCTGCACATAACTCCAGTAAACAAATGCTTTCGAGCCAGGAAGTCGACAGAATTGAGCATACAACCTCCTGAATAAATCTGAAAACTAATAAAAAGTTCATTCCCCAGGTGAGGCTCGAACTCACAAGCCCGGCATAGCTATGGGAATTGTCGTAGAAGTACCATGCGCTAAGCAATCGCGCCACTGAGTTTTTTTTTCAGCGTTAAGTACATCTTGTACACACATTAATACAAACACTTTCGCAAGAAGTACAAACAAGCATTTAAAAATGCCAACCACACTTTGCTTGGTGTAATATGATCAAAAACGTTTAAGCGCGACAAGTTCGTTCAATGCAGGTAGCCACTCTGTTTGCTCATCTCCTGCATTTATCATATCTCTTATATAGGCTATGCTTTCAATGAAGCATTCTCTGGCAGGGCGAGCATTAACATCAAGATGACGATATGCCATGCATGCTCTCCAGATAGCGTGCATACTTAACATAAACATATTATACGGTATGCCTGTCTCACTCTAAACAGGTAGAAAATGGATTCCATAAGGCGTTAAGGGTAGCTTTTTATGTTCTTTGCAGAATGTTCCAAAGAAAAGTAGCGTCGAAACAATCTAAAAAAAGGTGATCAATGCTCTCTGGCTTGTGACATAAAAGACAAATAACAGACCATGAAACAAATAAACCTTTTTCCTGTAGCCATGATTTTATAGGAAGTGATCCAGTGTGTAGTTGAAAGAAAAATGTCTTTGCTCGTACCCCCATTATTTTAACCCTTATCAGGACGTTTTTCCCAGGACCTTTTCCGTACATCGTACGGTACATCAGCACAGGTAGCATTACGTCAGTAAAGTCCTTTTATAGTTGTCTTTTTGTCACCCACTTAGACACTGTAATGAAAACCGTACCTTTAGTTTATTGAAAGCAGACATCTCTTCGCGCAGATAACCATGAATGCCTATGCGCCGAGCACATCAGTAAGATACAATAAACTCGGGTAGATGACAGCCTAATCTAATTTGAAGCATAGTATGCAGGAAATGATGCTTCTGATCACGCAAAAAAAAATAAACCTTGAAACTATTTGCTTGAGAAATAAGTGGGCTAGTCCCTGCCCACCCGCCTTCACTGAGCGGAAAAGATTTGTACGGCTCGAACGTTCCCACTTGGAGGCCCAAACCAAAGTTGCGAAAACTCTGTGTACCTTTTTTATGCTTCAGCGGTTCATGCACAGCACTTGAAGTAAATACAAAATTTCGGACGCTAGAAATATATTGCAGACCGTTGACCTCGCGAATATCGAAAGGTTTTTCCCTCCCCATTCGTTCACTTTCTCTCTTAAGTTTTCTGTCTCTTCTTTCCAATATTCAGTAGGATGGTTATAACTCTGCATTTGTACACCAAGATACTTCGTCGGCACGAAGTTCCACTTCACCTTTCGAAGACTTCAGGCTTTTTGTCCCAGGTTCCATGCCAAAAAGCTGCACTCTTACCCCAATCTAAGGCACTGCCTGACCACTTGCAGTACTTATCTGCTACGCTAACTGCTTCACTAATGCTTTCCTTGTCCTTGCAAAACACAGCGATATTCGCTGCGTATGTCAATACTTTGACCTCAGTCGTCATCAACTGAAAGCCACGTATTCTTTTATTGCTAACTATGTTCAAACAAAAGGGCTCCGAATACAAGGCAAATAACAATGGGGAAATTGGACATCCCTGACGAGCACTTCTAGTGACTGGAAAGTTTTCCGTCACTTCCTTGTTGATAACAGGGCTAGCAAAGTAGTTTCTATACGACATTTTTACGCCATCTAATATAACACTTCCAACATTTACACGTTCCAATATTGAAAATAGTACTGCATGCACAACACGGTCAAAAGCCTTTTCCAGATCTCGTTGCAACATCGCTACTTGGCTGTCCCATACATCGCAGCACTCGAGAGTGCTCCTCGCGGTGTGGATGTTGGTGCCAATTGTTCTACCCTTAATTCCACATGTTTGGTGCGGTCCTACTAATACCTTTATCACACTTTGTAATCTCTTGGCAAGCAACTTCATAAAAATCTTGTAGTCTGTGTTAGTGAGGCTTATAGGGTGATAAGCGCTCACCGACAAGAGCTTTACCGGGTCATCACTCTTCGGGATAAGTACAATATGTGACCTTCGAAAGGACGGCGGAATTTCCTTCACTTCATAAGCCTCGGCGACGAGGCGACAAAGTACCCCCGACAGCTCATCTCTGAATGTTTTGTAAAAGGCTGCACCTAGTCCATCTGGGCCGGGAGTTTTATCTTCAGACAATTCTTCAATGGTCTTTTCTATTTCACCAACTGAAATTGGCTGCTCCAGGCGTTCGGTTGTCTCCTTATCTAGTGTAGGCATTATTGACAAGAACTCGCCGTCCAAGGATTTTTCTCTTTTGCCGCTGCTGACCAGCAATCCTTTGTAATAATTGACAAACGCTTGTTTTATCAATTGTTTGTTCGTGGTGGTCACCTCCCCATATCTTAAGCATTTTATTTCATTGCGGCACGCGTAGCGCTTTTCTTCGCTTAGCGAGCGTTTCGTCAGTGTTTCGCCTATCCAGAAGCGCTCTGCTCGTGCGCGTATAACTGCTTCTCTGTACTTTCCTATATCCGCTTTTTTGAGCTGGTTTTTTACTTCTCTTATTTCTTTAACTAAGGTGCCTGGTCGCGTGCTCTCAAGTGACAACAAGAGTTCGAGTTGGCCGTGTAGTTCCTTTTCATTTGTCTTTTCCTTGTAACGCACAGTGCATGATCTTTGAATTGCAGCAATTTTAACTTCTTGCTTGAACTCTTCCCATGCAGCGACCAATCGCCTCGACTCAGTCAAGAGTACTTTATCGATAAGCGTTTTAACCCTGTCCACGAAGACTTCATGATTGATTTGTGGGGTTTAACGTCCCAAAACTACCATATGATTATGAGAGACGCCGTTGTGGAGGGCTCCGGAAATTTCGACCACCTGGGGTTCTTTAACGTGCACCCAAATCTGAGCACACAGGCCTACAACATTTCCGCCTCCATCGGAAATGCAGCGCACGAAGACTTCATCGCTAAGTAATTCATTGTTCATTTTCCACAACTTCCACGGATAGATTGACTTTTTCTTCTTCACACCTATCGTAAACATTACGGCGCTATGGTCACTGAAGGCTACCGGCTTATGCTTATAACTGTTACATAGCGGCGCAAGTGCTTGTGATACGTACGCTCTGCCTAATCGGGCACAGCAATCGTGCTGGAAATGCGTGTACCAAAGGGCATTTTTATTTAACATTGCCTACATCTTCCAACTCCCTATCTTGCATAAGCTCTGACAACAACAAGGCACTTTGATCACGTGTGGTTAGCTTTTTGCTCCTATCTTCTCTGAAACACACACAGTTGAAATCGCCCAGAAGTATCACATTTCTTTCACATTTTAAGTACTCTTAGACCCGTGCAAAGAAGGGTAACCGCTCAGTTGCGCTGTTCGGTGCATATACACAAATAATACGTCATTTCACACCAAACCCAACAAAATCACACGAGACAAGGTGGCCATTATCAGTAGTATGAACGCATTCTTAAACTAACCCTAAACAATTGCGCAAGAAGAAGGTGCACCCCCCCCCTCCCCCCCGAGGTACCAACAGAGTGACAAATACAAACATTATAGCGGGGCCTAAAAGGTTCGACCATACAGTCCGCTGGTTCTTTGCTTTCGACCTTCGTTTCCTGTACCACTACAATATCGAGGTTGTTCTCAAGAAAGAGGCGTTTAACCTGATACTGCTTTCATCGAGACGGTAGGCCACGCACATTTAAGGTAGCCACACGTAACTCTGTTTCATGCTGTGAAGGCCGTGCGAAGGATAGTGCGGACTGCATGGTTCTTACCTCACCACGTGATACAACCCTGGCGTTCGTTGTTGAATTTGTGGGTATACACGAACAAGTCGTGCCCCCTCCACATGCTTTACATAATGATGAAGCCATCTTTGTCACAGTCTTTTTCACCTACTGATGTTGGTTCCTCGTTGAAAGTCTCTCCCCCGTGACTACAAGGGTGGTTTGCGCGGTGGACGCACGCCCGCCGCGACGTTCAGCTTTAACCTGGAGCTGAGTCACCTGTGTGCAGGTGTTTTGGCTGCCGGCTTACTTCCAATCGTTTTCTGTTGTCCTGCGTCTTTTTCAGTGTTTTCCTCGCGCGAACGCTTTGCACATGCCACCCAAATAGTGGTGTTTATGACTTCAGGCTGTTCGGTCGACGTCGCGGTATTGTCATCCTTCTCGTCGCGCTTTTTGTCTGATGGTACGATGCTAAAATCCTTGCTCTGTTGTCTGATACGTCCGGTTTGCACCTTCTGAGCTGCTTCGCATTCATCGTCCTTGGGGCCCTTAGAGAGGGGCGTGAACACCGGACCCTCAATCTTGCTGCCAGCGACGTCTTCTGCTTCAACTTCGTCTATTAGATATTCCGCGACGCGATCACCAGCCACAGGAGCAGCCACGCTGGCGTAGGTCTGACCACATTCGCTGTTTTCGTGCCCGTAGCATTTGCACCGGCCGCAGCGAGGTACACGACAGTCCCGGCGTATATGGCCCGTTCGTCGGCACCGTAAGCAAAGTGGCGCCCGTCCTTGCACAACCAAAAGCGTGTTTACGCCACCCAATAGGAGCTGGTGTGGCAAGTCTTCGACGGTCACACAACTTTCAGCTGCAGGTTTACTATCCTGGTCGAGGATACTTTGTCAGCAATTCCATGGACGCGCCATCGTTCTTTCGTCACTTCGGTCACTTTTCCATAATTTACTAGCGTGGTGCGCACGTCTTCGTCCGGTACATAATGTAGTAGCCAATAAAGGCTTAGGCGCACGTCTTGTTTGTTCGGGTCAATGATGATGCACGCTTGCCCTTCATCTTTACGTCGCCAAGTGCTAACATGTTCTTTGTGGCTTGTGCTGTACTGAAAGTCACAGCCCAGACGTGATTCATTTGGAATGCGCCTAAGGCAACTACCTCAGGCAGAATACCCAGGTACACCAAAGCATCGCACACATCTTCAGCACGATAAGGTCTTGCCTTGATATCTCCGTGTAGAAAAATAGTATTCCGAACTCACGCACCAGTAGGCAATTGCGGCAGTACGACTTCGTAATCCTGTTCTTCATCGGCAACAATCCTGTTTCCACGGCCCATCTGGGGCGCTGTAACCGCCCCTACGGAGCACATGATGCACACGTCCGTACACTGTGGTGACCGGAAGTGGAATGCCAATTGCGCCACTGGGGAATATGGTCGCACGTAGGAGCGGTGCCTTGAAGAATGTTCCCTGCACATAACTCCAGTAAACAAATGCTTTCGAGCCAGGAAGTCGACAAACTTAAGAATACAACCTCATGGCTAAATCTTAAAGCTAATAAGAAGTTCATTAACAGCTGAGGCTCGAACTCACTACCCCGGCATTGCTCACGAGAACTGTCGTATAAGTACGGTGCGCTAACCAATTGCGCCACTGGGGAATGCAGTTGCACGTAGGAGCGGTGCCTTAAAGAATATTCTCTGCACATAACTACAGTAAACAGATGTTTTTGAGCCAGGCAGTCGACAGAATTGAGTATAGAACATCATGACTAAATCTTAAAACTAATATAAAATTCGTTCCCCAGGTGAGGCTCGAACTCACAATCCCGGCATTGCATACGAAAACTGTCGTATAAGTACCGTGAGCTAACTAATTGCACCACTGAATTTTTTCTTTTTTGATTTTAATAACCACAAGCAAAAGAATTACGCACAAAATATATACACCTATTAAAACACCGGCATCAGCTTGGCCATTGCACGTGGTTTAAAAAGGCTTCACAGAAGCCTATTGGTCGAATACAGGTAACCACTCGGGTGGTTCAGGCTGCGCTTTAAACAAGTCTCGTATATACAGCATACTCTCAACAAAATAGCCTCTTGCTGAATGAGCGTCTATACGATTATGTCGAACATCCATTGTTGTCTTCCACATACTATGCATGCAAAGCTACATTAATATGTCACTCGGCACTGCCCCTGCAGCTGTACACGGAAGAAAATGGATTCCGAAAGCGTTTATAGGTATAGATCTTTTTTTAGAGTCCGTTGTAGTACGTCCCACAAAAAAACAGCATCATTGCAATCAAGAAAGATATGATTTATTGTTTTCTGGTTTGCCGCAGATTAGACAGTTGACGAACCACGGTACAGAAAGCCCTTTAATTTTTAGCCTTGACAGTACAGGGAGAGTGCCGGTATGCACTTGAAAGAAGAATGTTTTCACAGCAGGTCTGACTGGCATTCTCTTAACACGCTTTAACACGTCACGCTCAGAACCTAGCTTGTACGGAGCTCGATAGACAGGCACTGGTAAGAAGAAATCAAGCAGGTCACGATACAGTTTCTTTTTAGGCACGCCGGACAAGTATTCGTACGAAAATCTTTCCTTGAGCAGGCGTGTAGCCGTAACTACTTCTCGCAAATAAGGACTGAGTGGCGCATCTTCGAAAGAAAAGGATGACACGACAAAATCAGGTAAGGGGTTCTGCAGTCTTGCTTGGATCACTGCTCTCAAGAAATTATGAGTCTGATCTCGAAGAAACATAAATTTGCTCACCAACTGCTCGAATAACAAATGTAAAAGCCCCGGACCACCATATTTTATCATATGAAGTGAATTTCACCGGCTCGTGCGCTCCCACTGCGATCCCCATATAAAGGTCGCGAATACTCGGTACATTTATTGGGCTGAAGTACGTGTCACGGTTAACACCTGTAATACACAGACCTCTTTTGACACCAAAAATACATTGCATACGGAAGTTCTGGCGAACATTAAAAAATTGCGTCCACACCACTTATCAGTACAATTTCTAATGCGTTTATTTTCCTCAGACCAATACTCAGTAGCGTTGCGGTAATGATCCAAAGGCACGCCAAGGTACTTTCCCGGCATGATTTTCCAATTCATGTTACAATAAACTTTAGGTGTGCTTTGCCACTGACCATGCAAAAAGTCCAGGCATTTTGGCCAACTACTTGCACTACCCGTTGCTGCACAAACTTTCCTAGCTATTCGTACAACTTCTTGCACACGTTCTTTGTCACTGCAAAACACTGCAACGTCATCAGCATAAGCTAAAAGTTTAATTTCACTGCTGAGAAACGTATACACCCTTATACTTGGTGTTGCAAGTAATCGCAATCCAAATGGCTCCAAGTAAAGCGCAAAAAGGAGTGGCGACAAAACAAAACCTTACTTCGCGCTCGAGCACACAGGAATTGGAGCACTTACTTCTATGTTGATTAACAAATTCGCCGTAGAGTCGTGATACATTAATCTAACGCCTTCGGTAATGACAGTTCCTTCATTCACATGTTCCAGGAATAAAAACAAAACTTCATGTACAACTTTGTCGAACGCTTTATGCAGATCTTCCTGAATCATGGCCACGTGCATGATCATGCTTTGCGTCACAGCATTATAAAATACTTCTGGCTACGTGTATGTTTGTGAATATGGTTCGGCTCTTAATAACACATGTCTGATGCGGGCCGACAAGAGATGTGACAATGCTTTGAAGCCGTCTTGCTAGAACCTTCATGTATATTTTATAGTCGGTGTTGCTTATACTCATAGGTCGGTAGGATTCCACTGAAAGTAGCTTTGCGGGGTCATCAGTTTTGGGGATTAATACTACGTGTGCTGTCCTAAAAATGAGGTGTTAGCTTCTTCTCGTAGCATTTTTTTGATAACTCGTTGTAAGGCCAGTGACATTTCTGTCTTGAAGCATTTGTATACGGCAGCACCCAGCCCATCTGGCCCTGGTGACTTGCCGTTACTCAGGTTATCTATAGCTGCTTTAATTTCTGCCACAGTGATTTCTACTTCTAGTAGCTCCCGCTCAGAGTCTCCTAATCTCAGCATAAGGGCCAGAAAGTCCTCTTTGTATTGTTTGGGGTTATTAATTGTATTGCTGAGAAGTTTCATATACACTCAACAAAGGCGTGGCTTATCTTTTCGCGGTCCCGGGTAATGTGATTGCGGTATCGAATTTCAGTTATCCTTTTGTCTGCTGCATGTTTCTTTTCTTCACTGAGCACTCACTTAGTGGGCGTTTCGCCCACCCACAGCCCTTCAGTGCGAGCTCTTATCATTGTTCCGCGGTACTTTTCTTCGTCGATGAATTCTGGCTTTGCTTTCACCTCCTTTATTTCTTTTTTATATTTTCCCAGCTCTTCATTTTCTACGCCCAACATGTAGTCCAGTTCGCTTTGTGAGTGCTTTTCTTGTTGCCTTTCCTTATTACGTAATACATAGGCTCTCTCTATCACAACCATCTTTATATCACACTTAATTTGCTCCCAAACAGCTATGAAGTTATTGGTCTCCAAACAAACAGCATTTGAAAGGCATTCTTGGGTTCTTGTGATAAATATTTTATCTTGCAGCAGTTTTTCATTCAATTTCCATAGAATCTAAATAAACTTCACAGCCTTACGTTTTTCGCCAATGTTGACCTTGATCAGACAATAATCGCTAAAGCTAAGATGTTGAGTTTCGTAAGGTGAGCATAGTGGTACCAACTTTGCCGACAAACATAATCTGTCTAACCTCGCGTGCGAAAGACCTTGAAAGGGCGCGTACCGTACTTCACCTCTTCGCGTCATTACATAGCCGATATCTTCCAGTTCTCTCTCATTCACTGTTGTATTCAACAGCTCAGCGCTTCTATCGCACATACTGATGCTTGTTGTTTTATCTTCAGCTCTACAGACACAATTAAAATCTCCTAGAAACAGAACATTCCTCTCTGTTTTCAAAAGCCCTTCAACCGCTCTGAAAAAACTTTCCCTTTCGTGCGATCTGTTTGGTGCATGAACACACTTAGCGTGCCAAGAGATTCCAGAAAAAATGAGATCGCACACAACCAGCCGACCGCTATCGCAGGTAGACACATTTTCAACAACCGCGCTACAACTTCGTATAAAAACGACGCAGCCTCCTGACCACCCAACAGCATGACAAACGCACGTAGAGCGAAAAATTTGAACCATTTGCTCCGTTTGTTTTTCACTTTCCATTTTAGTTTCTTGTACAGGTCTATGTCGTTTTCCAACAAAATGGACTAATCTGGCATTGCCTCCTGCGCGAACAGAGTCCTCGTGACGTCACAACGTGAATACCAGTTTCAAAGTTAGTTGCCACACCATGAACGTTGTTTGGCCTGGTGTCGTTCTCATGTCGCTACAGCGGTTATGCTCAGCGTAGAAGGCGTCGGAACGCCTCCTCCGCTACGGGGGAGGTGACGTTTGAGTGCCCCAGCGGTCAGGCGGCAGGTTTGGTCTTGGCTTGAAGGTAGGCCACCGACAAATCACCGTCTTTGTGGGGGGTTCCCCGGCGGTCGATGAGTCAACATTTGTTGTACTGTCCAGTGTTTCACGAGCTCGCTTTAAAGCGATGTTTCCGGCCTCGGTCATCAAGTCATCCGTTGCTCTCGGGCCGTCCTCTCGCGCAGCCCTAGATGACGTGCTCGCTGCTGTAGCGTCGTCGTCTCCTGTTGCCGTGTCTATATTTGTTCCTGGTGCAGCATAGTGCTTGTCGCCTTCTTCGGTCACTTCAAGTGCGGCCCAGAAGAATGTCAAGGGGGCGTCGCAGAGCCTTTCGCACTGCCGTCTTCCCTGCTCGCTTCTTCGGCATCCATGGCATCGATTATGTGTTCATCCACCTTGTCTTTTCGGCCTGGACTGATAATGCTTGCGTATGACCTCACGCATTGAGCGTCATTGTGGCCTTAGCGACGACAGCGCGGCACGCGGCAATCCCATTCAATGTGACCTATGCCCCGACATTGGAGGCAGAGTGGTGCTCTGCCCGGAATGACGACGAGCGCGTTGTCTTCCGAAACTCGTAGTTGGTGTGGCAGGTCGTCCACGGAAACGCCCGCGTGTAGCCTCAGCGTAACCGATCGAGTGGTTGATTCTTTGTCATTTTAACCCTGCATCTTCCCCTTTCCGCTGCTTACTTCGGTCACTTTCCCGTAAGGCGCTAAGGCGACTCACACATCTTCGTCCGGCACGCCGTGAAGAAGCAGGTACAACTTCTGCCGCACACCTCGATCACAGGGGTCAACCACCATACAGTAATAGCCTTTCACGTTGAATGACTCCGCCGCCAGCAACTCCTTTTTGCCCTCATCTTCCTTGAACGTCCCTGCCTAAATGTGATTCTATTGGTATGCCCCAAGGGCAACCACTTAGGGCAACAACGAAAGACGAGCAGAGCTATCTAGGACATGCTTCACTCGATATGGCCTGGCTTTTACCTTTCCGTTCAATAAAACGGTGTGCAAAACAGAATCACCCGATGCCAACTGAGCCAGAACATCCTGGAAATATTCGCTTGGCTTTTCGGCCCACCTGATACCACGGCCCACACGGGCCGCTGAAACCACCCCTACACGGGAGCACATGATAGCACGTCCGTGCACTGTCGTGGCCGGAAGTGGAATCCAATTGCGCCACTGATGAATGCGGTTGCCCCTAGGAGGTTGCCTTTAGGACTGTTGTCTACACACAACTTCAGTAAACAAATTTTTTCCAGCCAGACAGTCGCCAGCATTGAGTATACATTCTCGTGACCAAATATGAAAATTAACAAAAAATTCATCCCCAGGTGAGGCTCGAACTCACAACCCCGGCATAGCTCACGAGAGCTGTTGTTTATGTACCGTGCTGTAACCAATGGCGCCACTGTGGAAAACTGTTGCACGTAGGAGCGGAGCCTTGAAGAATGTTCCCTGCACATACCTCCAGCAAACAAATGTTTTCGAGCCAAGAAGTCGCCAGCATTGAGTGTACAATTAACCTCATGACAAATGATGAAAACTAATAACAATTTCATTCCCCAGGTGAGGCTCGAACTCACACCCCCGGCATAGCTTACGATAACTGTCGTATAAGTCCCGATCGCTAACCAATTGCGCCACTAGGAAATACGGTTGCTCAAAAGAGCAGGACCTCAAAGAACGTTACCTGCACATACCTCCAGTAAACAAATGCTTTCAAACCAGGAAGTCGCCAGCCTTGAGTATAGAAATAACCTCATGCCTAATATCGAAAACTAATAAAAATTTCATTCCCCAGGTGAGGCTCGAACTCAGACCCAGGCAGCGCTCACGATAACCGTCGTATAAGTACCGCGCGCAAACCAACTGCGCCACTGGGGAACACGGTCGCACGTAGGAATGGTGCCTTAAAGAATGTTCCCTGCACATACCTCCAGTAAACAAATGTTTTCGAGCCAGGAAGTCGCCAGTATAAGTACACAACCTCATGACTAAATATGAAAACTAATAAAAAATTCATTCCCCAGGTGAGCCTCGAACTCACAACCCAGGCATAGCTCATGATAACTCTCGTACCAGTACCGTGCGCTAACCAATTGCGCCACTGGGGAATATGATTGCACGTAGGAGGGTTTTCTTTAAGACTATTGTCTACACACAACTCCAATAAACAAATGTTTTCAAACCAAGCAGTCTCCAGCATTGAGTATACAACCTCATGACTAAATACGAAAACTTATAAATATTCTTTTCCAAGGTGAAGCTCGAACTCACATCCCCGACATAGCTCACGAGAACTGTTGTATAAGTACGGTGCGCTATCCAATTGCGCCACTGGGAGTACGGTTGCGCGTAGGAGTGTTTCCTTTAGTACTGTTGTCTACACACAACTCCAGTAAACAAATGTTTTCGAGCCAGGCAGTTGCCAGCATTGAGTATACAATTAACATCAAGTATAATTATGAAAACTAATAAAAATTTCATTACCAAGTGGGGCTCGAACTCACAACCCCGGCAAAGATCTCGAGAACTATCGTATATGTACCGTGCGCTAACCAATTGCGTCACTGGGGAATATGGTGTCACGTAGGAGCGGTGCAAGAATGAATGTTCCTTGTACATACCCCCAGTAAACAAATATTTCGAGCCAGGAAGTCGCCAGTATGAGTACAAGACCTCATGACTAAGTACAAAACCTAATAAACATTTCATTCCCCAGGTGATGCTCGAACTCAACACCCAGGCATAGCTCACGATAACTCTCGTATAAGTTCCGTGCGCTAACCAATTGCGCCACAGGCGAATACAGTTGCACATAGGAGTGTTTCCTTTAGTATTGTTGTCTACACACAACTCCAGGCAGTTGCCAGCATTGAGTATACAAACTCATGACTAAATATAAGAACTAATAAAAAGTTCATTCCGCAGGTGAGGCTCGAACTCAAAACCCCGGCATAGCTCACGGGAACTGTCGTGTAAGTACCGCCCGCTAAGAAATTGCGCCACTGGGGAACACGGTCGCACGTAGGAGTGGTGCCTTCAAGAACGTTTCCTGCACATACCCCCCAGAAAACAAATGTTTTCGGGGCCGGAAGTCGCCAGCATTGAGTATACAACCTCATGACAAATAATGAAAACTTATAAAAATTTCATTCCCCAGGTGAGGCTCGAACTCAAAACCCCGGCATAGCTCACGAGAACTGTCGTGTAAGTACCGTGCGCTAACCAATTGCGCCACTGGGAAACACGGTCACACGAAGGAGCGGTGCCTTAAAGAATGGTCCCTGCACATACCTCCAGTAAACAAATGTTTTCGAACCAGGAAGTCGCCAGCATTGAGTATACAATTAACCTCATGCCTAATAATGATAACTAACAAAAATTTCATTCCCCAGGTGAGGCTCGAACTCACAACCCAGGCATAGCTCACGATAGTTGTCGTATAAATATGGTGCGCTAACCAATTGCACCACTGGGGAATACTATTGCACGTAGGAGTGTTTCCTTTAGTTTTGTTGTCTACACACAACTCCAGTAAACAAAAGTTTTCGAGCCAGGCAGTCGCCCGCATTGAGTATACCATTAACCTCATGACTAAATATGAAAACTAATAAAAATTTTATTCCCAAGGGTGGCTCGAACTCACAAGCACGCCATAGCTAACTAAATCTGTCGTATAAGTTTCGTGCGCTAAGCAATTGCGCCGCTGGGGAACAAGGTCGCACGACAGAGCGGTGCCTTAAAGAATGATCCCTGAACATACCTCCAGTAAACAAATGTTTTCGGCACAACAAGTTGCCAGCTTTGAGTATACAATTAACCTCATCATTATTTATGAAAAATAATAAAAAAACATTCCCAAGGTGAGGCTCGAACTCACAACTCCGGCATAGCTCACGAGAACTGTCGTATAAGTACCATGCACTAACCAATTGCGCCACTGGGGAACGCGGTCGCACGTAGGAACGGTGCCTTAAAGAATGTTCCCTGCACATACCTCCAGTAAACAAATGTTTTCAAGCCAGGGTGTCGCCAGTACGAGTACACAACCTCATGACTAAATATGAAAACTAATAAAAATTTCATTCCCCAGGTGAGGCTCGAACTCACAACCCAGGCATTATTCACGATAACGGTCGTATAAGAAGGGTGCGACAACTAATTGCGCCAATGGGGAATACCATTGCACATAGGACTGTTTCCTTTAGTACTGTTGCCTACACACAACTCAACTCCAGTAAACAAATGTTTTCGAGCTAGGCAGTCGCCAGCATTGAGTATACAATTAACCTCAAGAATGAATATGAATACTAATAAAAATTTCATTCCCCAAGTGAGGCTCTTACACCCAACCCCGGCATAGCTCACGAGAACTATCGTATAAGCATCGTGCGCTACCCAATTGCGCCACTGGCGAATACGGTTGCAAGTTGGAGTGTTTCCTTTAGTACTGTTGTCTACATACAACTCTAGTAAACAAGTGTTTTTGAGCCAGGCAGTCGCCAGCATCGAGTGTACAATTAACCTCAAGACTAAATATGAAGACTAATAAAAATTTCGTTCCCCTGGTGAGGCTCGAACTCACAACTCGGCATAGCAACCGAGAACTGTGGTATAAGTACCGTGGGCTTACCAATTGCGCCACTGGGAATACGGTTGCACGTAGGAGCGGTGCCTTAAAGAATGTTCCCTGCACATACCTCCAGTAAACAAATATTTCGAACCAGGAAGACGCCAGCTTTGAGCATACAAACAACCTGACGTATAATTATGAAAACTAATAAAAATTTCATTCTAAGGTGAGCTCGAACTCACAACCCCGGCATAGCTCACAATAACTGTCGTTTAAGTACGGTGCGCTAACCAATTGCGCCAATGGGGAACACGGTCGCACTTAGGAGCGGTGCCTTAAAGAATGTGCCCTGCACATACGCCCAGTAAACAAACGTTTTCGAGCCAGGAAGTCCCCAGTATGAGTACACAACCTCATGACTAAATATGAAAACTAATAAAAATTTCCTTCCCCAGGTGAGGGTCGAACTCGCAACCCAGGAATAGTTCACGATAACTGTCGTATAAGTACGGTGCGCTAACCGATTGCGCTACTGGGCTAATGTAGTGTGCACACAACTCCAGTAAACAAATGGTTTCGAGCCAGGAAGTCGCCAGCATTGAGTATACAATTAACCTCATGCCTAATGAAAAAACTAATAAAAATTTCATTCCCCAGGTGAGGCTCGAGCTCACAACCCAGGCATAGCTCACGATAATTGTCGTATAAGTACGGTGCGCTAACCAGTTGAGCCACTGGGGAATACGGGTGCACGTAGCAGCGGTGCCTTAAAGAATGTTCCCTGCACATACCTTCAGTAAAGAAATGTTTTCGAGCCAGGAAATCGCCAGCAGTGAGTATACAATTAACCTTATGACTAAATAATAAAACTAATAAAAGTTTAATTCGCCAGGAAAGGCTCGAACTCACAACCCCTGCATAGTTTACGATAACTGTCGTATTAGTACCGTGCACTAACCAATTGCGCCACTGGAGAACGCGGTTGCACGTAAGAACGGTTCCCTAAAGAATGTTCCCTGCACATACCTCCAGTAAACAAATGTTTTCGAGCCAGGGTGTCGCCAGTATGAGTACACAACCTTATGACTAAATATGAAAACTAAAAAAAAACTCATTCCCCAGGTGAGGCTCGAACTCACAACCCAGGCATGACTCACGATAACTGTCGTATAAGAAGAGTGCGATAACCAATTGCGCCACTGGGGAATACGGTTGCACGTAAAAGTGTTTCCTTTAAACTGTTGTCTACACACAACTCCAGTAAACAAGTTTTTTGAGCCAGGCAGTCGCCAGCACTGAGTATACAATTAACCTCATGACAAAATATGAAAACTAATAAAAATTCATTCTCCACGTGAGGTTCGAACTCACAACCCCGGCATAGCTAACGAGAACTGTCATATGAGTATCATGCGCTAACAAATTGTGCCACTGGGGAACACGGTCACACTTAGGAGCGGTGCCTTAAAGAATGTTTTCTGCACATATCTCCAGTAAACAACTGTTTTCGGGACAAGAAGTCGCCAGCATTGAGTATACAACATCATGACTAATTATGAAAACTAATAAACATTTCATTACCCAGTGAGGCTCGAACTCACAATCCAGGCATAGTTCACGATAACTGTCGTATAAGTACGGTGCGCTAACCAATTGCGCCACTGGGGAATACAGTTGCACTTAGGAGTGTTTCCTTTAGTACTGTTGTCTACACACAACTCCAGTACACATGTTTTCGAGCCAGGCAGTCGCCAGCATTGAGTATACAATTAACCTCATGACTAAATATGAAAACTGATATAAAGTTTATTCACCAGGGAAGCTCGAACTCACAAGCACGCCATACCTCACGAGAACTGTCGTGTAAGTACCGTGCGCTAAGCAATTGCAACACTGGGGGACACGGTCGCACGTGGGAGCGGTGCTTTAAAGAATGTTTCCTGCACACACCTTCAGTAAACAAATGTTTTCGGGACAAGAAGTCGCCAGCATTGAGTATACAACCTCATGACTAATTATGAAATAATAAAAGTATAATTCGCCAGGAGAGGCTCGAACTCACAACCCCGGCATAGCTTACGATAACTGTCGTATAAGTACCGTGCGCTAAACAATTGCGCCACTGGGGAATAGGGTTGCACGTAGAAGTGTTTCCTTTAGAAGTGTTGTCTACATACAACTCCATAAAGAAAAGTTTTCGAGCCAGGCAGTCGTCAGTATTGAGTATACAATTAACCTCATGACTAATTATGAAAACTAACAAAAATTTCAAGTCTCAGGTGGGGCTCGAACTCACAACCCGGGCACAGCTTCCGAGAACTGTCGTATAAGTACCGTGCGCTTAACAATTGCGTCACTGGGCAATATGGTTGCACATAGGAGCGCTGAAAGAATGAATGTTCGCTGCACATACCTCTAGTAAACAAATGTTTTCGAGCCAGGAAGTCGCCAGCATTGGTTATACAACCTCATGACTAATGATGAAAACTAATAAAAATTTCATTCCCAAGTAGGGCTCGAACCCGCAACCCAAGCATAGCTCTCGAGAAATGTCGTATAAGTACCGTGTGCTAACGAATTGCGTCACTGGGGAATATGGTTGCACGTAGGAGCGGTGCAAGAATGAATGTTTCCTGTACATACCCCAAGTAAACAAATGTTTTCGAGCCAGGAAGTCGCCAGTATGAGCAAAAGACCTCATGACTAAATACAAAAACAAATAAAAAGTTGATTCCCCTGGTGAGCCTCGAACTTACAACCCAGGCATAGCTCAAGAGACCCGTCGTATAAGTATGGTGCGCTAACCAATTGCGCCACAGGCGAATACAGTTGCATATAGGAGTGCTTCATTTAGTAGTGTTGTCTACACACAACTCCAGTGAACAAGTGTTTTCGAACCGGGCAGTCGCCAGCACTGAGTATACAAGTAACCTCATGACTAAATATGAAAACTAATAAAAAGTCATTCCCCAGGTGAGGCTCGAACTCACAAACCAGGCATAGCTCACGAGAACTGTCGTATAAGTACCGTGCGCTAACCAATTGCGCCACTGGGGAATACGTATGCACGTAGGAGTGTTTCCTTTAAAACTGTTGTCTACACACAACCCTACTAAACTAATGTTTTCCAGCCAGGCAGTCGCCAGCATTGAGTATACAACCTCATGACTAAATATGAAAACTAATAAAAAGTTCATTCCTCAGGTGAGGCTCGAACTCACAACCCCGGCATACCTAACGAGAACTGTCGTGTAAGTACCGTGCGCTAAGCAATTGCGCCACTGGGGAACATGGTCACACGTAGGAGCGGTGCCTTAAAGAATGTCCCTGCACATACCTTCAGTAAACAAATGTTTTCGAACCAGGAAGTCGGCAGCTTTGAGTATACAAATAACCTCATGACTAATTATGGAAACTAATAATAATTTCATTCCGCAGGTGAAGCTCGAACTCACAATCAAGGCTTAGCGCACGTTAACTGTCGTATAAGTATGGTGCGCTAACCAATTGCTCCATTGGGGAATACGGTTGCACGTAGGCGTGTGTCCTTTAGTACTGTTGTCTACACACAACTCCAGTAAACAAGTGTTTTCGAGCCAGGCAGTCACCAGCATTGAGTATACAATACCTCATGACTAAATATTAAAACTAATAAAAAATTCATCTCCAGGTGAGGCTCAAACTCACAACCTATGCATGGCTCACGATAACTGTCGTATAAGAAGGATGCGATAACGAATTGCGCCACTGGGGAATACGGTTGCACGTAAAAGTGTTTCCTTTAGTACTGTTGTCTACACACAACTCCAGTAAACAAGTGTTTTCGAGCCAGGAAGTCGCCAGCATTAACTATACAATTAACCTCATGACTAAATATTAAAAGTAATAAAAGGTTATTTGCCAGGATACGCTCGAACTCACAACCCCGGCATACCTTACGATAACAGTCGTATTAGTACCGTGCGCTAAACAATTGAGCCACTGAAGAATAGGGTTGCACGTAGAAGTGTTTCCTTTAGGAGTGTTGTCTACACACAACTCCAGTAAAGAAAAGTTTTCGAGCCAGGCAGTTGCCAGTATTGAGTATACAATTAACCTCATGACTAAATTTGAAAGCTAATAAAAATTTAATTCCCCAGTTGAGGCTCGAACTCGCACCTCAGGCATAGCTCACGAGAACTGTCGTATTGATACCGTGCGCTAACCAATTGCGCCACTGGGGAACACGGTCACAAGTAGGAGCAGTGCTTTAAAAATGTTCCCTGCAGATACCTCCAGTAAACAAATGTTTTCGAGCCAGAAAGTCGCCAGCATTGAGTATACAACATCAAGACTAATGATGAAAACTAATAAAAATTTCATTCCCAAGTGGGGCTCGAACTCAGAACCCTGGCATAGCTCTCGAGAACTGTCGTATAAGTACCGTGTGCTAACCAATTGCGTCACTGGGGAATATGGCTGCACGTAGGAGCGGTGCAAGAATGAATGTTCCCTGTACATACCCCCAGTAAACAAATGTTTTCGAGCCAGGAAGTCGCCAGTATGAGTACAAGACCTTATGAATAAATACAAAAAGTAATAAAAAGTTCATTCTCCTGGTGAGGCTCGAAGTTACAACTCAGGCATAGCTCAAGAAAACCGTCGTATAAGTACGGTGCGCTAACCAATTGCGCCACTGGGGAATACGGATGCCCGTAGGAGTGTTTCCTTTAGTACTGTTGTCTACACAGAACTCCAGTAAACAAATGTTTTCGAGCCAGGCAGTCGCCAGCATTGAGTATACAACCTCATGACTAAATATGAAAACTAATAAAAAGTTCATTCCACAGGTGAGGCTCGAAATCAGAACTTCGGCATAGCTGACGAGAACTGTCGTGTAAGTACCGTGCGCTAAGCGATTGCGCCACTGGGGAACACAGTCGCACGTAGGAGTGGTGCCTTCAAGAATGTTCCCTGCACATACCACCAGTGAACAAATGTTTTCGAACCAGGAAGTCACCAGCTTCGAGTATGCAATTAACCTCATGACTAATTATGGCAACTAATAAAAATTTCATTCCCCAGGTGAGGCTCGAACTCACAACCCAGGCTTAGCTCACGTTAACTGTCGCGTAAGTATGGTGCGCTAACCAATTGCGCCACTGGAGATACGGTTGCACGTAGGAGTGTTTCCTTTAGTACTGTTGTCTACACACAACTCCAGTAAACAAGTGTTTTCGAGACAGGCAGTCGCCAGCATTGAGTATACAATTAACCTTATGACTAAATACGAAAACTAATAAACATTTTATTCCCAGGGAGGCTCGAACTCACAAGCACGCCATAGCTAACGAAAACTGCCGTATAAGTACCGTGCGCTAAGCAATTGCGCCTTTGGGGAACAAGGTCGCACGTAGGAGCGGTGCCTTAAAGAATGATTCCTGAACATACCCTCAGTAAACAAATGTTTTCGGGACAAGTCGCCAGCTTTGAGTATACAATTAACCTCATGATTAATTATCAAAACTAATAAATATGTCATGTCCCAGGTGGGGCTCGAACTAACAACCCTGGCATAGCTCCCAAGAACTGTCGTATAAGTTCCGTGCGCCAACCAATTGCGCCACTGGGGAATACGGATGCACGTAGGAGTGTTTCCTTTAGTACTGTTGTCTACACACAACTCCAGTAAACAAATGTTTTCGAGCCAGGCAGTCGCCAGCATTGAGTATACAAGCTCATGACTAAATATGAAAACTAATAAACAGTTCATTCTTCGGATGAGGCTCGAACTCACAACCCCGGCATAGCTCACGAGAACTGTCGTGTAAGTACCGTGCGCTAAGCAATTGCGCCACTGGGGAATACGGTTGCACGTAAAAGTGTTTCCTTTAAACTGTTGTCTACACACAACTCCAGTAAACAAGTTTTTTGAGCCAGGCAGTCGCCAGCACTGAGTATACAATTAACCTCATGACAAAATATGAAAACTAATAAAAATTCATTCTCCACGTGAGGTTCGAACTCACAACCCCGGCATAGCTAACGAGAACTGTCATATGAGTGTCATGCGCTAACAAATTGTGCCACTGGGGAACACGGTCACACTTAGGAGCGGTGCCTTAAAGAATGTTTTCTGCACATATCTCCAGTAAACAACTGTTTTCGGGACAAGAAGTCGCCAGCATTGAGTATACAACATCATGACTAATTATGAAAACTAATAAACATTTCATTACCCAGTGAGGCTCGAACTCACAATCCAGGCATAGTTCACGATAACTGTCGTATAAGTACGGTGCGCTAACCAATTGCGCCACTGGGGAATACAGTTGCACTTAGGAGTGTTTCCTTTAGTACTGTTGTCTACACACAACTCCAGTACACATGTTTTCGAGCCAGGCAGTCGCCAGCATTGAGTATACAATTAACCTCATGACTAAATATGAAAACTGATATAAAGTTTATTCACCAGGGAAGCTCGAACTCACAAGCACGCCATACCTCACGAGAACTGTCGTGTAAGTACCGTGCGCTAAGCAATTGCAACACTGGGGGACACGGTCGCACGTGGGAGCGGTGCTTTAAAGAATGTTTCCTGCACACACCTTCAGTAAACAAATGTTTTCGGGACAAGAAGTCGCCAGCATTGAGTATACAACCTCATGACTAATTATGAAATAATAAAAGTATAATTCGCCAGGAGAGGCTCGAACTCACAACCCCGGCATAGCTTACGATAACTGTCGTATAAGTACCGTGCGCTAAACAATTGCGCCACTGGGGAATAGGGTTGCACGTAGAAGTGTTTCCTTTAGAAGTGTTGTCTACATACAACTCCATAAAGAAAAGTTTTCGAGCCAGGCAGTCGTCAGTATTGAGTATACAATTAACCTCATGACTAATTATGAAAACTAACAAAAATTTCAAGTCTCAGGTGGGGCTCGAACTCACAACCCGGGCACAGCTTCCGAGAACTGTCGTATAAGTACCGTGCGCTTAACAATTGCGTCACTGGGCAATATGGTTGCACATAGGAGCGCTGAAAGAATGAATGTTCGCTGCACATACCTCTAGTAAACAAATGTTTTCGAGCCAGGAAGTCGCCAGCATTGGTTATACAACCTCATGACTAATGATGAAAACTAATAAAAATTTCATTCCCAAGTAGGGCTCGAACCCGCAACCCAAGCATAGCTCTCGAGAAATGTCGTATAAGTACCGTGTGCTAACGAATTGCGTCACTGGGGAATATGGTTGCACGTAGGAGCGGTGCAAGAATGAATGTTTCCTGTACATACCCCAAGTAAACAAATGTTTTCGAGCCAGGAAGTCGCCAGTATGAGCAAAAGACCTCATGACTAAATACAAAAACAAATAAAAAGTTGATTCCCCTGGTGAGCCTCGAACTTACAACCCAGGCATAGCTCAAGAGACCCGTCGTATAAGTATGGTGCGCTAACCAATTGCGCCACAGGCGAATACAGTTGCATATAGGAGTGCTTCATTTAGTAGTGTTGTCTACACACAACTCCAGTGAACAAGTGTTTTCGAACCGGGCAGTCGCCAGCACTGAGTATACAAGTAACCTCATGACTAAATATGAAAACTAATAAAAAGTCATTCCCCAGGTGAGGCTCGAACTCACAAACCAGGCATAGCTCACGAGAACTGTCGTATAAGTACCGTGCGCTAACCAATTGCGCCACTGGGGAATACGTATGCACGTAGGAGTGTTTCCTTTAAAACTGTTGTCTACACACAACCCTACTAAACTAATGTTTTCCAGCCAGGCAGTCGCCAGCATTGAGTATACAACCTCATGACTAAATATGAAAACTAATAAAAAGTTCATTCCTCAGGTGAGGCTCGAACTCACAACCCCGGCATACCTAACGAGAACTGTCGTGTAAGTACCGTGCGCTAAGCAATTGCGCCACTGGGGAACATGGTCACACGTAGGAGCGGTGCCTTAAAGAATGTCCCTGCACATACCTTCAGTAAACAAATGTTTTCGAACCAGGAAGTCGGCAGCTTTGAGTATACAAATAACCTCATGACTAATTATGGAAACTAATAATAATTTCATTCCGCAGGTGAAGCTCGAACTCACAATCAAGGCTTAGCGCACGTTAACTGTCGTATAAGTATGGTGCGCTAACCAATTGCTCCATTGGGGAATACGGTTGCACGTAGGCGTGTGTCCTTTAGTACTGTTGTCTACACACAACTCCAGTAAACAAGTGTTTTCGAGCCAGGCAGTCACCAGCATTGAGTATACAATACCTCATGACTAAATATTAAAACTAATAAAAAATTCATCTCCAGGTGAGGCTCAAACTCACAACCTATGCATGGCTCACGATAACTGTCGTATAAGAAGGATGCGATAACGAATTGCGCCACTGGGGAATACGGTTGCACGTAAAAGTGTTTCCTTTAGTACTGTTGTCTACACACAACTCCAGTAAACAAGTGTTTTCGAGCCAGGAAGTCGCCAGCATTAACTATACAATTAACCTCATGACTAAATATTAAAAGTAATAAAAGGTTATTTGCCAGGATACGCTCGAACTCACAACCCCGGCATACCTTACGATAACAGTCGTATTAGTACCGTGCGCTAAACAATTGAGCCACTGAAGAATAGGGTTGCACGTAGAAGTGTTTCCTTTAGGAGTGTTGTCTACACACAACTCCAGTAAAAAAAAGTTTTCGAGCCAGGCAGTTGCCAGTATTGAGTATACAATTAACCTCATGACTAAATTTGAAAGCTAATAAAAATTTAATTCCCCAGTTGAGGCTCGAACTCGCACCTCAGGCATAGCTCACGAGAACTGTCGTATTGATACCGTGCGCTAACCAATTGCGCCACTGGGGAACACGGTCACAAGTAGGAGCAGTGCTTTAAAAATGTTCCCTGCAGATACCTCCAGTAAACAAATGTTTTCGAGCCAGAAAGTCGCCAGCATTGAGTATACAACATCAAGACTAATGATGAAAACTAATAAAAATTTCATTCCCAAGTGGGGCTCGAACTCAGAACCCTGGCATAGCTCTCGAGAACTGTCGTATAAGTACCGTGTGCTAACCAATTGCGTCACTGGGGAATATGGCTGCACGTAGGAGCGGTGCAAGAATGAATGTTCCCTGTACATACCCCCAGTAAACAAATGTTTTCGAGCCAGGAAGTCGCCAGTATGAGTACAAGACCTTATGAATAAATACAAAAAGTAATAAAAAGTTCATTCTCCTGGTGAGGCTCGAAGTTACAACTCAGGCATAGCTCAAGAAAACCGTCGTATAAGTACGGTGCGCTAACCAATTGCGCCACTGGGGAATACGGATGCCCGTAGGAGTGTTTCCTTTAGTACTGTTGTCTACACAGAACTCCAGTAAACAAATGTTTTCGAGCCAGGCAGTCGCCAGCATTGAGTATACAACCTCATGACTAAATATGAAAACTAATAAAAAGTTCATTCCACAGGTGAGGCTCGAAATCAGAACTTCGGCATAGCTGACGAGAACTGTCGTGTAAGTACCGTGCGCTAAGCGATTGCGCCACTGGGGAACACAGTCGCACGTAGGAGTGGTGCCTTCAAGAATGTTCCCTGCACATACCACCAGTGAACAAATGTTTTCGAACCAGGAAGTCACCAGCTTCGAGTATGCAATTAACCTCATGACTAATTATGGCAACTAATAAAAATTTCATTCCCCAGGTGAGGCTCGAACTCACAACCCAGGCTTAGCTCACGTTAACTGTCGCGTAAGTATGGTGCGCTAACCAATTGCGCCACTGGAGATACGGTTGCACGTAGGAGTGTTTCCTTTAGTACTGTTGTCTACACACAACTCCAGTAAACAAGTGTTTTCGAGACAGGCAGTCGCCAGCATTGAGTATACAATTAACCTTATGACTAAATACGAAAACTAATAAACATTTTATTCCCAGGGAGGCTCGAACTCACAAGCACGCCATAGCTAACGAAAACTGCCGTATAAGTACCGTGCGCTAAGCAATTGCGCCTTTGGGGAACAAGGTCGCACGTAGGAGCGGTGCCTTAAAGAATGATTCCTGAACATACCCTCAGTAAACAAATGTTTTCGGGACAAGTCGCCAGCTTTGAGTATACAATTAACCTCATGATTAATTATCAAAACTAATAAATATGTCATGTCCCAGGTGGGGCTCGAACTAACAACCCTGGCATAGCTCCCAAGAACTGTCGTATAAGTTCCGTGCGCCAACCAATTGCGCCACTGGGGAATACGGATGCACGTAGGAGTGTTTCCTTTAGTACTGTTGTCTACACACAACTCCAGTAAACAAATGTTTTCGAGCCAGGCAGTCGCCAGCATTGAGTATACAAGCTCATGACTAAATATGAAAACTAATAAACAGTTCATTCTTCGGATGAGGCTCGAACTCACAACCCCGGCATAGCTCACGAGAACTGTCGTGTAAGTACCGTGCGCTAAGCAATTGCGCCACTGGGGAACATGGTCACACGTAGGAGCGGTGCCTTAAAGAATGTCCCTGCACATACCTCTAAGAAACAAATGTTTTCGAACCAGGAAGTCGCCGGCTTCGAGTATACAATTAACCTCATGACTAAATATGGAAACTAATAAAAATTTCATTTCCCAGTTGAGGCTCGAACTCCCGACCCTGGCATAGCTCACGATTACTGTCGTATAAGTTTCGTGGGCTAACCGATTGCGCCACTGGAAAAACGGTCGCACGATGCACTGTTTCCTTTAGTACTGTTATCTACACACAACTTCAGTAAACAAGTTTTCGAGCCAAGCAGTCGCCAGCATGGAGTATACAATTAACCTCAAGACTAAATATTAAAACTAATAAAAATTTTATTCCCCAGGGAGGCTCGAACTCACAAGCGCGCCATAGCTCACGAGAACTATCGTATAAGTACCGTGCGCTAAGCAATTGCGCCACTGGGGAACACGGTCGCACGTAGGAGCGGTGCCTTAAAGAATGTTCCCTGCACATACCTCCAGAAAACAAATGTTTTCGGGACAAGAAGTCGCCAGCATTGAGTGTACAACCTCATGACCAATTATGAAAACTAATAGAAATTTCATTCCCCAGATGAGGCTCGAACTCACAACCCTGGCATAGCTCACGATTACTGTCGTATAAGTTTCGTGGGCTAACCGATTGCGCCACTGGAAACACGGTCGCACGATGGACTGTTTCGTTTAGTACGGTTGTCTACACACAACTTCAGTAAACAAGTTTTCGAGCCAAGCAGTCGCCAGCATGGAGTATACAATTAACCTCAAGACTAAATATGAAAACTAATAAAAATTTTATTCCCCAGGGAGGCTCGAACTCACAAGCACGCCATAGCTAACTAAATCTGTCGTATAAGTATCGTGCGCTAAGCAATTGCGCCGCTGGGGAACAAGGTCGCACGACGGAGCGGTGCCTTAAAGAATGATCCCTGAACATACCTCCAGTAAACAAATGTTTTCGGCACAACAAGTTGCCAGCTTTGAGTATACAATTAACCTCATGAATAATTATGAAAACTAATAAAAATTTAATTCCCAAGGTGAGGCTCGAACTCACAACTCCGGCACAGCTCACGAGAAATGTCGTATAAGTACCGTGCACTAACCAATTGCGCCACTGGAGAACGCGGTCGCACGTAGGAACGGTGAATTAAAGAATGTTCTCTGCACATACCTCCAGTAAACAAATGTTTTCGAGCCAGGGTGTCGCCAGTATGAGTACACAACCTCATGACTAAATATGAAAAATAATAAAAATTTCATTCCCCAGGTGAAGCTCGAACTCACAACCCAGGCATGGCTCACGATAACTGTCGTATAAGAAGGGTGCTATAACCAATTGCGCCACTGGGGAATACGGTTGCACGTAAAAGTGTTTCCTTTAGTACTGTTGTCTACACACAACTTCAGTTAACAAGTGTTTTCGAGCCAGGCAGTCGCCAGCATAGAGTATACAATTAACCTCATGCCTAATAATGAAAACTAACAAAAATTTCAGTTCCCAGGCATGGCTCGAACTCACAACCCAGGCATAGCTCACAATAAGTGTCGTATAAGTACCGTGCGCTAACCAATTGTGCCACTGGGGAACACAGTCACACGTAGGAGCGGTGCCTTAAGGAATGTTCCCTGCACAAACCTCCAGTAAACAAATGTTTTCGAAACAGGAAGTCGGCAGCTTTGAGTATACAAATAACCTCATGACTAATTATGGAAACTAATAATAATTTCATTCCCCAGGTGAAGCTCGAACTCACAATCAAGGCTTAGCGCACGTTAACTGTCGTATAAGTATGGTGCGCTAACCAATTGCTCCATTGGGGAATACGGTTGCACGTAGGCGTGTGTCCTTTAGTACTGTTGTCGACACACAACTCCAGTAAACACGTGTTTTCGAGCCAGGCAGTCACCAGCATTGAGTATACAATACCTCTTGACTAAATATTAAAACAAATAAAAAATTCATCTCCAGGTGAGGCTCAAACTCACAACCCATGCATGGCTAACGATAACTGTCGTATAAGAAGGATGCGATAACGAATTGCGCCACTGGGGAATACGGTTGCACGTAAAAGTGTTTCCTTTAGTACTGTTGTCTACACACAACTCCAGTAAACAAGTGTTTTCGAGCCAGGAAGTCGCCAGCATTAACTATACAATTAACCTCATGACTAAATATTAAAAGTAATAAAAGGTTATTTGCCAGGAGAGGCTCGAACTCACAACCCCGGCATACCTTACGATAACAGTCGTATTAGTACCGTGCGCTAAACAATTGAGCCACTGAAGAATAGGGTTGCACGTAGAAGTGTTTCCTTTAGGAGTGTTGTCTACACACAACTCCAGTAAAGAAAAGTTTTCGAGCCAGGCAGTTGCCAGTATTGAGTATACAATTAACCTCATGACTAAATTTGAAAGCTAATAAAAATTTAATTCCCCAGTTGAGGCTCGAACTCGCAACTCAGGCATAGCTCACGAGAACTGTCGTATTAAACCGTGCGCTAACCAATTGCGCCACTGGGGAACACGGTCGCACGTAGGAGCAGTGCTTTAAAAATGTTCCCTGCAGATACCTCCAGTAAACAAATGTTTTCGAGCCAGAAAGTCGCCAGCATTGAGTATATAACATCAAGACTAATGATGAAAACTAAAAAAAATTTCATTCCGAAGTGGGGCTCGAACTCAGAACCCTGGCATAGCTCTCGAGAACTGTCGTATAAGTACCGTGTGCTAACCAATTGCGTCACTGGGGAATATGGCTGCACGCAGGAGCGGTGCAAGAATGAATGTTCCCTGTACATACCCCCAGTAAACAAATGTTTTTGAGCCAGGAAGTCGCCAGTATGAGTACAAGACCTCATGAATAAATACAAAAAGTAATAAAAAGTTCATTCTCCGGGTGAGGCTCGAAGTTACAACCCAGGCATAGCTCAAGAAAACCGTCGTATAAGTACGGTGCGCTAACCAATTGCGCCACTGGGGAATACGGATGCCCGTAGGAGTGTTTCCTTTAGTACTGTTGTCTACACAGAACTCCAGTAAACAAATGTTTTCGAGCCAGGCAGTCGCCAGCATTGAGTATACAACCTCATGACTAAATATGAAAACTAATAAAAAGTTCATTCCACAGGTGAGGCTCGAACTCACAACTTCGGCATAGCTGACGAGAACTGTCGTGTAAGTACCGTGCGCTAAGCGATTGCGCCACTGGGGAACACGGTCACACGTAGGAGCGGTACCTTAAAGAATGTTCCGTGCACATACCTCCAGTAAACAAATGTTTTCGAACCAGGAAGTCGCCAGCTTTGAGTATACAATTAACCTCATGACAAATATGGAAACTAATAAAAATTTCATTCCCCAGGTGAGGCTCGAACTCACAACCCAGGCTTAGCTCACGTTAACTGTCGTATAAGTATGGTGCACTAACCGATTGCGCCTATGGGGAATACGGTTGCACGTAGAAGTGTTTCCTTTAGTACTGTTGTCTACATACAACTCTAGTAAACAAGTGTTTTTGAGCCAGGCAGTCGCCAGCATCAAGTGTACAATTAACCTCATGACTAAATATGAAGACTAATAAAAATTTCGTTCCCCTGGTGAGGCTCGAACTCACAACTCGGCATAGCTCCTGAGAACTGTGGTATAAGTACCATGGGCTAACCAATTCCGCCACTTGAAATACGGTTGCACGTAGGAGCGGTGCCTTAAAGAAGGTTCCCTGCACATACCTCCAGTAAACAAATGTTTTCGAACCAGGAAGACGCCAGCTTTGAGCATACAAACAACCTGACGTATAATTATGAAAACTAATAAAAATTTCATTCTAAGGTGAGCTCGAACTCACAACCCCGGCATAGCTCACAATAACTGTCGTTTAAGTACGGTGCGCTAACCAATTGCGCCACTGGGGAACACGGTCGCACTTAGGAGCGGTGCCTAAAGAATGTGCCCTGCACATACGCCCAGTAAACAAACGTTTTCGAGCGAGGAAGTCCCCAGTATGAGTACACAACCTCATGACTAAATATGAAAGCTAATAAAAATTTCCTTCCCCAGGTGAGGGTCGAACTCGCAACCCAGGCATAGTTCACGATAACTGTCGTATAAGTACGGTGCGCTAACCAATTGCGCTACTGGGGATTACAGTTGTATGTAGGAGTGTTTCCTTAAGTAATGTTGTGTGCACACAACTCCAGTAAAAAATGTTTTCGAGCCAGGCAGACGCCAGCATTGAGTATGCAATTAACGTCATGCCTAATAATGAAAACTAATAAAAATTTCATTCCCCAGGTGAGGCTCGAACTCACAACCCAGGCATAGCTCACGATAATTGTCGTATAAGTACGGTGCGCTAACCGATTGCACCACTGGGGAATAGGGTCGCACGCAGGAATGAGCCTTATAGAATGTTCCGTGCACATACCTCCAGTAAACAAATATTTTCGAGCCAGGGTGTCGCCAGTATGAGTACACAACCTCATGACTGAATATGAAAACTATTAAAAAAATTATGGCATATTCACGGGGTGAATGATGATGAATGGGCAAAGCTCCGGAGGGATTCATCGGTAAACTGTGAATTTTCCGTGTAATTCGCCCAGACGATCATCATGTAAAGACGTGAGAAACGCTGTGTGTGTATATACACAAATCAACTTTGATTTGTTCTTAGACGATGGATGGCTTGCGATGTCCCTTCATTATGACGGCTTTATGGTCTGTGAAATGAAGGGAGAGTGGTTCCTGTATGGGTTGCAGTGGGCAATTTGCAAATACTAGGTCTATGCATGTTCCTCGGATCGTGGTAAGTTTCATATGGTCAAACGATATACGTCTGAGTGCATATCTAGAAGTCATATGTTGGATAAGCCAATTATTGTCTATGATAGCCCCGTTAAAGTCTCCAAGTAGTACAAATGGTCCATTCTTGTATTTGTTCTCATAATTTCGTAACGCAGTGTCTATGAATGTCTTGATGTTCCCGGACGACAGGTTGGGTGCGAAGTACATGGTCATGAGGACGATTCCAGAGTCAAAGAGTTTGATGGCTGCATATTCTCCGTTTTGGCTTTGACTCGTGAGTGGTAGTCTGATTTCTTCAGCCGTTTCCGTTTGCCTCACGTAGATGGCGACACCACCTGCAGGACGTTCTGATTCATCAGTACACACGACGGGAACGTATCCTTTGATGAACAATCTCGTCACGTTCCAAGTCTCGGTAAAGCACAGCACGTCGACTGCATAACATCTTGCATCTTTTCATCATCAGCTACAAGTACCACCATCTAGTAAACACTACAAGAACTAAACGAGAGGTGGCTACATACAGGAGACGGTACCGCCATCTAGTGAACACTGCAAGAACTAAACTAGAGGTGGCTACATACAGGGTACGGTACCGCCATCTAGTGAACACTGCAAGAACTAAACTAGAGGTGGCTACACACAGGCTTTAGGGGACGCACAGCCCACGCCCTAAGGAGCTTCGCCCCTAAAAACTCATTCCCCAGGTGAGGCTCGAACTCACAACCCAGGCATGGCTCACGATAGCTGTCGTATAAGAAGGGTGCGATAACAAATTGCGCAACTGGGGAATAGGGTTGCACGTAGAAGTGATTCCTTTAGTACTGTTGTCTACACACAACTCCAGTAAAGAAACGTTTTCGAGCCAGGCAGTCGCCAGTATTGAGTATACAATTAACCTCATGACTAAATTTGAAAGCTTATAAAAATTTCATTCCCCCGTTGAGGCTCGAACTCACAACCCTGGCATAGCTCAAGATTACTGTCGTATAAGTTTCGTGCGCTAACCGATTGCGCCACTGGGGAGCATGGTCACACGTAGGAGTGGTGCCTTAAAGAATGTTCCCTGCACATACCTCCTGTAAAGAAATGTTTTCGAACCAGGAAGTCGCCAGCTTTGAGTATACAATTAACCTCATGACTAATTATGAAAACCAATAAAAATTCATTCCCCAGGTGAGGCTCGAACTCACAACCCCGGCATAGCTCACGAGAACTGTCGTATAAGTACCGTGCGCTAACCAATTGCGCCACTGGGGAATACGGATGCACGTAGGAGTGTTTCCTTTAGTACTGTTGTCTACATACAACTCCAATAAACAAATGTTTTCGAGCCAGGCAGTCGCCAGCATTGAGTATACAACCTCATGACTAAATATGAAAACTAATAAAAAGTTCATTCCACAGGTGAGGCTCGAACTCACAACTTTGGCATAGCTGACGAGAACTGTCGTGTAAGTACCGTGCGCTAAGCGATTGCGCCACTGGGGAACACGGTCACACGTAGGAGCGCTGCCTTAAAGAATGTTCCCTGCACATACCTCCAGTAAACAAATGTTTTCGAACCAGGAAGTCGCCAGCTTTGAGCATACAATTAACCTCATGAATAAATATGAAAACTAATAAAACTTTCATTCCCCAGGTGAGGCTCGAACTCATAACCCAGACTTAGCTCACGTTAACTGTCGTATAAGCATGGTGCGCTAACCAATTGCTACATTGGGGAATACGGTTGCACGTAGGCGTGTTTCCTTTAGTACTGTTGTCTACACACAACCCCACTAAACAAGTGTTTTCGAGCCAGGCAGACGCCAGCATTGAGTATACAATTAACCTCATGCCTAATAATGAAAACTAATAAAAATTTAATTTACCAGGTGAAGCTCGAACTCACAACCAAGGCATAGCTCACGATAATTGTCGTATAAGTACGGTGCGCTAACCAATTGCACCACTGGGGAATACAGTTGCACGTAGGAGTGTTTCCTTTAGTTTTGTTGTCTACACACAACTCCAGTAGACAAATGTTTTCGGGACAAGTCGCCAGCTTTGAGTATAAAATTAACCTTATGAATAATTATGAAAATTAATAACAATTTAATTCCCAAGGTGAGGCTCGAAATCACAACTCCGGCATAGCTCACGAGAACTGTCGTATAAGTACCGTGCACTAACCAATTGCGCCACAGGAGAACGCGGTCGCACGTAAGAACGGTGCCTTAAAGAATGTTGCCTGCACATACCTCCAGTAAACAAATGTTTTCGAGCCAGGGTGTCGCCAGTATGAGTACACAACCTCATGACTAAATATGAAAACTAAAAAAAAAACTTATTCCCCAGGTGAGGCTCGAACTCACAACCCAGGCATACTCACGATAACTGTCGTATAAGAAGGCTGCGATAACCATTTTCGCCACTGGGGAATACTGTTGCACGTAAAAGTGTTTTCTTTATACTGTTGTCTACACACAACTCCAGTAAACAAGTTTTTTGAGCCAGGAAGTCGCCAGCACTGAGTATACAATTAACCTCATGACAAAATATGAAAAGTAATAAAAATTCATTCCCCACGTGAGGTTCGAACTCACAACCCCGGCATAGCTCACGAGAACTGTCGTATAAGTACCGTGCGCTAACCAATTGCGCCACTGGAGAATACGGATGCAGGTAGGAGTGTTTCCTTCAGTACTGTTGTCTACACACAACTCCAGTAAAATGATGTTTTCGAGCATGGCATTCGCCATCATTGAGTATACAACCTCGTGACTAAATATGAAAACTAATAAAAATTTCATTCCCCAGTTGAGGCTCGAACTCACAACCCTGGCATAGCTCACGAAAACTGACGTATAAGTACCGTGCGCTAAGCAATGGTGCCACTGGGGAACAAGGTCGCACGTAGGAGCGGTGCCTTAAAAATGATTCTGAACATACCTCTAGTAAACAAATGTTTTCAGGACAAGTCGCCAGCTTTGAGTATACAATTAACCTCATGATTAATCATGAAAACTAATAAAAGTTTCAACTCCCAGGTGAGGCTCGAACTCACTACCCAGGCATAGCTCACAATAACGGTTGTTTAAGTACGGTGCGCTAACCAATTGCGCCACTGGGGAACACGGTCGCACTTAGGAGTGGTGCCTTAAAGAGTGTTCCCTGCACATACCTCCAGTAAACAAATGTTTTCGAGCCAGGAAGTCGCCAGCGTTGAGTATACAATCAACCTCATGACTAATAATAAAAACTAATCAAAATTTCATTCCCCAGGCGAGGCTCAAACTCACAACCCAGGCATAGCTCACGATAACTGTCGTATAAGTACCGTGCGCTAACCGATTGCGGCACTGGGGAACACGGTCGCACGTAATAGTGGTGCCTTAAAGAATGTTCCCTGCACATACCTCCAGTAAACAAACGTTTTCGTGCCAGGAAGTCGCCAGCATTGAGTATACAATACACCTCATGACTAATGGAAAAAACTAATAAAAATTTCTTTCCCCATGTGAGGCTCGAGCTCACAACCCCGCCATAGCTCACGATAACTGTCGCATAAGCCCCGTGCGCTAACCAATTGAGCCACTGGGAAATACGGTGGCACTTAGGAGTAGTGGCTTAAAAATGTTTCCTGCACATACCTTCAGTAAGCATATGTTTTCGAGCCAGGAAATCGCCAGCATTGAGTATAAAATTAACCTTATGACTAAATAATAAAACTAATAAAAGTTTAATTCGCCAGGAGAGGCTCGAACTCACAACCCCTGCATAGCTTACGATAACTGTCGTATTAGTACCGTGCACTAACCAATTGCGCCACTGGAGAACGCGGTTGCACGGAAGAACGGTGCCCTAAAGAATGTTCCCTGCACATACCTCCAGTAAACAAATGTTTTCGAGCCAGGGTGTCGCCAGTATGAGTACACAACCTCATGACTAAATATGAAAACTAATAAAAAACTCATTCCGCAGGTGAGGCTCGAACTCACAACCCAGGCATGGCTCACGATAACTGTCGTATAAGAAGGGTGCGATAACCAATTGCGCCACTGGGGAATAGGGTTGCACGTAGAAGTGTTTCCTTTAGTACTGTTGTCTACACACAACTCCAGTAAAGAAACGTTTTCGAGCCAGGCACTTGCCAGTATTGAGTATACAATTAACCTCATGACTAAATTTGAAAGCTAATAAAAATTTCATTCCCCAGTTGAGGCTCGAACTCGCAACTCAGGAAGGCTCACGAGAACTGTCGTATAAAAACCATGCGCTAACCAATTCCGCCACTGGGGAACACCGTCGCACGTAGGAGCAGTGCTTTAAGAATGTTCCCTGAGCATACCTCCAGTAAACAAATGTTTTCAAGCCAAGAAGTCGCCAGCATTGAGTATACAACCTCATGACTAATGATGAAAACTAATAAAAACTTCATTCCCAAGTGGGGCTCGAACTCACAACCCATGCCTAGCTCTCGAGAACTGTCGTATAAGTACCGTGCGCTAAGCGATTGCGCCACTGGGGAACATGGTCGCAAGTAGGAGCGGTGCCTTAAAGAATGTTCCCTGCACATACCCCCAGTAAACAAATGTTCTCGGCACAGGATGTCACCAGCATTGAGTATACAACCTCATGACAAATGATGAAAACTAATAAAATTTCATTCACCAGTTGAGGCTCGAACTCACAACTCTGGCATAGCTCACGATTACTGTCGTATAAGTTTCGTGTTCTAACCAATTGCGCCACTGGGGAATATGGTCACACGTACGAGCAGTGCCTTAAAGAATGTTCCCTGCACATACGTCCAGTAAAAAAATGTTTTCGAGCCAGGATGTCCCCAGTATGAGTACACAACCTCATGACTAAATATAAAAACTAATAAAATTACCTTCCCCAGGTGAGGCTCGAACTCACAACCGAGGCATAGTTCACGATAACTGTCGTATAAGCACAGTGCGCTAACCAATTGCGCCACTGGGGTATAGTGTACTCGTAGGAGTGTTTCCTTTAGTACTGTTGTCTACACACAACTCCAGTAAACAAATGTTTTCGAGCTAGGCAGTCACCAGAATTCAGTTATCAATTAACCGCATGACTAAATATAAACACTAATAAAACTTTCATTCTCTAGGTGAGACTCGAACACACAACCCCAGCATAGCTCACGAGAACTGTCGTATAAGTATCATGCGCTAACAAATTGTGCCACTGGGGAACACGGTCACACTTAGGAGCAGTGCCTTAAAAAGTGTTTTCTGCACATATCTCCAGTAAACAAATGTTTTCGGGACAAGAAGTCGCCAGCATTGAGTATACAACATCATGACTAATTATGAAAACTGATAAACATTTCATTACCCATTGAGGCTCGAACTCACAATCCAGGCATAGTTCACGATAACTGTCGTATAAGTACCGTGCGCCAACCAATTGCGCCACTGGGGAATACGGATGCACGTAGGAGTGTTTCCTTTAGTACTGTTGTCTACACACAACTCCAGTAAACAAATGTTTTCCAGCCAGGCAGTCGCCAGCATTGAACATACAACCTCATGACAAATGATGAAAACTAATAAAAATTTCATTCCCCAGTTGAGGCTCGAACTCACAACCCTGGCATAGCTCACGATTACTGTCGTATAAGTTTCGTGGGCTAACCGATTGCGCCACTGGAAACACGGTCGCACGTTGGACTGTTTCCTTTAGTACTGTTGTCTACACACAACTTCAGTAAACAAGTTTTCAAGCCAAACAGTCGCCAGCATGAAGTATACAATTAACCTCAAGACTAAATATGAAAACTAATAAAAATTTTATCCCCAGGGAGGCTCGAATTCACAAGCACGCTATAGCTAATGACAACTGTCGTATAAGTGCCGTGCGCAAAGCAGTTGCGCCACTGGGGAACAAGGTCGCATGTAGGAACGGTGCCTTAAAGAATGTTCCCTGCACATACCTCCAGTAAACAAATGTTTTCGAGCCAGGGTGTCGCCAGTATGAGTAGAAACCTCATGACAAATTATGAAATATAATACAAATTTCATTCCCCAGGTGAGGCTCGAACTCACAACCCAGGCATAGCTCACGATAACTGTCGTATAAGTACGGTGCGATAACCAATTGCACCAATGGGGAATACGGTTGCAAGTAGGAGGGTTTCCTTTAGTAGTGTTGTCTATACACAACTCCAGTAAACAAATGTTTTCGTGCCAGGCAGTCGCCAGCATTCGGTATACAATTAACCTCATGACTAAATACGAAAACTAATGAAAATTTTATTCCCCAGGGACGCACGAACTCACAACCACGCCAAAGCGCACGAGAAATGTCGTATAAGTACCGTGGGCTAAGCAATTGCGCCACTGGGAAGCACGGTCGCAAGTAGGAGCGGTGACCTAAACAATGTTCCCTGCACGTACATCCAGTAAACAAATGTTTTCGGGACAGGAAGTCACCAGCAATGAGTATACTACCTCATGACTAATGATGAAAACTAATGAAAATTTCATTCCCCAGGTGAGGCTCGAACTCACAACCCTGGCATAGCTCACGAAAACTGTCGTATAAGTACCGTGCGCTAACCAATTGCGCCACTGGGGAACAGGGTTGCACGTAGGAGCGGTGCCTTAAAGAATGTTCTGTGCACATACCTCCAGTAAGCAAATGTTTTCGAGCCAGGAAGTCGCCAGTATGAGTACACAACCTCATGACTAAATATGAAAACTAATAAAAAATTCATTCCCCAGGTGAGGCTCGAACTCACAACTCCGGCATAGCTCACGAAAACTGTCGTATAAGTACCGTGCGCTAACCAATTGCGTCACTGGTGAGCACGGTCGCACGTAGGAGCGGAGCCTTAAAGAATGTTCCCTGCGCATACCTTCAGTAAACAAATGTTTTCGAGCCAGGAAGTCGCCAGTATGAGTATACAACCTCATGACTGATTATGAAAACCAGTAAATATTTCATTCCGCAGGTGAGGCTCGAACTCTCAACCCCGGCATAGCTCACGAGAACTGTCGTGTAAGTACCATGCGCTAACCAATTGCGCCACTGGGGAACATGGTTACACGTAGTAGCGGTGCCTTAAAGAATGTCCCTGCACATACCTCCAGTAAACAAATGTTTTCGAACCAGGAAGTCGCCAGCTTTGAGTATAAAATTAACCTCATGACTAATTATGGAAACTAATAAAAACTTCATTCCCAAGGTGAGGCTCGAACTCACAAACCAGGCTTAGCTCACGTTAACTGTCGTATAAGTATGGTGCGCTAACCAATTGCGCCACATGGGTATACGGTTGCACGTAGGAGTGTTTCCTTTAGTACTGTTGTCTACACACAACTCCAGTAAACAAGTGTTTTTGAGCCAGACAGTCGCCAGCATTGAGTATACAATTAACCTCCTGACTAAATACGAAAACTAATAAAAATTTTATCCCCAGGGAGGCTCGAACTCACAAGCACGCCATAGCTTAGGAGAACTATCGTATAAGTACCGTGCGCTAAGCAATTTCGCCACTGGGGAACAAGGTCGCACTTAGGAGCGGTGCCTTAAAGAATGTTTTTTGCACATACCTCCAGTAAACAAATGTGTTCGGGACAACAAGTCGCCAGCTTTGAGTATACATTTAACCTTATGACTAATTATGAACACTAATAAAAATTAAATTCCCAAGGTGAGGCTCGAACTTACAACGCCGGCATAGCTCACGAGAACTGTCGCATAAGTACCGTGCACTAACCAAGTGCCCCACTGGGGAACGTGGTCGCACGGAGGAATGGTGCCTTAAAGAATGTTCCCAGAACATACCCTCAGTAAACAAATGTTTTCGGGACAGGTCGCCAGCTTTGAGTATACAATTAACCTCATGATTAATTATGAAAACTAATAAAAATTTCATACCACAGGTGGGGCTCGAACTCACAACCCCGGCATAGCTCCCGAGAACTGTCGTATAAGTACCGTGCGCCAACCAATCGCGCCACTGGGGAATACGGATTCACGTAGGAGTGTTTCCATTAGTACTGTTGTCTACACACAACTCCAGTAAACAAATGTTTTCCAGCCAGGCAGTCGCCAGCATTGAACATACAACCTCATGACAAATGATGAAAACTAATAAAAATTTCATTCCCCAGTTGAGGCTCGAACTCACAACCCTGGCATAGCTCACGATTACTGTCGTATAAGTTTCGTGGGCTAACCGATTGCGCCACTGGAAACACGGTCGCACGTTGGACTGTTTCCTTTAGTACTGTTGTCTACACACAACTTCAGTAAACAAGGTTTCAAGCCAAACAGTCGCCAGCATGAAGTATACAATTATCCTCAAGACTAAATATGAAAACTAATAAAAATTTTATACCCCAGGGAGGCTCGAACTCACAAGCACGCTATAGCTAACGACAACTGTCGTATAAGTGCCGTGCGCAAAGCAGTTGCGCCACTGGGGAACAAGGTCGCACGTAGGAGCGGTGCCTTAAAGAATGTTCTGTGCACATACCTCCAGTAAACAAATGTTTTCGAGCCAGGAAGTCGCCAGTATGAGTACACAACCTCATGACTAAAAATGAAAACTAATAAAAATTTCATTCCCCAGGTGAGGCTCGAACTCATAACTCCGGCATAGCTCACGAAAACTGTCGTATAAGTACCGTGCGCTAACCAAATTGCGTCACTGGTGAGCACGGTCGCACGTAGGAGCGGAGCCTTAAAGAATGTTCCCTGCGCATACCTTCAGTAAACAAATGTTTTCGAGCCAGGAAGTCGCCAGTATGAGTATACAACCTCATGACTAATTATGAAAACCAGTAAATATTTCATTCCGCAGGTGAGGCTCGAACTCTCAACCCCGGCATAGCTCACGAGAACTGTCGTGTAAGTACCATGCGCTAACCAATTGCGCCACTGGGGAACATGGTTACACGTAGTAGCGGTGCCTTAAAGAATGTCCCTGCACATACCTCCAGTAAACAAATGTTTTCGAACCAGGAAGTCGCCAGCTTTGAGTATAAAATTAACCTCATGACTAATTATGGAAACTAATAAAAACTTCATTCCCAAGGTGAGGCTCGAACTCACAACCCTGGCATAACTCACGATTACTGTCGTATAAGTTTCGTGGGCTAACCGATTGCGCCACTGGAAACACGGTCGCACGTTGGACTGTTTCCTTTAGTACTGTTGTCTACACACAACTTCAGTAAACAAGGTTACGAGCCAAACAGTCGCCAGCATGAAGTATACAATTAACCTCAAGACTAAATATGAAAACTAATAAAAATTTTATACCCCAGGGAGGCTCGAACTCACAAGCACGCTACAGCTAACGACAACTGTCGTATAAGTGCCGTGCGCAAAGCAGTTGCGCCACTGGGGAACAAGGTCGCACGTAGGAACGGTGCCTTAAAGAATGTTCCCTGCACATACCTCCAGTAAACAAATGTTTTCGAGCCAGGGTGTCGCCAGTATGAGTAGAAACCTCATGACAAATTATGAAACATAATACAAATTTCATTCCCCAGGTGAGGCTCGAACTCACAACCCAGGCATAGCTCACGATAACTGTCGTATAAGTACGGTGCGATAACCAATTGCACCAATTGGGAATACGGTTGCAAGTAGGAGGGTTTCCTTTAGTAGTGTTGTCTACACATAACTCCAGTAAACAAATGTTTTCGTGCCAGGCAGTCGCCAGCATTCGGTATACAATTAACCTCATGACTAAATACGAAAACTAATGAAAATTTTATTCCCCAGGGACGCACGAACTCACAACCACGCCAAAGCGCACGAGAAATGTCGTATAAGTACCGTGCGCTAAGCAATTGCGCCACTGGCAAGCACGGTCGCAAGTAGGAGCGGTGACCTAAACAATGTTCGCTGCACGTACATCCAGTAAACAAATGTTTTCGGGACAGGAAGTCACCAGCAATGAGTATACTACCTCATGACTAATGATGAAAACTAATGAAAATTTCATTCCCCAGGTGAGGCTCGAACTCACAACCCTGGCATAGCTCACGAAAACTGTCGTATAAGTACCGTGCGCTAACCAATTGCGTCACTGGTGAGAACGGTCGCACGTAGGAGCGGAGCCTTAAAGAATGTTCCCTGCGCATACCTTCAGTAAACAAATGTTTTCGAGCCAGGAAGTCGCCAGTATGAGTACACAACCTCATGAATAATTATGAAAACTAATACAAATTTCATTCCCCAGGTGAGGCTCGAACTCACAACCCAGGCATAGCTCACGATAACTGTCGTATAAGTGCGGTGTGATAACCAATTGCGCCAATGGGGAATAAGGTTGCACGTGGGATATTTCCTTTAGTACTGTTGTCTACACAACCGCAGTAAACAAATCTTTTCGAGCCAGGCAGTCAGCAGCATTGAGTATACAATTAATCTCATGACTAAATATGAATACTGATAAAAATCTCATTCCCCAGGTGAGGCTCGAACACACAAGCACGTCATAGCTAACGAGAACTGTCGTATAAGTACCGTGCGCTAAGCAATTGCGCCACTGGGGAACACGGTCGCAAGTAGGAGCGGTGCCCTAAAGAATGTTCCCTGCACATACCTCCTGTAAACAAATGTTTTCGGGAAAGGAAGACGCCAGCATTGAGTATACAACCTCATGACTAAAGAGGATAACTAAAAAAAATTTCTTTCTCCAGGTGAGGCTCGAACACACAACCCCGATGCAGCTCACGAGAACTGTCGTATAAGTATCGTGCGCTAACCAGTTTCGCCACTTGGGAAGACGGTTTCAAGTAGGAGCGGTGCCTTAAAGAATGTTCCCTGCACATACCTCCAGTAAACAAATGTTTTTGGGAGAATAGTCGCCAGCATTGTGTAAAGAACCTCATGACTAAATATGAAAACTTAAAAAAATTTCATTCCCCAGGTGATGCTCGAACTCACAGCCCAGGCATAGCTCATGATAACTGTCGTATAAGTACGGTGCGCTAACCAATTGCGCCGCTGGGGATTACAGTTGCACTTAGGAGTGTATCCTTTAGTACTGTTGTCTACACACAACTCCAGTAAACAAATGTTTTCGAGCCAGGCAGTCGCCAGTATTGAGTATACAAGTAACCTCATACGAAAACAAATAAAAATTTAATTCCCCAGGTGAAGCTCGAACGCACAACGCCGGCATAGCTCACGAAAACTGTCGTATAAGTACCGTGCGCTAACCAATTGCGCCACTGGGGAACACGGTCGCACGTAGGAGCGGTGCCTTAAAGAATGTTCCCTGCACATACTTCCAGTAAACAAATGTTCTCGAGCCAGGAAGTCGCCAGTATGAGTACACAACCTCATGAATATTTATGAAAACTAATAAAAATTTAATTCCCCAGGTGATGCTCGAACTCACAACCCAGGCATATCTCACGATAACTGTCGTATAAGTGCGGTGCGATAACCAATTGCGCTAATGGGGAACACGGTTGCACGTGGGAGTGTTTCCTTTAGTACTGTTGTCTACACACAACTGCAGTAAACAAATGTTTTCGAGCCAGGCAGTCACCTGCATTGAGTATACAATTAACCTCACGACTAATAATGAATACTAATAAAAATTTTGATTCCCCAGGTGAGGCTCGAACACAAAAGCACGCCATAGCTAATGAGAACTGTCATATAAGTACCGTGCGCTAAGCAATATCGCCACTAGGGAACAAGGTCGCAAGTAGGAGCGGTGCCTTAAAAAATGTTCCCTGCACATACCTCCAGTAAACAAATGTTTTCGCGACAGGAAGTCGCCAGCATTGAGTATACAACCTCGTGACTAAAGATGATAACTAACAAAAATTTCTTTCCCCAGGAGAGGCTCGAACACACAACCCCGACATAGCTCACGAGAACTGTCGTATAAGTATCGTGCGCTAACCAATTGCGCCACTGGGGAAGACGGTCGCACTTAGGAGCGGCGCCTTAAAGAATGTTTTCTGCACATACCTCCAGTAAACAAATGTTCTCGTGACAAGAAGTCGCCAGCTTTGAGTATACAAATAACTCATAACTAATTATGAAAAATAATAAAACTTTCATGTCCCAGGTGGTGCTCGAACTCACAACCTCGGTGTGATGGTTAAGGGACGTTCGTCACTATGTTTGTCTATAGCGGACGAGAAAGGATTAACATGAACTTTTTATTTCATGGCATGGGTGGAACGGCTGACGGGGCACGGATACGCAACCGTGTGCAGCGCCGTTGAGTCGGACGTCGCGGCCAACCCAGCAGTCAGGGTCGCCACTCCGGAGGTCCAGGATCAGGCCATGGCTCACGACGACCACACCCGGTAGGCCTCGTCCACGAACCATCTCCCAACCACTGCACCCAGGCAGGAGCCGTTCAGCAAGTCTCGGCCTTGGACCTTGAACAGACACACCGGAGCTCGACCTGGCTGACACGTACGGGTCTCACGTCCGGCTCAGCAACGCTGCCAGGAACTCGTCCTCTCGAGCGGCGCACCACTTCCTCTGCCTTCGTGGCCTCAATCCTCGAGCTCTCTTTTCCGCATATTCCTTCTTCTTGGCCAGGGCACCGCCAGGTACCCTCGGGTGCACACTGCAGCTAATGAGCTCGTGGCCCACGTCCAAGTCTGGCGCATCACTCGGCACCGCTCGACGATCCTAGATTCAGCCAGCAACTCCCCTGGCATCTGAATCCTCGGCCACCCTGAATCCTCGCCCGGCTCCGTGCTCCTCTGTGCGCACTCCCGCGTCTCGCCCGGCAAAACATCTCGCTCGTCCCTTGCCGAAGTGCGACGCTCTGGTGACACCGGCGCTTGATGGCATGGGTGCGGCCACGGAGCAGTCAACCCGCATCGGAGACGCGATGCTCCATGCGGGGCATGGCCAGCCCGTCCAGCGAAGAGCGTGCGCCGAGACGCGATGCTCGACGCAACCATGACCATTAGCCAGGCCACGTTCATCGCTGTGTCGAACGGCTGACCGTGGAGACGCCTCGCCGAGATCCGCGATGCCCTCGGCAAGGAAGAGAACAGCAGGCCAGGCCGCGCCCCGAGATGCAGTACTCGTGCCGGCACTGCCACCCCAGCTGGTGGTTGGACGGCAGCAGCGTGGATGGCCGCGTTCCCTGGCCGGAACCTGGCTCGCCTGCGTCCGACGCTTCGGCCCGCTGTCTCCCGTCTGCCGCTGCTCCGGCTCGTCCCCAGCCACAAAGCCCACTGCCACGTGATGGTCGCCCGTGGCCCAATCGTGGCACGCCACCTCTATGGGCCACCACAGGTCATCAGCTGATTCGCTTACACTCACGCGCACATTACACGCGCCTTGCCCCATACTTTTGTCGTTGTCGTTTTCTTCACTCATCACAATAACCCCTCGCTCAAGAAAGTTGTTTCAGCCAAAGAACTTTTCTCACAATACACAGTGATGAGGAAGATCAGTCCCGTAGACTCACGACTCTCGAGCAGTGGTGGCGGAGATGCCTGGACCAGCGCGGCCTCGGGCCTCATTTTCGAGCTCTCTGACCCCTCATTTCTTTTTCCTCTGCGCTCACCCATGCTATAAAATATCTCCACTCAGCCCCATCTCCTTCCCTAGCTCAACTAGCTTTCTCTTGTCGTCCATTCTCGTCGGCCACACGCAAACAACGTGAGGCTCTCAGAAGTAACGCGAGAGCTTAATCCTGGCAGGCTCGCCATTTGTTGTGATGGTTAAGGGACGTTCGTCACTATGTTGTCTATAGCGGACGAGAAAGAATTAACATGAACTTTTTATTTCATGGCATGGGTGGAACGGCTGACGGCGCACAAATACGCTACCGTGTGCAGCGCCGTTGAGTCGGACGTCGCGGCCAACCCAGCAGTCAGGGTCGCAACTCCGGAGGTCCAGGATCAGGCCATGGCTCACGACGACCACACCCGGTAGGCCTCGTCCACGAACCTGTTCCCGGCCACTGCACCCAGACAGGAGCCGTTCAGCAGGTCTCGGCCTTGGACCTTGAACAGACCCACCGGAGCTCGACCTGGCTGACACGTACGGGTCTCACGTCCGGCTCAGGAACACTGCCAGGAACTCGTCCTCACGAGCGGCGCACCGCTTCCTCTGCCTTCGTGGCCTCAATCCTCAAGCTCTCTTTTCCGCACGTTCCTTCTTCTTGGCCAGGGCACCGCCAGGTACCCTCGGGTGCACACTGCAGCTCATGAGCTCGTTGCCCACGTCCGAGTCTGGCGCATCACTCGGCACCACTCGGCGATCCTAGATTCAGCCAGCAACTCCCCTGGCATCTGAATCCTCGGCCACCCTGAATCCTCGCCCGGCTCCGTGCTCCTCTGTGTGCACTCCCGCGTCTCGCCCGGCAGAACATCTCGCTCGTCCCTTGCTGAAGTGCGACGCTCTGGTGACACCGGCGCTTGATGGCATGGGTGCGGCCACGGAGCAGTCAACCCGCATCAGAGACGCGATGCTCCATGCAGGGCATGGTCAGCCCGTCGAGCGAAGAGCGTGCGCCGAGACGCGATGCTCGACGCAACCGTGACCATTAGACAGGCCACGTTCATCGCTGTGTCGAACGGCTGACCGTGGAGACGCCTCGCCGAGATCCGCAATGCCCTCGGCAAGAAAGAGAACAGCAGGCCATGCCGCGCCCCGAGATGCAGTACTCGTGCCGGCACTGCCGCCCCAGCTGGTGGTACGACGGCAGCAGCGTGGACGACCGCGTTCCCTGGCCGGAACCTGGCTCGCCTGCGTCCGACGCTTCGGCCCGCTGTCTCCCGTCCGCCGCTGCTCCGGCTCGTCCCCAGCCACAAAGCCCACTGCCACGTGATGGTCGCCCGTGGCCCAATCGTGGCACGCCACCTTTATGGGCCACCACAGGTCATCAGCCGATTCGCTGACACTCACGCGCACATTACACGCGCCTTGCAGCGCACTTCCGTCGTTGTCGTTTTCTTCACTCATCACACCCGGCATTGCTCCCGAGAACTGTGGTATAAGCACCGTGCACTAACCAATTGCGCCACTGGGGTATAGTGTTGCACGTAGGAGTGTTTCCTTTATTACTGTTGTCTACACACAACTCCTGTAAACAAATGTTTTCGAGCTAGGCAGTCGCCAGCATTGAGTATACAATTAACCTCATGACTAAATTTGAATACTAATAAAAATTTCATTCTCCAGGTGAGACTCGAACACACAACCCCGGCATAGCTCACGAGAACTTTCGTATAAGTATCATGCGCTAACAGATTGCGCCACTGGGGAACACGGTCGCAATTAGGAGGGGTGCTTTAAAGAATGTTTTCTGCAAATATCTCCAGTAAACAAATGTTTTCGGGACAAGAAGTCGCCAGCATTGAGTATACAACATCATGGCTAATTATTAAAACTAATAAAAATTTCATTCCCAAGGTGATGCTCGAACTCACAACCCAGGCATATCTCACGATAACTGTCGTATAAGTACGGTGCGCTAACCAATTGCGCCACTGGGGAATACAGTTGCACGTAGGAGTGTTTCCTTTAGTACCGTTGTCTACACACAACTTCAGTAAACAAAGGTTTTCGAGCCAGGCAGTCGCCAGCATTGAGTATACAATTAACCACATGACTAAATATGAATACTAATAAAAATTTCATTCTCCAGGTGAGACTCGAACACACAATCCCGGCATAGCTCACGAGAACTGTCGTATAAGTATCATGCGCTAACAAATTGCGCCACTGGAAACACGGTCGCACTTATGAGCGGTGCCTTAAAGAATGTTTTCTGCACATATCTCCAGTAAACAAATGTTTTCGGGAAAGAAGTTGCCAGCATTGAGTATACAACATCATGACTAATAATAATGAAAATTTATAAACATTTCATTACCCAGGTGAGGCTCGAACTCAAAATCCAGGCATAGTTCACGATAACTGTCGTATAAGTAGGGTGCGCTAACCAATTGCGCCACTGGGAATACAGTTGCACGTAAGAGTGTTTCCTTTAGTACTGTTGGCTACACACAACTCCAGTAAACAAATGTTTTCGAGCCAGGCAGTCGCCAGCATTGAGTATACAATTAACCTCATACGAAAACTAAGTAAAATTTTATTCCCCAGGGAGGCTCGAACTCACAACCACGCCAAAGCTCACGAGAAATGTCGTATAAGTACCGTGCGCTAAGCAATTGCGCCACTGGGAAACACGGTCGCAAGTAGGAGGGGTGCTTTGAAGAGTGTTCCCCTCACATACCTCCAGTAAACAAATGTTTTTGAGCCAGGAAGTCGCCAGTATGAGTACACAAACTCACGACTAAATATGAAAACTAATAAAAATTTCATTCCCCAGGTGATGTTCGAACACACAACCCCGGCATAGCTCACGAGAACTGTCGTATAAGTATCATGCGCTAACAAATTGCGCCACTGGGGAACACGGTCGCACTTATGAGCGGTGCCTTAAAAAATGTTTTCTGCACATATCTCCAGTAAACAAATGTTTTCAGGAAAGAATTCGCCAGCATTGAGTATACAACATCATGACTAATTATGAAAACTAATAAACATTTCATTACCCTGGTGTAGCTCGAACTCACATTGCAGGCATAGTTCACGACAACTGTCATATAAGTAGGGTGCGCTAACCAATTGCGCCACTGGGGAATACAGTTGCACATAGGAGTGAATCCTTTAGTACTGTTGTCTACACACAACTCCAGTAAACAAATGTTTTCGAGCCAGGCAGTCGCCAGCATTGAGTATACAAGTAACCTCATACGAAAACAAATAAAAATTTAATTCCCCAGGTGAAGCTCAAACTCACAACCCCGGCATAGCTCACGAAAACTGTCGTATAAGTACCGTGCGCTAACCAATTGCCCCACTGGGGAACACGGTCGCACGCAGGAGCGGCGCCTTAAAGAATGTTCCCTGCACATACCTCCAGTAAACAAATGTTCTCGAGCCAGGAAGTCGCCAGTATGAGAACACAACCTCATGAATAATTATGAAAACTAATAAAAATTTCATTCCCCAGGTGATGCTCGAACTCACAACCCAAGCATATCTCACGATAACTGTCGTATAAGTACGGTGCGCTAACCAATTGCGCCACTGGGGAATACAGTTGCACGTACGACTGTTTCCTTTAGTACTGTTGTCTACACACAACTTCAGTAAACAAAGGTTTTCGAGCCAGGCAGTCGCCAGCATTGAGTATACAATTAACCTCATAAGAAAACTAATGAAAATTTTATTCCCCAGGGAGGCTCGAACTCACAACCACGCCAAAGCTCACGAGAAATGTCGTATAAGTACCGTGCGCTAAGCAATTGCGCCACTGGGAGTACGGTTGCACGTAGGAGTGGTGCCTTAAAGAATGTTCCCTGCAAATACCTCCCGTAATGAAATCTTTTTGGGACAAGAGTCGCATTGAGTAAACAACCTCATGACTAAATATGAAAACTAATAAAAATTTCATTCCCAAGGTGATGCTCGAACTCACAGCCAAGGCATAGCTCACGATAACTGTCGTATAAGTACGGTGCGCTAATCAATTGCGCCACTGGGGTATAGTGTTGCACGTAGGAGTGTTTCTTTTCATACTGTTGTCTACACACAACTCCAGTAAACAAATGTTTTCGAGCTAGGCAGTCGCCAGCATTGAGTATACAATTAACCACATGACTAAATATGAATACTAATAAAAATTTCATTCTCCAGGTGAGACTCGAACACACAACCCCAGTATAGCTCACGAGAACTTTCGTATAAGTATCATGCGCTAACAAATTGCGCCACTGGGGAACACGGTCGCACTTATGAATGAGTAGTGCCTTAAAAATGTTTTCTGCACATATCTCCAGTAAACAAATGTTTTAGGGAAAGAAGTCGCCAGCATTGAGTATACAACATCATGACTAATTATGAAAACTTATAAACATTTCATTACCCAGGTGAGGCTCGAACTCAAAATCCGGGCATAGTTCACGATAACTGTCGTATAAGTAGGGTGCGCTAACAAATTGCGCCACTAGGGAATAGCGTTGCACGTAGGAGTGTTTCCTTTAATACTGTTGCCTACCCACAACTCCACCAAACAAATGCTTTCGAGCCAGGAAGCTCTCAGTATGAGTACACGACCTCAAGACTAAATATGAATACTAATAAAATTTAATTCCCCAGGTGAGGCTTGTACACACAACCCCGGCATTGCTCACGAGAACTGTCGTATAAGCATCGTGCGCTAACCAATTGCGCCACTGGGGAAGACGGTCGCACGTAGGAGCGGTGCCTTAAAGAATGTTTTCTGCACATACCTCCAGTAAACAAATGTTTTCGGGACAAGAAGTCACCAGCTTTGAGTATAGAAATAACTCATGACTACTTATGAAAACCAATAAAACTTTCATGTCCCTGGTGGTGCTCGAACTCACAACCCCGGCATAGCTCCGGAGAACTGTGGTATAAGTACCGCGCGCTAACTAATTGCGCCACTGGGAATACGGTTGCACGTAGGAGCGGTGCCTTAAAGAATGTTCCCTGCACATACTTCCAGTATTGAAATGTTTTTGGGACAAGAGTCGCCAGCATTGAGTAAAGAACCTCATGACTGAATATGAAAACTAATAAAAATTTCATTCCCCAGGTGATGCTCGAACTCACAGCCCAGGCATAGCTCACGACAACTGTCGTATAAGTACGGTGCGCTAACCAATCGCGCCACTGGGGTATAGTGTTGCACGTAGGAGTGTTTCCTTTATTACTGTTGTCTACACACAACTCCTGTAAACAAATGTTTTCGAGCTAGGCAGTCGCCAGCATTGAGTATACAATTAACCACATGACAAAATATGAATACTAATAAAAATTTCATTCTCCAGGTTAGACTCGAACACACAAACCCGGCATAGCTCACGAGAACTGTCGAATAAGTATCATGCGCTAACAAATTGCGCCACTAGAGAACACGGTCGCACTTATGAACGGTGCCTTAAAGAATGTTTTCTGCACATTTCTCCAGTAAACAAATGATTTCGGGAAAGAAGTCGCCAGCATTGAGTATACAACATCATGACTAATTATGAAAACTTATAAACATTTCATTACCCAGGTGAGGCTCGAACTCAAAATCCAGGCTTAGTTCACGATAACTGTCGTATAAGTACGGTGCACTAACCAATTACGCCACTGGGGAATACAGTCGCACGTAGCAGTGTTTCCTTTGGTACTGTTGTCTACACACAACTCCAGTAAACAAATGTTTTCGAGCCAGGCAGTCGCCAGCATTCAGTATACAATTAACCTCATGACTAAATACGAAAAGTAATGAAAATTTTATTCCCCAGGGAGGCTCGAACTCACAACCACGCCAAAGCTCACGAGAAATGTCGTATAAGTACCGTGCACTAAGCAATTGCGCCACTGGGAAACAAGGTCGCAAGTAGGAGGGGTGCCTTAAAGAATGTTCCCTGCAAATACCTCCAGTAAAGAAATCTTTTCGAGCCAGGAAGTCGCCAGTATGAGTACACAACCTCATGACTGAATATGAAAACTAATAAAAATTTCATTCCCCAGGTGATGCTCGAACTCACAACCCCGGCATAGCTCACGAAAACTGTCGTATAAGTACCGTGCGCTAACCAATTGTGCCACTTGGGAACACGGTAGCACGTAGGAGCGGTGCCTTAAAGAATGATCCCTGCACATACCTTCAGTAAACAAATGTTTTCGAGCTAGGCAGCCGCCAGCATTGAGTATACAATTAACCGCATGACTAAATATGAATACTAATAAAAATTTCATTCTCCAGGTGAGACTCGAACTCACAACCACGGCATAGCTCACGAGAGCTGTCGTATAAGTACCGTGCACTAACGAATTGTTCCACTGGAGAATACGGTTGCAAGTAGGAGTGTTTCCTTTAGTACTGTTGTCTACACACAACCTAACTCCATTAAACAAATGTTTTCGAGCCAGGCAGTCGCCAGCATTCAGTATACAATTAACCTCATGACTAAATACGAAAAGTAATGAAAATTTTAATCCCCAGGGAGGCTCGAACTCACAACCACGCCAAAGCTCACGAGAAATGTCGTATAAGTACCGTGCACTAAGCAATTGCGCCACTGGGAAACAAGGTCGCAAGTAGGAGGGGTGACTTAAAGAATTTTCCTGCACATACATCCAGTAAACAAATGTTTTCGGGACAGGAAGTCGCCAGCATTGAGTATACAACCTCATGACTAATGATGAAAAATAATAAAAATTTCATTCCCCAGGTAGGCTCGATCTCACAATCCCGGCATAGCTCACGATAACTGTCGTATAAGTCCTGTGCACTAACCAATTGCGCCACTGGGGAATACGGGTGCACAAAGTAGCAGGGCCTTAAAGAATTTTCCCTGCACATACCTACAGTAAACAAATGTTTTCGAAGCAGGAAGTCGCCAGCTTGGAGTATACAAATAACCTGATGACTAATTATGAAAACTAAAAAAAATTTCATTCCACAGGTGAGGCTCGAACTCACAACCCCGGCATAGCTCACGAAATCTGTCGTACAAGTACCGTGCGCTAACCAATTGCGCCACTGGGGAACACGGTCGCGCGTAGGAGCGGTGCTTTGAAGATTGTTCCCTGCACATACCTCCAGTAAACAAATGTTTTCGAGCAAGGACGTCGCGTGTATGAGTACACAACCTCATGACTAAATATAAAAACTAAGAAAACTTTCATTCCCCAGGTGAGGCTTGAACTCACAATCCAGGCAGAGTTCACGATAACTGTCGTATAAGTACGGTGCGCTAACATATTGTGCCACTGGGAAATACGGTTGCACGTAGGAGCGGTGCCTTAAAGAATGTTCCCTGCAGCTACCTCCAGTAAACAAATGTTTTCGTGCCAGGAAGTCGCCAGCTTTGAGTATACAATTAACCTCATGATTAATTATGAAAACCAATAAAAATTTCATTCCCAAGGTGAGGATCGAACTCACAACCCCGGCATAGCTCACGAGAACTGTCGTATAAGTACCGTGCACTAACCAATTGCCCCGCTGGGGAATACGGTTGCAAATAGGAGTGTTTAATTTAGTACTGTTGTCTACACACAACTTAACTCCAGTAAACAAATGTTTTCAAACCAGGCAGTCGCCAGCATTCAGTATACAAGTAACCTCATGACTAAATACAAAAACTAATGGAAATTTCATTCCCCAGGGAGAATCAAACTCACAACCACGCCAAAGCTCACTAAAAATGTCGTATAAGTACCGTGCGCTTACCACTTGCGCCACTGGGAAACGCGGTCGCAAGTAGGAGCGGTGACCTAAAGAATGTTCCTGCACATACATCCAGTAAACAAACGTTTTCGGGACAGGAAGTCGCCAGCATTGAGTAAGCAACCTCATGACTAACTATGAAAACTAATAAAAATTCCATTCCCCAGGTCAGGCTCGAACCCACAACCCCGGTATAGCTCAAGAAAACAGTCGTATAAGTACCGTGCGCTAACCGATTGCGCCACTGGGGAACACGGTCGCACGTAGGAGCGGCGCCTTAAAGAATGTTCCCTGCACATACCACCAGTAAACATATGTTCTCGAGCCAGGAAGTCGCCAGTATGAGCATACAACCTCATGAATAATTATGAAAACTAATAAAAATTTCATTCCCCAGGTGATGCTCGAACTCACAAACCAGGCATATCTCACGATAACTGTCGTATAAGTGCGGTGCGATAACCAATTGCGCCAATGGGGAACACGGTTTAACGTGGGAGTGTTTCCTTTAGTACTGTTGTCTACACACAACTGCAGTAAACAAATGTTTTCGAGCCAGGCAGTGACCTGCATTGAGTATACAATTAACCTCACGACGAAATATGAATACTAATAAAAATTTTGCTTCCCCAGGTGAGGCTTGAACACACAAGCACGCCATAGCTAACGAGAACTGTCGTATAAGTACCATGCGCTAAGCAATTGCGCCACTGGGGAACAAGGTCGCACTTAGGAGCGGTGCCTTAAAGAATGTTTTCTGCCCATACCTCCAGTAAACAAATGTTCTCGGGACAAGAAGTCGCCAGCTTTGAGTATACAAATACCTCATAACTAATTATGAAAAATAATAAAACTGTCATGTCCCAGGTGGTGCTCGAACTCACAACCCCGGTGTGATGGTTAAGGGACGTTCGTCACTATGTTTGTCTACAGCGGACGAGAAAGGATTAACATGAACTTTTTATTTCATGGCATGGGTGGAACGGCTGACGGGGCACGGATACGCTACCGTGTGCAGCGCCGTTGAGTCGGACGTCGCGGCCAACCCAGCAGTCAGGGTCGCCACTCCGGAGGTCCAGGATCAGGCCATGGATCACGACGACCACACCCGGTAGGCCTCGTCCACGAACCTGCTCCCGGCCACTGCGCCCAGGCAGGAGCCGTTCAGCAGGTCTCGGCCTTGAACCTTGAACAGACACACCGGAGCTCGACCTGGCTGACACGTGCGGGTCTCACGTCCGGCTCAGGAACGCTGCCAGGAACTCGTCCTCTCGAGCGGCGCACCGCTTCCTCTGCCTTCGTGGCCTCAATCCTCGAGCTCTCTTTTCCGCACATTCCTTCTTCTTGGCCAGGGCACCGCCAGGTACCCTCGGGTGCACACTGCAGCTCATGAGCTCGTGGCACACGTCCGAGTCTGGCGCATCACTCGGCACCGCTCGGCGATCCTAGATTCAGCCAGCAACTCCCCTGTCATCTGAATCCTCGGCCACCCTGAATCTTCGCCCGGCTCCGTGCTCCTCTGTGCGCACTCCCGCGTCTCACCCGGCAGAACATCTCGCTCGTCCCTTGCCGAAGTGCGACGCTCCGGTGACACCGGCGCTTTATGGCATGGGTGCGGCCACGGAGCAGTCAACCAGCATCGGAGACGCGATGCTCCATGCGGGGCATGGCCAGCCCGTCCAGCGAAGAGCGTGCGCCGAGACGCGATGCTCGACGCAACCATGACCATTAGCCAGGTCACGTTCATCGCTGTGTCGAACGGCTGACCGTGGAGACACCTCGCCGAGATCCGCGATGCCCTCGGCAAGGAAGAGAACAGCAGGCCAGGCCGCGCCCCGAGATGCAGTACTCGTGCCGGCACTGCCGCCCCAGCTGGTGGTTGGACGGCAGCAGAATGGACGGCCGCGTTCCCTGGCCGGAACCTGGCTCGCCTGCGTCCGACGCTTCGGCCCGCTGTCTCCCGTCTGCCGCTGCTCTGGCTCGTCCCCAGCCACAAAGCCCACTGCCACGTGATAGTCGCCCGTGGCCCAATCGTGGCACGCCACCTTTATGGGCCACCACAGGTCATCAGCTGATTCACTGACACTCACGCGCACATTACACGCGCCTTGCAGCGCACTTCCGTCGTTGTCGTTTTCTTCACTCATCACACCCGGCATAGCTCCCGAGAACTGTGGTATAAGCACCGTGCACTAACCAATTGCGCCACTGGGGTATAGTGTTGCACGTAGAAGTGTTTCCTTTATTACTGTTGTCTACACACAACTCCTGTAAACAAATATTTTCGAGCTAGGCAGTCGCCAGCATTGAGTATACAACTAACCACATGACTAAATATGAATACTAAGAAAAATTTCATTCTCCAGGTGAGACTCGAACACACAACCCCGGCATAGCTCACGAGAAATTTCGTATAAGTATCATGCGCTAACAAATTGCGCCACTGGGGAACACGGTTGCAATTACGAGCGGTGCCTTAAAGAATGTTTTCTGCAAATATCTCCAGTAAACAAATGTTTTCGGGACAAGAAGTCGCCAGCATTGAGTATAAAACATCATGGCTAATTATCAAAACTAATAAACATTTCATTATCCAGGTGAGGCTCGAACTCACTATCCAGGCATAGTTCACGATAACTGTCGTATAAGTACGGTGCGCTAACCAATTGCGCCACTGGGGAATGCAGTTGCACGTAGGAGTGTTTCCTTTAATACTGTTGCCTACACACAACTCCACCAAACAAATGTTTTCGAGCCAGGAAGCTCTCAGTATGAGTACACGACCTCAAGACTAAATATGAATACTAATAAAATTTAATTCCCCAGGTGAGGCTCGTACACACAACCCCGGCATTGCTCACGAGAACTGTCGTATAGGCATCGTGCGCTAACCAATTGCGCCACTGGGGAAGACGGTCGCACTTAGGAGCGGTGCCTTAAAGAATGTTTTCTGCACATACCTCCAGTAAACAAATGTTTTCGGGACAAGAAGTCACCAGCTTTGAGTATACAAATAACTCAGGACTACTTATGAAAACTAATAAAACTTTCATGCCCCTGGTGGTGCTCGAACTCACAACCCCGGAATAGCTCCGGAGAACTGTGGAATAAGTACCGTGCGCTAACTAATTGCGCCACTGGGAATACGGTTGCACGTAGGAGCGGTGCTTAAAGAATGTTCCCTGCACATACTTTCAGTAATGAAATGTTTTTGGGACAGGAGTCGCCAGCATTGAGTAAAGAACCTCATGACTGAATATAAAAAAATAATAAAAGTTTCATTCCCCAGGTGATGCTCGAACTCACAGCCCAGGCATAGCTCACGATAACTGTCGTATAAGTACGGTGCGCTAACCAATCGCGCCACTGGAGTATAGTGTTGCACGTAGGAGTGTTTCCTTTATTACTGTTGTCTACACACAACTCCTGTAAACAAATGTTTTCGAGCTAGGCAGTCGTCAGCATTGAGTAAAGAATTACCCACATGACAAAATATGAATACTAATAAAAATTTCATTCTCCAGGTGAGACTCGAACACACAACCCCGGCATAGCTCACGAGAACTGTTGTATAAGTATCATGCGCTAACAAATTGCGCCACTGGGAAACACGGTCGCACTTAGGAGCGGTGCCTTAAAGAATGTTTTCTGCACATATCTCCAGTGAACAAATGTGTTCGGGACAAGAATTAGCCAGCATTGAGTATACAACATCATGACTAATTATGAAAACTAATAAACATTTTATTACCCTGGTGAGGCTCTAACTCACAATCCAGGCATAGTTCACAACTGTCATATAAGTACGGTGCGCTAACCAATTGCGCCACTGGGGAATACAGTTGCACGTAGGAGTGTATCCTTTAGTACTGTTGTCTACACACAACTCCAGTAAACAAATGTTTTCGAGCCAGGCAGTCGCCAGCATTGAGTATACAAGTAACCTCATACGAAAACAAATAAAAATTTAATTCCCCAGGTGAAGCTCAAACTCACAACCCCGGCATAGCTCACGAAAACTGTCGTATAAGTACCGTGCGCTAACCAATTGCGCCACTGGGCAACACGGTCGCACGTAGGAGCGACGCCTTAAAGAATGTTCCCTGCACATACCTCCAGTAAACAAATGTTCTCGAGCCAGGAAGTCGCCAGTATGAGTACACAACCTCATGAATAATTATGAAAACTAATAAAAATTTCATTCCCCAGGTGATGCTCGAACTCACAACCCAGGCATATCTCACGATAACTGTCGTATGAGTACGGTGCGCTAACCAATTGCGCCACTGGGGAATACAGTTGCACGTAGGAGTGTTTCCTTACGTACTGTTGTCTACACACAACTTCAGTAAACAAAGGTTTTCGAGCCAGGCAGTCGCCAGCACTTAGTATACAATTACCCTATACGAAAACTAATGAAAATTTTATTCCCCAGGGAGGCTCGAACTCACAACCACGCCAAAGCTCACGAGAAATGTCGTATAAGTACCGTGCGCTAAGCAATTGCGCCACTGGGAATACGGTTGCACGTAGGAGTGGTGCCTTAAAGAATGTTCCCTGCAAATACCTCCAGTAATGAAATGTTTTTGGGACAAGGGTCGCCAGCATTGAGTAAACAACCTCATGACTAAATATGAAAACTAATAAAAATTTCATTCCCAAGGTGATGCTCGAACTCACAGCCAAGGCATAGCTCACGATAACTATCGTATAAGTACGGTGCGCTAATCAATTGCGCCACTGGGGTATAGTGTTGCACGTAGGAGTGTTTCTTTTCGTACTGTTGTCTACACACAACTCCAGTAAACAAATGTGTTCTAGCTAGGCAGTCGCCAGCATTGAGTATACAATTAACCACATGACTAAATATGAATACTAATAAAAATTTCATTCTCCAGGTGAGACTCGAACACACAACCCCGGCATAGCTCACGAGAACTGTCGTATACGTATCATGCGCTAACAAATTGCGCCACTGGGGAACACGGTCGCACTTATGAGTTGTGCCTTAAAAAATGTTTTCTGCACATATCTCCAGTAAACAAATGTTTTCGGGAAAGAAGTCGCCAGCATTGAGTATACAACATCATGACTAATTATGAAAACTTATAAACATTTCATTACCCAGGTGCGGCTCGAACTCAAAATCCGGGCATAGTTCACGATAACTGTCGTATAAGTAGGGTGCGCTAACAAATTGCGCCACTGGGGAATAGCGTTGCACGTAGGAGTGTTTCCTTTAATACTGTTGCCTACACACAACTCCACCAAACAAATGCTTTCAAGCCAGGAAGCTCTCAGTATGACTACACGACCTCAAGACTAAGTATGAATACTAATAAAATTTAATTTCCCAGGTGAGGCTCGTACACACAACCCCGGCATTGCTCACGAGAACTGTCGTATAAGCATCGTGCGCTAACCAATTGCGCCACTGGGGAAGATGGTCGCACTTAGGAGCGGTGCCTTAAAGAATGTTTTCTGCACATACCTCCAGTAAACAAATGTTTTCGGGACAAGAAGTCACCATCTTTGAGTATACAAATAACTCATGACTACTTATGAAAACTAATAAAACTTTCATGTCCCTGGTGGTGCCCGAACTCACAACCCCGGCATAGCTCCGGAGAACTGTGGTATAAGTACCGTGCGCTAACTAATTTCGCCACTGGGAATACGGTTGCACGTAGGATCAGTGCCTTAAAGAATGTTCCCTGCACATACTTCCAGTAATGAAATATTTTTGGGACAAGAGTCGCCAGCATTGAGTAAAGAACCTCATGACTGAATATGAAAACTAATAAAAATTTCATTCCCCAGGTGATGCTCGAACTCACAGCCCAGGCATAGCTCACGATAACGGTCTTATAAGTACGGTGCGCAAACCAATTGTGCCACTGGGAAATACGGTTGCACGTAGGAGTGTTTCCTTTAGTACTGTTGTCTAACACAACTCCAGTAAACAAATGTTTTGGAACAAGGCAGTCACCACCATTGAGTATACCATTAACCTCATGACTAAATATGAAAACTGATAAAAGTTTTATTGCCCAGGGAGGCTCGAACTCACAAGCACGCCATAGCTTACGAGAACTGTCGGATAAGTACCGTGCGCTAAGCAATTGCGCCACTGGGTAACACGGTCGCACGTAGGAGCGGTGCCTCAAAGAATGTTCCCTGCACATACCTCCAGTAAACAAATGTTTTCGGGACAAGAAGTCGCCAGCATTGAGTATACAACCTCATGACTAATTATGAAAACTAATAAAAATTTCATTCCCAATGTGAGGCTCGAACACACGACCCCGGCATAGCTCACGAGAACTGTCGTATAAGTACTGTGCACTAACCAATTGCCCCATTGGGGAATACGGTTGCAAGTAGGAGTGTTTCCTTTAGTACTGTTGTGCTCACACAGCCTAACTCTATTAAACAAATGTTTTCGAGCCAGGCAGTCGCCAGCATTCAGTATACAATTATTCTCATGACTAAATACGAAAAGTTATGAAAATTTTATTCCCCAGGGAGGCTCGAACTCACAACCACGCCAAAGCTCACGAGAAATGTCGTATAAGTACCGTGCGCTAAGCGATTGCGCCACTGGGGAACAAGGTCGCAAGTAGGAGGGGTGACTTAAAGAATGTTCCTGCACATACATTCAGTAAACAAATGTTTTCGGGACAGGAATTCGCCAGCATTGAGTATACAACCTCATGACTAATGATGAAAACTAATAAAAATTTCATTCCCAAGGTGAGGCTCGATCTCACAACCCCGGCATAGCTCACGATAACTGTCGTATAAGTCCCGTGCACTAACCGATTGCGCTACTGGGGAATACGGGTGCGCGTAGCAGCGGTGCCTTAAAGAATGTTCCCTGCAAATACCTCCAGTAAACAAATGTTTTCGAGCTAGAAAGTCGCCAGTATGAGTACACAACCTCATGACTAAATATGAAAACTAATAAAAATTTCATTCCGCAGGTGATGCTCGAACTCACAACCCCGGCATAGCTCACGAAAACTGTCGTATAAGGACCGTGCGCTAACCAATTGCGCCGGCCCGCCGCGGTGGTCTAGTGGCTAAGGTACTCGGCTGCTGACCCGCAGGTCGCGGGTTCCAATCCCGGCTGCGGCGGCTGCATTTCCAATGGAGGCGGAAATGTCGTAGGCCCGTGTGCTCAGATTTGGGTGCACGTTAAAGAACCCCAGGTGTCTAAATTTCCGGAGCCCTCCCATACGGCGTCTCTCATAATCATAGAGTGGTTTTGGGACGTTAAACCCCACATATCAATCAATTATTCAATTGCGCCACTGGGGAACACGGTCGCACGTAGGAGCGGTGCCTTAAAGAATGTTCCCTGCACATACCTCCAGTAAACAAATGTTTTCGAGCTAGGCAGCCGCCAGCATTGAGTATACAATTAACCGCATGACTAAATATGAATACTAATTAAAATCTCAATCTCCAGGTGAGACTCGAACTCACAACCACGGCATAGCTCACGAGAGCTGTCGTATAAGTACCGTGCACTAACCAATTGCCCCACTGGAGAATACGGTTGCAAGTAGGAGCGGTGCTTTGAAGATTGTTCCGTGCACATACCTCCAGTAAACAAATGTTTTCGAGCAAGGAAGTCGCGTGTATGAGTACACAACCTCATGACTAAATATAAAAACTAATAAAACTTTCATTCCCCAGGTGAGGCTCGAACTCACAATCCAGGCATATTTCACGATAACTGTCGTATAAGTACGGTGCGCTAACATATTGTGCCACTGGGAAATACGGTTGCACGTAGGAGCGGTGCCTTAAAGAATGTTCCCTGCACATACCTCCAGTAAACAAATGTTTTCGAGCCAGGAAGTCGCCAGCTTTGAGTATAAAATTAACCTCATGATTAATTATGAAAACCAATAAAAATTTCATTCCCAAGGTGAGGATCGAACTCACAACCCCGGCATAGCTCACGAGAACTGTCGTATGAATGTTCCTGCACATACATCCAGTAAACAAACGTTTTCGGGACAGGAAGTCGCCAGCATTGAGTATACAACCTCATGACTAACTATGAAAACTAATAAAAATTCCATTCCCCAGGTAGGCTCGATCTCACAACCCCGGCATAGCTCACGATAACTGTCGTATAAGTCCTGTGCACTAACCAATTGCGCCACTGGGGAATACGGGTGCACAAAATAGCAGGGCCTTAAAGAATGTTCCGTGCACATACCTCCCGTAAACAAATGTTTTCGAAGCAGGAAGTCGCCAGCTTGGAGTATACAACTAACCTGATGACTAATTATGAAAACTAAAAAAATGGCAGCATATCCACGGAGTGAATAATAGAGAGTGGGGCGAAGCATTCGTCCGTCCATGCGTCCGTCTGTGTGACCGTCCATGCGTCTGTTTGTGCGCCCGTCCCTGCGTTCTTTCATGCATCCGCCCCTGCGTCCGTTCATGCGTCCATCCATGCATCTGTTTGTGTGTCCATTCGTTCATCTATTCAACACTCCAAGTCCCACCATCTCGCATCTTTTTATCATATATTCCCCATATAGAAGCACCGCCATCCAGCGGACATTGCAAGGACTAAACGAGAGGTGGCACACGCACACTTTCTTACGGCCTGCGCTTTGGGTCCACTTCCCACCTTTAACCACCTCGAGTTCATAGTATATTCTAGTTCACTGTATTCATAGCACTGCGACCAAACGCTCGCTAAACCTTTCGAAAACCAAGGAGGTTACGCCCAGCGAGTATAACGTAGCAACCTTTCCCTGTCAGATAGGGCTCGATTTACATGGCAATGGCTGCTAATGAGAAATGAGAGAGAGGAGAATTCGGCTTTTACTTTCTTACGGCTTGCGCTTCGTATCTACTTCTCATTTTTAACCACCTTGAGTTCATTCATGGTATACACAAGTTCATTGTATTCATGGCACTGCGGCTCAACGCTCGCTAAATATTTCTAAAGCCAAGGAGGTTACACCCAGCGAGTATAATGTAGCATCCCTTTCTTGTCCGATTGTGCTCAATGTACATGCCAATGGCTGCTAATGGGGATCGCAGCGTGCGCGTTGACTAAAAGCCGAATGCTCATGTCTCTCATTCCCCATTAGCAGCCATTGGCATGTACATTGAGCACTATTTTTTATTGTTAAGCAACGCACAGAAGAAATCTCTCACTGGCACCACCTTGGAGGTGAAGTGTTATACCTATTTCGGGTATGTGCCACTGGTGGTTACATACGAGGGACGCCCAAGCCACGCCATAAGGAGCTTCGCCCCTAAAAAAATTTCATTCCACAGGTGAGGCTCGAACTCAAAACCACGGCATAGCTCACGAAAACTGTCGTATAAGTACCGTGCGCTAACCAAATGCGCCACTGGGGAACACGGTCGCACGTAGGAGCGGTGCCTTAAAGAATGTTCCTGCACATACATCCAGTAAACAAATGTTTTCGGGACAGGAAGTCGCCACATTGAGTATACAACCTCATGACGAATGCTGAAAACTAATCAAAACTTCATTCCCCAGGTGAGGCTCGAACACACAACCACGGCATAGCTCACGAGAGCTGTCGTATAAGTATCGTGCGCTAAGCAATTGCGCCACTGGGGAACACGGTCGATCTTAGGAGCGGTGCCTTAAAGATTGTTTCCTGCACATACCTCCCGTAAAAAAATGTTTTGGGACAGGAAGTCGCCAACAATGAGTATACAACCTCACGACTAATTATGAAAACTAATGAAAATTTCATTCCCCAGGTGAGGCTCGAACTCACAACCCCGGCATAGCTCACGAAAACTGTCTATAAGTACTGTGCGCTAACCAATTGTGCAACTGGGGAACGCGGTCGCACGTAGGAGTGGTGCTTTAAAGAATGTTCCCTGCACATACCTCCAGTAAAAAAATGTTTTCGAGCCAGGAAGTCGCCAGTATGTGTACACAACCTCATTACTAAATATAAAAACGAATAAAAATTTCATTCCCGAGGTGAGGCTGGAACTCAAAACCCAGGCATAGTTCACGATAACTGTCGTATAAGTACGGTGCGCTAACTAGTTGTGCCACTGGGAAATATAGTTGCACGTAGGAGTGTTTCCTTTAGTACTGTTGTCTAACACAACTCCAGTAAAGAAATGTTTTCGAGCCAGGCAGTCGCCAGCATTGAGTATACAATTAACCTCATGACTAAATACGAAAAGTAAAGAAAATTTTATTCTCCAGGTGAGACTCGAACACACAACCCCGGCATAGCTCACGAGAACTGTAGTATAAGTATCATGCGCTAACCAATTGCGCCACTGGGGAACACGGTCGCACTTAGGAGCGGTGCCTTAAAAAATGTTTTCTGCACATATCTGCAGTAAACAAATGTTTTCAGGACAAGAAGTCGCCAGCATTGAGTATACAACCTTTTGACTAATAATGGAAACTAATAAAACTTTCATTCCCCAGGTGAAGCTCGAACTCACAATCCAGGCATAGTTCACGATGACTGTCGTATAAGTACCGTGCGCTAAGCAATTGCGCCACTGGGAAACACGGTCGCAAGTAGGAGCGGTGACCTAAAGAATGTTTCTGCACATACATCCAGTAAACAAATGTTTTCGGGACAGGAAGTCGCCAGCATTGAGTATACAACCTCATGACTAACTAAGAAAACTAATAAAAATTTCATTCCGCCGGTGAGGCTCGATCTCACAACTCCGGCATAGCTCACAAAAACTGTCGTATAAGTACCGTGCGCTAACCAATTGCGCCACTGAGGAACACGGTGGCACTTTGGAGCGGTGCCTTAAAGAATGTTTTCTGCACACGCCTCCAGTAAACAAATGTTTTCGAACCAGGAAGTTGCCAGCTTTGAGTTTACATCTAACCTTATGACTAATTATGAAAAGTAATAAAAATTTCATTCCCCAGGTGAGGTTCGAACTCACAAACCCAGCATAGCTCACGTGAACTGTCGTAAAAGTACCGTGCGCTAACCAATTGTGCCACTGGGGAACACGGTCGCACGTAGGAGCGGTGCTTTAAAGAATGTTACCTGCACATACTTCCAGTAAACAAATGTTTTTGAGCCAGCAAGTCGCCAGTTTGAGTACACAACCTCATGACTAAATATGAAAACTAATAAAAAATTCGTTCCACAGGTGAAGCTCGAACTCACAACCCCGGCATGGCTCACGAGAACTGTCATATAAGTACCATGCGCTAACCAATCGCGCCACTGGGGAACATGGTCGCACGTAGGAGCGGTGCTTTAAAGAATGTTCTCTGAGAATACCTCCAGTAAAGAAATGTTTTCGAGCCAGGAAGTCACCAGTATGAGTACAAAACCTCATGACTAAATATAAAAACTAATAAAAATTTCATTCCCCAGGTGAGGCTCAAACTCACAACCTAGGCATAGTTCACGATAACTGTCGTATAAGTACTGTGCGCTAACCAGTTGTGCCACTGGGAAATATGGTTGCACGTAGGAGTGTTTCCTTTAGTACTGTTGTCTAACACAACTCCAGTAAACAAATGTTTTCGAGCCAGGCAGTCGCCAGCATTGAGTATACAATAAGGCTCATGACTAAATGTGGAAACTAATAAAAATTTTATTCCCCAGGGAGGCCCGAACTCACAACCCCGGCATAGCTCACGAAAAATGTCTATAAGTACTGTGCGCTAACCAATTGTGCCACTGGGGAACGCGGTCGCACTTTGGAGCGGTACCTTAAAGAATGTTTTCTGCACACGCCTCCAGTAAACGAATGTTTTCGAACCAGGTGTCACACATGTCCCGTTTATTAGGGAGGCGATCGCCGGGCTAATTCCAAGAGCCGAAGTATCGGCCCCCCGAACCGCACCACGAAAGCGTGGTGAATTTAGAAGTGGTCCGTATTGGTCCGCCAGCGGACGCCGGCTGTGGTCCAATGAACAAGACAGAGCCGAGAGTTGATAAACAAACAAAATTATATTCTCATTAACGGCAGATCAAAAACAATACACACGTATGCACACTCCACAATAGTTACATACAATACGTCACCAAACAGACAATGTACTACACAGTACAATCAACCACACTTGAAACAACGGACACAGACAACAATACGCGCTACAATGCAGTCGCATGCACTGAACAACCAAGACACTTAAAGACTAAAGAGATATAAAACCTATTCAGTCCAAAGTCCTTGGAACAAAAGTCTGAATGATACTCTTCCGAGAATCACTCACTCAAAGTCCAGCGTTGTTGTCGTTCCGCAGCTCTCGAAGTTATCTTCCAGGAAACCTCCCGTCTTCAATTGGCCACTCTTCAAACTTCAACTTCTTCGCCGGAACACGTCGGCTTCACACTCGCAGCGGTTGCCACGGGTCTTCGCTCGATAGCGGTAAACACACACACTCTTGCCTGTAGCTCGAGCCGTCCCTACGGACCACAAACTTCGCCGACTACACGGTGGACTCTCTACGCACTCTGGCGCTCACTTCCGTCTCCTCCTGTTCTGTCACTACGGGCAGAACCTTCGCCGACTACACGGCGGAATTCCTACGCGCTCCGGCGCTAACGTTCCGTCTTCTCCTGATTTCTCGTCTCGGCTGCTCGGTTAAATACCTTGCGGTGCGACTTTCCAGATGTTTCTCGTCATTTCGTCGGCGCGATACGCAGCGAAGGCTGGGGAGAGGCACGAGACGGTTCGACTGCCCTCTCCCGAGGATGATTCACTCGGTCTGACCCCGCCTCCTTCGTTCTAGAAAAATCGTGGTCTTGCTGGGCCGCCGATGTGGGGTGAGGAGGATCGTCTGCGAAGCCGTGCTTCTGCGGGGAGAGCGCGCGCCCGGGAGCCCTGGATGTTTGCTTTCTTTTTTTTCTTTTTACCTCGCGGCGTTTCTGCCGCCCGTTGTCGCAAGGATTTGGCGGCGCGCTCTTGTTTAGCGCTCGTTCTGTGACACTGCCCCCCACTTTAAGAATATTATCTCATAATATTCAAAACCACACAAACGACCGCGAACAGTCACCACACATTCTCACAGACTGTAACACAATCCGTCGCTCATGACACTTCACATTCACAATATATCACGCAATACAATCTTACATTGTAGTTCAATTCCACAACACATGAAATATAACCACAGGCACATGAGTACAACACTCCACCACACATTCTCAATAATACAAATGTACAAAGTTCTCTCACTACAACAATGGTACAATACTATACATCACATCACCGCACAGAACACTGACTCACTCGACATACACTTGAGACGCAGGATAAGAAGAACGTTAACACAACATATGTCACTCAGCACTGCCCAACACATTCTGATTTGACTTCTCCACTTATCCTGAGTACTTCGAGCAGCGCTTGCGCCCCTTTTTGCGGTGCTCGCTCGATCTCTTCTTGTGTTTCCACGTTCCTTTTCGGCGAGCCCCTTCCCACGACGGTATCTGAGGCGGCGTCTCAGCCATCGTTGTCACTTCCGACACCGTTAACGCGTCATTACCTTCGACGGGTCCTGTCTGTTTATTTACCCGCTCGATCGTGCCTCTACATTTTGCCCGGCTGGCCGACTCCGTCTCCTTTACACTGTCGGTCGGTTTAGGTCGTGCCGACGTAAGTCCGGTTGCTCGGCCCGCGAACTTATTCGACACGATCGTCTTCTCCTTCGCTGTCTCTTGCGCCGCAGCTTCACCTTGTGCTCTAGTGAGATCCGTCACGGGATGCTCCTCCCTTGTATCTCGCGGCCGCTGTGTTGGCGAGGGCTCGATCTTCGGGTCTTCTCCCAAACATTCTGGATCACTTGGCCCTCGCGCCCCGTCGATGTTTCCGATGACAAGGTCATACAGGGGGGTCGCCATGCATAACGCAGTAACCTTCCCGCTGAAGTACGGGGTTTCAACCTCAATTTCTGCTTCGGGAAGCATTCGGACCGTACGGTCAATTAGGCAAACCGGTTTCGTTCTGCCTGTCAACTCTCTTTCCCGTACCAAATTTCTCCTCACGATAACCGTGGAGCTACCGGTGTCTCTTAGAACCGTAATCTTCTTGCCTGCAATCTTTCCAGGAAGCGTTGGCATTCCCTTCGTAACACCGGTTGGCTGTTTTGACATTACAGCCCCCACAATAGGAATTTTCTCCCCATTCTTCAACTCTACGAATCCATCAGTGACGGCATTATTATCAGATTTCGGTGCCGCTTGAACACAGGATACCTGGTGAGTTTGACTCACTCCGTTCCGACAAGCATCTGCTTTGTGCCCAGTCTGACCACACTTGAAACATTTTACTACCGTAGGGCTCGTAAAGATCGTTCGACAGTTTTTCGCGCGATGACCCACTCGGTTACACAGAAAACATCGCTGCATGCTCTCTGGTGCACGCTTCTTTTCTTCAGGAGCCAATTTCTTCGAATCATCGGGACAATCCTTCTTGACCTTGGCCAAATTAGTTCCTCCTTGCGCTTCTAAGAATTGATCAGCCAATTCAAGCATTCCTTCAAATGACTCCGCCTTCCTCTCTTTCAAATACAGCGACAGGCTTGGGTGGCAACTAGTAAGAAATTGTTCTTTAATTAGCAGCTCTCTAAGCTCATCGTACTCCTGTGCTGTCCCTGAAAGTTCAATCCATCTGTCGAAATAATGGCAAAGTCGGGCGGCATACTGCGTAGCTGTCTCACCGTCAGCTGGCTTTCCTGTCCGAAATCTGTCCCGGAATCCTTCCACAGTGAATCTAAATCGCTTCAACAAAGCAGCTTTCACCTTTGCATAGTTGGCTGCATCGGTCGGCGTCAGCCTACCGTACACACTGAGCGCTTCACCACTCAAGCAAGTACTCAAAGCAGCTGCCCATTGATGTTCCGGCCAATTCTGGCTCTTCGCAATCGTCTCAAATCGGTGGAGGTACGCGTCTAGGTCGTCCTTCCTTTCATCAAACGCTACGAGCAGCTTGCTTGGGTTCAAGCGGAAGCCGTGGTCTTCCCGTTCGCTGCTTTCAACTCTAGCTTGGACCGGAGTTTCACTTCGCTGTTGCAAACGGAGCCGCTCGAGTTCCATCTCGTGCTGCCGCTGCCGCTCCCTTTCCTCTCTTTCTTCTTTCAGCTGGCGCTCTTTTGCCTCTCTTTCCTCTCTCGCCCTTTCGGCTGCCAACTTTTCTCGCTCCAGCTCCAACTTCAATTGCTGCTCTCTTTCTTCTTTCGCCCTTTCAGCTGCAAGCTTTTCTCTCTCTAACTCCAACTTCAATTGTTGCTCTCTTTCTTCCTTCGCCTTTTCAGCTGCCAACCTCTCTCGTTCCAACTCAGCTGCTTTTTCTTCCTTGGCTCTCTCAGCTGCCAACCTCTCTCGTTCTAACTCAGCGGCTTTTTCTTCCTTGGCTCTCTCCGCTGCCAACCTCTCTCTCTCCACCGCCTCTTTCTCCTTCTGGCTTACCCACTTCCGTAGTTCGGCGCCAGAAAGACCCATCTTCTCACCAAGCGCAACTAACTTTTCGAGATCCATTGTGTCTCGCAACTCGCAAATAAAACCTTGCCGCGTGCAAAAAGTATCTGCCTAAATCGGTCTATCGGAACACTCCCCTGCGCTCGTTAACGAGAACACTGAACAACACACAAAATCGTTCCGATAGCAGTATCAACAACTCGAGGCTCTTTCTCACTTCCTTGGACACACTGTGCACCAAAAGGTCCTGATTCGCGGACGCCAGAATTAATTGTCACACATGTCCCGTTTATTAGGGAGGCGATCGCCGGGCTAATTCCAAGAGCCGAAGTATCGGCCCCCCGAACCGCACCACGAAAGCGTGGACAATTTAGAAGTGGTCCGTATTGGTGCGCCAGCGGACGCCGGCTGTGGTCCAAAGAACAAGACAGAGCCGAGAGTTGATAAACGAACAAAATTATATTCTCATTAACGGCAGATCAAAAACAATACACACGTATGCACACTCCACAATAGTTACATACAATACGTCACCAAACAGACAATGTACTACACAGTACAATCAACCACACTTGAAACAACGGACACAGACAACAATACGCGCTACAATGCAGTCGCATGCACTGAACAACCAAGACACTTAAAGACTAAAGAGATATAAAACCTATTCAGTCCAAAGTCCTTGGAACAAAAGTCTGAATGATACTCTTCCGAGAATCACTCACTCAAAGTCCAGCGTTGTTGTCGTTCCGCAGCTCTCGAAGTTCTCTTCCAGGAAACCTCCCGTCTTCAATTGGCCACTCTTCAAACTTCAACTTCTTCGCCGGAACATGCGGCTTCACACTCGCAGCGGTTGCCACGGGTCTTCGCTCGATAGCGGTAAACACACACACTCTTGCCTGTAGCTCGAGCCGTCCCTACGGACCACAAACTTCGCCGACTACACGGCGGACTCTCTACGCACTCTGGCGCTCACTTCCGTCTCCTCCTGTTCTGTCACTACGGGGAGAACCTTCGCCGACTACACGGCGGAATTCCTACGCGCTCCGGCGCTAACGTTCCGTCTTCTCCTGATTTCTCGTCTCGGCTGCTCGGTTAAATACCTTGCGCGCGACTTTCCAGATGTTTCTCGTCATTTCGTCGGCGCGATACGCAGCGAAGGCTGGGGAGAGGCACGAGACGGTTCGACTGCCCTCTCCCGAGAATGATTCACTCGGTCTGACCCCGCCTCCTTCGTTCTAGAAAAATCGCGGTCTTGCTGGGCCGCCGATGTGGGGTGAGGATGATCGTCTGCGAAGCCGTGCTTCTGCGGGGAGAGCGCGCGCCCGGGAGCCCTGGATGTTTGCTTTCTTTTTTTTTTCTTTTTACCTCGCGGCGTTTCTGCCGCCCGTTGTCGCAAGGATTTGGCGGCGCGCTCTTGTTTAGCGCTCGTTCTGTGACACCAGGAAGTCGCCAGCTTTGAGTGTACAACTAACCTCATGACTAATTATGAAAACTAATAAAAATTTCATTCCCATGGTGAGGCTCGGACTCACAAACCCGGCATAGCTCACGTGAACTGTCGTGAAAGTACCGTGCGCTAACCAATTGCGCCACTGGGGAACACGGTCGCACGTAGGAGCGGTGCTTTAAAGAATGTTCCCTGCACATACTTCCAGTAAACAAATGTTTTTGAGCCAGCGAGTCGCCAGTTTGAGTACACAACCCCATGACTAAATATGAAAACTAATAAAAATTTCATTCCCCAGTTGAGGCTCGAACTCACAACCCAGGCATAGTTCACGATATCTGTCGTACAATACGGTGCGCTAACCCATTGCGCCACTGTCGAATACGGTTGCACGTTGGAGTGTTTCCCTTAGTACTGTTGTCTACACACGACTCCAGTGAACAAGTGTTTTTGAGCCAGGCAGTCGCCGGCATTGAGTATACAATTAACCTCATGTATAAATATGAAAACTAATAAATATTTCGTTCCCAAGTGAGGCTCGAACCATCAATTCCGGCATAGCTCACGAAAACTGTCGTATCAGTACCGTGCGCTAACCAATTGCGCCACTGGGGAACACGGTCGCACGTAGGAGCGGTGCCTTAAAGAATGTTCCCTGCACATACCTCCAGTAAACAAATGTTTTCGAGCCAGGATGTCGCCGGTATGAGTACACAACCTCATGACTAAATATGAGAATTAATAAAAATTTACATCCCCAGGTTAGCCTCGAACTCACAATTCAGGCATAGCTCACGATAACCCTCGTATAAATACGGTGCGATAACCAATTGCGCCAATGGGTAATACGGTTGCACGTAGGAGTGTTTCCTTTAGTACTGTTGTCTACACACAACTCCAGTAAACAAATGTTTTCGGGACAGGAAGTCGCCAACATTGAGTATAGAACCTCATGACAAATGAAAAAAAAACTAATAAAAATTTCATTCCACAGGTGAGGCTCGATCTGACAACCCCGGCATAGCTCACGATAACTGTCATATAATCCCATGCACTAACCGATTGCGCCACTGGGGAATACGGTTGCACAAAGGAGCAAGGCGTTAAAGAATGTTTTCTGCACGTACTTCCAGTAAACAAATGTTTTCGAACCACGAAGTTGCCAGCTTTAAGTATACAATTACCTCAAGACTAAATAATAAAACTAATAAAAATTTCATTCCACAGGTGAGGCTCAAACTCACAACCCCGGCATATATCACGAGAACTGTCGTATAAGTACCGTGTGCTAGCCGATATCGCCACGGGGGAACACGGTCGCACGTAGGAGGGTTTCCTTTAAGACTGTTGTCTGCACATACTTCCAGTAAACAATTGTCTTCGAGCCAGGAAGTCTTCAGTATGAGCTCAAAACCTCATGAATAAATATGAGAACTAATAAAAATTTCATTCCTCAGGTGAGGCTCGAACTCACAACCCCGGCATAGCTCACGAATACAGTCGTATAAGTAGCGTGCGCTAACCAATTGCGCCACTGGGAATACAGTTGCACGTAGGAGAGGTGCCTTAAAGAATGTTCCCAGCACATACCTCCAGTACACAAAGGTTTTCGGGACAAGAGTCGCCAGCATTCAGTATACAACCGCATGACTAATTATTAAAACTAATAAATGTTTCATTCCCCAGGTCAGCCTCGAACTCACAACCCAAGCATAGTTCATGATAACTGTCGTATAAGTACGGGGCACTAACCAATTGCACCACTGGAAATACAGTTGCACGTAGGAGTGTTTCCTTTAGTATTGTTGTCTACACACAACTTTAGTAAACAAATGTTTTAGTGCCAGGCAGTCGCCAGCATTGAGTATACAACTAGCCACATGACTAAATATGAAAACTAATAAAAATTTTATTCCCCAGGGAGGCTCGAACACACAAGCACGCCATAGCTAACGAGAACTGTCGTATAAGTACCGTGCGCTAAGCAAATTGCGCCACTGGGGAACAAGGTCGCACGTAAGAGCGGTACCTTAAAGAATGGTCCCTGCACATACCTCCAGTAAACAAATGTTTTCGGGACAACAAGTCGCCAGCTTTGAGTATACAATTGACCTCACGACTAATTATGAAAACTAATAAAAATTTAATACCCAAAGGTGAGGCTCAAACTCAGAACCCCGGCATAGCTCACGAGAACTGTCTATAAGTACTGTGCGCTAACCAATTGTGCCACTGGGGAACGCGGTTGCACTTTGGAGCGGTGCCTTAAAGAATGTTTTCTGCACACGCCTCCAGTAAACAAATGTTTTCGAACCAGGAAGTTGCAAGCTTTGAGTTTACAACTAACCTCATGACTAATTATGAAAACTAATAAAAATTTCATTCCCCAGGTTAGGCTCGAACTCACAAACCCAGCATAGCTCACGTGAACTGTCGTAAAAGTACCGTGCGCTAACCAATTGCGCCACTGCTGAACATGGTCGCACGTAAGAGCGGTGCTTTAAAAAATGTCCCCTGCCCATACTTCCAGTAAACAAATGTTTTTGAGCCAGCAAGTCGCCAGTTTGAGTACACAACCTCATGACTAAATATGAAAACTAATAAAAAATTCGTTCCACAGGTGAAGCTCGAACTCACAACCCCGGCATAGCTCACGAGAACTGTCGTATAAGTGCGGTGCGGTAACCAATTGCGCCAATGGGGAATACGGTTGCACGTGAGAGTGTCTCCATTAGTACTGTTGTCTACACACAACTGCAATAAACAAATGTGTTCAAGCCAGGCAGTCGCCAGCATTGAGTATACAATTAACCTCCTGACTAAATATCATAACTAATGTAAACTTTTTCCCCAGGGAGGCTAGAACTCACAAGCACGCCATAGCTAACGAGAACTGTCGTATAAGTACCGTGCGCTAAGCAATTGCGCCACTGGGGAACAAGGTCGCAAATAGGAGCGGTGCCTAAAGAATGTTCGCTGCACATACCTCCAGTAAACAAATGTTTTCGGGACAGGAAGTCGCCAGTATTCAGTATACAGTCTCATGACTAATGATGATAGATAATAAAAATTACATTCCCCAGGTGAGGCTCGAACTCACAACCTCGGCATAGCCTACGAAAATTGTCGTATAAGTACCGTGCGCTAACCAATTGTGCCACTGGGAAATACGGTTGCTCAAAGGAGCAGAGCCTTAAAGAATGTTCCCTGCTCATAACTCCAGTAAACAAATGTTTTCGAACCAGGAAGTCACCAGCTTTGAGTACACAAGTAACTCATCACTAATTATGAAAACTAATGCATCTTCAATCTCCCAGGTGGTGCTCGAACTCACTACCCTGGCATGGCTTTCGAGAACTGCCGTATAAGTACCGTGCGCTAACCGATTGCGTCACTGAGGAATATAGTTGCACGTAGAAGCGGTGCAAGAATGAATGTTCCCTGCATATACTTTTACTTTTTTATTCAGGTTACCCCTAAAGGCCCTCTAGAAGAAGGTATTACATAGGGGGGGGGCAATACAACAAGGTTTACAGCAAGATGAAGTGCAACCTGACAACCGCAACAAAGCGCAAACCATTAATACGGGCAGCAATCGCATGGCGTTATACAATAGTTAAAGAACGAAAGAAACCAAACAACAAAAGCAACATATCTCCAGTAAACAAATGTTTTAGAGTAAGGAAGTCGCCAGTATGAGTACAAAACCTCATGACTAAATTTTAAAACTAATAAAAACTTCATTCCCCAGGTGAGGCTCGAACTCACAGCCCAGGGATAGTTCACGATATCTGTCATACAATACGGTTCGCTAACCAATTGCGCCACTGTCGAATACGGTTGCACGTTGGAGTGTTTCCTTTGGTACTGTTGTCTACACACAACTCCAGTGAACAAGTGTTTTTGAGCCAGGCAGTCGCCAGCATTGAGTATACAATTAACCTCATGACTAAATATGAAAACTAATAAATATTTCGTTCCCAAGTGAGGCTCGAACCCACAACCCCGGCATAGCTCACGAAAACAGTCGTACAAGTACCGTGCGCTATCCAATCGCGCCACTGGGGAACACTGTCGCACGTAGAAGCGGTGCTTTAAAGAATATTCTCTGCACGTACCTCCAGTGAAGAAATGTTTTCGAGCCAGGAAGTGGCCAGTATGAGTACACAACCTCATCACTGAATATAAAAACCAATAAAAATTTCATGTCCCAGGTGAGGCTCGAACTCACAACCAGGCATAGTTCACGATAACGGTCTTATAAGTACGGTGCGCTAACCAATTGTGCCACTGGGAAATACGGTTGCACGTAGGAGTGTTTCCTTTAGTACTGTTGTCTAACACAACTCCAGTAAACAAATGTTTTCGAACAAGGCAGTCGCCAGCATTGAGTATACAATCAACCTTATGACTAAATATGGAAACTAATAAAAATTTTATTCCCCAGGGAGGCTCGAACTCACAACCACGCCATAGCTAACGAGAACTGTCGTATAAGTACCGTGCGATAAGCAATGGCGCCACTGGGGAACACGGTCGATCGTAGGAGCGGTGCCCTAAAGAATGTTCCCTGCATATACCTCCTGTAAAAAATGTTTTGTTACAGGAAGTCGCCAAAATTGAGTATACAACCTCATGACTAATAATGAAAACTAATAAAAATTTCATCCCCCAGGTGCGGCTCGAACTCAGAACCCAGGCATAGTTCATGATAACGGTCGTGTAAGTACGGTGCGCTAACCAATGGTGCCACTGGGAAATACGGTTGCACATAGGAGTGTTTCCTTTAGTACTGTTGTCTAACACAACTCCAGTAAACAAATGTTTTCGAGCAAGGCAGTCGCCAGCATTGAGTATACAATTAACCTTATGACTAAATATGGAAACTAATAAAAATTTTATTCCCCAGGGAGGCTCGAACTCACAACCACGCCATAGCTAACGAGAACTGTCGTATAAGTACCATGGGCTAAGCAATTGCACCACTGGGGAACACGGTCGATCGTAGGAGCGGTACCCTAAAGAATGTTATCGGCATATACCTCCAGTAAAAAAATGTAATCGGGACAAGAGTCGCCCGCATTGAGTATACAACCTCATGACTAATTATGAAAACTAATAAAAATTTGATTCCCCAGGTGAGGCTCGAACTCACAATTCCGGCATAGCTCACGAAAACTGTCGTATCAGTACCGTGCGCTAACCAATTGCGCCACTGAGGAACACGGTCGCACGTAGGAGCGGTGCCTTAAAGAATGTTCCCTGCACATACCTCCAGTAAACAAATGTTTTCGAGCCAGGAAGTCGCCAGTATGAGTACACAACCTCATGACTAAATATGAAAACTAATAAAAATTTAATTCCCCAGGTTAGCCTCGAACTCACAACCGAGGCATAGCTCACGATAACTCTCGTATAAGTACAGTGCGATAACCAATTGCGCCAATGGGTAATACGGTTGCACGTAGGAGTGTTTCCTTCAGTACTGTTGTCTACACACAACTCCAGTAAACAAATGTTTTCCAACAAGGCAGTCGCCAGCATTGAGTATACAATTACCCTAAGACTAAATATGGAAACTAATAAAAATTTCATCCCCCAGGTGCGGCTCGAACTCACAACCCAGGCATAGTTCACGATAACGGTCGTATAAGTACGGTGCGCTAACCAATGGTGCCACTGGGAAATACGGTTGCACGTAGGAGTGTTTCCTTTAGTACTGTTGTCTAACACAACTCCAGTAAACAAATGTATTCGAACAAGGCAGTCGCCAGCATTGAGAATACAATTAACCTTATGACTAAATATGGAAACTAATAAAAATTTTATTCCCCAGGGAGGCTCGAACTCACAACCACGCCATAGCTAACGAGAACTGTCGTATAAGTACCGTGGGCTAAGCAATTGCATCACTGGGGAACACGGTCGATCGTAGGAGCGGTACCCTAAAGAATGTTATCGGTACATACCTCCAGTAAACAAATGTTTTCGAGCCAGGAAGTCGCCAGTAAGAGTACACAACCTCATGACTAATTATGAAAACTAATAAAAATTTGATTCCCCAGGTGAGGCTCGAACTCACAATTCCGGCATAGCTCACGAAAACTGTCGTATAAGTACCCTGCGCTAACCAATTGCGCCACTGGGGAACACGGTCGCACGTAAGAGTGGTGCCTTAAAGAATGTTCCCTGCACATACCTTCAGTAAACAAATGTTTTCGAGCCAGGAAGTCGCCAGCATTAAGTATACAACCTCATGACAAATGATAAAACTAATAAAAATTTCATTCCACAGGTGAGGCTCGATCTGACAACCCCGGCATAGCTCACGATAACTGTCATAAAATCCCATGCGCTAACCGATTGCGCCACTGGGGAATACGGTTGCACAAAGAAGCAAGGCGTTAAAGAATGCTTTCTGCACGTACCTCCAGTAAACAAATGTTTTCGAACCACGAAGTCGCCAGCTTTAGGTATACAATTAACCTCATGACTAATTAATAAAACTAATAAAAATTTCATTCCGCAGGTGAGGCTCGAACTCACAACCCCGGCATAGCTCACGAATACAGTCGTATAAGTACCGTGCGCTAACCAATTGCGCCACTGGGAATACAGTTGCACGTAGGAGAGGTGCCTTAAAGAATGTTCCCAGCACATACCTCCACTACACAAAGGTTTTCGGGACAGGAGTCGCCAGCATTCAGTATACAACCGCATGACTAATTATTAAAACTAATAAATGTTTCATTCTCCAGGTTAGCCTCGAACTCACAACCCAAGCATAGTTCATAATAACTGTCGTATAAGTACGGGGCGCTAACCAATTGCGCCACTGGAAATACAGTTGCACGTTGGAGTGTTTCCTTTAGTACTGTTGTCTACACACAACTCCAGTAAACAAATGTTTTCGTGCCAGGCAGTCGCCAGCATTGAGTATACAACTAACCACATGACTAAATATGAAAACTAATAAAAATTTTATTCCCCAGGGAGGCTCGAACTCACAAGCACGCCATAGCTAACGAGAACTGTCGTATAAGTACCGTGCGCTAAGCAAATTGCGCCACTGGGGAACAAGGTCGCACGTAAGAGCGGTACCTTAAAGAATGTTCCCTGCACATACCTCCAGTAAACAAATGTTTTCGGGACAACAAGTCGCCAGCTTTGAGTATACAATTAACCTCACGACTAATTATGAAAACTAATAAAAATTTAATACCCAAAGGTGAGGCTCAAAGTCAGAACCCCGGCATAGCTCACGAGAACTGTCGTATAAGTACCGTGCACTAACCAATTGCGCCACTGGGGAATGCGGTCGCACGTAGGAACGGTGCCTTAAAGAATGTTCCCTGCACATACCTCCAGTAAACAAATGTTTTCGAGCCAGGAAGTCGCCAGTATGAGTACACAACCTCATGACTAAATATGAAAACTAATAAAAATTTCATTCCCCAGGTGAGCCTCGAACTCACAACCCAGGCATAGCTCACGATAACTCTCGTATAAGTACGGTGCGCTAATCAATTGTGCCACTGGGAAATACTGTCGCACGTCGGAGCGGTGCTTCGAAGAATGTTCCCTGCACATACCTCCACTAAATAAACGTTTTCGAGCCAAAAAGTCGCGTGTATGACTACACAACCTCATGAATAAATATAAAAACTAATAAATATTTCATTCACCAGGTGAGGCTCGAACTCACAACCCCCGCATAGCTCACGAAAACTGTCGTATAAGTACCGTGCGCTAACCAATGGCGCCACCGGGGAACGCGGCCGCACGTAGGAGCGGTGCCTTAAAGAATGTTCCCTGCACATACCTCCAGTAAACAAATGTTTTCGAGCCAGGAAGTCGCCAGTATGAGTACACAACCTCATGACTAAATATGAAAACTAATAAAAATATCATTCCCCAGGTGAGCCTCGAACTCACAACCCAGGCATAGCTCACGATAACTCTCGTATAAGTACGGTGCGATAACCAATTGCACCAATGGGTAATACGGTTGCACGTAGAAGTGTTTCCTTTAGTACTGTTGTCCACACACAACTCCAGCAAACAAATGTTTTCGAACTAGGCAGTCGCCAGCATTGAGTATACAAATACCTCATACGAAAACTAATGAAAATTTTATTCCTCAGGGAGGTTCGAACCCACAACCACGCCAAAGCTCACGAGAAATGTCGTATAAGTACCGTGCGCTAAGCAATTTCGCCGCTGGGAAACACGGTCGCAAGATGGAACGGTGCCTTAAAGAATATTCCCTGCACATACCTCCGGTAAACAAATGTTTTCGGGACAGGAAGTCGCCAGCATTGAGTATACAACCTCATGACTAATGATGAAAACTAATAAAAACTTCATTCCCAGGTGGGGCTCGAACTCACAACCCCGGCATAGCTCTCGAGAACTGTCGTATAAGTACCGAGCGCTAACCAATTGCGTCACTGGGGGATATGGCTGCACTTAGGACCGGTGCAAGAATGGATGTTCCCTGCACATACCTCCCGTAAACAAATGCTTTCGAGCCGGGAAGACCCAGTATGAGTACACAACCTTATGACTAAATATAAAAACTAATAAATATTTCATTTTTCAGGTGAGGCTCGAACTCACAACCCAGGCATAGCTCACGAAAACTGTCGTTTAAGTACCGTGCGCTAACCAATTGCGCCACTGGGGAACACAATCGCACGTAGGAGCGGTGCCTTGAAGAATGTTCCGTGCACATACCTCCAGTAAACAAATGTTATCGAGCCAGGAAGTCGCCAGTATGAGTACACAACCTCATGGCTAAATATGAAAATTAACAAAAATTTCTTTCCCCAGGTGAGGCTCGAACTCACAACCCAGGCATAGCTCACGATAACTCTCGTATAAGTACCGTGCGATAACCGATATCGCCACTGGGAAACACGGTTGCACGTAGGAGCGGTGCCTTAAAGAATGTTCCCTGCAAATACCTCCAGTAAACAAATGTTTTCAAGCCAGGAAGTCGCCAGTATGAGTACACAACCTCATGACTAAATATGAAAACTAATAAAAATTTCATTCCCCAGGTGAGGCTCGAACTCACAATCCCGGCATAGCTCACGAAAACTGTCGTATAAGTACCGTGCGCTAACCAATTGCGCCACTGGGGAACACGGTCGCACGTAGGAGTGGTGCGTTAAAGAATGTTCCCTGCACATACCTCCAGTAAACAAGTATTTTCGGGACAGGAAGTTGCCAGCATTGAGTACACAACATCATGACGATTGATGAAAACTAATAAAAATTTCATTCCCCAGGTGACGCTCGATCTGACAACCCCATTATAGCTCACGATAACTCTCGTATAATCCCGTGCGCTAACCAATCGCACCACTGGGGAACACGGTCGCACGTAGGAGCGGTGCCTTAAAGAATGTTTCCTGCACATACCTCCAGTAAGCAAATGTTTTCGAGCCAGGAAGTCACCAGTATGAGTAGACAACTTCATGACTATATATGAAAATTAATAAAAACATCGTTCCCCAGGTGAGGCTTGAACTCACGACCCCGGCATAGCTCCCGAAAACTGTCGTATAAGTACCGTGCGCTAACCGATTGCGCCACTGGGGAACACGGTCGCACGTAGGAGTGGTGCCTTAAAGAATGTTCCCTGCACCAACCTCCAGTAAACAAATGTTTTCGAGCCAGGATGTCGTCAGTATGAGTACACAACCTCATGGCTAAATATGAAAATTAACAAAAATTTCTTTCCCCAGGTGAGGCTCGAACTCACAACCCAGGCATAGCTCACGATAACTCTCGTATAAATACCGTGCGATAACCGATATCGCCACTGGGAAACACGGTTGCACGTAGGAGCGGTGCCTTAAAGAATGTTCCCTGCACATACCTCCAGTAAACAAATGTTTTCGAGCCAGGAAGTCGTCAGTATGAGTACACAACCTCATGAATAAATATGAAAACTAATGAAAATTTCATTCCCCAGGTTAGGCTCGAACTCAGAACCCCAGCATAGCTCACAAAAATTGTCGTATAAGTACCGTGCGCTAACCAATTGCGCCACTGGGGAACACGGTCGCACGTAAGATTGGTGCCTTAAAGAATGTTCCCTGCACATACCTTCAGTAAACAAATGTTTTCGAGCCAGGAAGTCGCCAGCATTGAGTATACAACCTCATGACAAATGATGAAAACTAATAAAAATTTCATTCCCAAGGTGAGGCTCGATCTGAGAACCCCGGCATAGCTCACGATAACTGTCGTGTAATCCCATGCGCTAACCAATTGCGCCACTGGAGAATACGGTTGTACAAAGGAGCAGGGCGTTAAAGAATGTTTTCTGCACATACCTCCAGTAAACTAATGTTTTCGAACCAGGAAGTTGCCAGCTTTGAGTATGCAATTAACGTGATGACTAATGATGAAAACTAAAAAAAATTTCATTCCCAGGTGAGACTCAAACTCACAACCCCGTCATAGCTCACGATAACTGTCGTATAAGTACCGTGCGCTAACCAATTGCGCCACTGGGGAACACGGTCACGCGTAGGAGCGGTGCCTTATAGAATGTTCCCTGCACACACCTCCAGTAAACAAATGATTTCGAACCAGGAAGTCGTCAGCTTTGAGTTTACAATTAACCTCATGACTAATTATGAAAACTAATAAAAATTTCATTCGCCAGGTGAGGCTTGAACTCACAACCCCGGCATAGCTCACGATAAGTGTCGATAAAATACGCTGCGCTAACCAATTGCGCCACTTGGGAATAGTTTTGCACGTAGGAGTGTTTCCTTTAGTACTGTTGTCTGCACACAACTCAAGCAAACAAATGTTATCGAGCTAGGCAGTCGCCAGCATTGAGTATATAATTAACCTCATGACTAAAAGTGAATAGTAATAAAAATTTCATTCCCCAGGTGAGGCTCGAACACACAACCCTGGCATAGCGCACGAGAACTGTCGTATAAGTATCGTACGCTGACCCATTGCGCAACTGGGGAACACGGTCGTACTTAGGAGCGGTTACTTAAAGAGTGTTTTCTGCACATACCTCCAGTAAACAAAAGTTTTCACGACAAGAAGTCGCCAGGATTGAATATACAACCTCATGACTAATGATGAAAACTAATAAAAATTTCATTCCCCAGGTGAGATTCAAACTCACAACCCCGTCATAGCTCACGATAACTGTCGTATAAGTACCATGCGCTAACCAATTGCGCCACTGGGGAACACGGTCGCACGTAGGAGCGGTGTCTTATAGAATGTTCCCTGCACACACCTTCAGTAAACAAATGTTTTCGAGCCAGGAAGTCGCCAGCATTAAGTATACAACCTCATGACAAATGATAAAACTAATAAAAATTTCATTCCACAGGTGAGGCTCGATCTGACAACCCCGGCATAGCTCACGATAACTGTCATATAATCCCATGCGCTAACCGATTGCGCCACTGGGGAATACGGTTGCACAAAGAAGCAAGGCGTTAAAGAATGCTTTCTGCACGTACCTCCAGTAAAGAAATGTTTTCGAACCACGAAGTCGCCAGCTTTAGGTATACAATTAACCTCATGACTAATTAATAAAACTAATAAAAATTTCATTCCGCAGGTGAGGCTCGAACTCACAACCCCGGCATAGCTCACGAATACAGTCGTATAAGTACCGTGCGCTAACCAATTGCGCCACTGGGAATACAGTTGCACGTAGGAGAGGTGCCTTGAAGAATGTTCCCAGCACATACCTCCACTACACAAAGGTTTTCGGGACAGGAGTCGCCAGCATTCAGTATACAACCGCATGAGTAATTATTAAAACTAATAAATGTTTCATTCTCCAGGTGAGGCTCGAACTCACAACCCCGGCATAGCTCACGAAAACTGTCGTATAAGTACCGTGCGCTAACCAATTGCGCCACTGGGGAACACGGTCGCACGTAGGAGTGGTGCGTTAAAGAATGTTCCCTGCACATACCTCCAGTAAACAAGTATTTTCGGGACAGGAAGTTGCCAGCATTGAGTACACAACATCATGACGATTGATGAAAACTAATAAAAATTTCATTCCCCAGGTGACGCTCGATCTGACAACCCCATTATAGCTCACGATAACTCTCGTATAATCCCGTGCGCTAACCAATCGCACCACTGGGGAACACGGTCGCACGTAGGAGCGGTGCCTTAAAGAATGTTTCCTGCACATACCTCCAGTAAGCAAATGTTTTCGAGCCAGGAAGTCACCAGTATGAGTAGACAACTTCATGACTATATATGAAAATTAATAAAAACATCGTTCCCCAGGTGAGGCTTGAACTCACGACCCCGGCATAGCTCCCGAAAACTGTCGTATAAGTACCGTGCGCTAACCGATTGCGCCACTGGGGAACACGGTCGCACGTAGGAGTGGTGCCTTAAAGAATGTTCCTTGCACATACCTCCAGTAAACAAATGTTTTCGAGCCAGGATGTCGTCAGTATGAGTACACAACCTCATGGCTAAATATGAAAATTAACAAAAATTTCTTTCCCCAGGTGAGGCTCGAACTCACAACCCAGGCATAGCTCACGATAACTCTCGTATAAATACCGTGCGATAACCGATATCGCCACTGGGAAACACGGTTGCACGTAGGAGCGGTGCCTTAAAGAATGTTCCCTGCACATACCTCCAGTAAACAAATGTTTTCGGGACAGGAAGTTGCCAGCATTGAGTACACAACATCATGAATATTGATGAAAACTAATAAAATTTTCATTCCCCAGGTGAGGCTCGATCTGACAACCCCGGCATAGCTCACGATAACTGTGGTATAATCCCGTGCGCTAACCAATTGCGCCACTGGGGAATACGGTTGCACAAAGGAGCAGGGCGTTAAAGAATGTTTTCTGCACATACCTCCTGTAAACAAATGTTTTCGAACCAGGAAGTCGCCAGCTTTGAGTATGCAAATAACGTTATGACTAATGATGAAAACTAACCAAAATTTCATTCCCAGTTGGGGCTCGAACTCACAACCCCAGCATAGCTCTCGAGAACTGTCGTATAAGTACCGTGCGCTAACCAATTACGTCACTGGGGAATATGGTTGCACGTAGGAGCGGTGCAAGAATGGCTGTTCTCTGCACATACCTTCAGTAAACAAATGCTTTCGAGCCAGGCAGTCCCCAGTATGAGTACACAACCTCATGACTAAATATAAAAACTAAAAAAAATTTCAATCCCAGGTGAGGCTCTAACTCACAACCCAGGCATCGCTCACGATAACTGTCGATAAAATACGGTGCGCTAACCAATTGCGCCACTTGGGAATAGTTTTGCACGTAGGAGTGTTTCTTTTAGTACTGTTGTCTACACACAACTCCAGTAAACAAGTGTTCTTGAGCCAGGAAGTCGCCAGCATTGAGTATACAAATAACCTCATGACTAAATATGAAAACTAATAAAATTTTCATTCCCCTGGAGAGGCTCGAACTAACAACCCCGGCATAGCTCACGAAAACTGTCGTATAAGTAGTGCGCTAACCAATTGCGCCACTGGAGAACACGGTCGCACGTAGGAGCGGTGCCTTAAAGAATGTTCCCTGCACATTCCTCCAGTAAACAAATGTTTTCGAGCCAGGAAGTCGTCAGTATGAGTACACAACCTCATGACAAATGATGAAAACTAATAAAAATTTCATTCCCAAGGTGAGGCTCGATCTGAGAACCCCGGCATAGCTCACGATAACTGTCGTATAATCCCATGCGCTAACCAATTGCGCCACTGGAGAATACGGTTGTACAAAGGAGCAGGGCATTAAAGAATGTTTTCTGCACATACCTCCAGTAAACAAATATTTTCGAACCAGGAAGTTGCCAGCTTTGAGTATGCAATTAACGTGATGACTAATGATGAAAACTAAAAAAATTTTATTCCCAGGTGAGACTCAAACTCACAACCCCGTCATAGCTCACGATAACTGTCGCATAAGTACCGTGCGCTAACCAATTGCGCCACTGGGGAACACCGTCACGCGTAGGAGCGGTGCCTTATAGAATGTTAACTGCACACACCTCCAGTAAACAAATGATTTCGAACCAGGAAGTCGTCAGCTTTGAGTTTACAATTAACCTCATGACTAATTATGAAAACTAATAAAAATTTCATTCCCCAGGTGAGGCTTGAACTCACAACCCCGGCATAGCTCACGATAACTGTCGATAAAATACGCTGCGCTAACCAATTGCGCCACTTGGGAATAGTTTTGCACGTAGGAGTGTTTCCTTTAGTACTGTTGTCTGCACACAACTCAAGCAAACAAATGTTATCGAGCTAGGCAGTCGCCAGCATTGAGTATATAATTAACCTCATGACTAAAAGTGAATAGTAATAAAAATTTCATTCCCCAGGTGAGGCTCGAACACACAACCCTGGCATAGCGCACGAGAACTGTCGTATAAGTATCGTACGCTGACCCATTGCGCAACTGGGGAACACGGTCGTACTTAGGAGCGGTTCCTTAAAGAGTGTTTTCTGCACATACCTCCAGTAAACAAAAGTTTTCACGACAAGAAGTCGCCAGGATTGAATATACAACCTCATGACTAATGATGAAAACTAATAAACATTTCATTCCCCAGGTGAGACTCAAACTCACAACCCCGTCATAGCTCACGATAACTGTCGTATAAGTACCGTGCGCTAACCAATTGCGCCACTGGGGAACACGGTCGCACGTAGGAGCGGTGCCTTATAGAATGTTCCCTGCACACACCTCCAGTAAACAAATGACTTCGAACCAGGAAGTCGTCAGCTTTGAGTTTACAATTAACCTCATGACTAATTATGAAAACTAATAAAAATTTCATTCCCCAGGTAGGCTCGACCTCACAACCCCGGCATAGCTCACGATAACTGTCGTATAAGTACGGTGCGCTAACCAATTGCGCCACTGGGGAATACAGTTGCACGTAGGAGTGTTTCCTTTAGTACCGTTGTCTACACACAACTTCAGTAAACAAAGGTTTTCGAGCCAGGCAGTCGCCAGCATTGAGTATACAATTAACCACATGACTAAATATGAATACTAATAAAAATTTCATTCTCCAGGTGAGACTCGAACACACAATCCCGGCATAGCTCACGAGAACTGTCGTATAAGTATCATGCGCTAACAAATTGCCCCACTGGGGAACACGGTCGCACTTATGAGCGGTGCCTTAAAGAATGTTTTCTGCACATATCTCCAGTAAACAAATGTTTTCGGGAAAGGAGTTGCCAGCATTGAGTATACAACATCATGACTAATTATGAAAACTTATAAACATTTCATTACCCTGGTGATGCTCGAACTCACATTCCAGGCATAGTTCACGACAACTGTCATATAAGTAGGGTGCGCTAACCAATTGCGCCACCGGGGAATACAGTTGCACGTAGGAGTGAATCCTTTAGTACTGTTGTCTACACACAACTCCAGTAAACAAATGTTTTCGAGCCAGGCAGTCGCCAGCATTGAGTATACAAGTAACCTCATACGAAAACAAATAAAAATTTAATTCCCCAGGTGAAGCTCAATCTCGCAACCCCGGCATAGCTCACGAAAACTGTCGTATAAGTACCGTGCGCTAACCAATTGCCCCACTGGGGAACACGGTCGCACGTAGGAGCGGCGCCTTAAAGAATGTTCCCTGCACATACCTGCAGTAAACAAATGTTCTCGAGCCAGGAAGTCGCCAGTATGAGTAAACAACCTCATGACTAAATATGAAAACTAATAAAAATTTCATTCCCAAGGTGATGCTCGAACTCACAGCCAAGGCATAGCTCACGATAACTGTCGTATAAGTACGGTGCGCTAATCAATTGCGCCACTGGGGTGTAGTGTTGCACGTAGGAGTGTTTCTTTTCGTACTGTTGTCTACACACAACTCCAGTAAACAAATGTTTTCGAGCTAGGCAGTCGCCAGCATTGAGTATACAATTACCACATGACTAAATATGAATACTAATAAAAATTTCATTCTCCAGGTGAGACTCGAACACACAACCCCGGTATAGCTCACGAGAACTTTCGTATAAGTATCATGCGCTAACAAATTGCGCCACTGGGGAACACGGTCGCACTTATGAGTAGTGCCTTAAAAAATGTTTTCTGCACATATCTCCAGTAAACAAATGTTTTAGGGAAAGAAGTCGCCAGCATTGAGTATACAACATCATGACTAATTATGAAAACTTATAAACATTTCATTACCCAGGTGAGGCTCGAACTCAAAATCGGGGCATAGTTCACGATAACTGTCGTATAAGTAGGGTGCGCTAAAAAATTGCGCCACTGGGGAATAGCGTTGCACGTAGGAGTGTTTCCTTTAATACTGTTGCCTACCCACAACTCCACCAAACAAATGCTTTCGAGCCAGGAAGCTCTCAGTATGAGTACACGACCTAAGACTAAATATGAATACTAATAAAATTTAATTCCCCAGGTGAGGCTTGTACACACAACCCCGGCATTGCTCACGAGAACTGTCGTATAAGCATCGTGCGCTAACCAATTGCGCCACTGGGGAAGACGGTCGCACGTAGGAGCGGTGCCTTAAAAAATGTTTTCTGCACATACCTCCAGTAAACAAATGTTTTCGGGACAAGAAGTCACCAGCTTTGAGTATAGAAATAACTCATGACTACTTATGAAAACTAATAAAAATTTCATTCCCCAGGTGATGCTCGAACTCACAGCCCAGGCATAGCTCACGATAACTGTCGTATAAGTACGGTGCGCTAACCAATCGCGCCACTGGGGTATAGTGTTGCACGTAGGAGTGTTTCCTTTATTACTGTTGTCTACACACAACTCCTGTAAACAAATGTTTTCGAGCTAGGCAGTCGCCAGCATTGAGTATACAAATAACCACATGACAAAATATGAATACTAATAAAAATTTCATTCTCCAGGTGAGACTCGAACACACAAACCCGGCATAGCTCACGAGAAATTTCGTATAAGTATCATGCGCTAACAAATTGCGCCACTAGGGAACACGGTCGCACTTAGGAGCGGTGCCTTAAAGAATGTTTTCTGCAGATATCTCCAGTAAACAAATGTTCTCGGGACAAGAAGTCGCCAGCATTCAGTTTACAACATCATGACTAATTATCAAAACTAATAAACATTTCATTACCCAGGTGAGGCTCGAACTCACTATCCAGGCATAGTTCACGACAATTGTCGTATAAGTGCGGTGCGCTAACCAATTGCGCCACTGGGGAATACAGTTGCACGTAGGAGTGTTTTCTTTAGTACTGTTGTCTACACACAACTTCAATAAACAAAGGTTTTCGAGCCAGGCAGTCGCCAGCATTGAGTATACAGTTAACCTCATACGAAAACTAATGAAAATTGTATTCCCCAGGGAGGCTCGAACTCACAACCACGCCAAAGCTCACGAGAAATGTCATATAAGTACCGTGTGCTAAGCAATTGCGCCACTGGGAATACGGTTGCACGTAGGAGCGGTGCCTTAAAGAATGTTCCCTGCAAATACCTCCAGTAATGAAATGTTTTCGGGGCAAGAGTCGCCAGCATTGAGTAAAGAACCTCATGACTAAATATGAAAACTTAAAAAAATTTCATTCCCCAGGTGATGCTCGAGCTCACAGCCCAGGCATAGCTCACGATAACTGTCGTATAAGTACGGTGCGCTAACCAATCGCGCCACTGGGGTATAGTGTTGGACGTAGGAGTGTTTCCTTTATTACTGTTGTCTACACACAACTCCTGTAAACAAATGTTTTCGAGCTAGGCAGTCGCCAGTATTGAGTATACAATTAACCACATGACAAAATATGAATACTAATAAAAATTTCATTCTCCAGGTGAGACTCGAACACACAAACCCGGCATAGCTCACGAGAACTGTCGTATAAGTATCATGCGCTAACAAATTGCGCACGGGGAACACGGTCGCAAGTAGGAGGGGTGACTTAAAGAATGTTCCTGCCCATACATCCCGTAAACAAATGTTTTCGGGACAGGAAGTCGCCAGCATTGAGTATACAATCTCATGACTAATGATGAAAACTAATAAAAATTTTATTCCCCAGGTGAGGCTCGATATTACAACCCCGGCATAGCTCACGATAACTGTCGTATAAGTCCCGTGCACTAACCGATTGCGCTACTGGCGAATACGGGTGCACGTAGCAGCGGTGCCTTAAAGAATGTTCCCTGCACATACCTCCAGTAAACAAATGTTTTCGAGCTAGGCAGCCGCCAGCATTGAGTATACAATTAACCGCATGACTAAATATGAATACTAATAAAAATTTCATTCTCCAGGTGAGACTCGAACTCACAACCACGGCATAGCTCACGAGAGCTGTCGTATAAGTACCGTGCACTAACGAATTGTTCCACTGGAGAATACGGTTGCAAGTAGGAGTGTTTCCTTTAGTACTGTTGTCTACACACAACCTAACCCCTATAAACAAATGTTTTCGAGCCAGGCAGTCGCCAGCATTCAGTATACAGTTAACCTCATGACTAAATACGAAAAGTAATGAAAATTTTATTCCCCAGGGAGGCTCGAACTCACAACCACGCCAAAGCTCACGAGAAATGTCGTATAAGTACCGTGCACTAAGCAATTGCGCCACTGGGAAACAAGGTCGCAAGTAGGAGGGGTGACTTAAAGAATGTTTCTGCACATACATCCAGTAAACAAATGTTTTCGGGACAGGAAGTCGCCAGCATTGAGTATACAACCTCATGACTAATGATGAAAACTAATAAAAATTTCATTCCCCAGGTAGGCTCGATCTCACAACCCCGGCATAGCTCACGATAACTGTCGTATAAGTCCTGTGCACTAACCAATTGCGCCACTGGGGAATACGGGTGCACAAAGTAGCAGGGCCTTAAAGAATGTTCCCTGCACAAACCTACAGTAAACAAATGTTTTCGAAGCAGGAAGTCGCCAGCTTGGAGTATACAAATTACCTGATGACTAATTATGAAAACTAAAAAAAATTTGATTCCACAGGTGAGGCGAGAACTCACAACCCCGGCATAGCTCACGAAAACTGTCGTACAAGTACCGTGCGCTAACCAATTGCGCCACTGGGGAACACGGTCGCGCGTAGGAGCGGTGCTTTGAAGATTGTTCCCTACACATACCTCCAGTAAAAAAATGTTTTCGAGCAAGGACGTCGCGTGTATGAGTACACAACCTCATGACTAAATATAAAAACTAAGAAAACTTTCATTTCCCAGGTGAGGCTCGAACTCACAATCCAGGCAGAGTTCACGATAACTGTCGTATAAGTACGGTGCGCTAACATATTGTGCCACTGGGAAATACGGTTGCACGTAGGAGTGGTGCCTCAAAGAATGTTCCCTGCAGCTACCTCCAGTAAACAAATGTTTTCGAGCCAGGAAGTCGCCAGCTTTGAGTATACAATTAACCTCATGATTAATTATGAAAACCAATAAAAATTTCATTCCCAAGGTGAGGATCGAACTCACAACACCGGCATAGCTCACGAGAACTGTCCTATAAGTACCGTGCACTAACCAATTGCGCCACTGGGGAACACGGTCGCACGTAGGAGCGGCGCCTTAAAGAATGTTCCCTGCACATACCACCAGTAAACATATGTTCTCGAGCCAGGAAGTCGCCAGTATGAGCACACAACCACATGAATATTTATGAAAACTAATAAAAGTTTCATTCCCCAGGTGATGCTCGAACTCACAAACCAGGCATATCTCACGATAACTGTCGTATAAGTGCGGTGCGATAACCAATTGCGCCAATGGGGAACACGGTTTAACGTGGGAGTGTTTCCTTTAGTACTGTTGTCTACACACAACTGCAGTAAACAAATGTTTTCGAGCCAGGCAGTGACCTGCATTGAGTATACAATTAACCTCACGACGAAATATGAATAAAAATTTTGCTTCCCCAGGTGAGGCTCGAACACACAAGCACGCCATAGCTAACGAGAACTGTCGTATAAGTACCGTGCACTAAGCAATTGCGCCACTGGGGAACAAGGTCGCACTTAGGAGCGGCGCCTTAAAGAATGTTTTCTGCCCATACCTCCAGTAAACAAATGTTCTCGGGACAAGAAGTCGCCAGCTTTGAGTATACAAATAACTCATAACTAATTATGAAAAATAATAAAACTGTCATGTGCCAGGTGGTGCTCGAACTCACAACCCCGGTGTGATGGTTAAGGGACGTTCGTCACTATGTTTGTCTACAGCGGACGAGAAAGGATTAACATGAGTTTTTTATTTCATGGCATGGGTGGAACGGCTGACGGGGCACGGATACGCTACCGTGTGCAGCGCCGTTGAGTCGGACGTCGCGGCCAACCCAGCAGTCAGGGTCGCCACTCCGGAGGTCCAGGATCAGGCCATGGATCACGACGACCACACCCGGTAGGCCTCGTCCACGAACCTGCTCCCGGCCACTGCGCCCAAGCAGGAGCCGTTCAGCAGGTCTCGGCCTTGAACCTTGAACAGACACACCGGAGCTCGACCTGGCTGAGACGTGCGGGTCTCACGTCCGGCTCAGGAACGCTGCCAGGAACTCGTCCTCTCGAGCGGCGCACCGCTTCCTCTGCCTTCGTGGCCTCAATCCTCGAGCTCTCTTTTCCGCACATTCCTTCTTCTTGGCCAGGGCACCGCCAGGTACCCTCGGGTGCACACTGCAGCTTATGAGCTCGTGGCACACGTCCGAGTCTGGCGCATCACTCGGCACCGCTCGGCAATCCTAGATTCAGCCAGCAACTCCCCTGTCATCTGAATCCTCGGCCACCCTGAATCTTCGCCCTTCTCCGTGCTCCTCTGTGCGCACTCCCGCATCTCACCCGGCAGAACATCTCGCTCGTCCCTTGCCGAAGTGTGACGCTCTGGTGACACCGGCGCTTGATGGCATGGGTGCGGCCACGGAGCAGTCAACCAGCATCGGAGACGCGATGCTCCATGCGGGGCATGGCCAGCCCGTCCAGCGAAGAGCGTGCGCCGAGACGCGATGCTCGACGCAACCATGACCATTAGCCAGGTCACGTTCGTCGCTGTGTCGAACGGCTGACCGTGGAGACACCTCGCCGAGATCCGCGATGCCCTCGGCAAGGAAGAGAACAGCAGGCCAGGCCGCGTCCCGAGATGCAGTACTCGTGCCGGCACTGCCGCCCCAGCTGGTGGTTGGACGGCAGCAGAATGGACGGCCGCGTTCCCTGGCCGGAACCTGGCTCGCCTGCGTCCGACGCTTCGGCCCGCTGTCTCCCGCCTGCCGCTGCTCCGGCTCGTCCCCAGCCACAAAGCCCACTGACACGTGATAGTCGCCCGTGGCCCAATCGTGGCACGCCACCTTTATGGGCCACCACAGGTCATCAGCTGATTCGCTGACACTCACGCGCACATTACGCGCGCCTTGCAGCGCACTTCCGTCGTTGTCGTTTTCTTCACTCATCACACCCGGCATAGCTCCCGAGAACTGTGGTATAAGCACCATGCACTAACCGATTGCGCCACTGGGGTATAGTGTTGCACGTAGAAGTGTTTCCTTTATTACTGTTGTCTACACACAACTCCCGTAAACAAATATTTTCGAGTTAGGCAGTCGCCAGCATTGAGTATACAACTAACCACATGACTAAATATGAATACTAAGAAAAATTTCATTCTCCAGGTGAGACTCGAACACACAACCCCGGCATAGCTCACGAGAACTTTCGTATAAGTATCATGCGCTAACAAATTGCGCCACTGGGGAACACGGTTGCAATTAGGAGCGGTGCCTTAAAGAATGTTTTCTGCAAATATCTCCAGTAAACAAATGTTTTCGGGACAAGAAGTCGCCAGCATTGAGTATAAACCATCATGGCTAATTATCAAAACTAATAAACATTTCATTATTCAGGTGAGGCTCGAACTCACTATCCAGGCAGAGTTCACGATAACTGTCGTATAAGGACGGTGCGCTAACCAATTGCGCCACTGGGGAATGCAGTTGCACGTAGGAGTGTTTCCTTTAATACTGTTGCCTACACACAACTCCACCAAACAAATGTTTTCGAGCCAGGAAGCTCTCAGTATGAGTACACGACCTCAAGACTAAATATGAATACTAATAAAATTTAATTCCCCAGGTGAGGCTCGTACACACAACCCCGGCATTGCTCACGAAAACTGTCGTATAGACATCGTGCGCTAACCAATTGCGCCACTTGGGAAGACGGTCGCACTTAGGAGCGGTGCCTTAAAGAATGTTTTCTGCACATACCTCCATAAAACAAATGTTTTCGGGACAAGAAGTCACCAGCTTTGAGTATACAAATATCTCATGACTACTTATGAAAACTAATAAAACTTTCATGTCCCTGGTGGTGCTCGAACTCACAATCTCGGCATAGCTCCGGAGAACTGTGGTATAAATACCGTGCGCTAACTAATTGCGCCACTGGGAATACGGTTGCACGTAGGAGCAGTGCCTTAAAGAATGTTCCCTGCACATACTTCCAGTAATGAAATGTTTTTGGGACAAGAGTCGCCAGCATTGAGTAAAGAACCTCATGACTGAATATGAAAACTAATAAAAATTTCATTCCCCAGGTGATGCTCGAACTCACAGACCAGGCATAGCTCACGATAACGGTCTTATAGGTACGGTGCGCTAACCAATTGTGCCACTGGGAAATACGGTTGCACGTCGGAGTGTTTCCTTTATTACTGTTGTCTAACACAACTCCAGTAAACAAATGTTTTGGAACAAGGCAGTCGCCAGCATTGAGTATACCATTAACCTCATGACTAAATATGAAAACTGATAAAAGTTTTATTGCCCAGGGAGGCTCGAACTCACAAGCACGCCATAGCTTACGAGAACTGTCGGATAAGTACCGTGCGCTAAGCAATTGCGCCACTGGGGAACACGGTCGCACGTAGGAGCGGTGCCTTAAAGAATGTTCCCTGCACATACCTCCAGTAAACAAATGTTTTCGGGACAAGAAGTCGCCAGCATTGAGTATACAACCTCATGACTAATTATGAAAACTAATAAAAATTTCATTCCCAAGGTGAGGCTCGAACACACGACCCCGGCATAGCTCACGAGAACTGTCGTATAAGTACTGTGCACTAACCAATCGCCCCATTGGGGAATACGGTTGCAAGTAGGAGTGTTTCCTTTAGTACTGTTGTGTTCACACAGCCTAACCCTATTAAACAAATGTTTTCGAGCGAGGCAGTCGCCAGCATTCAGTATACAATTATTCTCATGACTAAATACGAAAAGTAATGAAAATTTTATTCCCAAGGGAGGCTCGAACTCACAACCACGCCAAAGCTCACGAGAAATGTCGTATAAGTACCGTGCGTTAAGCGATTGCGCCACTGGGAAACAAGGTCGCAAGTAGGAGGGGCGACTTAAAGAATGTTCCTGCACATACATTCAGTAAACAAATGTTTTCGGGACAGGAATTCGCCAGCATTGAGTATACAACCTCATGACTAATGATGAAAACTAATAAAAATTTCATTCCCAAGGTGAGGCTCGATCTCACAACCCCGGCATAGCTCACGATAACTGTCGTATAAGTCCTGTGCACTAACCAATTGCGCCACTGGGGAATACGGGTGCACAAAATAGCAGGGCCTTAAAGAATGTTCCCTGCACATACCTCCAGTAAACAAATGTTTTCGAAGCAGGAAGTCGCCAGCTTGGAGTATACAATTAACCTGATGACTAATTATGAAAACTAAAAAATGGCAGCATATCCACGGAGTGAATGATGGAGAGTGGGGCGAAGCATTCGTCCGTCCATGCGTCCATCTGTGTGACCGTCCATGTGTCTGTTTGTGTGCCCGTCCCTGCGTTCTGTCATGCATCCGCCCCTGCGTCCGTTCATGCGTCCATCCATGCATCTGTTTGTGTGTCCATTCGTTCATCTATTCAACACTCCAAGTCCCACCATCTCGCATCTTTTTATCATATATTCCCCATATAAAGCACCGCCATCCAGCGGACATTGCAAGGACTAAACGAGAGGTGGCACACGCACACTTTCTTACGGCCTGCGCTTTGGGTCCACTTCCCACCTTTAACCACCTCGAGTTCATGGTATATTCTAGTTCACTGTATTCATAGCACTGCGACCAAACGCTCGCTAAACCTTTCGAAAACCAAGGAGGTTACGCCCAGCGAGTATAACGTAGCAACCTTTCCCTGTCAGATAGGGCTCGATTTACATGGCAATGGCTGCTAATGAGAAATGAGAGAGAGGAGAATTCGGCTTTTACTTTCTTACGGCTTGCGCTTCGTATCTACTTCTCATTTTTAACCACCTTGTGTTCATTCATGGTATACACAAGTTCATTGTATTCATGGCACTGCGGCTCAACGCTCGCTAAATATTTCTAAAGCTAAGGAAGTTACACCCAGCGAGGATAATGTAGCATCCCTTTCTTGTCCGATGGTGCTCAATGTACATGCCAATGGCTGCTAATGGGGATCGCAGCGTGCGCGTTGACTAAAAGCCGAATGCTCATGTCTCTCATTCCCCATTAGCAGCCATTGGCATGTACATTGAGCACTATTTTTTATTGTTAAACAACGCACAGAAGAAATCTCTCACTGGCACCACCTTGGAGGTGAAGTGTTATACCTATTTCGGGTATGTGCCACTGGTGGTTACATACGAGGGACGCCCAAGCCACGCCATAAGGAGCTTCGCCCCTAAAAAAATTTCATTCCACAGGTGAGGCTCGAACTCAAAACCCCAGCATAGCTCACGAAAATTGTCGTATAAGTACCGTGCGCTAACCAATTGCGCCACTGGGGAACACGGTCGCACGTAGGAGCGGTGCCTTAAAGAATGTTCCTGCACATACATCCAGTAAACAAATGTTTTGGGACAGGAAGTCGCCACATTGAGTATACAACCTCATGACGAATGCTGAAAACTAATCAAAATTTCATTCCCCAGGTGAGGCTCGAACACACAACCCCGGCATAGCTCACGAGAGCTGTCGTATAAGTATCGTGCGCCAAGCAATTGCGCCACTGGGGAACACGGTCGATCTTAGGAGCGGTGCCCTAAAGATTGTTTCCTGCACATACCTCCCGTAAAAAAAAATGTTTTGGGACAAGAAGTCGCCAACAATGAGTATACAACCTCACGACTAAATATGAAAACTAATGAAAATTTCATTCTCCAGGTGAGGCTCGAACTCACAACCCCGGCATAGCTCACGAAAACTGTCTATAAGTACTGTGCGCTAACCAATTGTGCAACTGGGGAACGCGGTCGCACGTAGGAGCGGTGCTTTAAAGAATGTTTCCTGCACATACTCCCAGTAAACAAATGTTTTCGAGCCAGAACGTTGCCAGTTTGAGCACACAACCTCATGACTAAATATGAAAACTAATAAAAATTCATTCCACAGGTGAGGCTTGAACTCACAACCCCGGCATAGCACACGAGAACTGTCGTATAAGTACCGTGCGCTAACCAATCGCGCCACTGGGGAACACGGTCGCTCGTAGGAGTGGTGCTTTAAAGAATGTTCTCTGCACATACCTGCAGTAAAAAATGTTTTCCAGCCAGGAAGTCGCCAGTATGAGTACACAACCTCATTACCAAATATAAAAACGAATAAAAATTTCATTCCCGAGGTGAGGCTGGAACTCAAAACCCAGGCATAGTTCACGATAACTGTCGTATAAGTACGGTGCGCTAACCAGTTGTGCCACTGGGAAATATGGTTGCACGTAGGAGTGCTTCCTTTAGTACTGTTGTCTAACACAACTCCAGTAAACAAATGTTTTCGAGCCAGGCAGTCGCCAGCATTGAGTACACAATTAACCTCATGACTAAATACGAAAAGTAAAGAAAATTTTATTCTCCAGGTGAGACTCGAACACACAACCCCGGCATAGCTCACGAGAACTGTAGTATAAGTATCATGCGCTAACCAATTGCGCCACTGGGGAACACGGTCGAGAGTAGGAGCGGTGACCTAAAGAATGTTTCTGCACATACATCCAGTAACCAAATGTTTTCGGGACAGGAAGTCGCCAGCATTGAGTATACAACCTCATGACTAACTAAGAAAACTAATAAAAATTTCATTCCGCAGGTGAGGCTCGATCTCACAACTCCGGCATAGCTCACAAAAACTGTCGTATAAGTCCTGTGCACTAACCAATGTCACCACTGGGGAATACGGGTGCACAAAGTAGCAGGGCCTTAAAGAATGTTCCCTGCACATACCTCCAGTAAACAAATGTTTTCGAAAGAGGAAGTCGCCAGCTTGGAGTATACAATTACCCTGATGACTAATTATGAAAACTAAAAAAATTTCATTCCACAGGTGAGGCTTGAACTCACAACCCCGGCATAGCTAACGAAAACTGCCGCATAAGTACCGTGCGCTAACCAATTGCGCCACTGAGGAACACGGTCGCACGCAGGAGCGGTGCCTTAAAGAATGTTGCTGCACATACCTCCAGTAAAAATTTTTTTTGGGATAGGAAGTCGCCAACAATGAGTATACAACCTCACGACTAATTATGAAAACTAATGAAAATTTCATTCCCCAGGTGAGGCTCGAACTCACAACCCCGGCATAGCTCACGAAAACTGTCTATAAGTACTGTGCGCTAACCAATTGTGCCACTGGGGAACGCGGTTGCACTTTGGAGCGGTGCCTTAAAGAATGTTTTCTGCACACGCCTCCAGTAAACAAATGTTTTCGAACCAGGAAGTTGCCAGCTTTGAGTTTACAACTAACCTCATGACTAATTATGAAAACTAATAAAAATTTCATTCCCCAGGTGAGGTTTGAACTCACAAACCCAGCATAGCTCACGTGAACTGTCGTAAAAGTACCGTGCGCTAACCAATTGTGCCACTGGGGAACACGGTCGCACGTAGGAGCGGTGCTTTAAAGAATGTTACCTGCACATACTTCCAGTAAACAAATGTTTTTGAGCCAGCAAGTCGCCAGTTTGAGTACACAACCTCATGACTAAATATGAAAACTAATAAAAAATTCGTTCCACAGGTGAAGCACGAACTCACAACCCCGGCATGGCTCACGAGAACTGTCATATAAGTACCATGCGCTAACCAATCGCGCCACTGGGGAACACGGTCGCAAGTAGGAGCGGTGCTTTAAAGAATGTTTTCTTAGAATACCTCCAGTAAAGAAATGTTTTCGAGCCAGGAAGTCACCAGTATGAGTACACAACCTCATGACTAAATATAAAAACTAATAAAAATTTTATTCCCCAGGTGAGGCTCAAACTCACAACCCGGGCATAGTTCACGTTAACTGTCGTATACGTACGGTGCGCTAACCAGTTGTGCCACTGGGAAATATGGTTGCACGTAGGAATGTTTCCTTTAGTACTGTTGTCTAACGCAACTCCAGTAAACAAATGTTTTCGAGCCAGGCAGTCGCCAGCATTGAGTATACAATAAGGCTCATGACTAAATGTGGAAACTAATAAAAATTTTATTCCCCAGGGAGGCCCGAACTCACAACCCCGGCATAGCTCACGAAAACTGTCTATAAGTACTGTGCGCTAACCAATTGTGCCACTGGGGAACGCGGTCGCACTTTGGAGCGGTACCTTAAAGAATATTTTCTGCACACGCCTCCAGTAAACAAATGTTTTCGAACCAGGAAGTCGCCAGCTTTGAGTGTACAACTAACCTCATGACTAATTATGAAAACTAATAAAAATTTCATTCCCATGGTGAGGCTCGGACTCACAAACCCGGCATAGCTCACGTGAACTGTCGTGAAAGTACCGTGCGCTAACCAATTGCGCCACTGGGGAACGCGGTCGCACGTAGGAGCGGTGCTTTAAGGAATGTTCCCTGCACATACCTCCAGTAAACAAATGTTTTCGAGCCAGGATGTCGCCGGTATGAGTCCACAACCTCATGACTAAATATGAAAATTAATAAAAATTTAATTCCCCAGGTTAGCCTCAAACTCACAATTCAGGCATAGCTCACGATAACCCTCGTATAAATGCGGTGCGATAACCAATTGCGCCAATGGGTAATACGGTTGCACGTAGGAGTGTTTCCTTTAGTACTGTTGTCTACACACAACTCCAGTAAACAAATGTTTTCGGGACAGGAAGTCGCCAGCTTTGAGTATACAATTAACCTCATGATTAATTATGAAAACCAATGAAAATTTCATTCCCAAGGTGAGGATCGAACTCACAACCCCGGCATAGCTTACGAGAACTGTCATATAAGTACCGTGCACTAACCAATTGCCCCACTTGGGAATACGGTTGCAAGTAGGAGTGTTTAATTTAGTACTGTTCTCTACACACAACTTAACTCCAGTAAACAAATGTTTTCGAGCCAGGCAGTCACCAGCATTCAGTATACAATTAACCTCATGACTAAATACAAAAACTAATGAAAAGTTTATTCCCCAGGGAGGCTCAAACTCACAACCACGCCAAAGCTCACGAAAAATGTCGTATAAGTACCGTGCGCTAAGCAATTGCGCCACTGGGAAACGCGGTCGCAAGTAGGAGCGGTGACCTAAGGAATGTTCCTGCACATACATCCAGTAAACAAACGTTTTCGGGACAGGAAGTCGCCACCATTGAGTATACAACCTCATGACTAACTATGAAAACTAATAAAAATTCCATTCCCCAGGTACGCTCGATCTCACAACCCCGGCATAGCTCACGATAACTGTCGTATAAGTCCTGTGCACTAACCAATTGCGCCACTGGGGAATACGGGCGCACAAAGTAGCAGGGCCTTAAAGAATGTTCCCTGCACATACCTCCAGTAAACAAATGTTTTCGAAGCAGGAAGTCGCGAGCTTGGAGTATACAATTAACCTGATGACTAATTATGAATTTAAAAAAAATTTCATTCCACAGGTGAGGCTCGAACTCACAACCCTGGCATAGCTCACGAAAACTGTCGTATAAGTACCGTGCGCAAACCAATTGCGCCAATGGGGAACATGGTCGCACGTAGGAGCGGTGCTTTGAAGATTGTTCCCTGCACATACCTCCAGTAAAGAAATGTTTTCGAGCAAGGAAGTCGCGTGTATGAGTACACAACCTCATGACTAAATATAAAAACTAATAAAACTTTCATTCCCCAGGTGAGGCTCGAACTCACAATCCAGGCATAGTTCACGATAACTGTCGTATAAGTACGGTGCGCTAACATATTGTGCCACTGGGAAATACGGTTGCACGTAGGAGCGGTGCCTTAAAGAATGTTCCCTGCACAAACCTCCAGTAAACAAATGTTTTCGAGCCAGGAAGTCGCCAGCTTTGAGTATACAATTAACCTCATGATTAATTATGAAAACCAATAAAAATTTCATTCCCAAGGTGAGGATCGAACTCACAACCCCGGCATAGCTTACGAGAACTGTCATATAAGTACCGTGCACTAACCAATTGCCCCACTTGGGAATACGGTTGCAAGTAGGAGTGTTTAATTTAGTACTGTTCTCTACACACAACTTAACACCAGTAAACAAATGTTTTCGAGTAAGGCAGTCACCAGCATTCAGTATACAATTAACCTCATGACTAAATACAAAAACTAATGAAAAGTTTATTCCCCAGGGAGGCTCAAACTCACAACCACGCCAAAGCTCACGAAAAATGTATAAGTACCGTGCGCTAAGCAATTGCGCCACTGGGAAACGCGGTCGCAAGTAGGAGCGGTGACCTAAGGAATGTTCCTGCACATACATCCAGTAAACAAACGTTTTCGGGACAGGAAGTCGCCAGCATTAAGTATACAACTTCATGACTAACTATGAAAACTAATAAAAATTTCATTCCCCAGGTACGCTCGATCTCACAACCCCGGCATAGCTCACGATAACTGTCGTATAAGTCCTGTGCACTAACCAATTGCGCCACTGGGGAATACGGGTGCACAAAGTAGCAGGGCCTTAAAGAATGTTCCCTGCACATACCTCCAGTAAACAAATGTTTTCGAAGCAGGAAGTCGCCAGCTTGGAGTATACAATTAACCTGATGACTAATTATGAAAACTAAAAAATGGCAGCATATCCACGGAGTGAATGATGGAGAGTGGGGCGAAGCATTCGTCCGTCCATGCGTCCGTCTGTGTGACCGTCCATGTGTCTGTTTGTGCGCCCGTCCCTGCGTTCTTTCATGCATCCGCCCCTGCGTCCGTTCATGCGTCCATCCATGCATCTGTTTGTGTGTCCATTCGTTCATCTATTCAACACTCCAAGTCCCACCATCTCGCATCTTTTTATCATATATTCCCCATATAGAAGCACCGCCATCCAGCGGACATTCCAAGGACTAAACGAGAGGTGGCACACGCACACTTTCTTACGGCCTGCGCTTTGGGTCCACTTCCCACCTTTAACCACCTCGAGTTCATGGTATATTCTAGTTCGCTGTATTCATAGCACTGCGACCAAACGCTCGCTAAACCTTTCGAAAACCAAGGAGGTTACGCCCAGCGAGTATAACGTAGCAACCTTTCGCTGTCAGATAGGGCTCAATTTACATGCCAATGGCTGCTAATGAGAAATGAGAGAGAGGAGAATTCGGCTTTTACTTTCTTACGGCTTGCGCTTCGTATCTACTTCTCATTTTTAACCACCTTGAGTTCATTCATGGTATATACAAGTTCATTGTATTCATGGCACTGCGGCTTAACGCTCGCTAAACCTTTCTAAAGCTAAGGAGGTTACACCCAGCGAGTATAATGTAGCATTCCTTTCTTGTCCGATGGTGCTCAATGTACAAGCCAATGGCTGATAATGGGGATCGCAGCGTGCGCGTTGACTAAAAGCCGAATGCTCATGTCTCTTATTCCCCATTAGCAGCCATTGGCATGTACATTCAGCACTATTTTTTATTGTTAAACAACGCACAGAAGAAATCTCTCACAGGCACCACCTTGGAGGTCAAGTGTTATACCTATTTCGGGTATGTGCCACTGATGGTTACATACGAGGGACGCCCAAGCCACGCCATAAGGAGCTTCGCCCCTAAAAAAATTTCATTCCACAGGTGATGCTCGAACTCTCAACCCCGGCATAGCTCACGAAAACTGTCGTATAAGTACCGTGCGCTAACCAATTGCGCCACAGAGAACACGGTCGCACGTAGGAGCGGTGCCCTAAAGAATGTTCCTGCACATACCTCCAGTAAAAAAAAATATTTTGGGACAGAAAGTCGCCAACAATGAGTATACAACCTCACGACTAATTATGAAAACTAATGAAAGTTTCATTCCCCAGGTGAGGCTCGAACTCACAACCCCGGCATAGCTCACGAAAACTGTCTATAAGTACTGTGCGCTAACCAATTGTGCCACTGGGGAACGCGGTCGCACATAGGAGCGGTGCTTTAAAGAATGTTTCCAGCACATACTTCCAGTAAACAAATGTTTTCGAGCCAGAACGTTGCCAGTTTGAGTACACAACCTCATGACTAAATATGAAAACTAATAAAAATTCATTCCACAGGTGAGGCTCGAACTCACAACCCCGGCATAGCCCACGAGAACTGTCGTATAAGTACCGTGCGCTAACCAATCACGCCACTGGGGAACACGGTCGCACGTAGGAGCGGTGCTTTAAAGAATGTTTCCTGCACATACCTTCAGTAAAAAAATGTTTTCGAACCAGGAAGTCGCCAGTATGAGTACATCCCCTCATTACTAAATATAAAAACTAATAAAAATTTCATTCCCGAGGTGAGGCTGGAACTCACAACCCAGGCATAGTTCACGATAACTGTCGTAAAAGTACGGTGCGCTAACCAGTTGTGCCACTGGGAAATACGGTTGCACGTAGGAGTGTTTCCTTTAGTACTGTTGTCTAACACAACTCCAGTAAACAAATGTTTTCGATCCAGGCAGTCGCCAGCAGTGAGTATACAATTAACCTCATGACTAAATACGAAAAGTAATGAAAATTTTATTCTCCAGGTTAGACTCGAACACAACCCCGGCATAGCTCACGAGAACTGTAGTATAAGTATCATGCGCTAACAGATTGCGCCACTGGGGAACACGGTCGCACTTAGGAGCGGTGCCTTAAAGAATGTTTTCTGCACATATCTCCAGTAAACAAATGTTTTCAGGACAGGAAGTCGCCAGCATTGAGTATACAACCTCATGACTAACTAAGAAAACTAATGAAACTTTCATTCCCCAGGTGAGGCTCGATCTCACAACTCTGGCATAGCTCACAAAAACTGTCGTATAAGTCCTGTGCACTAACCAATGTCGCCACTGGGGAATACGGGTGCACAAAGTAGCAGGGCCTTAAAGAATGTTCCCTGCACATACCTCCAGTAAACAAATGTTTTCGAAACAGGAAGTCGCCAGCTTGGAGTATACAATTAACCTGATTACTAATTATGAAAACTAAAAAAATTTCATCCCACAGGTGAGGCTCGAACTCACAACCACGGCATAGCTCACGAAAACTGTCGCATAAGTACCGTGCGCTAACCAATTGCGCCACTGAGGAACACGGTCGCACGTAGGAGCGGTGCCTTAAAGGATGTTCCTGCACATACCTCCAGTAAAAAATTTTTTTGGGATAGGAAGTCGCCAACAATGAGTATACAACCTCACGACTAATTATGAAAACTAATAAAAATTTCATTCCCCAGGGGAGGCTCGAACTCACAACCCCGGCATAGCTCACGAAAACTGTCTATAAGTACTGTGCGCTAACCAATTGTGCCACTGGGGAACGCGGTTGCACTTTGGAGCGGTGCCTTAAAGAATGTTTTCTGCACACGCCTCCAGTAAACAAATGTTTTCGAACCAGGAAGTTGCCAGCTTTGAGTTTACAACTAACCTCATGACTACTTATGAAAACTAATAAAACTTTCATGTCCCTGGTGGTGCTCGAACTCACAACCCCGGCATAGCTCCGGAGAACTGTGGTATAAGTACCGTGCGCTAACTAATTGCGCCACTGGGAATACGGTTGCACATGGGAGCAGTGCCTTAAAGAATGTTCCCTGCACATACTTCCAGTAATGAAATGTTTTTGGGACAAGAGTCGCCAGCATTGAGTAAAGAACCTCATGACTGAATATGAAAACTAATAAAAATTTCATTCCCCATGTGATGCTCGAACTCATAGCCCAGGCATAGCTCACGATAACTGTCGTATAACTACGGTGCGCTAACCAATCGCGCCACTGGGGTATAGTGTTGCACGTAGGAGTGTTTCCTTTATTACTGTTGTGTACACACAACTCCAGTAAACAAATGTTTTCGAGCCAGGCAGTCGCCAGCATTGAGTATACCATTAACCTCATGACTAAATATGAAAACTGATAAAAGTTTTATTGCCCAGGGAGGCTTGAACTCACAAGCACGCCATAGCTTACGAGAATTGTCGTATAAGTACCGTGCGCTAAGCGATTGCGCCACTGGGGAACACGGTCGCACGTAGGAGCGGCGCCTTAAAGAATGTTCCCTGCACATACCTGCAGTAAACAAATGTTTTCAGGACAAGAAGTCGCCAGCATTGAGTATACAATCTCATGAATAATTATGAAAACTAATAAAAATTTCATTCCCCAGGTGAGGCTCGAACACACGACCCCGGCATAGCTCACGAGAACTGTCGTATAAGTACCGTGCACTAACCAATTGCCCCATTGGGGAATACGGTTACAAGTAGGAGTGTTTTCTTTAGTACTGTTGTCTACACACAACCTAACTCCATTAAACAAATGTTTTCGAGCCAGGCAGTCGCCAGCATTCAGTATACAATTAACCTCATGACTAAATACGAAAAGTAATGAAAATTTTATTCCCCAGGGAGGCTCGAACTCACAACCACGCCAAAGCTCACGAGAAATGTCGTATAAGTACCATGCGCTAAGCAATTGCGCCACTGGGAAACAAGGTCGCAAGTAGGAGAGGTGACTTAAAGAATGTTCCTGCACATACATCCAGTAAACAAATGTTTTCGGGACAGGAAGTCGCCAGCATTGAGTATACAACCTCATGACTAATGATAAAAACTAATAAAAATGTCATTCCCCAGGTTAGGCTCAATCTCACAACCCCGGCATAGCTCACGATAACTGTCGTATAAGTCTCGTGCACTAACCGATTGCGCTACTGGGGAATACGGGCGCACATAGCAGCGGTGCCTTAAAGAATGTTCCTTGCAAATACCTCCAGTAAACAAATGTTTTCGAGCCAGGAAGTCGCCAGTATGAGTACACAACCTCATGACTAAATATGAAAACTAATAAAAACTTCATTCCCCAGGTGATGCTCGAACTCACAACCCCGGCATAGCTCACGAAAACTGTCGTATAAGTACCGTGCGCTAACCAATTGCGCCACTGGGGAACACGGTCGCACGTAGGAGCGGTGCCTTAAAGAATGTTCCCTGCACATACCTCCAGTAAACAAATGTTTTCGAGCTAGGCAGCCGCCAGCATTGAGTATACAATTAAGCGCATGACTAAATATGAATACTAATAAAAATTTCATTCTCCAGGTGAGACTCGAACTCACAACCACGGCATAGCTCACGAGAGCTGTCGTATAAGTACCGTGCACTAACCAATTGCCCCACTGGAGAATACGGTTGCAAGTAGGAGTGTTTCTTTAGTACTGTTGTCTACACACAACTTAACTCCAGTAAACAAATGTTTTCGAGCCAGGCAGTCGCCAGCATTCAGTATACAATTAACCTCATGACTAAATACAAAAACTAATGAAAATTTTATTCCCTAGGGAGGCTCAAACTCACAACCACGCCAAAGCTCACGAAAAATGTCGTATAAGTACCGTGCGCTAAGCAATTGCGCCACTGGGAAACGCGGTCGCAAGTAGGAGCGGTGACCTAAAGAATGTTCCTGCACATACATCCAGTAAACAAACGTTTTAGGGACAGGAAGTCGCCAGCATTGATTATACAACCTCATGACTAACTATGAATACTAATAAAAATTTCATTCCCCAGGTAGGCTCGATCTCACAACCCCGGCATAGCTCACGATAACTGTCGTATAAGTCCTGTGCACTAACCAATTGCGCCACTGGGGAATACGGGTGCACAAAGTAGCAGGGCCTTAAAGAATGTTCCCTGCACATACCTCCAGTAAACAAATGTTTTCGAAGCAGGAAGTCGCCAGCTTGGAGTATACAATTAACCTGATGACTAATTATGAAAACTAAAAAAATGGCAGCATATCCACGGAGTGAATGATGGAGAGTGGGGCGAAGCACTCGTCCGTCCATGCGTCCGTCTGTGTGACCGTCCATGTGTCTGTTTGTGCGCCCGTCCCTGCGTTCTTTCATGCATCCGCCCCTGCGTCCGTTCATGCGTCCATCCATGCATCTGTTTGTGTGTCCATTCGTTCATCTATTCAACACTCCAAGTCCCACCATCTCGCATCTTTTTGTCGTATCTTCCCCATATCGAAGCACCGCCATCCAGCGGACATTCCAAGGACTAAACGAGAGGTGGCACACGCACACTTTTTTACGGCCTGCGCTTTGGGTCCACTTCCCACCTTTAACCACCTCGAGTTCATGGTATATTCTAGTTCGCTGTATTCATAGCACTGCGACCAAACGCTCGCTAAACCTTTCGAAAACCAAGGAGGTTACGCCCAGCGAGTATAACGTAGCAACCTTTCCCTGTCAGATAGGGCTCAATTTACATGCCAATGGCTGCTAATGAGATATGAGAGAGAGGAGAATTCGGCTTTTACTTTCTTACGGCTTGCGCTTCGTATCTACTTCTCATTTTTAACCACCTTGAGTTCATTCATGGTATATACAAGTTTATTGTATTCATGGCACTGCGGCTTAACGCTCGCTAAACCTTTCTAAAGCTAAGGAGGTTACACCCAGCGAGTATAATGTAGCATCCCTTTCTTGTCCGATGGTGCTCAATGTACATGCCAATGGCTGCTAATGGGGATCGCAGCGTGCGCGTTGACTAAAAGCCGAATGCTCATGTCTGTCATTCCCCATTAGCAGCCATTGGCATGTACAGTGAGCACTATTTTTTATTGTTAAACAACGCACAGAAGAAATCTCTCACTGGCACCACCTTGGAGGTCAAGTGTTATACCTATTTCGGGTATGTGCCACTGGTGGTTACATACGAGGGACGCCCAAGCCACGCCATAAGGAGCTTCGCCCCTAAAAAAATTTCATTCCACAGGTGAGGCTCGACTTCACAACCCTGGCATAGCTCACGAAAACTGTCGTATAAGTACCGTGCGCTAACCAATTGCGCCACAGAGAACACGGTCGCACGTAGGAGCGGTGCCCTAAAGAATGTTCCTGCACATACATCCAGTAAACAAATGTTTTCGGGACAGGAAGTCGCCACATTCAGTATACAACCTCATGACGAATGATGAAAACTAATCAAAATTTCATTCCCCAGGTGAGGCTCGAACACACAACCCCGACATAGCTCACGAGAGCTGTCGTATAAGTATCGTGCGCTAAGCAATTGCGCCACTGGGGAACACGGTCGATCTTAGGAGCGGTGCCTTAAAGATTGTTTCCTGCACATACCTCCAGTAAAAAAAATATTTTGGGACAGAAAGTCGCCAACAATGAGTATACAACCTCACGACTAATTATGAAAACTAATGAAAGTTTCATTCCCCAGGTGAGGCTCGAACTCACAACCCCGGCATAGCTCACGAAAACTGTCTATAAGTACCGTGCGCTAACCAATTGCGCCACTGGGGAACACGGTCGCACGTAGGAGCGGTGCTTTAAAGAATGTTTCCTGCACATACCTTCAGTAAAAAAATGTTTTCGAGCCAGGAAGTCGCCAGTATGAGTACACAACCTCATTACTAAATATAAAAACTAATAAAAATTTCATTCCTGAGGTGAAGCTCGAACTCACAATCCAGGCATAGTTCACGATAACTGTCGTATAAGTACCGTGCGCTAAGCAATTGAGCCACTGGGAAACACGGTCGCAAGTAGGATCGGTGACCTAAAGAATGTTCCTGCACATACCTCCAGTAAACAAATGTTTTCGAAACAGGAAGTCACCAGGTTGGAGTATACAATTAACCTGATGACTAATTATGAAAACTAAAAATTTCATTCCACAGGTGAGCCTCGAACTCACAACCCAGGCAAAGCTCACGAAAACTGTCGTATAAGTACCGTGCGCTAACCAATTGCGCCACTGGGGAACACGGTCGCACGTAGGAGTGGTGCGTTAAAGAATGTTCCCTGCACATACCTCCAGTAAACAAGTATTTTCAAGCCAGGAAGTCGTCAGTATGAGTACACAACTGCACGAATAAATATGAGAACTAATAAATATTTCATTCCCCAGGTGAGGCTTGAACTCACAACCCCAGCATAGCTCACGAAAACTGCCGTATAAGTACCGTGCGCTAACCAATTGCGCCACTGGGAATATGGTTGCACGTGGGAGCGGTGCCTTAAAGAATGTTCCCTGCACATACCTCCAGTAAACAAAGGTTTTCGGGACAAGAGTCGCCAGCATTGAGTATACAACCGCATGACTAATTATTAAAACTAATAAAAGTTCCATTCCCCAGGTGAGGCTCGAACTCACAACCCAATCATAGTTCATGATAACTGTAGTATAAGTACGGTGCGCCAACCAATTGCGCCAATGGAAATACAGTTGCACGAAGGAGTGTTTCTTTTAGTACTGTTGTCTAAACACAACTCCTGTAAACAAATGTTTTCGTGCCAGGCAGTCGCCAGCTTTGAGTATACAATTACCTCATGACTAAATATGAAAACTAATAAAAATTTCATTTCCCAGGTGAGGCTCAAACTCACAACCCCGGCATAGCTCACGATTACTGTCGTATAAGTACCGTGCGCTAACCAATTGCGCCACTGGGGAACGCGGTCGCACGTAGGAGCGGTGCCTTAAAGAATGTTCCCTGCACATACCTCCAGTAAACAAATGTTTTCGAGCCAGAAAGTCGCCAGTATGAGTACACAACCTCATGAATACTTATAAAAACAAATAAAAATTTTATTCCCCAGGTGAGGCTTGAATTCACAACCCAGGCATAGCTCACGATAACTGTCATATAATCCCGTGCGCTTACCGATTGCGCCACTGGGGAATACGGTTGCACGAAAGAGCAGGGCGTTAAAGAATGTTTTCTGCACGTACCTCCAGTAAACAAATGTTTTTCAACCAGGAAGTCGCCAGCTTTAGGTATACAATTAACCTCAACACTAGTTATGAAAACTAATAAAAATTTCATTCCCCAGGTGAGGCTCGAACTCATCACCCCGGCATAGCTCACGAAAACTGTCGTATAAGTACCGTGCGCTAACCAATTGCGCCACTGGGGAACACGGTCGCACGTAGAAGCGGTGCATTAAAGAATGTTCCCTGCACATACCTTCAGTAAACAAATGTTTTCGAGCCAGGGTGTCGCCAGTATGAGTACATAACCTCATGACTCAATATGAAAACTAATAAAAATTTCATTCCCCAGGTGGGGCTGGAACTCACAACCCAGGCATGGGTCACGATAACTGTCGTATAAGTACGGTACGATAACCAATTGCGCGATTGGGGATTACGGTTGCACGTAGGAGTGTTTCCTTTAACACTGTTGTCCACACACAACTCCTGCAAACAAATGTTTTCGAGCTAGGCAGTCGCCAGCATTGAGTATACAATTAACCTCATACGAAAACTAATGAAAATTTCATTCCCCAGGGAGGCTCGAACCCACAACCACGCCAAAGCTCACGAAAAATGTCGTATAGGTACCGTGCGCAAAGCAATTGCGCCACAAGGAAACACGGTCGCAAGATGGAGCGGTGCCTTAAAGAATGTTCCCTGCACATACCTCCGGTGAACAAATGTTTTCGGGACAGGAATTCGCCAGCATTCAGTATACAATCTCATGACTAATGATGAAAACGAATAAAAATTTCATTCCCCAGGTGACGCTCGATCTGACAACCCCATTATAGCTCACGATAACTGTCGTATAATCCCGTGCGCTAACCAATCGCACCACTGGGGAACACGGTCGCACGTAGGAGCGGTGCCTTAAAGAATGTTTCCTGCACATACCTCCAGTAAGCAAATGTTTTCGAGCCAGGAAGTCACCAGTATGAGTAGACAACTTCATGACTATATATGAAAATTAATAAAAACATCGTTCCCCAGGTGAGGCTTGAACTCCCGACCCCGGCATAGCTCCCGAAAACTGTCGTATAAGTACCGTGCGCTAGCCGATTGCGCCACTGGGGAACACGGTCGCACGTAGGAGTGGTGCCTTAAAGAATGTTCCCTGCACATACCTCCAGTAAACAAATGTTTTCGAGCCAGGATGTCATCAGTATGAGTACACAACCTCATGGCTAAATATGAAAATTAACAAAAATTTCCTTCTCCAGGTGAGGCTCGAACTCACAACCCAGGCATAGCTCACGATAACTCTCGTATAAGTACCGTGCGATAACCGATATCGCCACTGGGAAACACGGTTGCACGTAGGAGCGGTGCCTTAAAGAATGTTCCCTGCACATACCTCCAGTAAACAAATGTTTTCGGGACAGGAAGTTGCCAGCATTGAGTACACAACATCTTGACAATTGATGAAAACTAATAAAAATTTCATTCCCAAGGTGAGGCTCGATCTGAGAACCCCGGCATAGCTCACGATAACTGTCGTATAATCCCATGCGCTAACCAATTGCGCCACTGGAGAATACGGTTGTACAAAGGAGCAGGGCGTTAAAGAATGTTTTCTGCACATACCTCCAGTAAACAAATGTTTTCGAACCAGGAAGTTGCCAGCTTTGAGTATGCAATTAACGTGATGACTAATGATGAAAACTAAAAAAAATTTCATTCCCAGGTGAGACTCAAACTCACAACCCCGTCATAGCTCACGATAACTGTCGTATAGGTACCATGCGCTAACCAATTGCGCCACTGGTGAACACGGTCGCGCGTAGGAGCGGTGCCTTATAGAATGTTCCCTGCACACACCTCCAGTAAACAAATGATTTCGAACCAGGAAGTCGTCAGCTTTGAGTTTACAATTAACCTCATGACTAATTATGGAAACTAATAAAAATTTCATTCCCCAGGTGAGGCTTGAACTCACAACCCCGGCATAGCTCACGATAACTGTCGATAAAATACGCTGCGCTAACCAATTGCGCCACTTGGGAATAGTTTTGCACGTAGGAGTGTTTCCTTTAGTACTGTTGTCTGCACACAACTCAAGCAAACAAATGTTATCGAGCTAGGCAGTCGCCAGCAGTGAGTATATATTTAACCTCATGACTAAAAGTGAATAGTAATAAAAATTTCATTCCCCAGGTGAGGCTCGAACACACAACCCTGGCATAGCGCACGAGAACTGTCGTATAAGTATCGTACGCTGACCCATTGCGCAACTGGGGAACACGGTCGTACTTAGGAGCGGTTCCTTAAAGAGTGTTTTCTGCACATACCTCCAGTAAACAAAAGTTTTCACGACAAGAAGTCGCCAGCATTGAATATACAACCTCATGACTAATGATGAAAACTAATAAAAATTTCATTCCCCAGGTGAGACTCAAACTCACAACCCCGTCATAGCTCACGAGAACTGTCTTATAAGTACCGTGCGCTAACCAATTACGCCACTGGGGAACACGGTCGCACGTAGGAGCGGTGCCTTATAGAATGTTTCCTGCACACACCTCCAGTAAACAAATGTTTTCGAGCCAGGAAGTCGTCAGTATGAGTACACAACCTCATGAATAAATATGAGAGCTAATAAAAAGTTCATTCCACAGGTGAGGGTCGTACTCACATCCCAGGCATAGTTCACGATAACGGTCGTGTAAGTTCGGTACGCTAACCAATTGCGTCACTGGGGAATGCGGTTTCACGTAGGAGTGTTTTCTTTAGTACTGTTGTGTACACACAACTCCAGTAAACAAATGTTTTCAAGCCAGGAAGTCGCCAGCATTGAGTATACAATTAAACTCATGACTAAGTATCAAAACTAATAAAAATTTCATTCCCCAGGTGAGGCTCAAACTCACAACCCAGGCATAGCTCACGATAACTGTCGTACAAGTACGCTGCGCTAACCAATTGCGCCACTGGCGAATACGGTTGCACAAAGGAGCAGGGCGTTAAAGAATGTTTTCTGCACATACCTCCAGTAAACAAATGTTTTCGAACCAGGAAGTCGCCAGCTTTGAGTATGCAATTAACGTGATGACTAATGATGAAAACTAAAAAAAATTCATTCCCAGTTGGGGCTGGAACTCACAACCGCAGCATTGCTCTCGAGAACTGTCGTATAAGTGCCGTGCGCTAACCAATAGACCATATGCAAAATTGCTTTGTGCTCTGGCAACACTGTGCACTTCGACCCCGCCGCCATTTTAATGTGGGCGAGCAGTCGACGGAAACGCGTTCGCTAGTACGGCCGTACGACTTCTGAACACCCGCTTCACTGCGCTGAGCTACTGCGATGGCCACAGCAAGACGTTTCCCAGTGCCCGAACATGTGATGTGGACAAACTGTTTAGAAAACTTGCCGCATATACCGAACGACACTGTAGCGGACCTAATAAACCAGGCGCCAACGTCATCCAAGCAGCAAACAAAATCTTATGCCTTCGCCGTGGAAGCGTACACTTTGCCGTCGTCGGTTGTGACCAACGCCTGTGACACAAGGTAGGTAAGCGACGTTTTGTGTAACCTTCTGAAAGCATGCAGTGCTTTTCCTTTTGGAGCAACGTACAAATAGTGCCGCCGATGTTAACGTCGTGCGGGCGTTCTCGGCGAGGTCGGTCATGTCACTGCGTGTTTCTTTCACTACGCGTGCTCACGTGCTTGGATAACTTGTCATTATGGCTTGACAAGAGGAGGCTATGGTTTGGCGTTTATTTTTAGCACGTCCGAGCAGCAGGCGTGGTCGCGCAGGAACTTCGCAGCTGTTCCGGTGGTGCAGTGTGCATGCCTTGAAGGACATCGCTCGTACTATGAAAACAGTTTTTTGCGCAAACAAATTTCGCGTCCGCACGTATGCATTACTGGTCTAATATTAATGTGCTGCCTTTACGAGTGCGCATGCTGCTTTGTATAAAACACGACGTACGCTAGTTTGTTTACTAAACATTTAGACTAAACGGGTCTACAAGGACGGCTAGAAAGAACGGAACTGATCCACCGCAAGTGTCAACGTAAGTTAACAGTGGGACTCCTTAAAAACCTGGTTCATTCTGTGCTTGTTGGTTTGGAGATTTTTCAGCAGCATTGGCATGTGGTTTTCCAACTCGTCAATAAAAAGCAGTGTTTTTTTATGTTCCACTAGAGGTTGTTCACATCGAAGCACTTCATGCAGGTTTTGTATTATTGCACTGTAACGTCAGCTGCGCAGGGGTTTTCCCGAATTACATAGTCATTACTTTGTGGAGAGTAGGTTGCATAACGTTGTTGCTTTGCATAAAGCTGTCATGGCAAGTGCCATGACAGCTTTATTCGTACTTGTGATATAGCACTCGGTAAAAAGATGACAAACTTGACTGTGTGCAGCTTACAAAGTTCTTTTTTTTGTTATTGTTGTGTCTCTTACAGTATCGGGATTGTCTATGCACGTGCCACGTGCTACCGAAGCCAGAAGAAGAGTGGGCGGCCGTACAAAGTCAGCTTGGCTTTGAAAAGCGACAGTAGAGCAGTGGCAGATTCTAGTTGTGAGTGCCCCGCTGGGGCTGGTGGTGCCTGCAGCCACATTCTTGCGGCTCTGCGCCTCCTTGTTCTGCTGAAGCAGAAGGGCTTCAAAGAGGCACCACCAGAGCTTTCATGCACCGAGTTGCCGCAGCAATGGAGGCGCCCCCGACGACAAAGCATCAGGCCTATGGCCGTGCAGAACGTGGACTGGCGGAGTCCACGTGAGGGTGGCATGGGCATGCCAATGCCCGTGCGACTTTTTGATGCGCGGGCTGAGGAGCAAAAGGAGCAGCAACACCTTGAAGCGATCCATAGCCTGGGAGAGGACCTCCAGAGCCTCGGGACCTTCGACTTTGCTGCCATTCTCCTTGCTGCTGGGGGGCCGTCAATGGACACAAAGCTTGGGCCTGCGCCTGCGGGGTCTGCATTGTCATACCAGCAGGCAAAACTCCCTGCAGGCTTCACTACGTGGATGTCACTCAGCATTTCGCAAGGGGCAGCCACCGTGACACCAGTGCCAGCTTTGACTCTGTTTAGTGACGGAGCCTCACAGCCACCCTTGCCCGGCAGATTCACGGCTGAAGAATGGAGGGTGTTGACTGTAAGTGCAGTATAGAAAAGATACTTCTCTCTGCACTGGTGGAGTGTGTACAATTCATGCTTTTAACCGATTAGGTGGACCTAGATGTAGAGCACATGCAGCCTAGAAATATTCTTATGCAGTCCTCTGTAAAAAGAGAAAGCGAGAAAATTATGAATGCCCTATTTGCTTCCACCAAATGTTACAAATGCGAAGACAATGGCCCCAGTGATGATAGTGGTTAAGCAATTTTAAACTACAGGCAAACCCAGCACTAATGCTGTGCTTTATTTTATCAGTGCAGATCATTGCTTTATGTTCTACGCTTTGAAGGATGTTAAGCTGTGTGGTTATTAAACAGTCTCACTCATATGTGCTTCTACAGGCTAACATTTGCTATTTGCTAGCTTTACCACCCAATATCCGTATTTCGATTCATTTCAATGCATCAGTGTAATGTAAACCAAGACTTACACTTAATCGAACTTGGGGCCACTGTCGATTGCATGTCCTCTGATTTTGTCAAACCTGCATTATAGCAATATAGCTTTAGAATAGGGATGACCGGGCGCTAACGCTGCGGCGGCAGGTGGTGGAGCCCGACTCAGGTGCGCATTCATTCTGTGGTGCGAACACCGATGCCTCAGTTGGTGTGTGTGCCACTCTCAAGCCCAAATCTCTAGCTACTTTTGCTAGGACGACAAACACCCCGTTGTTTTTTTTGTTTTTTTTTATGTGCGCGGTCACCATCCACTGCATATGCCATTTTAAACATGAGGGGACACACGTGTGGACTTCTTTTTATTGTATTGCGCTTTGAAAACATTTGCAGCCTCATGAGCTTCTATATCCAAATGCAAAAAATATATGGAACCCTAGCTATCCAAGCTTTGCTTAAAAAACCGGGAACTGTGCTCCTCTCTTGCCTGTTCTTATTAAAAAGCACAATTTCATTGCTGCTGCTATTCTGCCATTCATGCCAATGACTCTCCTAAAAGTGGCTCCTAAATCTGTCTTTTGATGACTGGCTATTAATCTTAGTGCAGCACGGTACCGAAAACAAACATTGGCATACCAGCTAGGCTGCAGGAAAGCTGATTGGGCCTTGCTAGTAGTCAAAGTACAGTGTATGCAAGCTCTGAGCCGTTGAAAGTTTCTAGCGCTTTCTCATGCTATATTTACTTCCACATTGTGCAGGAGATCCAGCTGTCACAAGAAGAAGCTCGGGACCTCGAGCTGAACTCAAGGCAGCAGCGGCTCAGTGAACGCTGGCGCCAGGCACGGGCCAATCGACTGACAGCGTCAACTTTCGGCCACGTCGTCAGGCGGCAGGCATGGACGGAGAAGGGCCTCCGTAACCTCATTGAGCCGAAGGACCTCACGCACGTCCGTCCGGTGCAATATGGCATAAGGAATGAGAACATGGCCAAAGATAGGTATATAGCTGTCATGAACAGCTACGGGCACAATGTGTCAGTGCAGCATTGCGGCCTTGTGGTAGACCCTGTGTGCCCTTGGTTGGGTGCAACACCAGATGGACTCGTGTACGACCCGGAAGAACTTTCATATGGTGTGTTGGAGGTCAAGTGCCCCCATTCTCTGAAAGACTCTGAGCCAGAGGAAGCGAAGAAAAAAAAGTTTTCCTTGGTGTTCGGGGAAAATGGTGAACCGCAGCTGGACAGAGACCATGAGTATTATGCTCAGGTGCTTGGGCAGATGGCCCTCACTGGCTGCTTGTGGGGCGATTTTGTCGTGTGTTCGGAAAAGTGGATTGGCATTGAGCGCATTTGGTTCGACAGGAACGAGTGGGAGGATATGCGCAAAAAGCTTGATGCCTTCTTTGAGCAAATGCTGCCCCTTCTTGCCAGGCGGTAATCAGTGAAGCTTCCAGATTTCGGCTGATTAGTGCGCCAAAGCTACACCTAACCTATGAGGCGTGCACAATATCTGCCCACCCTAGCCAAGAGGTAACTCGGTGCTACCTTCGTGCCAGAAGATTTTTCAATACTAAAAAAATAACGCTCCGAGCTTTACTTGCCATTTGTGCATCTGGGCAATACTGTGCCCTGTAATGGATGGTTGCAAATTGTCTTGGCTGCCTGGGCATCTTAACGTGCCCCAAAATCTCAACGCAGAGAAGGCAACGCAACATAATACATTGAGATAAAAAATTTTCATCTTGCGGACATGTGGAAATAAAAACATTGGCTGCTTTAGTGTGAACCAAACACACAGGCTGATTTCGTGCAAGAATTTTTTCAGATTCACTTTTTTCACTAGACTTCACATTGCCACAGCACAAGTTGTGGAGACCACAATAAGGAAATGAAAAATCTCATGTATCATATTTTGGGTAAAGATTAAAGATTGCATGCCATACCTATTAATATTAGACTCCCATCCAAGGTTTTTAAGCAGTGTTTAATGAATCTTAGTACATACTTGCAGCATCCAGTTGCTTGTATTCATACAGAACTTAGTGAGCCCTTAAAAGTTTTGGATACGTCTAAGAGAATATAGATATTGTACGTGAGCTCACACTCGCTCGATTTAATTTTGAATAATTTAAAATCTCGCCGATGAAAGTTCAGAAAAACACCATTTTTCAGGCATAGTGATGCTTTGTAACGCATCAGTTTGAGTGATATTGCAGGAATAGACGCAAACACAACGTAGCAGTTTTCTTAACCACATGCTACAGAGTCGCAAAGGACATGTACTTTTGTGTTCCTGCACTTTTTTTTTGAAATAGAGAAATGCTCCGCACGCAGCGAGTGCGCCTTTCAAGCCATTCAAGGTGGACAGCTCCACATGTTTTAACATGTGATACACAGCGATACACAGAAGTGCTACGGCCTCAAAAAAGCAAAAAAGGCAACGAAACATACCTAAAGGGGGGGGGGGGGCGAAAAGCTATGATTGTGGGCCACATTGCAATGCTGCGAATTAAATTCTTATCTCATCCAAATAAGTTATAATGTACATGCTAGCACCACTCAATCCCTTTGTGAGCATTTTTTGGACTAGATTACTTAAAATTTAGTCTGTGGTAACCAAAAGCATGTCATGACTGGACACAACCACATCTTCTGCCATTGAGCTGCACATAGACAAAACAAAACTAGTTTATAGTCAATCTTTGCAAGATTTGTTACAATGAGAGTCAACTTGAGGTAGGTTAACAAACACAACACAGTATATGAACAATAAGGAAGAATTACAAATGAGCGAAGAAATAATAATAGAGCTTGACAAAGTACTGCTGTGAATCCAGGTTCGGGAGCCTTTTGTTAGCGTGAATGGTGTCCAGAGATGACCAGGAAAAAAAATTGCACAAGTATTTACACAGTGAGTACAAGTTTGGTGGTTACGTCTTTCAATGAATCACACAGTGAGCAACAACTTAACAGCGCACAACATTGCCTTCTTGCTCAAGGCTTTTTTGTTCGCGCACGTGGCGCCCCTGAGTGCTCAAGTCACACAGCTGCAGATTACCAGTTTCACGGTCCGTGCTGTCATCTCCCTTTTGATCCTGCAGTCATCCTCCATTTGTGGGCTCGTTTCCTGGCCGGAGCAGCCGCTTTTTGGACTGAGGTGGAAAGTGAAATTGCCTGCGTGTTTGAGATTTCAGTGCACGTTAAAGACCCCCAGGTGATCAGAATTACTCCGGAGCCCTCCACTACGGCGCGCTTCATCGCCTGTGTAGCGTCGGCACGTTACACCTCACAAACAGTCAATCATCAGTCGTCGGTGCATTAAAACGTGCCAAGTGCTGTGTGTTCTTTTAGATGCGGAGCGTAACTGCGAATGCATCTTAGGCTTGGGCTCTGTCCCTCCATAGTCCGTCGTCCGCACGCCACCTGCGCATGCGCCCAGGAAGACGCCGGCAACACTGTCGCTCCAGGAGCCATCTCATGGTCGGGGCTCGTGCCGGCCCAGGAGGACACCAGCAACACTGTCGCTTCAGAGCTTTTAAAGTGGAAGCGGGCTCGTCTCGTGAAAGCAAATGCATGCGCTGAAAAAAAAACTCTTGCACTTCATTGGTGCATTGCAAAAATATATACTTTGTGATAAGTCGCAAAGTGCTGTTTAGATGGAGCGCCGTTACGCTCCCCATCCTTCGCAGGAATCCCCTCGTGGGAAAGGGCGTAATTTTTTAGCTTGCCACATCTAAGGCTCTTGTTGCGGTTTGCCACTTGACTGTTGCATGAGAGAAGACTGGAAGTTGCTCAGGATTGCCGTCACAGTCCAAATTTGGTTAATCAGTGGAGCCAAGGTTAACGGTATGGGTCTATCAAAAATGTGGAATGCCTTTATCCGCTGTATCCGCCGCTCCACGTGTATCCGCAAAGCAGCAATCTCCTTTGTAGATTTCACTTCCTTAGGTGAGAATGTGCCACCCTTCAGGAACGGCAGCAGGTTCAATTTCACTCCATTCTTTGCCAAGAGATCTTCGATGCGAAAGCCCTTATCTGCCATAACAGCATCTTCGTCGTCAAACTTCAAGTCTAAAAAACCACTCCTAATCACACACTCTCTGTCTGAGCTGGATCCTGTGAAAAGCTCGGACACAAAGGCGACAAGGCCATCAGGCAGGACGCCGATGAGTCCCTTGAATGTGTTGCTCGACTTGTATGGGGAGTACGTTGTAGACTGTAGGGACAAGGATGATGGCACCTCGCACTGTATTTCCGTGGCGTCCAGGATTACTCGAGTCGATGAATACTTTTCCTTAAACTCGGGTGGCATTGTAGCATCTACAATTCTTCTAGGAGCCCACAGAGGTAACAGGCCTAGTTTGGCATACAGGAAGTTAATCCACGATGTGCATATTCGGGACACAGTTGACTGGGCAATGCAGAACCTGTGAGCCAAATCATCTTCAAACAGGCCGAGGCGCAGTCGGACTAGCACCAAAAACAGCTCATTTTCCGTGCTTAGTTTTCTCTTCCGCCCTTGCAATGATCTGGGTTCACTGCTTTCTGTACGTTCTGAACATAGAACGTTGCACCCATCATCACCGGGGTTCAAGTAGACCAGAAGTTTCTTGAAATGGTTGTAGCTTGGCAGCCCAGTGTAAAATAGCATGTCTTTATCGCAGTCCTTGAACCGTTCCACTGTGAAGGGAGCCGTTCGTTCTCTTTCAGCAGCAAGTTGGCAACTCAAGGACGCCTTTTCAAAGCCCAGTTGCCCGATGATTCCTTTTGCAGCAACAAGCTGCTCCTTTATTTGGCAAAGCTCGTCTCGGAGCCGCGCGATTTCGTTGTTTTTCTGTTTTATCGTTTCGGCCAAACGTGCATTTCCATCTTCAAGTGAGCTGTTGAGCCTAGTGGGTTCCTCTAGACGTACCGGTGCTGCCTTCACTTCATCTGGGCTATGCATAAGCTCATCGCCTAGCACTCCTGGGCCTAGAACCGGGTTTCGGCTTCTTACTTGTGGTGAAGCACGTGGCTTTGGGGGCTTCCGTTCTTTCTTTTCCTTGGAAAAAGCAAAAACTGACGGAACTGCCGAGTCCCGAAGGAGGCTGCGGCCACTCGCAACGCTAGGTATAAAGTCCGATGACCTAAAATGCTTCGAGCAGACCTTCGTTGACTTGCCGACTTGAAATTCCGGGCCTTCATCCCTGTTGATCGCAACAATCCACTTCTTGTATATCATTGCATCTTTCGGAAAGCGGTGGAAGGATACCTACAAGATATAAGCAAAAAAACATTCAGTTCGACGTCATGAGCTAGCTTTCTCTTAGCTGTTTGATTGTTGTTTACAAACACAGGCACTATCACAAATTCATCTCACAAAGAATAGAGGTCACACTAATACGTGCATTGCAGGACTAATGATGCACTTGTAATGTGACCCACCCCCCTCAGTTTTTTCTGCGCACACTCCCCTTTTCTAGCAGCCTTTCCTAGATATGGCCCTTCACAGCAAGCCTTAAGAGGCATTAGTCACTTGTGGACACGGGGGGGAATTTAAATCAGTTATTTTTTATCTCCAGGTAGCTTCAAAGGTTTCTATGATCTTCGAGTCTAAGGCAGCCAAAAGGCAGAATCCCGTACAACTAAGTTATGGCTGCCTCCACAGCTGCATGTTTGATAATGCAACATGAAACATTTTTCAGGTGAGGTGAGTTGCAACACAACCAAACAGCTGCAACACAACTGAGCCGAAGAGACTAAAATGCAGAGAATGAATCCCCTCTCACGAATAAATGGAACTGCCGCGCTCTGAACTCATGCAGAACGTCATTCAGTCAAGCCCTGGCGATACTCATGGTGCCAGTTTTCCAAACCTACGGCAGCGCGCCCCGCTATCTTTTCGATTTTATTTCGTTGGTAAAAGAATATCGGTGAGAGAGGACCGAATGGAAAAGTTGCGTCCGCGCACGTTGGGGGAACTGAAGTTAAGCGCCTGAGCAGATACTTTTCTGTTCGAAAGTGGGCATAGCCCTCATCTTCCGAATGACAGTTTTATTGCTGCGCGGTGACCGTACTTGGGGACACAACGGAGCCTGAATGCGGACAAGCAACCGAGTTGCCTTTCTAGGATGCGTGTACGGCATGTTACTCGGAGTAGCGGAAGCTCTACACGTCTCTGTGCGCAATCACCTTCAAAAATAACATTTATACGTCGTCTACCTACACGGTGTAATCTCATCACAAAACAGCCCGTCCTAACAATTCGGTTCTATCACACTAGTTACCCCAACAGCAGCGGCGCACTCTCCACTCGACTGCAGAGAATCACCGGGGCTCTTCGATTTACCATCTCGTACTCGCCGCGGGTAGTCCAAGGATTCCCCGAAGCCATAGGGAAATTCGAATGCCGGACAGCTTCTCGGCGAGTCCGAGACGGTAAATCGAAGAGCACCACTGTCGTGGAGAGGGCCGACGTAGTGAAAACACCTAGCCGCAAAGCTGACAAACCTATAAAAACACGGCCTGTCTGAGTAACACAGAAAAATGGTTAGTCCTGCATTGCTCTCGTGCAGCCCGTGCACCGCGGAGATTCATGCAACCTAGAATGTGCCCATAAAGCTTCTGTACGCCATACCCTGTTTTGCGTTTAAATGATCGTTGCAAAAACGTAATTCATGCCACATACCTTGCTCCCATCACTGTCTGTGACTCGGCGCTGCTTGCACAGCGGTACACAGCAGTGTACTGGCATATCGCCAGCAAAAAGAATCTGACTGCGACAGTCGAAGCGTCGAAGCGCGTACGTTCCGTGGTACGCTCGCATGCGGGTCGCCCGTGCGTAGTGGTCGAGCCTCGCCAGCATCAAAATGGCGGATAGGGTACCTGCTGCGTTCGCTAGATGGCGCTGTTAATTTCGCATATTGCCTATTGCGCCACTGGGAAACACGGTCGCACGTAGGAGCGGTGCCTTATAGAATGTTTCCTGCACACACCTACAGTAAACAAATGATTTCGAACCAGGAAGTCGTCAGCTTTGAGTTTACAATTAACCTCATGACTACTTATGAAAACTAATAAAAATTTCATTCCCCAGGTGAGGCTCGATCTGAGAACCCTGGTATAGCTCATCATAACCGTCGTATAATCCCATGCGCTAACCAATTGCGCCACTGGAGAATACGGTTGCACAAAGGAGCAGGGCGTTAAAGAATGTTTTCTGCACATACCTCCAGTAAACAAATGTTTTCGAATCAGCAAGTCGCCAGCTTTGAGTATGCAATTAACGTGATGACTAATGATGAAAACTAAAAAAAATTTCATTCCCAGTTGGGGCTCGAACTCACAACCCCAGCATAGCTCTCGAGAACTGTAGTATAAGTCACGTGCGCTAACCAATTACATCATTGGGGAATATGGTTGCACGTAGGAGCGGTGCACGAATGGCTGTTCCCTGCACATACCTCCAGTAAACAAATGCTTTCGAGCCAGGAAGTCCCCAGTATGAGTACACAACCTCATGACTAAATATAAAAACTAAAAAAAATTTCAATCCCAGGTGAGGCTCGAACTCACAACCCAGGCATAGCTCACGATAAATGTCGATAAAATACGGTGCGCTAACCAATTGCACCACTTGGGAATAGTTTTGCACATAGGAGTGTTTCCTTTAGTACTGTTGTCTACACACAACTCAAGCAAACAAATGTTATCGAGCTAGGCAGTCGCCAGCATTGACTTTAAAATTAACCTCATGACTAAATATGAAAACTAATACAAATTTCATTCCCCAGGTTAGGCTCGAACTCACAACCCCGGCATAGCTCACGATAACTGTCGTATAATCCCATGCGCTAACCAATTGCGCCACTGGGGAATACGGTTGCACAAAGGAGCAGGGCGTTAAAGAATGTTTTCTGCACATACCTCCAGTAAACAAATGTTTTCGAACCAGGAAGTCGCCAGCTTTGAGTATGCAATTAACGTGATGACTAATGATGAAAACTTAAAAAAATTCATTCCCAGTTGGGGCTGGAACTCACAACCCCAGCATAGCTCTCGAGAACTGTCGTATAAGTGCCGTGCGCTAACCAATTGCGCCAATGGGGAACACGGTCGCACGTAGGAGCGGTGCCTTATAGAATGTTTCCTGCACACACCTCCAGTAAACAAATGATTTCGAACCAGGAAGTCGTCAGCTTTGAGTTTACAATTAACCTCATGACTACTTATGAAAACTAATAAAAATTTCATTCCCCAGGTGAGGCTTGAACTCACAACCCCGGCATAGCTCACGATAACTGTCGATAAAATACGGTGCGCTAACCAATTGCGCCACATGGGAATAGTTTTGCACGTAAGAGTGTTTCCTTTAGTACTGTTGTCTACACACAACTCAAGCAAACAAATGTTATCGAGCTAGGCAGTCGCCAGCATTAACTATAAAATTAACCTCATGACTAAAAATGAATACTAATAAAAATTTCATTCCCCAGGTGAGGCTCGAACACACAACCCTGGCACAGCTCACGAGAACTGTCGTATAAGTATCGTACGCTGACCCATTGCGCCACCGGGGTACACGGTCGCACTTAGGAGCGGTGCCTTATAAAGTGTTTTCTGCACATACCTCCAGAAAACAATAGTTTTCAAGACAAGAAGTCGCCAGCATTGAGTATACAACCCCAAGTATAATTATGAAAACTAATAAAGTTTTCATTCCCCAGGTGAGGCTCGAACTCACAACCCCGGCATAGCTCACGAAAACTCTCGTATAAGTACCGTGCGCTAACCAATTGCGCCACTGGGGAACACAGTCACTCGTAGGAGCGGTGCCTTAAAGAAGTTCCCTGCACACATCTCCACTAAACAAATGTTTTCGAGCCAAGAATTCGCCAGTATGAGTACACAACCTCATGTGTAAATATGAAAACTAATAAAAGTTTCATTCCCCAGGTGAGGCTCGAACTCACAACCCTGTGATAGTTCACGATAACTGTCGTATAAGTACAGTGCGCTAACCAATTGCGCCACTGGGGAATACAGTTGCACGTAGGAAGGTTTCCTTTAGTTGTGTAGTCTACACACAACTCCAGTAAACAAGTGTTTTCGAGCCAGGCAGCCGCGAGCATTGAGTATACACTTACCTCATGACAAAATATGAAAACTAGTAAAAACTTTATTCCCCAGGGAGGCTCGAACTCACAAGCACGCCATAGCTCACGAGAAATATCGTATAAGTACCGCGCGCTAAGCAATTGCGCCACTGGGTAACATGGTCGCAAGTAGGAGCGTTGCCTAAAACAATGTTCCCTGCACATACCTCCAGTAAACAAATGTTTTCGGGAAAGGAAGTCGCCAGCATTGAGTATACAACCTCATGACACATGATGAAAACTAATAAAAATTTGATTCCCCACGTGAGGCTCGGGCTCGATCTGACAACCCCGGCATAGCTCACGATAACTGTCGTATAATCCCGTGCGCTAACCAATCGCGCCACTGGGGAATACGGTTGCACAAAGGAGCAGGGCGTTAAAGAATGTTTTCTGCACGTACCTACAGTAAACAAATGTTTTCGAACCAGGAAGTCGTTAGCTTTGAGTATACAGTTAACCTCATGACTAATTATGAAAACTAATAAAAATTTCGCTCCCCAGGTGAGGCTCGAACTCACCACCCCGGCATAGCTCACGAAAACTGTCGTATAAGTACCGTGCGCTAACCAATCGCGCCACTGGGGAACACGGTCGCACGTAGGAGCGGTGCCTTAAAGAATGTTCCCTGCACATACCTTCAGTAAACAAATGTTTTCGAGCCAGGAAGTCGCAAGTATGAGTACACAACCTCATGAATAAATATGAGAGCTAATAAAAATTTCATTCCCCAGGTGAGGCTCGAACTCACAACCCAGGCATAGCTCCCGATAACTGTGGTACATGTACGGTGCGCTAACCAATTGCGCCACTGGCGAATACGGTTGCACGTTGGAGTGTTTCAATTAGTACTGTTGTCTACACACAACTCCAGTAAACAAGTGTTTTTGAGCCAGGCAGTCGCCAGCATTGAGTATACAATTAACCTCATGACTAAATATGAAAACTAATACAAAATTCATTACCAAGGTGAGGCTCGAACTCACAACCCAGGCATAGTTCACGATAACTGACGTATAAGCATCGTGCGCTAACCAATTGCGCCACTGGAGAAAACGGTCGCACTTAGGAGCGGTGCCTTAAAGAATGTTGCCTGCACATACCTTCAGTAAACAAATGTTTTCGAACCAGGAAGTCGCCAGCTTTGAGTGTACAATTAACCACATGACTAATTATGAAAACTAATAAAAATTTCATTCCTTAGGTGAGGCTCGAACTCACAACCCCGCATAGCTCACGAAAACTGCCGTATAAGTACCATGCGCTAACCAGTTGCGCCACGGGGGAACACGGTCGCACGTAGTAGCGGTGCCTTAAAGAATGTTCCCTCCACATACCTCCAGTAAAGAAATGTTTTCGAGCCAGGAAGTCGTCAGCATGAGTACACAACCTCATGACTAATTATGAAAACTAATAAAAATTTCATTCCCAAGGTGAGGCTCGAACTCACAGCCCCGGCATAGCTCACGAGAAATGTCGTATAAGTACCGTGCGCTAAGCAATTGCACCACTGGAGAACACGGTCGCAAGTAGGAGCGGTGCCTTAAAGAATATTCCCTGCACATTTCTCCAGTAAACAAATGTTTTCGGGACAGGAAGTCATCAGCATTGAGTATACAACCTCATGACTAATGATGAAAACTAATAAAAATTTCATTCCCCAGTTGAGGCTTGATCTCACAACCCCGGCATAGCTCACGATAATTGTCGTATAAGTCCCGTGCGCTAATCAATTGCGCTACTAGGGAATACGGTTGCATGTAGGAGTGTTTCCTTTAGTACTGTTGTCTACACACAACTCCAGTAAACAAATGTTTTCGAGCCAGGCAGTCGCCAGCATTTAGTATACAATTAACCTCAGGACTAAGTATGAAAACTAATAAAACTTTTATTCCCCGGGAGGCTTGAACACAGAACCATGCCATAGCTCACGAGAACTATCGTATAAGTACCGTGCGCAAAGCAATTGCGCTACTGGGGAACACGGTCGCTCGTAGAAGCGGTGCCTTAAAGAATGTACCCTGCACATACCTCCGGTAAACAAATGTTTTCGCGACAGGAAGTCGCCAGCATTGAGTATACAACCTCATGAATAACGATGAAAACTAATTAAAATTTCATTCCCCTAGTGGGGCTCAAACTCACAACCCCGGCATAGCTCACGAGAACTGTCGTATAAGTACCGTGGACTAAGCAATTGCACCACTGGGGAATAAGGTTGCATGTAGGAGTGGTGCAATATTGAATATTTCCTGCACATACCTCCAGTAAACAAATGTTTTCGAGCCAGGAAGTCGCCAGCATGAGTACGCAACCTCATGACTAAATATGAAAACTAATAAAAAATTTCATTCCCCAGGTGAGGCTCGAAGTTAGAACCCCGGCATAGCTCACGAGAACTGTCATATAAGTACGGTGCGCTAACCAATTGCGCCACTGGAGAATACGGTCGCTTTTTTTCTTTATTGCCTGCTTAGACCTACACATAGAAACACAAATACAGTCAGAGATCAAAAGTAAATATGCAAGGCACATAAGACATAGATACATAAATGGGCATGGGTAAAAGGAGCAACCAAACTTTGGCTGGCGTTTGATGGCTAAAATCGTCTCATGTTTATGAGTTGCTCGATCCTCGATACCCATTCAGGTATCAGGTCTATAGATTTATGTGCTTGCCCACTGATTCGCGAAAGTACTCGTGTGCGGATCTTGTATCTATATCTACATGTCGTGCGGCCATGCAGGCCTTCCATGTGCAGTGCAAACCCAGTACCATAACAGCGTCAAGTGGGACACCTTCTTCGTTGTCCACAGTTAGAAAACGAATTCCTTGTGGGTCTAACGGGAGGTCTTTCTTTAGCGTTCTTTGCAATACATCCTACAAGAACACGCCTTCCCAGCATTCTAAGAGACCCGCAGGTCGCGGGTTCAAATTCCGGCTGCGGCGGCTGCATTTCCGATGGAGGCGGAAATGTTGTAGGCCCGTGTGCTCAGATTTGGGTGCACGTTAAAGAACCCCAGGTGGTCTAAATTTCCGGAGCCCTCCACTACGGCGTCTCTCATAATGATATGGTGGTTTTGGGACGTTAAACCCCACATATCAATCAATCAATCAATCAATCAATCAAGCATTCTAAGAAGACGTGCTCAATGGTTTCGGGCTTTCTACATAAGAAACAGTGCACACCTCATGGTACATACATTCCTTTTTCCTGTAGCCATGTTTTTACCTCTAGTGTCCCGGTGTGCAATCTGAAGAAAAAGGACTTGGCTCCTCGAGCTACATACATATGTTTAACCCGCTACAGGACATCACTTCCAGTCTTGGTACTATATATTGTGCGATACAAAGGCACGGGGAGTAGTATAATCACAAGATATTTGTATAGTTTCCTTGGTTTCACTCCCGCCATATATTCATATGAGAATCGAGCACGCAGGAACTTATAAGCCGTCACAACCTCCTTCAAAAAACCGAAAACACCACCTTCAATACATTCGGTGGATACCACAAAATTCGGCACAAGTTTGCTAAGTCTGGGCTGTAATACCGTGCGCAAAAAAGGGTCCTTCGCATTCCTGAGGAAGCAGAACTTGTTCACTATTTGCCTCAGGAGTAAGTGCGACAGGCCAAGACCTCCATCACGTACACGTCGGAACAAGTTTATGCGGCTCATCCTCTCCCAAACCGATACCCAAACAAAAACAGCCAGAATTCTGTGGAGCTTTTGTATGTTAATGCGTGGGCAGTGCAAAACACTCAACACGTACCACAGTTTGGTAATGAAAAAATTGCCCGCAGCTTCCCTCGGGGGAACACTGAGGAGGATGCGGACCATATAATTGGTTAACGGGGTGTTAAAGTGCGACTTACTTGGGTCGATGGCTAAATTTGTTAACGTGGTTGTGAAATGGGGTGTTAAATTGCGACTTACTTGGGTCGATGGCTAAATTGGTAAACGTGGTTGTAGGAGGGGGTGTTAAATGAGTGAACACGTACACACGTATGCGAAAGGGCGGCGCTGGTCGAAGGGACGTCGATCATTGTGTTTGTGGATTCGTTGGAATTCATTTCACCGCGACCTTGGACGTCGACGCGCCGTACAAACCAACCGACGAGCGGCAACTGAGCGAGCGAGCGCCGACCTTGAGTATATATACAGCACGGCGGCGCATGCACTGTCAGCTGTTGAATGTTCTCGAAGCGCGACGCCACATGCGCGTCCACTGGAGAATCAGGAGAATTGTAGATGTCGAACGCGGTGTGTAGAGGAGGAAGGGTGCACAGATGGTGGAGGAGTGAAGCGCGCGCGGTGTGTAGAGGAGGAAGGGATGCACAGATGGTGGAAGAGTGGGCGACGGCGCGACGGCGCATGCGCGCGCGTCAGCTGTCGAATGTTTGAGAAGCGGTGCGGACGGCGCACTACAAGGCGCGAGTATAAGATGCTCCGCATCTAAAACTCATTACACACCATGGTACGTGCAAACATAGACCATTTCGAGCCTTTTGTTCTCTCAATCCTTGCGCGCATTTGCGCAACTTGGTTCTGCCAGTATGATTCTCTGTCATGGTAAAACTGTAAAGGGGCGCCTAAGTATTTCGTTGTAGTGGAAACTCATTGCATGTTAACAAAGGTACTGGGCGTCATTCTCCAAGCTCCATGCCAGATTCCGAGGCTCTTGGCCCAGTTAACTGCACTGGCACTAGTAACACAATAACGCTTCATGATTTTCACAGTTTTCATGATACTGGCGTGGTCCCCACAAAACACCGCGATGTCGTCCGCATAAGCGAGTAGTTTTACCTCCACTTGCTGCATTTTAAAGCCATTGATACAGTTAGCCCGTATTACGCTGAGGCACAAGAGCTTGATATATAAAGCGAAAAGTAACGGCGATAGTGGGCATCCCTGGCGCACCGACCGCTGCACTTCGATAAGCTCTCCTACTGACTTATTTATTATCAGCCTTGTCGTGCAACCCCTGTACGCCATTGCGACACCTTCCAGAATAACAGATCCTACGTTCACGTACTTCAGAATGGCAAATAGTATGGCGTGCGGCACCCGGTCGAACACCTTATCCAGATCCAACTGGAGAATTGCGACCTTCTTGCACAATACTTCACAACACTCGAGTATGCTTCTCGCCATATGAATGTTTGTGAAAATGGTCCGTTTCTTGATACCGCACGTCTGGTGTGGTCCAACTATATCTTGCACTACTGTTTGCAGTCTTTTAGTCAACACTTTCATGAATATCTTATAGTCGACGTTCGCTAAGCTGATAGGGCGATATGCTGTTACCCGCTTTAATGTGTCGCGATCATCTGTTTTCGGGATAAGAACTGTGTGTGTGGACAGGAATGAAGGTGGTAGTCGTTTGCGCTCATATGCATCGTCTAAAACTGCAGCCAGTATAGGGGCTACTTCGTACTTGAACGCCTTGTGAAAATCGGCTCCTAGCCCATCAAGCCCGGGAGATTTCCCACGTTTCAAATCGTCTATCGCCCCTGCAATCTCATCGGCCATAACACGGCGCTCTAACATTTCCTTTCAGCTATCGTCAATCTTTGGCATTAAAGGCATGAATGCCGTCTCGAAACCCTCCGCGTCCACCGGGCAACGCGCGAACAGCTTTCTGAAGAACGTTGTGAACACGTGTTCGATCCCACTCTGTTCATTTAAGATAACACCGTATTGTTCAACTTCGTAAATCTCGTTCCGGCGGGCCCACTTTCTTTCCTTTGCGAGGGCTATTTTAGTTGGCGCCTCGCCTGTTATCGTTGCTTCTACTCTAGCTCGCACCAACGCCCCCCGATAGCATTCGATATCGGCCTGCTCAAGTTTTTGCTTCAGTGTGTTATTGTCGTCTTTGAACGTCCCAGGCGATAGGCTTTCTTTGTATGTTAGCATTTGCAAGCTTTGCTGCAGGTTTTCCTCGTACTTATTCTTTTCGTGCTCTATAGCGCTTGCTCCTTCAAGTGCCTTCAATTTAGCTGTTTGCTTAAATGTTTCCCATTTCTCAGATATTGTTGTGTTTGTCTGGTTCTTTATTTCTTCGAGCAGGGCTAACACTTTCTCACAGAAAACACCATCCTCCAAAACTTTAGCATTAAGTTTCCATAATTCCCACGCAAACTTATTTCGGTTTTTCTCTTTGTCATTAACGTCGAACATGACTAGACAATGGCCACTAAATGCTACCGACTGCACACGATATTCTAGCTCAAGTGCTATCGATTCAGCCGGAACGTACACTCTGTCCAGTCGGGCGTGGCTGGCTGCTTGGAAATGCGTGAAGCACACAATGCGGTCGTAATCTAAGCATTCTGCCACGTCCTCAAGCTCATATTCATCAATTATTTCGCGAAGCACAGCCGTGCTGGCGTCTCTATACGCTGTACCACTTGATTTATCACGCGCTGCCAGTACACAATTGAAGTCCCCCATCAGTACGAGGTTCCTTTCGACGTTGCAGTAATTTCTGATACTCTCGAAGAAATGTCTTCGTTCTTTGAGTAAATTAGGACCATAAAGGCATATCACTCGCCATTCAACTGAACCATAACGAAAATCACACAAAACCATGCACCCAGCCTAGTCTGACCTCACACCCTTCACTTCAAGGCCCGGGTGTTGGCACACAAAAAGAACGCACCCCGCGGATAGCCCTATGGCGTGACTCACACCCGCGTACTACATTGACATGAAAGGTAGCGCCATACTCTTGGTCTCATCATCACTTCCAATTTTGGTTTCTTGTATGGCAATGATGTCTAAATCATGTTCGATCACCAGTCTATACAACTGTCGTTGTTTTCTGCTCGCCGCAAGCCCTCGAACATTGATTGTAGCAAATCGCAAGGGTTTATCGGGCAGCGCCATTGGAATAATTTATAATAGAGACCCGTAGTATGGGCCTATGCTCCTGTCGACACATGACCTTGGGGCCGGCAACATTGGTTGGGGCTTCCACAGCTTACTGCTACGTGACCGGTGGCGGTGGCGACGGCATCGTCGTCGCCGTCAGCCTCCGCTCCTGTGGGATGTTCGGCCGTGGCCGCACTATCAGTCGACGTACAGGGGCTCTTTTTGCTAGAGGTTCACCGGGACGGCTTGGGTCGGTAGACTCACTCTCTCCCTCGGCGCCTTCGTGTGATCACTCATTCATCGTGGTGCCCTCCTTGGAAATGTTCATTTCCTCCACTGCTTCCCTGTTGACCACCTCTGTCATGTTGGTTTTGTCTTCCTGCGTCTTCAGTGCTTCCAAGGAATCATTTTTCATTAACGATGTATCTTCGGCTTTGAGATTCGTCGACTTTACGTGAGCTCTCTCACCTGACATTTGCTCAGCTGGCACGCTGTCCATCGTGGCACTTTCTGCCTCCACTCTCGCTGCTGCCTCAGAATCGGCTTCGTCCATAAGGAGCTCCGACGTGTCGTCGCTCCCCACGGGCCCTGCAACACTGGCGTAGGTACGCACGCATTCCGACTCGTTGTGTCAAAAGCGATGACACAATGTGCACCGTGGTACATCACAGTCCCGACGAATGTGCCCGGTGCACTGGCAACGAAGGCAAAGCGGTGCCCTTCCCGGCACCACCACAAGAGCCAGCTCACCAGCAATCCTTATTTGATGGGGCACATCCACTGGCTTGACTCCCGCCTTAAGTGTCATCGTATCATTTCGCGTCATTGACGCCTTGTCAGCCACACCACTCACCTTACACCGTTCCTTGATAATGTCCGTCACTCTGCCATAGTTCAGGAAGGCCGCTCGCCCGTCGTCGTCCGGTACAGTAGGCAAGAGCCAGTGCAGCTTCAACCGAAGCTCCTGGTTCGATGGATCGATGAGGACGCAACGCTGGCCCTTCACTTTCACTTCCGCTTTTTCCAGCAGCCTCTTCGCACCTTTGGCACATTTGAACGTGACGCCCAAACGTGATTCATTTGATACGCCCCCAAGGCCGTAACCTCGAAGAGCAGTTTCAAATTACTCAGCGTATCCCTGAAGTATTCTGTGCCGTAAGGCCGTGCCCTCACATCCGCATGCACAAAAATATTCAAAACCATACGTCCGGAAGGCAGACTAGTGAGAACAACGCGATACTCGTTATCCGAGACAGCTAACACCCTGTTTCCGCTGCGAGCAACGGCCGCTGATACCGCTCCGACAGAGCCCATTTCAAACGCGTCCGCTTGCTATAGCGGCCGGAAGTGGAATCGAGGAACACGGTTGCACCTGGAGCAGTGCCTTAAAAAATGTTACCTGCACATACCTCCAATAAGCAAACGTTTTCGAGCCAGGAAGTCGCCAGCATTGAGTATACAATGACCTTCATGACTGAATATCAAAACTGATGAAAGTTTATTCACCAGGTGAGGCTAGAACTCGCACCCCCGCATAATAACTGTCGTATAAGTACCGTGCGCTAACAAATTGCGCCACAGGGGAATACGGTTGCACGTAGGAGCGGTGAATTAATGAGTGTTCCCTGCACATACCTCCAGTAAACAAATGTTTTCGAGCCAGGAAGTCGCCAGCATTGAGTACACAACATCATGACTAAATATGAAAACTAATAAAAATTTCATTCCACAGGTGAGGCTCGAACTCGCAACTGCGGCATAGCTCCCGAGAACTGTCGTATATGTACCTTACGCTAACCAATTGCGCCACTGGGAAATACGGTGGCACATAGGAGCAGCGCCTTAAAAATGTTCCCTGCACATACCTCCAGTAAACAAATGTTTTCGAGCCAGGAAGTCGCCAGCATTGAGTATACAATTAACCTCATGACTAAATATGAAAACTAATAAAGGTTTAATTCGCCAGGTGAGGATCGAACTTCCAACCCCAGCATAGCTCACGAAAACTGTCGTATAAGTACCGTGCGCTAACCAATTGCGCCACTGGGGAACACAGTCGCACGTAAGAGTGTTTCCTTTACGACTGTTGTCTCCACACAACTCCAGTAAACAAATGTTTCCGAGCGAGGCAGTCGCCAGCATTGAGTATACAATTAACCTCAAGGCTAAATATGAAAACTAATGAAAATTCCATTCCCCAGGTGAAGCTCATACTCACAACCCCGGCATAGCTCACGAGAACTGTCGTAAAGGTACCGTGCGCTAACCAATTGCGCCACTGGGGAACACGGTCACACGTAGGAGTCTTTCCTTTAGGACTGTTGTCTGCGCAAAACTCCAGTAAACAAATGTTTTCGAACCAGGCAGTCGCCAGCATTAAGTATACAATGAACCTCACGACTAAATATGAAAACTAATAAAAATTTCATTCCCCAGGTGAGGCTCGAACTCACAACCCCGGCATAGCTCACGAGAACTGTCGTATTAGTACCGTGCGCTAACCAATTTCGCCACTGGGGAACACGGTCACACGTAGGAGTCTTTGCTTTAGGACTGTTGTCTACACACAACTCCAGTAAACGAATCTTTTCAAGCCAGGCAGTCACCAGCATTGAGTATACAATTAACCGCATGACTAAATATGAAATCTAATAAAAATTTGATTCCATAAGTGAGGCTCGAACTCACAACCCCGGCATAGCTCACGAGAACTGTCGTATAAGTACCGTGTGCTAACGTAATGCGCCACTGGGGAACACGGTCGCACGTAGGACTCTTTCCTTTAGGACTGTTGTCTACACACAACTCCAGTAAACAAATGTTTTCGAGCCAGGCAGTCGCCAGCATTGAGTATACAAATAACCTCAAGGCTAAATATGAAAACTAATGAAAATTCCATTCCCCAAGTGAGGCTCAAACTCACAACCCCGTCATAGTTCACGAGAACTTTCGTAAAGGTACCGTGCGCTAACCAATTGCGCCACTGGGGAACACGGTCATACGTATGAGTCTTTCCATTAGGACTGTTGTCTGCGCAAAACTCCAGTAAACAAATGTTTTCGAGCCAGGCAGTCGCCAGCATTGAGTATACAATATACCTCGTCACTAAATATGAAAACTAATAAAAGTTTAATTCCGCGGGTGAGGCTCGAACTCACAGCCCCGGCATAGCTCACGAGAGCTGTCGTATAAGTACCGTGCGCTAACCAATTGCGCCACTGGGGAACATGGTTGCACGTAAGAGTGTTTTCTTTAGGACTGTTGTCTACACACACCTCCAGTAAACAATTTTTTTCCAGACAGGCAGTCGCCAGCATATGGTATACAATTAACCTCATGACTAAATATGAAAACTGATAAAAATTTCATTCCCCAGGTGAGGTTCGAACTCACAACCCCGGCATAGCTCACGAGAACTGTCGTATAAGTACCGTGCGCTAACCAATACCGCCACTGGGGAACACGGCTGCACGTAAGAGTGTTTCCTTTACAACTGTTTACACACTCCTCCAGTAAATAAATGTTTTCGAGCCAGGCAGTCGCCAGCATTGAGTGTACAATCAACCTCATGACTAAATATGAAAACTAATAAAAATGTCATTCCCCAGGTGAGGCTCGAACTCACAACCCCGGGATAGCTCACGAGAACTGTCGTATAAGTACCGTGCGCTAACGAATTGCGCCACTGGGGAACACGGTTGCACGTAAGAGTGTTTCCTTTAGGACTGTTGTCTCAACACAACTCCAGTAAACAAATGTTTTCGAGCCAGGCAGTCGCCAGCATTGAGTATACAATTAACCTCATGACTAAATATGAACACTAATAAAAATTCATTCCCCAGGTGAGGCTCGAACTCACAACCCCGGCATAGCTCACGAGAACTGTCCTATAAGTACCGTGCGCTATCCGATTGCGCCATGGGGAACACGGTTGCACGTAAGAGTGTTTCCTTTAGGACTGTTGTCTACACACAACTCCAGTAAACAAATGTTTTCGGGCCAGGCAGTCGCCAGCATTCAGTATACAATTACCTCATGGCTAAATATGAAAACTAATAAAAATTTCACTCCCCAGGCGAGGCTCAATCTCACAACTCCAGCATAGCTCACGAGAACTGTCGTATCAGTACCGTGCGCTAACCACTTGCGCCGCTGGGGAACACGGTCGCACGTAGGAGTCTTTCCTTTAGGACTGTTGTCTGCACAAAACTCCAGTAAACAAATTTTTTCGAGCCAGGCAGTCGCAAGCATTGAGTATACAATTAACCTCATGACCAAATATGAAAACTAATAAAAATTTCATTCCACAGGTGAGTCTCGAACTCACAACCTCGGCATAGCTGACGAGAACTGTCGTATAAGTACCGTGCGCTAACCAATTGCGCCACTGGGGAACACGGTTGCACGTAAGAGGGTTTCCTTTACGACTGTTGTCTCCACACAACTCCAGTTAACAAATGTTTCCGAGCCAGGCAGTCGCCAGCATTAAGTAGACAATTAACCTCAAGGCTAAATATGAAAACTAATGAAAATTCCTTTCCCCAGGTGAGGCTCAAACTCACAACCCCGGCATAGCTCACGAGAACTTTCGTGAAGGTACCGTGCGCTAACCGATTGCGCCACTGGGGAACACGGTCACACGTAGGATTCTTTCCTTTAGGACTGTTGTCTGCGCAAAACTCCAGTAAACAAACGTTTTCGAGCCAGGCAGTCGCCAGCATTCAGGATACAATGAACCTCACGACTAAGTATGAAAACTAATAAAAATTTTATTCCCCAGGTGAGGCTCGAACTCACAACCCCGGCATAGCTCACGAGAACTGTCGTATAAGTACCGTGCGCTAACCAATTGTGCCACTGGGGAACACGGTCGCACGTAGGAGTCTTTCCTTTAAGACTGTTGTCTACACACAACTCCAGTGCACAAATGTTTTCGAGCCAGGCAGTCACCAGCATTGAGTATACAATTAACCGCATGACTAAATATAAAAAATAATAAAAATTTCATTCCCCAGATGAGGCTCGAACTCAAAACCCCGGCATAGCTCAAGAGAACTGTCGTATAAGTACCGTGCGCTAACCCATTGCGCCACTGGGGAACATGGTTGCACGTAAGAGTGTTTCCTTTAGGACTGTTGTCTACACACACCTCCAGTAAACAAATGTTTTCGGACCAGGCAGTCGTCAGCATTCAGTATACAATTAACCTCATGACTAAATATGAAATCTAATAAAAATTTGATTCCATAGGTGAGGCTCGAACTCACAACCCCGGCAAAGCTCACGAGAACTGTCGTATAAGTACCGTGTGCTAACTAATTGTGCCACTGGGGAACAAGGTTGCACGTAAGAGTGTTTCCTTTAGGACTGTTGTCTACACACACCTCCAGTAAACAAATGTTTTCGAGCCAGGCAGTCGCCAGCATTGAGTTTAACATTAACCTCATGACTAAATATGAAAACTAATAAAAATTTTATTCCCCAGGTGAGGCTCGAACTCACAACCCCGGCATAGCTCACGAGAACTGTCGTATAAGTACCGTGCGCTAACCAATAGCGCCCAGGGGAACACGGTTGCATGTAAGAGTGTTTCCTTTACAACTGTTGTCTACACACTCCTCCAGTAAACAAATGTTTTCGAGCCAGGCAGTCGCCAGCATTGAGTATACATTTAACCTCATGACTAAATATGAAAACTAATAAAAATTTCATTCCACAGGTGAGTCTCGAACTCACAACATCGGCATAGCTGACGAGAACTGTCTGTAAGTACCGTGCGCTAACCAATTGTGCCACTGGGGAACACGGTCGCACGTAGGAGTCTTTTCTTTAGGACTGTTGTCTACACACAACTCCAGTAAACAAATGTTTCGAGCCAGGCAGTCGCCAGCATTGAGTATACAATTAACGTCATGACTATTAATGAAAACTAATAACAATTTCATTCCCCAGGTGAGGCTCGAACTCTAACCCCGGCATAGCTCACGAGAACTGTCGTATAATTACCGTGCGCTAACCAATTGCGCCACTCTTGAACACGGTTGCACGTAAAAGTGTTTCCTTTAGGACTGTTTTCTACACACACCTCCTGTAAGCAAATGTTTTCGAGCCAGGCAGTCGCCAGCATTGAGTATACAATTAACCTCAAGAGTAATAATGAAAACTAATAAAAATTTCATTCCCCAGGTGAGGCTCGAACTCACAACCCCGGCATAGCTCACGAGAACTGTCGTATAAGTACCGTGCGCTAACCAATTGCGCCACTGGAGAACACGGTTGCACGTAAGAGTGTTTTCTTTAGGACTGTTGTGTACACACACCTCCAGTAAACAAATGTTTTCGAGCCAGGCAGTCGCCAGCATTGAGTATACAATTAACCTCATGACTAAATATGAAAACTAATAAAAATTTCATTCCCCAGGTGAGGCTCGAAATCACAACCGCGGCATGGCTCACGAGAACTGTCGTATAAGTTCCGTGCGCTAACCAATTGCGCCACTGGGGAACACGGTTGCACGTAAGAGTGTTTCCTTTAGGACGGTTGTCTACACACACCTCCAGTAAACAAATGTTTTCGAGCCAGGCAGTCGCCAGAATTTAGTATACAATTAACCTCATGACTAAATATGAAATCTAATAAAAATTTGATTCTATAGGTGAGGCTCGAACTCACAACCCCGGCATAGCTCACGAGAACGGTCGTAAAAGTACCGTGCACTAACCAATTGCGCCACTGGGGAACGCGGTTGCACGTGAGAGTGTTTCCTTTAGGACTGTTGTCTACACACACCTCCAGTAAACAAATGTTTTCGTGCCAGGCAGTCGCCAGCATTGAGTATACAATTAACCTCATGACTAAATAGGAAAACTAATAAAAATTTCATTCCCCAGGTGAGGCTCGAACACTCAACCCGCGCATAGCTCACGAGAACTGTCGAATAAGTTTGTGCGCTAACCAATTGCGCCACTGGGGAACACGGTTGCACGTAAGAGGGTTTCCTTTACGACTGTTGTCTCCACACAACTCCAGTAAACAAATGTTTCCGAGCCAGGCAGTCGCCAGCATTGAGTATACAATTACCCTCAAGGCTAAATATGAAAACTAATAAAAATTCCATTCCCAAGGTGAGGCTCAAACTCACAACCCCGGCATAGCTCACGAGAACTGTCGTATAAGTACCGTGCGCTAACCAATTGCGCCACTGGGGAACACGGTCGCACGTAGGAGTCTTTCCTTTAAGACTGTTGTCTATACACAACTCCAGTAAACAAATGCTTTCGAGCCAGGCAGTCGCCAGCATTGAGTATACAATGTACCTCATGACTAAATGTGAAAACTAATAAAAATTTCATTCCCCAGGTGAGGCTCGAACTCACAACCCCGGCATAGCTCACGAGAACTGTTCGTATAAGTACCGTGCGCTAACCAATTGCGCCACTGTGGAACATGGTTGCACGTAAGAGTGTTTCCTTTAGGACTGTTGTCTACACACACCTCCGGTAAACAAATGTTTTCGAGCCAGGCAGTCGCCAGCATTGAGTATACAAATAACCTCAAGGCTAAATATGAAAACTAATGAAAATTCCATTCCCCAGGTGAGGCTCAAACACACAACCCCGTCATAGTTCACGAGAACTTTCGTAAAGGTACCGTGCGCTAACCAATTGCGCCACTGGGGAACACGGTCACACGTATGAGTCTCTCCATTAGGACTGTTGTCTGCGCAAAACTCCAGTAAACAAATGTTTTCGAGCCAGGCAGTCGCCAGCATTGAGTATACAATATACCTCGTCACTAAATATGAAAACTAATAAAAGTTTAATTCCGCGGGTGAGGCTCGAACTCACAGCCCCGGCATAGCTCACGAGAGCTGTCGTATAAGTACTGTGCGCTAACCAATTGCGCCACTGGGGAACATGGTTGCACGTAAGAGTGTTTTCTTTAGGACTGTTGTCTACACACACCTCCAGTAAACAATTTTTTTCCAGACAGGCAGTCGCCAGCATATGGTATACAATTAACCTCATGACTAAATATGAAAACTGATAAAAATTTCATTCCCCAGGTGAGGTTCGAACTCACAACCCCGGCATAGCTCACGAGAACTGTCGTATAAGTACCGTGCGCTAACCAATACCGGCACTGGGGAACACGGTTGCACGTAAGAGTGTTTCCTTTACAACTGTTTACACACTCCTCCAGTAAATAAATGTTTTCGAGCCAGGCAGTCGCCAGCATTGAGTGTACAATCAACCTCATGACTAAATATGAAAACTAATAAAAATGTCATTCCCCAGGTGAGGCTCGAACTCACAACCCCGGGATAGCTCACGAGAACTGTCGTATAAGTACCGTGCGCTAACCAATTGCGCCACTGGGGAACACGGTTGCACGTAAGAGTGTTTCCTTTAGGACTGTTGTCTCAACACAACTCCAGTAAACAAATGTTTTCGAGCCAGGCAGTCGCCAGCATTGAGTATACAATTAACCTCATGACTAAATATGAACACTATTAAAAATTCATTCCCCAGGTGAGGCTCGAACTCACAACCTCGGCATAGCTCACGAGAACTGTCCTATAAGTATCGTGCGCTATCCGATTGCGCCATGGGGAACACGGTTGCACGTAAGAGTGTTTCCTTTAGGACTGTTGTCTACACACAACTCCAGTAAACAAATGTTTTCGGGCCAGGCAGTCGCCAGCATTCAGTATACAATTACCTCATGGCTAAATATGAAAACTAATAAAAATTTCACTCCCCAGGCGAGGCTCAATCTCACAACCCCAGCATAGCTCACGAGAACTGTCGTATAAGTACCGTGCGCTAACCAATTGCGCCGCTGGGGAACACGGTCGCACGTAGGAGTCTTTCCTTTAGGACTGTTGTCTGCACAAAACTCCAGTAAACAAATTTTTTCGAGCCAGGCAGTCGCAAGCATTGAGTATACAATTACCTCATGGCTAAATATGAAAACTAATAAAAATTTCACTCCCCAGGCGAGGCTCAATCTCACAACCCCAGCATAGCTCACGAGAACTGTCGTATAAGTACCGTGCGCTAACCAATTGCGCCGCTGGGGAACACGGTCGCACGTAGGAGTCTTTCCTTTAGGACTGTTGTCTGCACAAAACTCCAGTAAACAAATTTTTTCGAGCCAAGCAGTCGCAAGCATTGAGTATACAATTAACCTCATGACCAAATATGAAAACTAATAAAAATTTCATTCCACAGGTGAGTCTCGAACTCACAACCTCGGCATAGCTGACGAGAACTGTCGTATAAGTACCGTGCGCTAACCAATTGCGCCACTGGAGAACACGGTTGCACGTAAGAGGGTTTCCTTTACGACTGTTGTCTCCACACAACTCCAGTTAACAAATGTTTCCGAGCCAGGCAGTCGCCAGCAATAAGGAGACAATTAACCTCAAGGCTAAATATGAAAACTAATGAAAATTCCATTCCCCAAATGAGGCTCAAACTCACAACCCCGGCATAGCTCACGAGAACTTTCGTGAAGGTACCGTGCGCAAACCGATTGCGCCACTGGGGAACACGGTCACACGTAGGATTCTTTCCTTTAGGACTGTTGTCTGCGCAAAACTCCAGTAAACAAACGTTTTCGAGCCAGGCAGTCGCCAGCATTCAGGATACAATGAACCTCACGACTAAGTATGAAAACTAATAAAAATTTTATTCCCCAGGTGAGGCTCGAACTCACAACCCCGGCATAGCTCACGAGAACTGTCGTAAAAGTACCGTGCGCTAACCAATTGTGCCACTGCGGAACACGGTCGCACGTAGGAGTCTATCCTTTAAGACTGTTGTCTACACACAACTCCAGTGCACAAATGTTTTCGAGCCAGCCAGTCACCAGCATTGAGTATACAATTAACCGCATGACTAAATATGAAAAATAATAAAAATTTCATTCCCCAGATGAGGCTCGAACTCAAAACCCCGGCATAGCTCAAGAGAACTGTCGTATAAGTACCGTGCGCTAACCCATTGCGCCACTGGGGAACATGGTTGCACGTAAGAGTGTTTCCTTTAGGACTGTTGTCTACACACACCTCCAGTAAACAAATGTTTTCGAGCCAGGAAGTCGCCAGCATTGAGTATACAATTAACCTCATGACTAAATATGAAAACTAATAAAGGTTTAATTCGCCAGGTGAGGATCGAACTTCCAACCCCAGCATAGCTCACGAAAACTGTCGTATAAGTACCGTGCGCTAACCAATTGCGCCACTGGGGAACACAGTCGCACGTAAGAGTGTTTCCTTTACGACTGTTGTCTCCACACAACTCCAGTAAACAAATGTTTCCGAGCGAGGCAGTCGCCAGCATTGAGTATACAATTAACCTCAAGGCTAAATATGAAAACTAATGAAAATTCCATTCCCCAGGTGAAGCTCATACTCACAACCCCGGCATAGCTCACGAGAACTGTCGTAAAGGTACCGTGCGCTAACCAATTGCGCCACTGGGGAACACGGTCACACGTAGGAGTCTTTCCTTTAGGACTGTTGTCTGCGCAAAACTCCAGTAAACAAATGTTTTCGAACCAGGCAGTCGCCAGCATTAAGTATACAATGAACCTCACGACTAAATATGAAAACTAATAAAAATTTCATTCCCCAGGTGAGGCTCGAACTCACAACCCCGGCATAGCTCACGAGAACTGTCGTATTAGTACCGTGCGCTAACCAATTTCGCCACTGGGGAACACGGTCACACGTAGGAGTCTTTGCTTTAGGACTGTTGTCTACACACAACTCCAGTAAACGAATCTTTTCAAGCCAGGCAGTCACCAGCATTGAGTATACAATTAACCGCATGACTAAATATGAAATCTAATAAAAATTTGATTCCATAAGTGAGGCTCGAACTCACAACCCCGGCATAGCTCACGAGAACTGTCGTATAAGTACCGTGTGCTAACGTAATGCGCCACTGGGGAACACGGTCGCACGTAGGACTCTTTCTTTTAGGACTGTTGTCTACACACAACTCCAGTAAACAAATGTTTTCGAGCCAGGCAGTCGCCAGCATTGAGTGTACAAATAACCTCAAGGCTAAATATGAAAACTAATGAAAATTCCATTCCCCAAGTGAGGCTCAAACTCACAACCCCGTCATAGTTCACGAGAACTTTCGTAAAGGTACCGTGCGCTAACCAATTGCGCCACTGGGGAACACGGTCATACGTATGAGTCTTTCCATTAGGACTGTTGTCTGCGCAAAACTCCAGTAAACAAATGTTTTTGAGCCAGGCAGTCGCCAGCATTGAGTATACAATATACCTCGTCACTAAATATGAAAACTAATAAAAGTTTAATTCCGCGGGTGAGGCTCGAACTCACAGCCCCGGCATAGCTCACGAGAGCTGTCGTATAAGTACCGTGCGCTAACCAATTGCGCCACTGGGGAACATGGTTGCACGTAAGAGTGTTTTCTTTAGGACTGTTGTCTACACACACCTCCAGTAAACAATTTTTTTCCAGACAGGCAGTCGCCAGCATATGGTATACAATTAACCTCATGACTAAATATGAAAACTGATAAAAATTTCATTCCCCAGGTGAGGTTCGAACTCACAACCCCGGCATAGCTCACGAGAACTGTCGTATAAGTACCGTGCGCTAACCAATACCGCCACTGGGGAACACGGCTGCACGTAAGAATGTTTCCTTTACAACTGTTTACACACTCCTCCAGTAAATAAATGTTTTCGAGCCAGGCAGTCGCCAGCATTGAGTGTACAATCAACCTCATGACTAAATATGAAAACTAATAAAAATGTCATTCCCCAGGTGAGGCTCGAACTCACAACCCCGGGATAGCTCACGAGAACTGTCGTATAAGTACCGTGCGCTAACGAATTGCGCCACTGGGGAACACGGTTGCACGTAAGAGTGTTTCCTTTAGGACTGTTGTCTCAACACAACTCCAGTAAACAAATGTTTTCGAGCCAGGCAGTCGCCAGCATTGAGTATACAATTAACCTCATGACTAAATATGAACACTAATAAAAATTCATTCCCCAGGTGAGGCTCGAACTCACAACCCCGGCATAGCTCACGAGAACTGTCCTATAAGTACCGTGCGCTATCCGATTGCGCCATGGGGAACACGGTTGCACGTAAGAGTGTTTCCTTTAGGACTGTTGTCTACACACAACTCCAGTAAACAAATGTTTTCGGGCCAGGCAGTCGCCAGCATTCAGTATACAATTACCTCATGGCTAAATATGAAAACTAATAAAAATTTCACTCCCCAGGCGAGGCTCAATCTCACAACTCCAGCATAGCTCACGAGAACTGTCGTATCAGTACCGTGCGCTAACCACTTGCGCCGCTGGGGAACACGGTCGCACGTAGGAGTCTTTCCTTTAGGACTGTTGTCTGCACAAAACTCCAGTAAACAAATTTTTTCGAGCCAGGCAGTCGCAAGCATTGAGTATACAATTAACCTCATGACCAAATATGAAAACTAATAAAAATTTCATTCCACAGGTGAGTCTCGAACTCACAACCTCGGCATAGCTGACGAGAACTGTCGTATAAGTACCGTGCGCTAACCAATTGCGCCACTGGGGAACACGGTTGCACGTAAGAGGGTTTCCTTTACGACTGTTGTCTCCAGACAACTCCAGTTAACAAATGTTTCCGAGCCAGGCAGTCGCCAGCATTAAGTAGACAATTAACCTCAAGGCTAAATATGAAAACTAATGAAAATTCCATTCCCCAGGTGAGGCTCAAACTCACAACCCCGGCATAGCTCACGAGAACTTTCGTGAAGGTACCGTGCGCTAACCGATTGCGCCACTGGGGAACACGGTCACACGTAGGATTCTTTCCTTTAGGACTGTTGTCTGCGCAAAACTCCAGTAAACAAACGTTTTCGAGCCAGGCAGTCGCCAGCATTCAGGATACAATGAACCTCACGACTAAGTATGAAAACTAATAAAAATTTTATTCCCCAGGTGAGGCTCGAACTCACAACCCCGGCATAGCTCACGAGAACTGTCGTATAAGTACCGTGCGCTAACCAATTGTGCCACTGGGGAACACGGTCGCACGTAGGAGTCTTTCCTTTAAGACTGTTGTCTACACACAACTCCAGTGCACAAATGTTTTCGAGCCAGGCAGTCACCAGCATTGAGTATACAATTAACCGCATGACTAAATATAAAAAATAATAAAAATTTCATTCCCCAGATGAGGCTCGAACTCAAAACCCCGGCATAGCTCAAGAGAACTGTCGTATAAGTACCGTGCGCTAACCCATTGCGCCACTGGGGAACATGGTTGCACGTAAGAGTGTTTCCTTTAGGACTGTTGTCTACACACACCTCCAGTAAACAAATGTTTTCGGACCAGGCAGTCGTCAGCATTCAGTATACAATTAACCTCATGACTAAATATGAAATCTAATAAAAATTTGATTCCATAGGTGAGGCTCGAACTCACAACCCCGGCAAAGCTCACGAGAACTGTCGTATAAGTACCGTGTGCTAACTAATTGTGCCACTGGGGAACAAGGTTGCACGTAAGAGTGTTTCCTTTAGGACTGTTGTCTACACACACCTCCAGTAAACAAATGTTTTCGAGCCAGGCAGTCGCCAGCATTGAGTTTAACATTAACCTCATGACTAAATATGAAAACTAATAAAAATTTTATTCCCCAGGTGAGGCTCGAACTCACAACCCCGGCATAGCTCACGAGAACTGTCGTATAAGTACCGTGCGCTAACCAATAGCGCCCAGGGGAACACGGTTGCATGTAAGAGTGTTTCCTTTACAACTGTTGTCTACACACTCCTCCAGTAAACAAATGTTTTCGAGCCAGGCAGTCGCCAGCATTGAGTATACATTTAACCTCATGACTAAATATGAAAACTAATAAAAATTTCATTCCACAGGTGAGTCTCGAACTCACAACATCGGCATAGCTGACGAGAACTGTCTGTAAGTACCGTGCGCTAACCAATTGTGCCACTGGGGAACACGGTCGCACGTAGGAGTCTTTTCTTTAGGACTGTTGTCTACACACAACTCCAGTAAACAAATGTTTCGAGCCAGGCAGTCGCCAGCATTGAGTATACAATTAACGTCATGACTATTAATGAAAACTAATAACAATTTCATTCCCCAGGTGAGGCTCGAACTCACAACCCCGGCATAGCTCACGAGAACTGTCGTATAAGTACCGTGCGCTAACCAATTGCGCCACTCTTGAACACGGTTGCACGTAAAAGTGTTTCCTTTAGGACTGTTTTCTACACACACCTCCTGTAAGCAAATGTTTTCGAGCCAGGCAGTCGCCAGCATTGAGTATACAATTAACCTCAAGAGTAATAATGAAAACTAATAAAAATTTCATTCCCCAGGTGAGGCTCGAACTCACAACCCCGGCATAGCTCACGAGAACTGTCGTATAAGTACCGTGCGCTAACCAATTGCGCCACTGGAGAACACGGTTGCACGTAAGAGTGTTTTCTTTAGGACTGTTGTGTACACACACCTCCAGTAAACAAATGTTTTCGAGCCAGGCAGTCGCCAGCATTGAGTATACAATTAACCTCATGACTAAATATGAAAACTAATAAAAATTTCATTCCCCAGGTGAGGCTCGAAATCACAACCCCGGCATGGCTCACGAGAACTGTCGTATAAGTTCCGTGCGCTAACCAATTGCGCCACTGGGGAACACGGTTGCACGTAAGAGTGTTTCCTTTAGGACGGTTGTCTACACACACCTCCAGTAAACAAATGTTTTCGAGCCAGGCAGTCGCCAGAATTTAGTATACAATTAACCTCATGACTAAATATGAAATCTAATAAAAATTTGATTCTATAGGTGAGGCTCGAACTCACAACCCCGGCATAGCTCACGAGAACGGTCGTAAAAGTACCGTGCACTAACCAATTGCGCCACTGGGGAACGCGGTTGCACGTGAGAGTGTTTCCTTTAGGACTGTTGTCTACACACACCTCCAGTAAACAAATGTTTTCGTGCCAGGCAGTCGCCAGCATTGAGTATACAATTAACCTCATGACTAAATAGGAAAACTAATAAAAATTTCATTCCCCAGGTGAGGCTCGAACACTCAACCCGCGCATAGCTCACGAGAACTGTCGAATAAGTTTGTGCGCTAACCAATTGCGCCACTGGGGAACACGGTTGCACGTAAGAGGGTTTCCTTTACGACTGTTGTCTCCACACAACTCCAGTAAACAAATGTTTCCGAGCCAGGCAGTCGCCAGCATTGAGTATACAATTACCCTCAAGGCTAAATATGAAAACTAATAAAAATTCCATTCCCAAGGTGAGGCTCAAACTCACAACCCCGGCATAGCTCACGAGAACTGTCGTATAAGTACCGTGCGCTAACCAATTGCGCCACTGGGGAACACGGTCGCACGTAGGAGTCTTTCCTTTAAGACTGTTGTCTATACACAACTCCAGTAAACAAATGCTTTCGAGCCAGGCAGTCGCCAGCATTGAGTATACAATGTACCTCATGACTAAATGTGAAAACTAATAAAAATTTCATTCCCCAGGTGAGGCTCGAACTCACAACCCCGGCATAGCTCACGAGAACTGTTCGTATAAGTACCGTGCGCTAACCAATTGCGCCACTGTGGAACATGGTTGCACGTAAGAGTGTTTCCTTTAGGACTGTTGTCTACACACACCTCCGGTAAACAAATGTTTTCGAGCCAGGCAGTCGCCAGCATTGAGTATACAAATAACCTCAAGGCTAAATATGAAAACTAATGAAAATTCCATTCCCCAGGTGAGGCTCAAACACACAACCCCGTCATAGTTCACGAGAACTTTCGTAAAGGTACCGTGCGCTAACCAATTGCGCCACTGGGGAACACGGTCACACGTATGAGTCTCTCCATTAGGACTGTTGTCTGCGCAAAACTCCAGTAAACAAATGTTTTCGAGCCAGGCAGTCGCCAGCATTGAGTATACAATATACCTCGTCACTAAATATGAAAACTAATAAAAGTTTAATTCCGCGGGTGAGGCTCGAACTCACAACCCCGGCATAGCTCACGAGAACTGTCGTATAAGTACCGTGCGCTAACCAATTGTGCCACTGGGGAACACGGTCGCACGTAGGAGTCTTTCCTTTAAGACTGTTGTCTACACACAACTCCAGTGCACAAATGTTTTCGAGCCAGGCAGTCACCAGCATTGAGTATACAATTAACCGCATGACTAAATATAAAAAATAATAAAAATTTCATTCCCCAGATGAGGCTCGAACTCAAAACCCCGGCATAGCTCAAGAGAACTGTCGTATAAGTACCGTGCGCTAACCCATTGCGCCACTGGGGAACATGGTTGCACGTAAGAGTGTTTCCTTTAGGACTGTTGTCTACACACACCTCCAGTAAACAAATGTTTTCGGACCAGGCAGTCGTCAGCATTCAGTATACAATTAACCTCATGACTAAATATGAAATCTAATAAAAATTTGATTCCATAGGTGAGGCTCGAACTCACAACCCCGGCAAAGCTCACGAGAACTGTCGTATAAGTACCGTGTGCTAACTAATTGTGCCACTGGGGAACAAGGTTGCACGTAAGAGTGTTTCCTTTAGGACTGTTGTCTACACACACCTCCAGTAAACAAATGTTTTCGAGCCAGGCAGTCGCCAGCATTGAGTTTAACATTAACCTCATGACTAAATATGAAAACTAATAAAAATTTTATTCCCCAGGTGAGGCTCGAACTCACAACCCCGGCATAGCTCACGAGAACTGTCGTATAAGTACCGTGCGCTAACCAATAGCGCCCAGGGGAACACGGTTGCATGTAAGAGTGTTTCCTTTACAACTGTTGTCTACACACTCCTCCAGTAAACAAATGTTTTCGAGCCAGGCAGTCGCCAGCATTGAGTATACATTTAACCTCATGACTAAATATGAAAACTAATAAAAATTTCATTCCACAGGTGAGTCTCGAACTCACAACATCGGCATAGCTGACGAGAACTGTCTGTAAGTACCGTGCGCTAACCAATTGTGCCACTGGGGAACACGGTCGCACGTAGGAGTCTTTTCTTTAGGACTGTTGTCTACACACAACTCCAGTAAACAAATGTTTCGAGCCAGGCAGTCGCCAGCATTGAGTATACAATTAACGTCATGACTATTAATGAAAACTAATAACAATTTCATTCCCCAGGTGAGGCTCGAACTCACAACCCCGGCATAGCTCACGAGAACTGTCGTATAAGTACCGTGCGCTAACCAATTGCGCCACTCTTGAACACGGTTGCACGTAAAAGTGTTTCCTTTAGGACTGTTTTCTACACACACCTCCTGTAAGCAAATGTTTTCGAGCCAGGCAGTCGCCAGCATTGAGTATACAATTAACCTCAAGAGTAATAATGAAAACTAATAAAAATTTCATTCCCCAGGTGAGGCTCGAACTCACAACCCCGGCATAGCTCACGAGAACTGTCGTATAAGTACCGTGCGCTAACCAATTGCGCCACTGGAGAACACGGTTGCACGTAAGAGTGTTTTCTTTAGGACTGTTGTGTGCACACACCTCCAGTAAACAAATGTTTTCGAGCCAGGCAGTCGCCAGCATTGAGTATACAATTAACCTCATGACTAAATATGAAAACTAATAAAAATTTCATTCCCCAGGTGAGGCTCGAAATCACAACCCCGGCATGGCTCACGAGAACTGTCGTATAAGTTCCGTGCGCTAACCAATTGCGCCACTGGGGAACACGGTTGCACGTAAGAGTGTTTCCTTTAGGACGGTTGTCTACACACACCTCCAGTAAACAAATGTTTTCGAGCCAGGCAGTCGCCAGAATTTAGTATACAATTAACCTCATGACTAAATATGAAATCTAATAAAAATTTGATTCTATAGGTGAGGCTCGAACTCACAACCCCGGCATAGCTCACGAGAACGGTCGTAAAAGTACCGTGCACTAACCAATTGCGCCACTGGGGAACGCGGTTGCACGTGAGAGTGTTTCCTTTAGGACTGTTGTCTACACACACCTCCAGTAAACAAATGTTTTCGTGCCAGGCAGTCGCCAGCATTGAGTATACAATTAACCTCATGACTAAATAGGAAAACTAATAAAAATTTCATTCCCCAGGTGAGGCTCGAACACTCAACCCGCGCATAGCTCACGAGAACTGTCGAATAAGTTTGTGCGCTAACCAATTGCGCCACTGGGGAACACGGTTGCACGTAAGAGGGTTTCCTTTACGACTGTTGTCTCCACACAACTCCAGTAAACAAATGTTTCCGAGCCAGGCAGTCGCCAGCATTGAGTATACAATTACCCTCAAGGCTAAATATGAAAACTAATAAAAATTCCATTCCCAAGGTGAGGCTCAAACTCACAACCCCGGCATAGCTCACGAGAACTGTCGTATAAGTACCGTGCGCTAACCAATTGCGCCACTGGGGAACACGGTCGCACGTAGGAGTCTTTCCTTTAAGACTGTTGTCTATACACAACTCCAGTAAACAAATGCTTTCGAGCCAGGCAGTCGCCAGCATTGAGTATACAATGTACCTCATGACTAAATGTGAAAACTAATAAAAATTTCATTCCCCAGGTGAGGCTCGAACTCACAACCCCGGCATCGCTCACGAGAACTGTTCGTATAAGTACCGTGCGCTAACCAATTGCGCCACTGTGGAACATGGTTGCACGTAAGAGTGTTTCCTTTAGGACTGTTGTCTACACACACCTCCGGTAAACAAATGTTTTCGAGCCAGGCAGTCGCCAGCATTGAGTATACAAATAACCTCAAGGCTAAATATGAAAACTAATGAAAATTCCATTCCCCAGGTGAGGCTCAAACACACAACCCCGTCATAGTTCACGAGAACTTTCGTAAAGGTACCGTGCGCTAACCAATTGCGCCACTGGGGAACACGGTCACACGTATGAGTCTCTCCATTAGGACTGTTGTCTGCGCAAAACTCCAGTAAACAAATGTTTTCGAGCCAGGCAGTCGCCAGCATTGAGTATACAATATACCTCGTCACTAAATATGAAAACTAATAAAAGTTTAATTCCGCGGGTGAGGCTCGAACTCACAGCCCCGGCATAGCTCACGAGAGCTGTCGTATAAGTACTGTGCGCTAACCAATTGCGCCACTGGGGAACATGGTTGCACGTAAGAGTGTTTTCTTTAGGACTGTTGTCTACACACACCTCCAGTAAACAATTTTTTTCCAGACAGGCAGTCGCCAGCATATGGTATACAATTAACCTCATGACTAAATATGAAAACTGATAAAAATTTCATTCCCCAGGTGAGGTTCGAACTCACAACCCCGGCATAGCTCACGAGAACTGTCGTATAAGTACCGTGCGCTAACCAATACCGGCACTGGGGAACACGGTTGCACGTAAGAGTGTTTCCTTTACAACTGTTTACACACTCCTCCAGTAAATAAATGTTTTCGAGCCAGGCAGTCGCCAGCATTGAGTGTACAATCAACCTCATGACTAAATATGAAAACTAATAAAAATGTCATTCCCCAGGTGAGGCTCGAACTCACAACCCCGGGATAGCTCACGAGAACTGTCGTATAAGTACCGTGCGCTAACCAATTGCGCCACTGGGGAACACGGTTGCACGTAAGAGTGTTTCCTTTAGGACTGTTGTCTCAACACAACTCCAGTAAACAAATGTTTTCGAGCCAGGCAGTCGCCAGCATTGAGTATACAATTAACCTCATGACTAAATATGAACACTATTAAAAATTCATTCCCCAGGTGAGGCTCGAACTCACAACCTCGGCATAGCTCACGAGAACTGTCCTATAAGTACCGTGCGCTATCCGATTGCGCCATGGGGAACACGGTTGCACGTAAGAGTGTTTCCTTTAGGACTGTTGTCTACACACAACTCCAGTAAACAAATGTTTTCGGGCCAGGCAGTCGCCAGCATTCAGTATACAATTACCTCATGGCTAAATATGAAAACTAATAAAAATTTCACTCCCCAGGCGAGGCTCAATCTCACAACCCCAGCATAGCTCACGAGAACTGTCGTATAAGTACCGTGCGCTAACCAATTGCGCCGCTGGGGAACACGGTCGCACGTAGGAGTCTTTCCTTTAGGACTGTTGTCTGCACAAAACTCCAGTAAACAAATTTTTTCGAGCCAGGCAGTCGCAAGCATTGAGTATACAATTACCTCATGGCTAAATATGAAAACTAATAAAAATTTCACTCCCCAGGCGAGGCTCAATCTCACAACCCCAGCATAGCTCACGAGAACTGTCGTATAAGTACCGTGCGCTAACCAATTGCGCCGCTGGGGAACACGGTCGCACGTAGGAGTCTTTCCTTTAGGACTGTTGTCTGCACAAAACTCCAGTAAACAAATTTTTTCGAGCCAAGCAGTCGCAAGCATTGTGTATACAATTAACCTCATGACCAAATATGAAAACTAATAAAAATTTCATTCCACAGGTGAGTCTCGAACTCACAACCTCGGCATAGCTGACGAGAACTGTCGTATAAGTACCGTGCGCTAACCAATTGCGCCACTGGGGAACACGGTTGCACGTAAGAGGGTTTCCTTTACGACTGTTGTCTCCACACAACTCCAGTTAACAAATGTTTCCGAGCCAGGCAGTCGCCAGCAATAAGGAGACAATTAACCTCAAGGCTAAATATGAAAACTAATGAAAATTCCATTCCCCAAATGAGGCTCAAACTCACAACCCCGGCATAGCTCACGAGAACTTTCGTGAAGGTACCGTGCGCTAACCGATTGCGCCACTGGGGAACACGGTCACACGTAGGATTCTTTCCTTTAGGACTGTTGTCTGCGCAAAACTCCAGTAAACAAACGTTTTCGAGCCAGGCAGTCGCCAGCATTCAGGATACAATGAACCTCACGACTAAGTATGAAAACTAATAAAAATTTTATTCCCCAGGTGAGGCTCGAACTCACAACCCCGGCATAGCTCACGAGAACTGTCGTAAAAGTACCGTGCGCTAACCAATTGTGCCACTGCGGAACACGGTCGCACGTAGGAGTCTATCCTTTAAGACTGTTGTCTACACACAACTCCAGTGCACAAATGTTTTCGAGCCAGCCAGTCACCAGCATTGAGTATACAATTAACCGCATGACTAAATATGAAAAATAATAAAAATTTCATTCCCCAGATGAGGCTCGAACTCAAAACCCCGGCATAGCTCAAGAGAACTGTCGTATAAGTACAGTGCGCTAACCCATTGCGCCACTGGGGAACATGGTTGCACGTAAGAGTGTTTCCTTTAGGACTGTTGTCTACACACACCTCCAGTAAACAAATGTTTTCGGACCAGGCAGTCGTCAGCATTCAGTATACAATTAACCTCATGACTAAATATGAAATCTAATAAAAATTTGATTCCATAGGTGAGGCTCGAACTCACAACCCCGGCAAAGCTCACGAGAACTGTCGTATAAGTACCGTGTGCTAACTAATTGTGCCACTGGGGAACATGGTTGCACGTAAGAGTGTTTCCTTTAGGACTGTTGTCTACACACACCTCCAGTAAACAAATGTTTTCGAGCCAGGCAGTCGCCAGCATTGAGTTTAACATTAACCTCATGACTAAATATGAAAACTAATAAAAATTTTATTCCCCAGGTGAGGCTCGAACTCACAACCCCGGCATAGCTCACGAGAACTGTCGTATAAGTACCGTGCGCTAACCAATAGCGCCCTGGGGAACACGGTTGCATGTAAGAGTGTTTCCTTTACAACTGTTGTCTACACACTCCTCCAGTAAACAAATGTTTTCGAGCCAGGCAGTCGCCAGCATTGAGTATACATTTAACCTCATGACTAAATATGAAAACTAATAAAAATTTCATTCCACAGGTGAGTCTCGAACTCACAACCTCGGCATAGCTGACGAGAACTGTCTGTAAGTACCGTGCGCTAACCAATTGTGCCACTGGGGAACACGGTTGCACGTAAGAGTGTTTCTTTAGGACTGTTTTCTACACACACCTCCTGTAAGCAAATGTTTTCGAGCCAGGCAGTCGCCAGCATTGAGTATACAATTAACCTCAAGAGTAATAATGAAAACTAATAAAAATTTCATTCCCCAGGTGAGGCTCGAACTCACAACCCCGGCATAGCTCACGAGAACGGTCGTAAAAGTACCGTGCACTAACCAATTGCGCCACTGGGGAACGCGGTTGCACGTGAGAGTGTTTCCTTTAGGACTGTTGTCTACACACACCTCCAGTAAACAAATGTTTTCGTGCCAGGCAGTCGCCAGCATTGAGTATACAATTAACCTCATGACTAAATAGGAAAACTAATAAAAATTTCATTCCCCAGGTGAGGCTCGAACACTCAACCCGCGCATAACTCACGAGAACTGTCGAATAAGTTTGTGCGCTAACCAATTGCGCCACTGGGGAACACGGTTGCACGTAAGAGGGTTTCCTTTACGACTGTTGTCTCCACACAACTCCAGTAAACAAATGTTTCCGAGCCAGGCAGTCGCCAGCATTGAGTATACAATTACCCTCAAGGCTAAATATGAAAACTAATAAAAATTCCATTCCCCAGGTGAGGCTCAAACTCACAACCCCGGCATAGCTCACGAGAACTGTCGTATAAGTACCGTGCGCTAACCAATTGCGCCACTGGGGAACACGGTCGCACGTAGGAGTCTTTCCTTTAAGACTGTTGTCTATACACAACTCCAGTAAACAAATGCTTTCGAGCCAGGCAGTCGCCAGCATTGAGTATACAATGTACCTCATGACTAAATGTGAAAACTAATAAAAATTTCATTCCCCAGGTGAGGCTCGAACTCACAACCCCGGCATAGCTCACGAGAACTGTTCGTATAAGTACCGTGCGCTAACCAATTGCGCCACTGTGGAACATGGTTGCACGTAAGAGTGTTTCCTTTAGGACTGTTGTCTACACACACCTCCGGTAAACAAATGTTTTCGAGCCAGGCAGTCGCCAGCATTGAGTATACAATTAACCTCATGACTAAATATGAAAACTAATAAAAATTTCATTCCCCAGGTGAGGCTCGAACTCACAACCCCGGCATAGCTCACGAGAACTGTCGTATAAGTACCGTGCGCTAACCAATTGCGCCGCTGGGGAACACGGTCGCACGTAGGAGTCTTTCCTTTAGGACTGTTGTCTGCACAAAACTCCAGTAAACAAATTTTTTCGAGCCAAGCAGTCGCAAGCATTGAGTATACAATTAACCTCATGACCAAATATGAAAACTAATAAAAATTTCATTCCACAGGTGAGTCTCGAACTCACAACCTCGGCATAGCTGACGAGAACTGTCGTATAAGTACCGTGCGCTAACCAATTGCGCCACTGGGGAACACGGTTGCACGTAAGAGGGTTTCCTTTACGACTGTTGTCTCCACACAACTCCAGTTAACAAATGTTTCCGAGCCAGGCAGTCGCCAGCAATAAGGAGACAATTAACCTCAAGGCTAAATATGAAAACTAATGAAAATTCAATTCCCCAAATGAGGCTCAAACTCACAACCCCGGCATAGCTCACGAGAACTTTCGTGAAGGTACCGTGCGCTAACCGATTGCGCCACTGGGGAACACGGTCACACGTAGGATTCTTTCCTTTAGGACTGTTGTCTGCGCAAAACTCCAGTAAACAAACGTTTTCGAGCCAGGCAGTCGCCAGCATTCAGGATACAATGAACCTCACGACTAAGTATGAAAACTAATAAAAATTTTATTCCCCAGGTGAGGCTCGAACTCACAACCCCGGCATAGCTCACGAGAACTGTCGTAAAAGTACCGTGCGCTAACCAATTGTGCCACTGCGGAACACGGTCGCACGTAGGAGTCTATCCTTTAAGACTGTTGTCTACACACAACTCCAGTGCACAAATGTTTTCGAGCCAGCCAGTCACCAGCATTGAGTATACAATTAACCGCATGACTAAATATGAAAAATAATAAAAATTTCATTCCCCAGATGAGGCTCGAACTCAAAACCCCGGCATAGCTCAAGAGAACTGTCGTATAAGTACCGTGCGCTAACCCATTGCGCCACTGGGGAACATGGTTGCACGTAAGAGTGTTTCCTTTAGGACTGTTGTCTACACACACCTCCAGTAAACAAATGTTTTCGGACCAGGCAGTCGTCAGCATTCAGTATACAATTAACCTCATGACTAAATATGAAATCTAATAAAAATTTGATTCCATAGGTGAGGCTCGAACTCACAACCCCGGCAAAGCTCACGAGAACTGTCGTATAAGTACCGTGTGCTAACTAATTGTGCCACTGGGGAACATGGTTGCACGTAAGAGTGTTTCCATTAGGACTGTTGTCTACACACACCTCCAGTAAACAAATGTTTTCGAGCCAGGCAGTCGCCAGCATTGAGTTTAACATTAACCTCATGACTAAATATGAAAACTAATAAAAATTTTATTCCCCAGGTGAGGCTCGAACTCACAACCCCGGCATAGCTCACGAGAACTGTCGTATAAGTACCGTGCGCTAACCAATAGCGCCCTGGGGAACACGGTTGCATGTAAGAGTGTTTCCTTTACAACTGTTGTCTACACACTCCTCCAGTAAACAAATGTTTTCGAGCCAGGCAGTCGCCAGCATTGAGTATACATTTAACCTCATGACTAAATATGAAAACTAATAAAAATTTCATTCCACAGGTGAGTCTCGAACTCACAACCTCGGCATAGCTGACGAGAACTGTCTGTAAGTACCGTGCGCTAACCAATTGTGCCACTGGGGAACACGGTTGCACGTAAGAGTGTTTCCTTTAGGACTGTTTTCTACACACACCTCCTGTAAGCAAATGTTTTCGAGCCAGGCAGTCGCCAGCATTGAGTATACAATTAACCTCAAGAGTAATAATGAAAACTAATAAAAATTTCATTCCCCAGGTGAGGCTCGAACTCACAACCCCGGCATAGCTCACGAGAACGGTCGTAAAAGTACCGTGCACTAACCAATTGCGCCACTGGGGAACGCGGTTGCACGTGAGAGTGTTTCCTTTAGGACTGTTGTCTACACACACCTCCAGTAAACAAATGTTTTCGTGCCAGGCAGTCGCCAGCATTGAGTATACAATTAACCTCATGACTAAATAGGAAAACTAATAAAAATTTCATTCCCCAGGTGAGGCTCGAACACTCAACCCGCGCATAACTCACGAGAACTGTCGAATAAGTTTGTGCGCTAACCAATTGCGCCACTGGGGAACACGGTTGCACGTAAGAGGGTTTCCTTTACGACTGTTGTCTCCACACAACTCCAGTAAACAAATGTTTCCGAGCCAGGCAGTCGCCAGCATTGAGTATACAATTACCCTCAAGGCTAAATATGAAAACTAATAAAAATTCCATTCCCCAGGTGAGGCTCAAACTCACAACCCCGGCATAGCTCACGAGAACTGTCGTATAAGTACCGTGCGCTAACCAATTGCGCCACTGGGGAACACGGTCGCACGTAGGAGTCTTTCCTTTAAGACTGTTGTCTATACACAACTCCAGTAAACAAATGCTTTCGAGCCAGGCAGTCGCCAGCATTGAGTATACAATGTACCTCATGACTAAATGTGAAAACTAATAAAAATTTCATTCCCCAGGTGAGGCTCGAACTCACAACCCCGGCATAGCTCACGAGAACTGTTCGTATAAGTACCGTGCGCTAACCAATTGCACCACTGTGGAACATGGTTGCACGTAAGAGTGTTTCCTTTAGGACTGTTGTCTACACACACCTCCGGTAAACAAATGTTTTCGAGCCAGGCAGTCGCCAGCATTGAGTATACAATTAACCTCATGACTAAATATGAAAACTAATAAAAATTTCATTCCCCAGGTGAGGCTCGAACTCACAACCCCGGCATAGCTCACGAGAACTGTCGTATAAGTACCGTGCACTAACCAATTGCGCCACTGGGGAACGCGGTTGCACGTAAGAGTGTTTCCTTTAGGACTGTTGTCTACACACACCTCCAGTAAACAAATGTTTTCGAGCCAGGCAGTCGCCAGCATTGAGTATACAATACCCCTCATGACTAAATAGGAAAACTAATTAAAATTTCATTCCCCAGGTGAGGCTCGAACTCCCAACCCGCGCATAGCTCACGAGAACTTTCGTAAAGGTACCGTGCGCTAACCAATTGCGCCACTGGGGAACACGGTCACACGTAGGAGTCTTTCCTTTAGGACTGTTGTCTGCGCAAAACTCCAGTAAACAAATGTTTTCGAGCCAGGCAGTCGCCAGCATTGAGTATACAATATACCTCATGACTAAATATGAAAACTAATAAAAATTTCATTCCCCAGGTGAGGCTCGAACTCACAACCCCGGCATAGCTCACGAGAACTGTCGTATAAGTACCGTGCGCTAACCAATTGCGCCACTGTGGAACATGGTTGCACGTAAGAGTATTTCCTATAGGACTGTTGTCTACACATACCTCCAGTAAACAAATGTTTTCGAGCCAGGAAGTGGCCAGCATTGAGTATACAATTACCCTAATGACTAAATATGAAAACTAATAAAAATTTCATTCCCCAGGTGAGGCTCGAACTCACAACCCCGGCATAGCTCACGAGAACTGTCGTATAAGTACCGTGCGCTAACCAATTGCGCCACTGGGGAACATGGTCGCACGTAGGAGTCTTTCCTTTAGGACTGTTGTCTCCACACAACTCAAGTAAACAAATGTTTTCGAGCCAGGCAGTTGCCAGCATTGAGTATACAATTAACCTCATGACTAAATATGAAAACTAATGAAAATATCATCCCCCAGGTGAGGCTCGAACTCACAACCCCGGCATAGCTCACGAGAAGTGTCCTATAAATTCAGCGCTAACCAATCGCGCCACTGGGGAACACGGTTGCACGTAAAAGTGTTTCCTTTAGGACTGTTGTCTACACACATCTCCAGTAAAAAAATTTTTTCGAGCCAGGCAGTCGCCAGCATTGAGTATACATTTAACCTCATGACTAAATATGAAAACTAATAAAAATTTCATTCCACAGGTGAGTCTCGAACTCACAACCTCGGCATAGCTGACGAGAACTGTCGTATAAATACCATGCGCTAACCAATTGCGCCACTGGGGAACACGGTCGCACGTAGGAGTCTTTTCTTTAGGACTGTTGTCTACACACAACTCCAGTAAACAAATGTTTTCGAGCCAGGCAGTCGCCAGCATTGAGTATACAATTAACCTCATGACTAATAATGAAAACTAATAAAAATTTCATTCCCCAGGTGAGGCTCGAACTCACAACCCCGGCATAGCTCACGAGAACTGTCGTATAAGTACCGTGCACTAACCAATTGCGCCACTGGGGAACGCGGTTGCACGTAAGAGTGTTTCCTTAAGGACTGTTGTCTACACACACCTCCAGTAAACAAATGTTTTCGAGCCAGGATCTCGCCAGCATTGAGTATACAATTAACCTCATGACTAAATAGGAAAACTAATTAAAATTTCATTCCCCAGGTGAGGCTCGAACTCTCAATTCGCGCATAGCTCACGAGAACTGTCGTATAAGTACCGTGCGCTAATCAATTGCGCCACTGGGGAACACGGTTGCACGTAAGAGGGTTTTCTTTACGACTGTTGTCTCCACACAACTCCAGTAAACAAATGTTTCCGAGCCAGGCAGTCGCCAGCATTGAGTATACAATTAACCTCAAGGCTAAATATGAAAACTAATGAAAATTCCATTCCCCAGGTGAGGCTCAAACTCACAACCTCGGCATAGCTCACGAGAACTTTCGTAAAGGTACCGTGCGCTAACCAATTGCGCCACTGGGGAACACAGTCACACGTAGGAGTCTTTCCTTTAGGACTGTTGTCTGCGCAAAACTCCAGTAAACAAATGTTTTCGAGCCAGGCAGTCGCCAGCATTGAGTATACAATATACCTCATGACTAAATATGAAAACTAATAAAAATTTCATTCTCCAGGTGAGGCTCGAACTCACAACCCCGGCATAGCTCACGAGAACTGTCGTATAAGTACCGTGCGCTAACCAATTGCGCCACAGTGGAACATGGTTGCACGTAAGAGTGTTTCCTTTAGGACTGTTGTCTACACATACCTCCAGTAAACAAATGTTTTCGAGCCAGGCAGTGGCCAGCATTGAGTGTACAATTAACCGCATGACTAAATATGAAAACTAATGAAAATTTTATTCCCCAGGTGAGGCTCGAACTCACAACCCCGGCATAGCTCACGAGAACTGTCGTATAAGTACCGTGCGCTAACCAATTGCGCCACTGGGGAACACGGTCGCACGTAGGAGTCTTTCCTCTAGGACTGTTGTCTCCACACAACTCCAGTAAACAAATGTTTTCGAGCCAGGCAGTTGCCAGCATTGAGTATACAATTAACCTCATGAATAAATATGAAAACTAATGAAACTTTCATCCCCCAGGTGAGGCTCGAACTCACAACCCCGGCATAGCTCACGAGAACTGTCCTATAAATTCAGCGCTAACCAATTGCGCCACTGGGGAACACGGTTGCACGTAAAAGTGTTTCCTTTAGGACTGTTGTCTACACACATCTCCAGTAAACAAATTTTTTCGAGCCAGGCAGTCGCCAGCATTGAGTATACATTTAACCTCATGACTAAATATGAAAACTAATAAAAATTTCATTCCACAGGTGAGTCTCGAACTCACAACCCCGGCATAGCTCAAGAGAACTGTCGTATAAGTACCGTGCGCTAACCAATTGCGCCACTGGGGAACATGGTTGCACGTAAGAGTGTTTCGTTTAGGACTGTTGTCTACACACACCTCCAGTAAACAAATGTTTTCGAGCCAGGCAGTCGCCAGCATTGAGTTTAACATTAACCTCAAGACTAAATATGAAAACTAATAAAAATTTTATTCCCCAGGTGAGGCTCGAACTCACAACCACGGCATAGCTCACGAGAACTGTCGTATAAGTACCGTGCGCTAACCAATTGCGCCACTGGTGAACACGGTTGCACGTAAGAGTGTTTCCTTTAGGGCTGTTGTCTCCACACAACTCCAGTAAACAAATGTTTTCGAGCCAGGCAGTCGCCAGCATTGAGTATACAATTAACCTCATGACTAAATAGGAAAACTAATTAAAATTTCATTCCCCAGGTGAGGCTCGAACTCTCAACTCGAGCATAGCTCACGAGAACTGTCGTATAAGTACTGTGCGCTAACCAATTGCGCCACTGGGGAACACGGTTGCACGTAAGAGGGTTTCCTTTACGACTGTTGTCTCCACACAACTCCAGTAAACAAATGTTTCCGAGCCAGGCAGTCGCCAGCATTGAGTATACAATTACCCTCAAGGCTAAATATGAAAACTAATGAAAATTCCATTCCCCAGGTGAGGCTCAAACTCACAACCCCGGCATAGCTCACGAGAACTTTCGTAAAGGTACTGTGCGCTAACCGATTGCGCCACTGGGGAACACGGTCACACGTAGGAGTCTTTCCTTTAGGACTGTTGTCTGCGCAAAACTCCAGTAAACAAATGTTTTGGAGCCAGGCAGTCGCCAGCATTGAGTATACAATATACCTCATGAATAAATATGAAAACTAATAAAAATTTCATTCCCCAGGTGAGGCTCGAACTCAGAACCCCGGCATAGCTCACGAGAACTGTCGTATAAGTACCGTGCGCTAACCAATTGCGCCACTGTGGAACACGGTTGCACAAAAGAGTGTTTCCTTTAGGACTGTTCTCTACACATACCTTCAGTAAACAAAAGTTTTCGAGCCAGGCAGTGGCCAGCATTGAGTGTACAATTAACCGCATGACTAAATATGAAAACTAATGAAAATTTCATTCCCCAGGTGAGGCTCGAACTCACAACCCCGGCATAGCTCACGAGAACTGTCGTATAAGTACCGTGCGCTAACCAATTGCGCCACTGGGGATCACGGTAGCACGTAGGAGTCTTTCCTCTAGGACTGTTGTCTCCACACAACTCCAGTGAACAATTTTTTTCGAGACAGGCAGTCGCCAGCATTGGGTATACAATTAACCTCATGACTAAATATGAAAACTAATAAAAATTTCATTCCCCAGGTGAGGCTCGAACTCACAACCCCGGCATAGCTCACGAGAACTGTCGTATAAGTACCGTGCGCTAACCAATACCGCCACTGGGGAACACGGTTGCACGTAAGAGTGTTTCCTTTACAACTGTTTACACACTCCTCCAGTAAATAAATGTTTTCGAGCCAGGCAGTCGCCAGCATTGAGTATACAATCAACCTCATGACTAAATATGAAAACTAATAAAAATGTCATTCCCCAGGTGAGGCTCGAACTAACAACTCCGGCATAGCTCACGAGAACTGTCGTATAAGTACCGTGCACTAACCAATTGCGCCACTGGGGTACGCGGTTGCACGTAAGAGTGTTTCCTTTAGGACTGTTGTCTCGACACAACTCCAGTAAACAAATGTTTTCGAGCCAGGCAGTCGCCAGCATTGAGTATACAATTTACCTCATGACTAAATATGAAAACTAATAAAAATTTAATTCCGCGGGTGAGGCTCGAACTCACAGCCCCGGCATAGCTCACGAGAGCTGTCGTATAAGTACCGTGCGCTAACCAATTGCGCCACTGGGGAACATGGTTGCACGTAAGAGTGTTTTCTTTAGGACTGTTGTCTACACACACCTCCAGTAAACAATTTTTTTCGAGACAGGCAGTCGCCAGCATTGGGTATACAATTAACCTCATGACTAAATATGAAAACTAATAAAAATTTCATTCCCCAGGTGAGGCTCGAACTCACAACCCCGGCATAGCTCACGAGAACTGTCGTATAAGTACCGTGCGCTAACCAATACCGCCACTGGGGAACACGGTTGCACGTAAGAGTGTTTCCTTTACAACTGTTTACACACTCCTCCAGTAAATAAATGTTTTCGAGCCAGGCAGTCGCCAGCATTGAGTATACAATCAACCTCATGACTAAATATGAAAACTAATAAAAATGTCATTCCCCAGGTGAGGCTCGAACTCACAACCCCGGGATAGCTCACGAGAACTGTCGCATAAGTACCGTGCGCTAACCAATTGCGCCACTGGGGAACACGGTTGCACGTAAGAGTGTTTCCTTTAGGACTGTTGTCTTGACACAACTCCAGTAAAAAAATGTTTTCGAGCCAGGCAGTCGCCAGCATTGAGTATACAATTAACCTCATGACTAAATATGAACACTATTAAAAATTCATTCCCCAGGTGAGGCTCGAACTCACAACCCCGGCATAGCTCACGAGAACTGTCCTATAAGTACCGTGCGCTATCCGATTGCGCCATGGGGAACACGGTTGCACGTAAGAGTGTTTCCTTTAGGACTGTTGTCTACACACAACTCCAGTAAACAAATGTTTTCGGGCCAGGCAGTCGCCAGCATTCAGTATACAATTACCTCATGGCTAAATATGAAAACTAATAAAAATTTCACTCCCCAGGCGAGGCTCAATCTCACAACCCCAGAATAGCTCACGAGAACTGTCGTATAAGTACCGTGTGCTAACCAATTGCGCCGCTGGGGAACACGGTCGCACGTAGGAGTCTTTCCTTTAGGACTGTTGTCTGCGCAAAACTCCAGTAAACAAATTTTTTCGATCCAGGCAGTCGCAAGCATTGAGTATACAATTAACCTCATGACCAAATATGAAAACTAATAAAAATTTCATTCCACAGGTGAGTCTCGAACTCACAACCTCGGCATAGCTGACGAGAACTGTCGTATAAGTACCGTGCGCTAACCAATTGCGCCACTGGGGAACACGGTTGCACGTAAGAGGGTTTCCTTTACGACTGTTGTCTCCACACAACTCCAGTTAACAAATGTTTCCGAGCCAGGCAGTCGCCAGCATTAAGTAGACAATTAACCTCAAGGCTAAATATGAAAACTAATGAAAATTCCATTCCCCAGGTGAGGCTCAAACTCACAACCCCGGCATAGCTCACGAGATCTTTCGTGAAGGTACCATGCGCTAACCGATTGCGCCACTGGGGAACACGGTCACACGTAGGATTCTTTCCTTTAGGACTGTTGTCTGCGCAAAACTCCAGTAAACAAACGTTTTCGAGCCAGGCAGTCGCCAGCATTCAGGATACAATGAACCTCACGACTAAGTATGAAAACTAATAAAAATTTTATTCCCCAGGTGAGGCTCGAACTCACAACCCCGGCATAGCTCACGAGAACTGTCGTATAAGTACCGTGCGCTAACCAATTGTGCCACTGGGGAACACGGTCGCATGTAGGAGTCTTTTCTTTAAGACTGTTGTCTACACACAACTCCAGTGCACAAATGTTTTCGAGCCAGGCAGTCACCAGCATTGAGTATACAATTAACCGCATGACTAAATATGAAAAATAATAAAAATTTCATTCCCCAGATGAGGCTCGAACTCAAAACCCCGGCATAGCTCAAGAGAACTGTCGTATAAGTACCGTGCGCTAACCCATTGCGCCACTGGGGAACATGGTTGCACGTAAGAGTGTTTCCTTTAGGACTGTTGTCTACACACACCTCCAGTAAACAAATGTTTTCGGACCAGGCAGTCGTCAGCATTCAGTATACAATTAACCTCATGACTAAATATGAAATCTAATAAAAATTTGATTCCATAGGTGAGGCTCGAACTCACAACTCCGGCAAAGCTCACGAGAACTGTCGTATAAGTACCGTGTGCTAACTAATTGTGCCACTGGGGAACATGGTTGCACGTAAGAGTGTTTCCTTTAGGACTGTTGTCTACACACACCTCCAGTAAACAAATGTTTTCGAGCCAGGCAGTCGCCAGCATTGAGTTTAACATTAACCTCATGACTAAATATGAAAACTAATAAAAATTTTATTCCCCAGGTGAGGCTCGAACTCACAACCCTGGCATAGCTCACGAGAACTGTCGTATAAGTACCGTGCGCTAACCAATAGCGCCCTGGGGAACACGGTTGCATGTAAGAGTGTTTCCTTTACAACTGTTGTCTACACACTCCTCCAGTAAACAAATGTTTTCGAGCCAGGCAGTCGCCAGCATTGAGTATACATTTAACCTCATGACTAAATATGAAAACTAATAAAAATTTCATTCCACAGGTGAGTCTCGAACTCACAACCTCGGCATAGCTGACGAGAACTGTCTGTAAGTACCGTGCGCTAACCAATTGTGCCACTGGGGAACACGGTCGCACGTAGGAGTCTTTTCTTTAGGACTGTTGTCTACACACAACTCCAGTAAACAAATGTTTCGAGCCAGGCAGTCGCCAGCATTGAGTATACAATTAACGTCATGACTAATAATGAAAACTAATAACAATTTCATTCCCCAGGTGAGGCTCGAACTCACAACCCCGGCATAGCTCACGAGAACTGTCGTATAAGTACCGTGCGCTAACCAATTGCGCCACTCTTGAACACGGTTGCACGTAAAAGTGTTTCCTTTAGGACTGTTTTCTACACACACCTCCTGTAAGCAAATCTTTTCGAGCCAGGCAGTCGCCAGCATTGAGTATACAATTAACCTCAAGACTAAATATGAAATCTAATAAAAATTTGATTCTATAGGTGAGGCTCGAACTCACAACCCCGGCATAGCTCACGAGAACGGTCGTAAAAGTACCGTGCACTAACCAATTGCGCCACTGGGGAACGCGGTTGCACGTGAGAGTGTTTCCTTTAGGACTGTTGTCTACACACACCTCCAGTAAACAAATGTTTTCGTGCCAGGCAGTCGCCAGCATTGAGTATACAATTAACCTCATGACTAAATAGGAAAACTAATAAAAATTTATTCCCCAGGTGAGGCTCGAACACTCAACCCGCGCATAGCTCACGAGAACTGTCGAATAAGTTTGTGCGCTAACCAATTGCGCCACTGGGGAACACGGTTGCACGTAAGAGGGTTTCCTTTACGACTGTTGTCTCCACACAACTCCAGTAAACAAATGTTTCCGAGCCAGGCAGTCGCCAGCATTGAGTATACAATTACCCTCAAGGCTAAATATGAAAACTAATAAAAATTCCATTCCCCAGGTGAGGCTCAAACTCACAACCCCGGCATTGCTCACGAGAACTGTCGTATAAGTACCGTGCGCTAACCAATTGCGCCACTGGGGAACACGGTCGCACGTAGGAGTCTTTCCTTTAAGACTGTTGTCTATACACAACTCCAGTAAACAAATGCTTTCGAGCCAGGCAGTCGCCAGCATTGAGTATACAATGTACCTCATGACTAAATGTGAAAACTAATAAAAATTTCATTCCCCAGGTGAGGCTCGAACTCACAACCCCGGCATAGCTCACGAGAACTGTCGTATAAGTACCGTGCGCTAACCAATTGCGCCACTGTGGAACATGGTTGCACGTAAAAGTGTTTCCTTTAGGACTGTTGTCTACACACACCTCCGGTAAACAAATGTTTTCGAGCCAGGCAGTCGCCAGCATTGAGTATACAATTAACCTCATGACTAAATATGAAAACTAATAAAAATTTCATTCCCCAGGTGAGGCTCGAACTCACAACCCCGGCATAGCTCACGAGAACTGTCGTATAAGTACTGTGCACTAACCAATTGCGCCACTGGGAACGCGGTTGCACGTAAGAGTGTTTCCTTTAGGACTGTTGTCTACACACACCTCCAGTAAACAAATGTTTTCGAGCCAGGCAGTCGCCAGCATTGAGTATACAATACCCCTCATGACTAAATAGGAAAACTAATTAAAATTTCATTCCCCAGGTGAGGCTCGAACTCTCAACCCGCGCATAGCTCACGAGAACTTTCGTAAAGGTACCGTGCGCTAACCAATTGCGCCACTGGGGAACACGGTCACACGTAGGAGTCTTTTCTTTAGGACTGTTATCTGCGCAAAACTCCAGTAAACAAATGTTTTCGAGCCAGGCAGTCGCCAGCATTGAGTATACAATATACCTCATGACTAAATATGAAAACTAATAAAAATTTCATTCCCCAGGTGAGGCTCGAACTCACAACCCCGGCATAGCTCACGAGAACTGTCGTATAAGTACCGTGCGCTAACCAATTGCGCCACTGTGGAACATGGTTGCACGTAAGAGTGTTTCCTATAGGACTGTTGTCTACACATACCTCCAGTAAACAAATGTATTCGAGCCAGGAAGTGGCCAGCATTGAGTATACAATTAACCTCATGACTAAATATGAAAACTAATAAAAATTTCATTCCCCAGGTGAGGCTCGAACTCACAACCCCGGCATAGCTCACGAGAACTGTCGTATAAGTACCGTGCGCTAACCAATTGCGCCACTGGGGAACACGGTCGCACGTAGGAGTCTTTCCTTTAGGACTGTTGTCTCCACACAACTCGAGTAAACAAATGTTTTCGAGCCAGGCAGTTGCCAGCATTGAGTATACAATTAACCTCATGACTAAATATGAAAACTAATGAAAATTTCATCCCCCAGGTGAGGCTCGAACTCACAACCCCGGCATAGCTCACGAGAAGTGTCCTATAAATTCAGCGCTAACCAATCGCGCCACTGGGGAACACGGTTGCACGTAAAAGTGTTTCCTTTAGGACTGTTGTCTACACACATCTCCAGTAAAAAAATTTTTTCGAGCCAGGCAGTCGCCAGCATTGAGTATACATTTAACCTCATGACTAAATATGAAAACTAATAAAGATTTCATTCCACAGGTGAGGCTCGAACTCACAACCCCGGCAAAGCTCACGAGAACTGTCGTATAAGTACCGTGTGCTAACTAATTGTGCCACTGGGGAACATGGTTGCACGTAAGAGTGTTTCCTTTAGGACTGTTGTCTACACACACCTCCAGTAAACAAATGTTTTCGAGCCAGGCAGTCGCCAGCATTGAGTTTAACATTAACCTCATGACTAAATATGAAAACTAATAAAAATTTTATTCCCCAGGTGAGGCTCGAACACTCAACCCGCGCATAGCTCACGAGAACTGTCGAATAAGTTTGTGCGCTAACCAATTGCGCCACTGGGGAACACGGTTGCACGTAAGAGTGTTTCCTTTACAACTGTTGTCTACACACTCCTCCAGTAAACAAATGTTTTCGAGCCAGGCAGTCGCCAGCATTGAGTATACATTTAACCTCATGACTAAATATGAAAACTAATAAAAATTTCATTCCACAGGTGAGTCTCGAACTCACAACCTCGGCATAGCTGACGAGAACTGTCTGTAAGTACCGTGCGCTAACCAATTGTGCCACTGGGGAACACGGTCGCACGTAGGAGTCTTTTCTTTAGGACTGTTGTCTACACACAACTCCAGTAAACAAATGTTTCGAGCCAGGCGGTCGCCAGCATTGAGTATACAATTAACGTCATGACTAATAATGAAAACTAATAACAATTTCATTCCCCAGGTGAGGCTCAAACTCACAACCCCGGCATAGCTCACGAGAACTGTCGTATAAGTACCGTGCGCTAACCAATTGCGCCACTCTTGAACACGGTTGCACGTAAAAGTGTTTCCTTTAGGACTGTTTTCTACACACACCTCCTGTAACCAAATCTTTTCGAGCCAGGCAGTCGCCAGCATTGAGTATACAATTAACCTCAAGACTAATAATGAAAACTAATAAAAATTTCATTCCCCAGGTGAGGCTCGAACTCACAACCCCGGCATAGCTCACGAGAACTGTCGTATAAGTACCGTGCGCTAACCAATTGCGCCACTGGAGAACACGGTTGCACGTAAGAGTGTTTTCTTTAGGACTGTTGTCTACACACACCTCCAGTAAACAAATGTTTTCGTGCCAGGCAGTCGCCAGCATTGAGTGTACAATTAACCTCATGACTAAATAGGAAAACTAATAAAAATTTATTCCCCAGGTGAGGCTCGAAATCACAACCCCGGCATGGCTCACGAGAACTGTCGTATAGGTTCCGTGCGCTAACCAATTGCGCCACTGGGGAACACGGTTGCACGTAAGAGTGTTTCCTTTAGGACGGTTGTCTACACACACCTCCAGTAAACAAATGTTTTCGAGCCAGGCAGTCGCCAGAATTTAGTATACAATTAACCTCATGACTAAATATGAAATCTAATAAAAATTTGATTCTATAGGTGAGGCTCGAACTCACAACCCCGGCATAGCTCACGAGAACGGTCGTAAAAGTACCGTGCACTAACCAATTGCGCCACTGGGGAACGCGGTTGCACGTGAGAGTGTTTCCTTTAGGACTGTTGTCTACACACACCTCCAGTAAACAAATGTTTTCGTGCCAGGCAGTCGCCAGCATTGAGTATACAATTAACCTCATGACTAAATAGGAAAACTAATAAAAATTTATTCCCCAGGTGAGGCTCGAACACTCAACCCGCGCATAGCTCACGAGAACTGTCGAATAAGTTTGTGCGCTAACCAATTGCGCCACTGGGGAACACGGTTGCACGTAAGAGGGTTTCCTTTACGACTGTTGTCTCCACACAACTCCAGTAAACAAATGTTTCCGAGCCAGGCAGTCGCCAGCATTGAGTATACAATTACCCTCAAGGCTAAATATGAAAACTAATAAAAATTCCATTCCCCAGGTGAGGCTCAAACTCACAACCCCGGCATAGCTCACGAGAACTGTCGTATAAGTACCGTGCGCTAACCAATTGCGCCACTGGGGAACACGGTCGCACGTAGGAGTCTTTCCTTTAAGACTGTTGTCTATACACAACTCCAGTAAACAAATGCTTTCGAGCCAGGCAGTCGCCAGCATTGAGTATACAATGTACCTCATGACTAAATGTGAAAACTAATAAAAATTTCATTCCCCAGGTGAGGCTCGAACTCACAACCCCGGCATAGCTCACGAGAACTGTCGTATAAGTACCGTGCGCTAACCAATTGCGCCACTGTGGAACATGGTTGCACGTAAGAGTGTTTCCTTTAGGACTGTTGTCTACACACACCTCCGGTAAACAAATGTTTTCGAGCCAGGCAGTCGCCAGCATTGAGTATACAATTAACCTCATGACTAAATATGAAAACTAATAAAAATTTCATTCCCCAGGTGAGGCTCGAACTCACAACCCCGGCATAGCTCACGAGAACTGTCGTATAAGTACTGTGCACTAACCAATTGCGCCACTGGGAACGCGGTTGCACGTAAGAGTGTTTCCTTTAGGACTGTTGTCTACACACACCTCCAGTAAACAAATGTTTTCGAGCCAGGCAGTCGCCAGCATTGAGTATACAATACCCCTCATGACTAAATAGGAAAACTAATTAAAATTTCATTCCCCAGGTGAGGCTCGAACTCTCAACCCGCGCATAGCTCACGAGAACTTTCGTAAAGGTACCGTGCGCTAACCAATTGCGCCACTGGGGAACACGGTCACACGTAGGAGTCTTTCCTTTAGGACTGTTATCTGCGCAAAACTCCAGTAAAAAAATTTTTTCGAGCCAGGCAGTCGCCAGCATTGAGTATACATTTAACCTCATGACTAAATATGAAAACTAATAAAAATTTCATTCCACAGGTGAGTCTCGAACTCACAACCTCGGCATAGCGGACGAGAACTGTCGTATAAATACCGTGCGCTAACCAATTGCGCCCCTGGGGAACACGGTCGCACGTAGGAGTCTTTTCTTTAGGACTGTTGTCTACACACAACTCCAGTAAACAAATGTTTTCGAGCCAGGCAGTCGCCAGCATTGAGTATACAATTAACCTCATGACTAATAATGAAAACTAATAAAAATTTCATTCCCCAGGTGAGGCTCGAACTCACAACCCCGGCATAGCTCACGAGAACTGTCGTATAAGTACCGTGCACTAACCAATTGCGCCACTGGGGAACACGGTTGCACGTAAGAGTGTTTCCTTTAGGACGGTTGTCTACACACACCTCCAGTAAACAAATGTTTTCGAGCCAGGCAGTCGCCAGAATTTAGTATACAATTAACCTCATGACTAAATATGAAATCTAATAAAAATTTGATTCTATAGGTGAGGCTCGAACTCACAACCCCGGCATAGCTCACGAGAACGGTCGTAAAAGTACCGTGCACTAACCAATTGCGCCACTGGGGAACGCGGTTGCACGTGAGAGTGTTTCCTTTAGGACTGTTGTCTACACACACCTCCAGTAAACAAATGTTTTCGTGCCAGGCAGTCGCCAGCATTAAGTATACAATTAACCTCATGACTAAATAGGAAAACTAATAAAAATTTATTCCCCAGGTGAGGCTCGAACACTCAACCCGCGCATAGCTCACGAGAACTGTCGAATAAGTTTGTGCGCTAACCAATTGCGCCACTGGGGAACACGGTTGCACGTAAGAGGGTTTCCTTTACGACTGTTGTCTCCACACAACTCCAGTAAACAAATGTTTCCGAGCCAGGCAGTCGCCAGCATTGAGTATACAATTACCCTCAAGGCTAAATATGAAAACTAATAAAAATTCCATTCCCCAGGTGAGGCTCAAACTCACAACCCCGGCATAGCTCACGAGAACTGTCGTATAAGTACCATGCGCTAACCGATTGCGCCACTGGGGAACACGGTCACACGTAGGATTCTTTCCTTTAGGACTGTTGTCTGCGCAAAACTCCAGTAAACAAACGTTTTCGAGCCAGGCAGTCGCCAGCATTCAGGATACAATGAACCTCACGACTAAGTATGAAAACTAATAAAAATTTTATTCCCCAGGTGAGGCTCGAACTCACAACCCCGGCATAGCTCACGAGAACTGTCGTATAAGTACCGTGCGCTAACCAATTGTGCCACTGGGGAACACGGTCGCATGTAGGAGTCTTTTCTTTAAGACTGTTGTCTACACACAACTCCAGTGCACAAATGTTTTCGAGCCAGGCAGTCACCAGCATTGAGTATACAATTAACCGCATGACTAAATATGAAAAATAATAAAAATTTCATTCCCCAGATGAGGCTCGAACTCAAAACCCCGGCATAGCTCAAGAGAACTGTCGTATAAGTACCGTGCGCTAACCCATTGCGCCACTGGGGAACATGGTTGCACGTAAGAGTGTTTCCTTTAGGACTGTTGTCTACACACACCTCCAGTAAACAAATGTTTTCGGACCAGGCAGTCGTCAGCATTCAGTATACAATTAACCTCATGACTAAATATGAAATCTAATAAAAATTTGATTCCATAGGTGAGGCTCGAACTCACAACTCCGGCAAAGCTCACGAGAACTGTCGTATAAGTACCGTGTGCTAACTAATTGTGCCACTGGGGAACATGGTTGCACGTAAGAGTGTTTCCTTTAGGACTGTTGTCTACACACACCTCCAGTAAACAAATGTTTTCGAGCCAGGCAGTCGCCAGCATTGAGTTTAACATTAACCTCATGACTAAATATGAAAACTAATAAAAATTTTATTCCCCAGGTGAGGCTCGAACTCACAACCCTGGCATAGCTCACGAGAACTGTCGTATAAGTACCGTGCGCTAACCAATAGCGCCCTGGGGAACACGGTTGCATGTAAGAGTGTTTCCTTTACAACTGTTGTCTACACACTCCTCCAGTAAACAAATGTTTTCGAGCCAGGCAGTCGCCAGCATTGAGTATACATTTAACCTCATGACTAAATATGAAAACTAATAAAAATTTCATTCCACAGGTGAGTCTCGAACTCACAACCTCGGCATAGCTGACGAGAACTGTCTGTAAGTACCGTGCGCTAACCAATTGTGCCACTGGGGAACACGGTCGCACGTAGGAGTCTTTTCTTTAGGACTGTTGTCTACACACAACTCCAGTAAACAAATGTTTCGAGCCAGGCAGTCGCCAGCATTGAGTATACAATTAACGTCATGACTAATAATGAAAACTAATAACAATTTCATTCCCCAGGTGAGGCTCGAACTCACAACCCCGGCATAGCTCACGAGAACTGTCGTATAAGTACCGTGCGCTAACCAATTGCGCCACTCTTGAACACGGTTGCACGTAAAAGTGTTTCCTTTAGGACTGTTTTCTACACACACCTCCTGTAAGCAAATCTTTTCGAGCCAGGCAGTCGCCAGCATTGAGTATACAATTAACCTCAAGACTAAATATGAAATCTAATAAAAATTTGATTCTATAGGTGAGGCTCGAACTCACAACCCCGGCATAGCTCACGAGAACGGTCGTAAAAGTACCGTGCACTAACCAATTGCGCCACTGGGGAACGCGGTTGCACGTGAGAGTGTTTCCTTTAGGACTGTTGTCTACACACACCTCCAGTAAACAAATGTTTTCGTGCCAGGCAGTCGCCAGCATTGAGTATACAATTAACCTCATGACTAAATAGGAAAACTAATAAAAATTTATTCCCCAGGTGAGGCTCGAACACTCAACCCGCGCATAGCTCACGAGAACTGTCGAATAAGTTTGTGCGCTAACCAATTGCGCCACTGGGGAACACGGTTGCACGTAAGAGGGTTTCCTTTACGACTGTTGTCTCCACACAACTCCAGTAAACAAATGTTTCCGAGCCAGGCAGTCGCCAGCATTGAGTATACAATTACCCTCAAGGCTAAATATGAAAACTAATAAAAATTCCATTCCCCAGGTGAGGCTCAAACTCACAACCCCGGCATTGCTCACGAGAACTGTCGTATAAGTACCGTGCGCTAACCAATTGCGCCACTGGGGAACACGGTCGCACGTAGGAGTCTTTCCTTTAAGACTGTTGTCTATACACAACTCCAGTAAACAAATGCTTTCGAGCCAGGCAGTCGCCAGCATTGAGTATACAATGTACCTCATGACTAAATGTGAAAACTAATAAAAATTTCATTCCCCAGGTGAGGCTCGAACTCACAACCCCGGCATAGCTCACGAGAACTGTCGTATAAGTACCGTGCGCTAACCAATTGCGCCACTGTGGAACATGGTTGCACGTAAAAGTGTTTCCTTTAGGACTGTTGTCTACACACACCTCCGGTAAACAAATGTTTTCGAGCCAGGCAGTCGCCAGCATTGAGTATACAATTAACCTCATGACTAAATATGAAAACTAATAAAAATTTCATTCCCCAGGTGAGGCTCGAACTCACAACCCCGGCATAGCTCACGAGAACTGTCGTATAAGTACTGTGCACTAACCAATTGCGCCACTGGGAACGCGGTTGCACGTAAGAGTGTTTCCTTTAGGACTGTTGTCTACACACACCTCCAGTAAACAAATGTTTTCGAGCCAGGCAGTCGCCAGCATTGAGTATACAATACCCCTCATGACTAAATAGGAAAACTAATTAAAATTTCATTCCCCAGGTGAGGCTCGAACTCTCAACCCGCGCATAGCTCACGAGAACTTTCGTAAAGGTACCGTGCGCTAACCAATTGCGCCACTGGGGAACACGGTCACACGTAGGAGTCTTTTCTTTAGGACTGTTATCTGCGCAAAACTCCAGTAAACAAATGTTTTCGAGCCAGGCAGTCGCCAGCATTGAGTATACAATATACCTCATGACTAAATATGAAAACTAATAAAAATTTCATTCCCCAGGTGAGGCTCGAACTCACAACCCCGGCATAGCTCACGAGAACTGTCGTATAAGTACCGTGCGCTAACCAATTGCGCCACTGTGGAACATGGTTGCACGTAAGAGTGTTTCCTATAGGACTGTTGTCTACACATACCTCCAGTAAACAAATGTATTCGAGCCAGGAAGTGGCCAGCATTGAGTATACAATTAACCTCATGACTAAATATGAAAACTAATAAAAATTTCATTCCCCAGGTGAGGCTCGAACTCACAACCCCGGCATAGCTCACGAGAACTGTCGTATAAGTACCGTGCGCTAACCAATTGCGCCACTGGGGAACACGGTCGCACGTAGGAGTCTTTCCTTTAGGACTGTTGTCTCCACACAACTCGAGTAAACAAATGTTTTCGAGCCAGGCAGTTGCCAGCATTGAGTATACAATTAACCTCATGACTAAATATGAAAACTAATGAAAATTTCATCCCCCAGGTGAGGTTCGAACTCACAACCCCGGCATAGCTCACGAGAAGTGTCCTATAAATTCAGCGCTAACCAATCGCGCCACTGGGGAACACGGTTGCACGTAAAAGTGTTTCCTTTAGGACTGTTGTCTACACACATCTCCAGTAAAAAAATTTTTTCGAGCCAGGCAGTCGCCAGCATTGAGTATACATTTAACCTCATGACTAAATATGAAAACTAATAAAGATTTCATTCCACAGGTGAGGCTCGAACTCACAACCCCGGCAAAGCTCACGAGAACTGTCGTATAAGTACCGTGTGCTAACTAATTGTGCCACTGGGGAACATGGTTGCACGTAAGAGTGTTTCCTTTAGGACTGTTGTCTACACACACCTCCAGTAAACAAATGTTTTCGAGCCAGGCAGTCGCCAGCATTGAGTTTAACATTAACCTCATGACTAAATATGAAAACTAATAAAAATTTTATTCCCCAGGTGAGGCTCGAACACTCAACCCGCGCATAGCTCACGAGAACTGTCGAATAAGTTTGTGCGCTAACCAATTGCGCCACTGGGGAACACGGTTGCACGTAAGAGTGTTTCCTTTACAACTGTTGTCTACACACTCCTCCAGTAAACAAATGTTTTCGAGCCAGGCAGTCGCCAGCATTGAGTATACATTTAACCTCATGACTAAATATGAAAACTAATAAAAATTTCATTCCACAGGTGAGTCTCGAACTCACAACCTCGGCATAGCTGACGAGAACTGTCTGTAAGTACCGTGCGCTAACCAATTGTGCCACTGGGGAACACGGTCGCACGTAGGAGTCTTTTCTTTAGGACTGTTGTCTACACACAACTCCAGTAAACAAATGTTTCGAGCCAGGCGGTCGCCAGCATTGAGTATACAATTAACGTCATGACTAATAATGAAAACTAATAACAATTTCATTCCCCAGGTGAGGCTCAAACTCACAACCCCGGCATAGCTCACGAGAACTGTCGTATAAGTACCGTGCGCTAACCAATTGCGCCACTCTTGAACACGGTTGCACGTAAAAGTGTTTCCTTTAGGACTGTTTTCTACACACACCTCCTGTAACCAAATCTTTTCGAGCCAGGCAGTCGCCAGCATTGAGTATACAATTAACCTCAAGACTAATAATGAAAACTAATAAAAATTTCATTCCCCAGGTGAGGCTCGAACTCACAACCCCGGCATAGCTCACGAGAACTGTCGTATAAGTACCGTGCGCTAACCAATTGCGCCACTGGAGAACACGGTTGCACGTAAGAGTGTTTTCTTTAGGACTGTTGTCTACACACACCTCCAGTAAACAAATGTTTTCGTGCCAGGCAGTCGCCAGCATTGAGTGTACAATTAACCTCATGACTAAATAGGAAAACTAATAAAAATTTATTCCCCAGGTGAGGCTCGAAATCACAACCCCGGCATGGCTCACGAGAACTGTCGTATAGGTTCCGTGCGCTAACCAATTGCGCCACTGGGGAACACGGTTGCACGTAAGAGTGTTTCCTTTAGGACGGTTGTCTACACACACCTCCAGTAAACAAATGTTTTCGAGCCAGGCAGTCGCCAGAATTTAGTATACAATTAACCTCATGACTAAATATGAAATCTAATAAAAATTTGATTCTATAGGTGAGGCTCGAACTCACAACCCCGGCATAGCTCACGAGAACGGTCGTAAAAGTACCGTGCACTAACCAATTGCGCCACTGGGGAACGCGGTTGCACGTGAGAGTGTTTCCTTTAGGACTGTTGTCTACACACACCTCCAGTAAACAAATGTTTTCGTGCCAGGCAGTCGCCAGCATTGAGTATACAATTAACCTCATGACTAAATAGGAAAACTAATAAAAATTTATTCCCCAGGTGAGGCTCGAACACTCAACCCGCGCATAGCTCACGAGAACTGTCGAATAAGTTTGTGCGCTAACCAATTGCGCCACTGGGGAACACGGTTGCACGTAAGAGGGTTTCCTTTACGACTGTTGTCTCCACACAACTCCAGTAAACAAATGTTTCCGAGCCAGGCAGTCGCCAGCATTGAGTATACAATTACCCTCAAGGCTAAATATGAAAACTAATAAAAATTCCATTCCCCAGGTGAGGCTCAAACTCACAACCCCGGCATAGCTCACGAGAACTGTCGTATAAGTACCGTGCGCTAACCAATTGCGCCACTGGGGAACACGGTCGCACGTAGGAGTCTTTCCTTTAAGACTGTTGTCTATACACAACTCCAGTAAACAAATGCTTTCGAGCCAGGCAGTCGCCAGCATTGAGTATACAATGTACCTCATGACTAAATGTGAAAACTAATAAAAATTTCATTCCCCAGGTGAGGCTCGAACTCACAACCCCGGCATAGCTCACGAGAACTGTCGTATAAGTACCGTGCGCTAACCAATTGCGCCACTGTGGAACATGGTTGCACGTAAGAGTGTTTCCTTTAGGACTGTTGTCTACACACACCTCCGGTAAACAAATGTTTTCGAGCCAGGCAGTCGCCAGCATTGAGTATACAATTAACCTCATGACTAAATATGAAAACTAATAAAAATTTCATTCCCCAGGTGAGGCTCGAACTCACAACCCCGGCATAGCTCACGAGAACTGTCGTATAAGTACTGTGCACTAACCAATTGCGCCACTGGGAACGCGGTTGCACGTAAGAGTGTTTCCTTTAGGACTGTTGTCTACACACACCTCCAGTAAACAAATGTTTTCGAGCCAGGCAGTCGCCAGCATTGAGTATACAATACCCCTCATGACTAAATAGGAAAACTAATTAAAATTTCATTCCCCAGGTGAGGCTCGAACTCTCAACCCGCGCATAGCTCACGAGAACTTTCGTAAAGGTACCGTGCGCTAACCAATTGCGCCACTGGGGAACACGGTCACACGTAGGAGTCTTTCCTTTAGGACTGTTATCTGCGCAAAACTCCAGTAAAAAAATTTTTTCGAGCCAGGCAGTCGCCAGCATTGAGTATACATTTAACCTCATGACTAAATATGAAAACTAATAAAAATTTCATTCCACAGGTGAGTCTCGAACTCACAACCTCGGCATAGCGGACGAGAACTGTCGTATAAATACCGTGCGCTAACCAATTGCGCCCCTGGGGAACACGGTCGCACGTAGGAGTCTTTTCTTTAGGACTGTTGTCTACACACAACTCCAGTAAACAAATGTTTTCGAGCCAGGCAGTCGCCAGCATTGAGTATACAATTAACCTCATGACTAATAATGAAAACTAATAAAAATTTCATTCCCCAGGTGAGGCTCGAACTCACAACCCCGGCATAGCTCACGAGAACTGTCGTATAAGTACCGTGCACTAACCAATTGCGCCACTGGGGAACACGGTTGCACGTAAGAGTGTTTCCTTTAGGACGGTTGTCTACACACACCTCCAGTAAACAAATGTTTTCGAGCCAGGCAGTCGCCAGAATTTAGTATACAATTAACCTCATGACTAAATATGAAATCTAATAAAAATTTGATTCTATAGGTGAGGCTCGAACTCACAACCCCGGCATAGCTCACGAGAACGGTCGTAAAAGTACCGTGCACTAACCAATTGCGCCACTGGGGAACGCGGTTGCACGTGAGAGTGTTTCCTTTAGGACTGTTGTCTACACACACCTCCAGTAAACAAATGTTTTCGTGCCAGGCAGTCGCCAGCATTAAGTATACAATTAACCTCATGACTAAATAGGAAAACTAATAAAAATTTATTCCCCAGGTGAGGCTCGAACACTCAACCCGCGCATAGCTCACGAGAACTGTCGAATAAGTTTGTGCGCTAACCAATTGCGCCACTGGGGAACACGGTTGCACGTAAGAGGGTTTCCTTTACGACTGTTGTCTCCACACAACTCCAGTAAACAAATGTTTCCGAGCCAGGCAGTCGCCAGCATTGAGTATACAATTACCCTCAAGGCTAAATATGAAAACTAATAAAAATTCCATTCCCCAGGTGAGGCTCAAACTCACAACCCCGGCATAGCTCACGAGAACTGTCGTATAAGTACCGTGCGCTAACCAATTGCGCCACTGGGGAACACGGTCGCACGTAGGAGTCTTTCCTTTAAGACTGTTGTCTATACACAACTCCAGTAAACAAATGCTTTCGAGCCAGGCAGTCGCCAGCATTGAGTATACAATGTACCTCATGACTAAATGTGAAAACTAATAAAAATTTCATTCCCCAGGTGAGGCTCGAACTCACAACCCCGGCATAGCTCACGAGAACTGTCGTATAAGTACCGTGCGCTAACCAATTGCGCCACTGTGGAACATGGTTGCACGTAAAAGTGTTTCCTTTAGGACTGTTGTCTACACACACCTCCGGTAAACAAATGTTTTCGAGCCAGGCAGTCGCCAGCATTGAGTATACAATTAACCTCATGACTAAATATGAAAACTAATAAAAATTTCATTCCCCAGGTGAGGCTCGAACTCACAACCCCGGCATAGCTCACGAGAACTGTCGTATAAGTACTGTGCACTAACCAATTGCGCCACTGGGAACGCGGTTGCACGTAAGAGTGTTTCCTTTAGGACTGTTGTCTACACACACCTCCAGTAAACAAATGTTTTCGAGCCAGGCAGTCGCCAGCATTGAGTATACAATACCCCTCATGACTAAATAGGAAAACTAATTAAAATTTCATTCCCCAGGTGAGGCTCGAACTCTCAACCCGCGCATAGCTCACGAGAACTTTCGTAAAGGTACCGTGCGCTAACCAATTGCGCCACTGGGGAACACGGTCACACGTAGGAGTCTTTCCTTTAGGACTGTTATCTGCGCAAAACTCCAGTAAACAAATGTTTTCGAGCCAGGCAGTCGCCAGCATTGAGTATACAATATACCTCATGACTAAATATGAAAACTAATAAAAATTTCATTCCCCAGGTGAGGCTCGAACTCACAACCCCGGCATAGCTCACGAGAACTGTCGTATAAGTACCGTGCGCTAACCAATTGCGCCACTGTGGAACATGGTTGCACGTAAGAGTGTTTCCTATAGGACTGTTGTCTACACATACCTCCAGTAAACAAATGTATTCGAGCCAGGAAGTGGCCAGCATTGAGTATACAAATAACCTCATGACTAAATATGAAAACTAATAAAAATTTCATTCCCCAGGTGAGGCTCGAACTCACAACCCCGGCATAGCTCACGAGAACTGTCGTATAAGTACCGTGCGCTAACCAATTGCGCCACTGGGGAACACGGTCGCACGTAGGAGTCTTTCCTTTAGGACTGTTGTCTCCACACAACTCGAGTAAACAAATGTTTTCGAGCCAGGCAGTTGCCAGCATTGAGTATACAATTAACCTCATGACTAAATATGAAAACTAATGAAAATTTCATCCCCCAGGTGAGGCTCGAACTCACAACCCCGGCATAGCTCACGAGAAGTGTCCTATAAATTTAGCGCTAACCAATCGCGCCACTGGGGAACACGGTTGCACGTAAAAGTGTTTCCTTTAGGACTGTTGTCTACACACATCTCCAGTAAAAAAATTTTTTCGAGCCAGGCAGTCGCCAGCATTGAGTATACATTTAACCTCATGACTAAATATGAATACTAATAAAGATTTCATTCCACAGGTGAGGCTCGAACTCACAACCCCGGCAAAGCTCACGAGAACTGTCGTATAAGTACCGTGTGCTAACTAATTGTGCCACTGGGGAACATGGTTGCACGTAAGAGTGTTTCCTTTAGGACTGTTGTCTACACACACCTCCAGTAAACAAATGTTTTCGAGCCAGGCAGTCGCCAGCATTGAGTTTAACATTAACCTCATGACTAAATATGAAAACTAATAAAAATTTTATTCCCCAGGTGAGGCTCGAACACTCAACCCGCGCATAGCTCACGAGAGCTGTCGAATAAGTTTGTGCGCTAACCAATTGCGCCACTGGGGAACACGGTTGCACGTAAGAGTGTTTCCTTTACAACTGTTGTCTACACACTCCTCCAGTAAACAAATGTTTTCGAGCCAGGCAGTCGCCAGCATTGAGTATACATTTAACCTCATGACTAAATATGAAAACTAATAAAAATTTCATTCCACAGGTGAGTCTCGAACTCACAACCTCGGCATAGCTGACGAGAACTGTCTGTAAGTACCGTGCGCTAACCAATTGTGCCACTGGGGAACACGGTCGCACGTAGGAGTCTTTTCTTTAGGACTGTTGTCTACACACAACTCCAGTAAACAAATGTTTCGAGCCAGGCGGTCGCCAGCATTGAGTATACAATTAACGTCATGACTAATAATGAAAACTAATAACAATTTCATTCCCCAGGTGAGGCTCAAACTCACAACCCCGGCATAGCTCACGAGAACTGTCGTATAAGTACCGTGCGCTAACCAATTGCGCCACTCTTGAACACGGTTGCACGTAAAAGTGTTTCCTTTAGGACTGTTTTCTACACACACCTCCTGTAAGCAAATCTTTTCGAGCCAGGCAGTCGCCAGCATTGAGTATACAATTAACCTCAAGACTAATAATGAAAACTAATAAAAATTTCATTCCCCAGGTGAGGCTCGAAGTCACAACCCCGGCATAGCTCACGAGAACTGTCGTATAAGTACCGTGCGCTAACCAATTGCGCCACTGGAGAACACGGTTGCACGTAAGAGTGTTTTCTTTAGGACTGTTGTCTACACACACCTCCAGTAAACAAATGTTTTCGTGCCAGGCAGTCGCCAGCATTGAGTGTACAATTAACCTCATGACTAAATAGGAAAACTAATAAAAATTTATTCCCCAGGTGAGGCTCGAAATCACAACCCCGGCATGGCTCACGAGAACTGTCGTATAGGTTCCGTGCGCTAACCAATTGCGCCACTGGGGAACACGGTTGCACGTAAGAGTGTTTCCTTTAGGACGGTTGTCTACACACACCTCCAGTAAACAAATGTTTTCGAGCCAGGCAGTCGCCAGAATTTAGTATACAATTAACCTCATGACTAAATATGAAATCTAATAAAAATTTGATTCTATAGGTGAGGCTCGAACTCACAACCCCGGCATAGCTCACGAGAACGGTCGTAAAAGTACCGTGCACTAACCAATTGCGCCACTGGGGAACGCGGTTGCACGTGAGAGTGTTTCCTTTAGGACTGTTGTCTACACACACCTCCAGTAAACAAATGTTTTCGTGCCAGGCAGTCGCCAGCATTGAGTATACAATTAACCTCATGACTAAATAGGAAAACTAATAAAAATTTATTCCCCAGGTGAGGCTCGAACACTCAACCCGCGCATAGCTCACGAGAACTGTCGAATAAGTTTGTGCGCTAACCAATTGCGCCACTGGGGAACACGGTTGCACGTAAGAGGGTTTCCTTTACGACTGTTGTCTCCACACAACTCCAGTAAACAAATGTTTCCGAGCCAGGCAGTCGCCAGCATTGAGTATACAATTACCCTCAAGGCTAAATATGAAAACTAATAAAAATTCCATTCCCCAGGTGAGGCTCAAACTCACAACCCCGGCATAGCTCACGAGAACTGTCGTATAAGTACCGTGCGCTAACCAATTGCGCCACTGGGGAACACGGTCGCACGTAGGAGTCTTTCCTTTAAGACTGTTGTCTATACACAACTCCAGTAAACAAATGCTTTCGAGCCAGGCAGTCGCCAGCATTGAGTATACAATGTACCTCATGACTAAATGTGAAAACTAATAAAAATTTCATTCCCCAGGTGAGGCTCGAACTCACAACCCCGGCATAGCTCACGAGAACTGTCGTATAAGTACCGTGCGCTAACCAATTGCGCCACTGTGGAACATGGTTGCACGTAAGAGTGTTTCCTTTAGGACTGTTGTCTACACACACCTCCGGTAAACAAATGTTTTCGAGCCAGGCAGTCGCCAGCATTGAGTATACAATTAACCTCATGACTAAATATGAAAACTAATAAAAATTTCATTCCCCAGGTGAGGCTCGAACTCACAACCCCGGCATAGCTCACGAGAACTGTCGTATAAGTACTGTGCACTAACCAATTGCGCCACTGGGAACGCGGTTGCACGTAAGAGTGTTTCCTTTAGGACTGTTGTCTACACACACCTCCAGTAAACAAATGTTTTCGAGCCAGGCAGTCGCCAGCATTGAGTATACAATACCCCTCATGACTAAATAGGAAAACTAATTAAAATTTCATTCCCCAGGTGAGGCTCGAACTCTCAACCCGCGCATAGCTCACGAGAACTTTCGTAAAGGTACCGTGCGCTAACCAATTGCGCCACTGGGGAACACGGTCACACGTAGGAGTCTTTCCTTTAGGACTGTTATCTGCGCAAAACTCCAGTAAACAAATGTTTTCGAGCCAGGCAGTCGCCAGCATTGAGTATACAATATACCTCATGACTAAATATGAAAACTAATAAAAATTTCATTCCCCAGGTGAGGCTCGAACTCACAACCCCGGCATAGCTCACGAGAACTGTCGTATAAGTACCGTGCGCTAACCAATTGCGCCACTGTGGAACATGGTTGCACGTAAGAGTGTTTCCTATAGGACTGTTGTCTACACATACCTCCAGTAAACAAATGTTTTCGAGCCAGGAAGTGGCCAGCATTGAGTATACAATTAACCTCATGACTAAATATGAAAACTAATAAAAATTTCATTCCCCAGGTGAGGCTCGAACTCACAACCCCGGCATAGCTCACGAGAACTGTCGTATAAGTACCGTGCGCTAACCAATTGCGCCACTGGGGAACACGGTCGCACGTAGGAGTCTTTCCTTTAGGACTGTTGTCTCCACACAACTCGAGTAAACAAATGTTTTCGAGCCAGGCAGTTGCCAGCATTGAGTATACAATTAACCTCATGACTAAATATGAAAACTAATGAAAATTTCATCCCCCAGGTGAGGCTCGAACTCACAACCCCGGCATAGCTCACGAGAAGTGTCCTATAAATTCAGCGCTAACCAATCGCGCCACTGGGGAACACGGTTGCACGTAAAAGTGTTCCCTTTAGGACTGTTGTCTACACACATCTCCAGTAAAAAAATTTTTTCGAGCCAGGCAGTCGCCAGCATTGAGTATACATTTAACCTCATGACTAAATATGAAAACTAATAAAAATTTCATTCCACAGGTGAGTCTCGAACTCACAACCTCGGCATAGCTGACGAGAACTGTCGTATAAATACCGTGCGCTAACCAATTGCGCCACTGGGGAACACGGTCGCACGTAGGAGTCTTTTCTTTAGGACTGTTGTCTACACACAACTCCAGTAAACAAATGTTTTCGAGCCAGGCAGTCGCCAGCATTGAGTATACAATTAACCTCATGACTAATAATGAAAACTAATAAAAATTTCATTCCCCAGGTGAGGCTCGAACTCACAACCCCGGCATAGCTCACGAGAACTGTCGTATAAGTACCGTGCACTAACCAATTGCGCCACTGGGGAACGCGGTTGCACGTAAGAGTGTTTCCTTTAGGACTGTTGTCTACACACACCTCCAGTAAACAAATGTTTTCGAGCCAGGATCTCGCCAGCATTGATTATACAATTAACCTCATGACTAAATAGGAAAACTAATTAAAATTTCATTCCCCAGGTGAGGCTCGAACTCTCAATTCGCGCATAGCTCACGAGAACTGTCGTATAAGTACCGTGCGCTAACCAATTGCGCCACTGGGGAACACGGTTGCACGTAAGAGGGTTTTCTTTACGACTGTTGTCTCCACACAACTCCAGTAAACAAATGTTTCCGAGCCAGGCAGTCGCCAGCATTGAGTATACAATTAACCTCAAGGCTAAATATGAAAACTAATGAAAATTCCATTCCCCAGGTGAGGCTCAAACTCACAACCTCGGCATGGCTCACGAGAACTTTCGTAAAGGTACCGTGCGCTAACCAATTGCGCCACTGGGGAACACGGTCACACGTAGGAGTCTTTCCTTTAGGACTGTTGTCTGCGCAAAACTCCAGTAAACAAATGTTTTCGAGCCAGGCAGTCGCCAGCATTGAGTATACAATATACCTAATGACTAAATATGAAAACTAATAAAAATTTCATTCCACAGGTGAGTCTCGAACTCAACACCCCGGCATAGCTCAAGAGAACTGTCGTATAAGTACCGTGCGCTAACCAATTGCGCCACTGGGGAACATGGTTACACGTAAGAGTGTTTCGTTTAGGACTGTTGTCTACACACACCTCGAGTAAACAAATGTTTTCGAGCCAGGCAGTCGCCAGCATTGAGTTTAACATTAACCTCAAGACTAAATATGAAAACTAATAAAAATTTTATTCCCCAGGTGAGGCTCGAACTCACAACCCCGGCATAGCTCACGAGAACTGTCGTATAAGTACCGTGCGCTAACCAATTGCGCCACTGGTGAACACGGTTGCACGTAAGAGTGTTTCCTTTAGGGCTGTTGTCTCCACACAACTCCAGTAAACAAATGTTTCCGAGCCAGGCAGTCGCCAGCATTGAGTATACAATTAACCTCAAGGCTAAATATGAAAACTAATGAAAATTCCATTCCCCAGGTGAGGCTCAAACTCACAACCCCGGCATAGCTCACGAGAACTTTCGTAAAGGTACCGTGCGCTAACCGATTGCGCCACTGGGGAACACGGTCACACGTAGGAGTCTTTCCTTTAGGACTGTTGTCTGCGCAAAACTCCAGTAAACAAATGTTTTGGAGCCAGGCAGTCGCCAGCATTGAGTATACAATATACCTCATGAATAAATATGAAAACTAATAAAAATTTCATTCCCCAGGTGAGGCTCGAACTCAGAACCCCGGCATAGCTCACGAGAACTGTCGTATAAGTACCGTGCGCTAACCAATTGCGCCACTGTGGAACATGGTTGCACAAAAGAGTGTTTCCTTTAGGACTGTTGTCTACACATACCTTCAGTAAACAAATGTTTTCGAGCCAGGCAGTGGCCAGCATTGAATGTACAATTAACCGCATGACTAAATATGAAAACTAATGAAAATTTCATTCCCCAGGTGAGGCTCGAACTCACAACCCCGGCATAGCTCACGAGAACTGTCGTATAAGTACCGTGCGCTAACCAATTGCGCCACTGGAGAACAGGGTAGCACGTAGGAGTCTTTCCTCTAGGACTGTTGTCTCCACACAACTCCAGTAAACAAATGTTTTCGAGCCAGGCAGTTGCCAGCATTGAGTATACAATTAACCTCATGACTAAATATGAAAACTAATGAAAATTTCATCCCCCAGGTGAGGCTCGAACTCACAACCCCAGCATAGCTCACGAGAACTGTCCTATAAATTCAGCGCTAACCAATTGCGCCACTGGGGAACACGGTTGCACGTAAGAGGGTTTTCTTTACGACTGTTGTCTCCACACAACTCCAGTAAACAAATGTTTCCGAGCCAGGCAGTCGCCAGCATTGAGTATACAATTAACCTCAAGGCTAAATATGAAAACTAATGAAAATTCCATTCCCCAGGTGAGGCTCAAACTCACAACCCCGGCATAGCTCACGAGAACTTTCGTATAAGTACCGTGCACTAACCAATTGCGCCACTGGGGAACGCGGTTGCACGTAAGAGTGTTTCCTTTAGGACTGTTGTCTACACACACCTCCAGTAAACAAATGTTTTCGAGCCAGGATCTCGCCAGCATTGAGTATACAATTAACCTCATGAATAAATATGAAAACTAATCAAAATTTCATTCCCCAGGTGAGGCTCGAACTGACAACCCCGGCATAGCTCACGAGAACTGTCGTATAAGTACCGTGCGCTAACCAATTGCGCCACTGCGGAACACGGTCGCACGTAGGAGTCTTTCCTTTAGGACTGTTGTCTCCACACAACTCCAGTAAACAAATGTTTTCGAGCCAGGCAGTTGCCAACATTGAGTATACAATTAACCTCATGACTAAATATGAAAACTAATGAAAATTTCATCCCCCAGGTGAGGCTCGAACTCACAACCCCGGCATAGCTCACGAGAAGTGTCCTATAAATTCAGCGCTAACCAATCGCGCCACTGGGGAACACGGTTGCACGTTAAAGTGTTTCCTTTACGACTGTTGTCTACACACATCTCTAGTAAAAAAATTTTTTCGAGCCAGGCAGTCGCCAGCATTGAGTATACATTTAACCTCATGACTAAATATGAAAACTAATAAGAATTTCATTCCACAGGTGAGTCTCGAACTCACAACCTCGGCATAGCTGACAAGAACTGTCGTATAAATACCGTGCGCTATCCAATTGCGCCACTGGGGAACACGGTCGCACGTAGGAGTCTTTGCTTTAGGACTGTTGTCTACACACAACTCCAGTAAACAAATGTTTTCGAGCCAGGCAGTCGCCAGCATTGAGTATACAATTAACCTCATGACTAATAATGAAAACTAATAAAAATTTCATTCCCCAGGTGAGGCTCGAACTCACAACCCCGGCATAGCTCACGAGAACTGTCGTATAAGTACCGTGCGCTAACCAATTGCGCCACTGGGGAACACGGTTGCACGTAAGAGGGTTTTCTTTACGACTGTTGTCTCCACACAACTCCAGTAAACAAATGTTTCCGAGCCAGGCAGTCGCCAGCATTGAGTATACAATTAACCTCAAGGCTAAATATGAAAACTAATGAAAATTCCATTCCCCAGGTGAGGCTCAAACTCACAACCCCGGCATAGCTCACGAGAACTTTCGTAAAGGTACCGTGCGCTAACCAATTGCGCCACTGGGGAACACGGTCACACGTAGGAGTCTTTCCTTTAGGACTGTTGTCTGCGCAAAACTCCAGTAAACAAATGTTTTCGAGCCAGGCAGTCGCCAGCATTGAGTATACAATATACCTCATGACTAAATATGAAAACTAATAAAAATTTCATTCCCCAGGTGAGGCTCGAACTCACAACCCCGGCATAGCTCACGAGAACTGTCGTATAAGTACCGTGCGCTAACCAATTGCGCCACTGTGGAACATGGTTGCACGTAAGAGTGTTTCCTTTAGGACTGTTGTCTACACATACCTCCAGTAAACAAATGTTTTCGAGCCAGGCAGTGGCCAGCATTGAGTGTACAATTAACCGCATGACTAAATATGAAAACTAATAAAAATTTCATTCCACAGGTGAGTCCCGAACTCACAACCCCGGCATAGCTCAAGAGAACTGTCGTATAAGTACCGTGCGCTAACCAATTGCGCCACTGGGGAACACGGTTGCACGTAAGAGGGTTTTCTTTACGACTGTTGTCTCCACACAACTCCAGTAAACAAATGTTTCCGAGCCAGGCAGTCGCCAGCATTGAGTATACAATTAACCTCAAGGCTAAATATGAAAACTAATAAAAATTTCATTCCCCAGGTGAGGCTCGAACTCACAACCCCGGAATAGCTCACGAGAACTGTCGTATAAGTACCGTGCGCTAACCAATTGCGCCACTGGGGAACACGGTCGCACGTAGGAGTCTTTCCTCTAGGACTGTTGTCTCCACACAACTCCAGTAAACAAATGTTTTCGAGCCAGGCAGTTGCCAGCATTGAGTATACAATTAACCTCATGAATAAATATGAAAACTAATGAAACTTTCATCCCCCAGGTGAGGCTCGAACTCACAACCCCGGCATAGCTCACGGGAACTGTCCTATAAATTCAGCGCTAACCATATGCGCCACTGGGGAACACGGTTGCACGTAAAAGTGTTTCCTTTAGGACTGTTGTCTACACACATCTCCAGTAAACAAATTTTTTCGAGCCAGGCAGTCGCCAGCATTGAGTATACATTTAACCTCATGACTAAATATGAAAACTAATAAAATTTCATTCCCCAGGTGAGGCTCGAACTCACAACCCCGGCATAGCTCACGAGAACTGTCGTATAAGTACCGTGCGCTAACCAATTGCGCCACTGGGGAACACGGTCGCACGTAGGAGTCTTTCCTTTAGGACTGTTGTCTGCGCAAAACTCCAGTAAACAAATTTTTTCGAGCCAGGCAGCCGCCAGCATTGAGTATACAATTAACCTCATGACTAAATATGAAAACTAATAAAAATTTCATTCCACAGGTGAGTCTCGAACTCACAACCTCGGCATAGCTGACGAGAACTGTCGTAGAAGTACCGTGCGCTAAGCAATTGCGCCACTGGGGACCACGGTCGGACGTAGGAGTCTTTCCTTTAAGACTGTTGTCTACACGCAACTCCAGTAAACAAATGTTTTCGAGCCAGGCAGTCACCAGCATTTAGTGTACAATTAACCGCATGACTAAATATGAAAACTAATAAAAATTTCATTCCCCAGGTGAGGCTCGAACTCACAACCCCGGCATAGCTCACGGGAACTGTCGTATAAGTACCGTGCGCTAACCAATTGCGCCACTCGGGAACACGGTTGCACGTAAAAGTGTTTCCTTTAGGACTGTTGTCTACACACACCTCCTGTAAACAAATGTTTTCGAGCCAGGCAGTCGCCAGCATTGAGTATACAATTAACCTCATGACTAAATATGAAAACTAATAAAAATTTCATTCCACAGGTGAGGCTCGAACTCACAACCCCGGCATAGCTCACGAGAACTGTCGTATAAGTACCGTGCGCTAACCAATTGCGCCACTGTGTAACATGGTTGCACGTAAGAGTGTTTCCTTTAGGACTGTTGTCTACACACACCTCCAGTAAACAAATGTTTTCGAGCCAGGCAGTCGCCAGCATTGAGTATACAATTAACCTCATGACTAAATATGAAAACTAATAAAAATTTCATTCCCCAGGTGAGGCTCGAACTCACAACCCCGGCATAGCTCACGAGAACTGTCGTATAAGTACCGTGCACTAACGAACTGCGCCACTGGGGAACGCGGTTGCACGTAAGAGTGTTTCCTTTAGGACTGTTGTCTACACACACCTCCGGTAAACAAATGTTTTCGAGCCAGGCAGTCGCCAGCATTGAGTATACAATGAACCTCATGACTAAATAGGAAAACTAATTAAAATTTCATTCCCCAGGTGAGGCTCGAACTCTCAACCCGCGCATAGCTCACGAGAACTGTCGTATAAGTACCGTGCGCTAACCAATTGCGCAGCTGGAGAACACGCTTGCACGTAAGAGTGTTTCCTTTAGGACTGTTGTCTACACACACCTCCAGTAAACAAATGTTTTCGAGCCAGGCAGTGGCCAGCATTGAGTATACAATTACCCTAATGACTAAATATGAAAACTAATAAAATTTCATTCCCCAGGTGAGGCTCGAACTCACAACCCCGGCATAGCTAACGAGAACTGTCGAATAAGTACCGTGCGCTAACCAATTGCGCCACTGGGGAACACGGTCGCACGTAGGAGTCTTTCCTTTAGGACTGTTGTCTGCGCAAAACTCCAGTAAACAAATTTTTTCGAGCCAGGCAGCCGCCAGCATTGAGTATACAATTAACCTCATGACTAAATATGAAAACTAATAAAAATTTCATTCCACAGGTGAGTCTCGAACTCACAACCTCGGCATACCTGACGAGAACTGTCGTATAAGTACCGTGCGCTAAGCAATTGCGCCACTGGGGACCACGGTCGGACGTAGGAGTCTTTCCTTTAAGACTGTTGTCTACACGCAACTCCAGTAAACAAATGTTTTCGAGCCAGGCAGTCACCAGCATTTAGTGTACAATTAACCACATGACTAAATATGAAAACTAATAAAAATTTCATTCCCCAGGTGAGGCTCGAACTCACAACCCCGGCATAGCTCACGGGAACTGTCGTATAAGTACCGTTCGCTAATCAATTGCGCCACTCGGGAACACGGTTGCACGTAAAAGTGTTTCCTTTAGGACTGTTGTCTACACAAACCTCCTGTAAACAAATGTTTTCGAGCCAGGCAGTGGCCAGCATTGAGTGTACAATTAACCGCATGACTAAATATGAAAACTAATAAAAATTTCATTCCACAGGTGAGTCCCGAACTCACAACCCCGGCATAGCTCAAGAGAACTGTCGTATAAGTACCGTGCGCTAACCAATTGCGCCACTGGGGAACACGGTTGCACGTAAGAGGGTTTTCTTTACGACTGTTGTCTCCACACAACTCCAGTAAACAAATGTTTCCGAGCCAGGCAGTCGCCAGCATTGAGTATACAATTAACCTCAAGGCTAAATATGAAAACTAATAAAAATTTCATTCCCCAGGTGAGGCTCGAACTCACAACCCCGGCATAGCTCACGAGAACTGTCGTATAAGTACCGTGCGCTAACCAATTGCGCCACTGGGGAACACGGTCGCACGTAGGAGTCTTTCCTCTAGGACTGTTGTCTCCACACAACTCCAGTAAACAAATGTTTTCGAGCCAGGCAGTTGCCAGCATTGAGTATACAATTAACCTCATGAATAAATATGAAAACTAATGAAACTTTCATCCCCCAGGTGAGGCTCGAACTCACAACCCCGGCATAGCTCACGGGAACTGTCCTATAAATTCAGCGCTAACCATATGCGCCACTGGGGAACACGGTTGCACGTAAAAGTGTTTCCTTTAGGACTGTTGTCTACACACATCTCCAGTAAACAAATTTTTTCGAGCCAGGCAGTCGCCAGCATTGAGTATACATTTAACCTCATGACTAAATATGAAAACTAATAAAATTTCATTCCCCAGGTGAGGCTCGAACTCACAACCCCGGCATAGCTCACGAGAACTGTCGTATAAGTACCGTGCGCTAACCAATTGCGCCACTGGGGAACACGGTCGCACGTAGGAGTCTTTCCTTTAGGACTGTTGTCTGCGCAAAACTCCAGTAAACAAATTTTTTCGAGCCAGGCAGCCGCCAGCATTGAGTATACAATTAACCTCATGACTAAATATGAAAACTAATAAAAATTTCATTCCACAGGTGAGTCTCGAACTCACAACCTCGGCATAGCTGACGAGAACTGTCGTAGAAGTACCGTGCGCTAAGCAATTGCGCCACTGGGGACCACGGTCGGACGTAGGAGTCTTTCCTTTAAGACTGTTGTCTACACGCAACTCCAGTAAACAAATGTTTTCGAGCCAGGCAGTCACCAGCATTTAGTGTACAATTAACCGCATGACTAAATATGAAAACTAATAAAAATTTCATTCCCCAGGTGAGGCTCGAACTCACAACCCCGGCATAGCTCACGGGAACTGTCGTATAAGTACCGTGCGCTAACCAATTGCGCCACTCGGGAACACGGTTGCACGTAAAAGTGTTTCCTTTAGGACTGTTGTCTACACACACCTCCTGTAAACAAATGTTTTCGAGCCAGGCAGTCGCCAGCATTGAGTATACAATTAACCTCATGACTAAATATGAAAACTAATAAAAATTTCATTCCACAGGTGAGGCTCGAACTCACAACCCCGGCATAGCTCACGAGAACTGTCGTATAAGTACCGTGCGCTAACCAATTGCGCCACTGTGTAACATGGTTGCACGTAAGAGTGTTTCCTTTAGGACTGTTGTCTACACACACCTCCAGTAAACAAATGTTTTCGAGCCAGGCAGTCGCCAGCATTGAGTATACAATTAACCTCATGACTAAATATGAAAACTAATAAAAATTTCATTCCCCAGGTGAGGCTCGAACTCACAACCCCGGCATAGCTCACGAGAACTGTCGTATAAGTACCGTGCACTAACGAACTGCGCCACTGGGGAACGCGGTTGCACGTAAGAGTGTTTCCTTTAGGACTGTTGTCTACACACACCTCCGGTAAACAAATGTTTTCGAGCCAGGCAGTCGCCAGCATTGAGTATACAATGAACCTCATGACTAAATAGGAAAACTAATTAAAATTTCATTCCCCAGGTGAGGCTCGAACTCTCAACCCGCGCATAGCTCACGAGAACTGTCGTATAAGTACCGTGCGCTAACCAATTGCGCAGCTGGAGAACACGCTTGCACGTAAGAGTGTTTCCTTTAGGACTGTTGTCTACACACACCTCCAGTAAACAAATGTTTTCGAGCCAGGCAGTGGCCAGCATTGAGTATACAATTACCCTAATGACTAAATATGAAAACTAATAAAATTTCATTCCCCAGGTGAGGCTCGAACTCACAACCCCGGCATAGCTAACGAGAACTGTCGAATAAGTACCGTGCGCTAACCAATTGCGCCACTGGGGAACACGGTCGCACGTAGGAGTCTTTCCTTTAGGACTGTTGTCTGCGCAAAACTCCAGTAAACAAATTTTTTCGAGCCAGGCAGCCGCCAGCATTGAGTATACAATTAACCTCATGACTAAATATGAAAACTAATAAAAATTTCATTCCACAGGTGAGTCTCGAACTCACAACCTCGGCATAGCTGACGAGAACTGTCGTATAAGTACCGTGCGCTAAGCAATTGCGCCACTGGGGACCACGGTCGGACGTAGGAGTCTTTCCTTTAAGACTGTTGTGTACACGCAACTCCAGTAAACAAATGTTTTCGAGCCAGGCAGTCACCAGCATTTAGTGTACAATTAACCACATGACTAAATATGAAAACTAATAAAAATTTCATTCCCCAGGTGAGGCTCGAACTCACAACCCCGGCATAGCTCACGGGAACTGTCGTATAAGTACCGTTCGCTAACCAATTGCGCCACTCGGGAACACGGTTGCACGTAAAAGTGTTTCCTTTAGGACTGTTGTCTACACAAACCTCCTGTAAACAAATGTTTTCGAGCCAGGCAGTCGCCAGCATTGAGTATACAATTAACCTCATGACTAAATATGAAAACTAATAAAAATTTCATTCCCCAGGTGAGGCTCGAACTCACAACCCCCGCATAGCTCACGAGAACTGTCGTATAAGTACCGTGCGCTAACCAATTGCGCCACTGTGGAACATGGTTGCACGTAAGAGTGTTTCCTTTAGGACTGTTGTCTACACACACCTCCAGTAAACAAATGTTTTCGAGCCAGGCAGTCGCCAGCATTGAGTATACAATTAACCTCATGACTAAATATGAAAACTAATAAAAATTTCATTCCCCAGGTGAGGCTCGAACTCACAACCCCGGCATAGCTCACGAGAACTGTCGTATAAGTACCGTGCACTAACGAACTGCGCCACTGGGGAACGCGGTTGCACGTAAGAGTGTTTCCTTTAGGACTGTTGTCTACACACACCTCCGGTAAACAAATGTTTTCGAGCCAGGCAGTCGCCAGCATTGAGTATACAATGAACCTCATGACTAAATAGGAAAACTAATTAAAATTTCATTCCCCAGGTGAGGCTCGAACTCTCAACCCGCGCATAGCTCACGAGAACTGTCGTATAAGTACCGTGCGCTAACCAATTGCGCCCCTGGAGAACACGGTTGCACGTAAGAGTGTTTCCTTTAGGACTGTTGTCTACACACACCTCCAGTAAACAAATGTTTTCGAGCCAGCATTCGTCAGCATTTAGTATACAATTAACCTCATGACTAAATATGAAATCTAATAAAAATTTGATTCCATAGGTGAGTCTCGAACTCACAACCCCGGCATAGCTCACGAGAACTGTCCTATAAATTCAGCGCTAACCAATTGCGCCACTGGGGCTCACGGTTGCACGTAAAAGTGTTTCCTTTAGGACTGTTGTCTACACACATCTCCAGTAAACAATTTTTTTCGAGCCAGGCAGTCGCCAGCATTGAGTATACATTTAAGCTCGTGACTAAATATGAAAACTAATAAAAATTTCATTCCACAGGTGAGTCTCGAACTCACAACCTCGGCATAGCTGACGAGAACTGTCGTATAAGTACCGTGCGCTAACCAATTGCGCCACTGGGGAACACGGTCACACGTAGGAGTCTTTTCTTTAGGACTGTTGTCTACACACAACTCCAGTAAACAAATGTTTTCGAGCCAGGCAGTCACCAGCATTGAGTATACAATTAACCTCATGACTAATAATGAAAACTAATAAAAATTTCATTCCCCAGGTGAGGCTCTAACTCACAACCCCGGCATAGCTCACGAGAACTGTCGTATAAGTACCGTGCGCTAACCAATTGCGCCACTGGGGAACGCGGTTGCACGTAAGAGTGTTTCCTTTAGGACTGTTGTCTACACACACCTCCAGTAAACAAATGTTTTCGAGCCAGGCAGTCGCCAGCATTGAGTATACAATTAACCTCATGACTAAATAGGAAAACTAATTAAAATTTCATTCCCCAGGTGAGGCTCGAACTCTCAACCCGCGCATAGCTCACGAGAACTGTCGTATAAGTACCGTGCGCTAACCAATTGCGCCACTGGGGAACACGGTTGCACGTAAGAGGGTTTTCTTTACGACTGTTGTCTCCACACAACTCCAGTAAACAAATGTTTCCGAGCCAGGCAGTCGCCAGCATTGAGTATACAATTAACCTCAAGGCTAAATATGAAAACTAATGAAAATTCCATTCCCCAGGTGAGGCTCAAACTCACAACCCCGGCATAGCTCACGAGAGCTCTCGTAAAGGTACCGTGCGCTAACCATTTGCGCCACTGGGGAACACGGTCACACGTAGGAGTCTCCTTTAGGACTGTTGTCTGCGCAAAACTCCAGTAAACAAATGTTTTCGAGCCAGGCAGTCGCCAGCATTGAGTATACAATATACCTCATGACTAAATATGAAAACTAATAAAAATTTCATTCCCCAGGTGAGGCTTGAACTCACAACCCCAGCATAGCGAACGAGAACTGTCGTATAAGTACCGTGCGCTAACCAATCGCGCCATTGTGGAACATGGTTGCACGTAAGAGTGTATCCTTTAGGACTGTTGTCTACACACACCTCCAGTAAACAAATGTTTTCGAGCCAGGCAGTGGCCAGCATTGAGTATACAATTAACCTCATGACTAAATATGAAAACTAATAAAAATTTCATTCCCCAGGTGAGGCTCGAACTCACAACCCCGGCATAGCTCACGAGAACTGTCGTATAAGTACCGTGCGCTAACCAATTGCGCCACTGGGGAACACGGTCGCACGTAGGAGTCTTTCCTTTAGGACTGTTGTCTGCGCAAAACTCCAGTAAAAAAATTTTTTCGAGCCAGGCAGTCGCCAGCATTGAGTTTACAATTAACCTCATGACTAAATATCAAAACTAATAAAAATTTCATTCCACAGGTGAGTCTCGAACTCACAACCTCAGCATAGCTGACGAGAACTGTCGTATAAGTACCGTGCGCTAACCAATTGCGCCACTGGGGAACACGGTCGCACGTAGGAGTCTTTCCTTTAAGACTGTTGTCTACACACAACTGCAGTAAATAAATGTTTTCGAGCCAGGCAGTCACCAGCATTGAGTACACAATTAACCGCATGACTGAATATGAAAACTAATAAAAATTTCATTCCCCAGGTGAGGCTCGAACTCAAAACCCCGGCATAGCTCACGAGAACTGTCGTATAAGTACCGTGCGCTAACCAATTGCGCCACTGGGGAACATGGTTGCACGTAACAGTGTTTCCTTTAGGACTGTTGTCTACACACACCTCCAGTAAACAAATGTTTTCGAGCCAGGCAGTCGTCAGCATTTAGTATACAACTAACCTCATGACTAAATATGAAAACTAATGAAAATTTCATCCCACAGGTGAGGCTCGAACTCACAACTCCAGCATAGCTCACGAGAACTGTCGTATAAGTACCGTGCGCTAACCAATTGCGCCACTCGGGAATACGGTTTCACGTAAGAGTGTTTCCTTTTCGACTGTTGTCTCCACACAACTCCAGTAAACAAATGTTTCCGAGCCAGGCAGTCGCCAGCATTGAGTATACAGTTAACCTCAAGGCTAAATATGAAAACTAATGAAAATTCCATTCCCCAGGTGAGGCTCAAACTCACAACCCCGGCATAGCTCACGAGAACTTTCGTAAAGGTACCGTGCGCTAACCGATTGCGCCACTGGGGAACACGGTCACACGTAGGAGTCTTTCCTTTAGGACTGTTGTCTGCGCAAAACTCCAGTAAACAAATGTTTTCGAGCCAGGCAGTCGCCAGCATTGAGTATACAATATACCTCATGAATAAATATGAAAACTAATAAAAATTTCATTCCCTAGGTGAGGCTCGAACTCAGAACCCCGGCATAGCTCACGAGAACTGTCGTATAAGTACCGTGCGCTAACCAATTGCGCCACTGTGGAACATGGTTGCACGTAAGAGTGTTTCCTTTAGGACTGTTGTCTACACATACCTCCAGTAAACAAATGTTTTCGAGCCAGGCAGTGGCCAGCATTGAGTGTACAGTTAACCGCATGACTAAATATGAAAACTAATGAAAATTTCATTCCCCAGGTGAGGCTCGAACTCACAACCCCGGCATAGCTCACGAAAACTGTCGTATAAGTACCGTGCGCTAACCAATTGCGCCACTGGGGAACACGGTAGCACGTAGGAGTCTTTCCTCTAGGACTGTTGTCTCCACACAACTCCAGTAAACAAATGTTTTCGAGCCAGGCAGTTGCCAGCATTGAGTATACAATTAACCTCATGACTAAATATGAAAACTAATGAAAATTTCATCCCACAGGTGAGGCTCGAACTCACAACTCCAGCATAGCTCACGAGAACTGTCCTATAAATTCAGCGCTAACCAATTGCGCCACTGGGGAACACGGTTGCACGTAAAAGTGTTTTCTTTAGGACTGTTGTCTACACTCACCTCCAGTAAACAAATGTTTTCGAGCCAGGCAGTCGCCAGCATTGAGTTTAACATTAACCTCATGACTAAATATGAAAACTAATAAAAATTTTATTCCCCAGGTGAGGCTCGAACTCACAACCCCGGCATAGCTCACGAGAACTTTCGTATAAGTACCGTGCACTAACCAATTGCGCCACTGGGGAACGCGGTTGCACGTAAGAGTGTTTGCTTTAGGACTGTTGTCTACACACACCTCCAGTAAACAAATGTTTTCGAGCCAGGCAGTCGCCAGCATTTTGTATACAATGAACCTCATGACTAAATAGAAAAACTAATTAAAATTTCATTCCCCAGGTGAGGCTCGAACTCTCAACCCGCGCATAGCTCACGAGAACTGTCGTACAAGTACCGTGCGCTAACCAACTGCGCCACTGGAGAACACGGTTGCACGTAAGAGGGTTTCCTTTACGACGGTTGTCTCCACACAACTCCAGTAAACAAATGTTTCCGAGCCAGGCAGTCGCCAGCATTGAGTATACAATGAACCTCATGACCCAATAGGAAAACTAATTAAAATTTCATTCCCCAGGTGAGGCTCGAACTCACAACCCCGGCTTAGCTCACGAGAACTGTCGTATAAGTACCGTGCGCTAACCAATTGCGCCACTGGGGTACACGGTCGCACGTAGGAGTCTTTCCTTTAAGACTGTTGTCTATACACAACTCCAGTAAACAAATGTTTTCGAGCCAGGCAGTCGCCAGCATTGAGTATACAATGTACCTCATGACAAATTATGAAAACTAATAAAAATTTCATTCCCCAGGTGAGTCTCGAACTCACAACCTTGGCATAGCTGACGAGAACTGTCGTATAAGTGCCGTGCGCTAAGCAATTGCGCCACTGGGGACCACGGTCGCACGTAGGAGTCTTTCCTTTAAGACTGTTGTCTACACGCAACTCCAGTAAACAAATGTTTTCGAGCCAGGCAGTCACCAGCATTTAGTGTACAATTAACCGCATGACTAAATATGAAAACTAATAAAAATTTCATTCCCCAGGTGAGGCTCGAACTCACAAACCCGGCATAGCTCACGAGAACTGTCGTATAAGTACCGTGCGCTAACCAATTGCGCCACTGGGGAATACGGTTTAACGTAAGAGTGTTTCCTTTAGGACTGTTGTCTACACACACCTCCAGTAAACAAATGTTTTCGAGCCAGCAGTCGTCAGCATTTAGTATACAATTAACCTCACGACTAAATATGAAATCTAATAAAAATTTGATTCCATAGGTGAGTCTCGAACTCACAACCCCGGCATAGCTCACGAGAACTGTCCTATAAATTCAGCGCTAACCAATTGCGCCACTGGGGCTCACGGTTGCACGTAAAAGTGTTTCCTTTAGGACAGTTGTCTACACACATCTCCAGTAAAGAAATTTTTTCGAGCCAGGCAGTCGCCAGCATTGAGTATACATTTAACCTCGTGACTAAATATGAAAACTAATAAAAATTTCATTCCACAGGTGAGTCTCGAACTCACAACCTCGGCATAGCTGACGAGAACTGTCGTATAAGTACCGTGCGCTAACCAATTGCGCCACTGGGGAACACGGTCGCACGTAGGAGTCTTTTCTTTAGGACTGTTGTCTACACACAACTCCAGTAAACAAATGTTTTCGAGCCAGGCAGTCACCAGCATTGAGTATACAATTAACCTCATGACTAATAATGAAAACTAATAAAAATTTCATTCCCCAGGTGAGGCTCGAACTCACAACCCCGGCATAGCTCACGGGAACTGTCGTATAAGTACCGTTCGCTAACCAATTGCGCCACTCGGGAACACGGTTGCACGTAAAAGTGTTTCCTTTAGGACTGTTGTCTACACACACCTCCTGTAAACAAATGTTTTCGAGCCAGGCAGTCGCCAGCATTGAGTATACAATTAACCTCATGACTAATAATGAAAACTAATAAAAATTTCATTCCCCAGGTGAGGCTCTAACTCACAACCCCGGCATAGCTCACGAGAACTGTCGTATAAGTACCGTGCGCTAACCAATTGCGCCACTGGGGAACACGGTTGCACGTAAGAGTGTTTTCTTTAGGACTGTTGTCTACACACACCTCCAGTAAACAAATGTTTTCGAGCCAGGCAGTCGCCAGCATTGAGTATACAATTAACCTCATGACTAAATATGAAAACTAATAAAAATTTCATTCCCCAGGTGAGGCTCGAACTCTCAACCCGCGCATAGCTCACGAGAACTGTCGAATAGGTTTGTGCGCTAACCAATTGCGCCACTGGGGAACACGGTTGCACGTAAAAGGGTTTCTTTTACGACTGTTGTCTCCACACAACTCCAGTAAACAAATATTTCCGAGCCAGGCAGTCGCCAGCATTGAGTATACAATTAACCTCAAGGCTAAATATGAAAACTAATGAAAATTCCATTCCCCAGGTGAGGCTCGAACTCACAACCCCGGCATAGCTCACGAAACTGTCGTATAAGTACCGTGCGCTAACCAATTGCGCCACTGGGGAACACGGTAGCACGTAGGAGTCTTTCCTCTAGGACTGTTGTCTCCACACAACTCCAGTAAACAAATGTTTTCGAGCCAGGCAGTTGCCAGCATTGAGTATACAATTAACCTCATGACTAAATATGAAAACTAATGAAAATTTCATCCCACAGGTGAGGCTCGAACTCACAACTCCAGCATAGCTCACGAGAACTGTCCTATAAATTCAGCGCTAACCAATTGCGCCACTGGGGAACACGGTTGCACGTAAAAGTGTTTTCTTTAGGACTGTTGTCTACACTCACCTCCAGTAAACAAATGTTTTCGAGCCAGGCAGTCGCCAGCATTGAGTTTAACATTAACCTCATGACTAAATATGAAAACTAATAAAAATTTTATTCCCCAGGTGAGGCTCGAACTCACAACCCCGGCATAGCTCACGAGAACTTTCGTATAAGTACCGTGCACTAACCAATTGCGCCACTGGGGAACGCGGTTGCACGTAAGAGTGTTTGCTTTAGGACTGTTGTCTACACACACCTCCAGTAAACAAATGTTTTCGAGCCAGGCAGTCGCCAGCATTTTGTATACAATGAACCTCATGACTAAATAGAAAAACTAATTAAAATTTCATTCCCCAGGTGAGGCTCGAACTCTCAACCCGCGCATAGCTCACGAGAACTGTCGTACAAGTACCGTGCGCTAACCAACTGCGCCACTGGAGAACACGGTTGCACGTAAGAGGGTTTCCTTTACGACGGTTGTCTCCACACAACTCCAGTAAACAAATGTTTCCGAGCCAGGCAGTCGCCAGCATTGAGTATACAATGAACCTCATGACCCAATAGGAAAACTAATTAAAATTTCATTCCCCAGGTGAGGCTCGAACTCACAACCCCGGCTTAGCTCACGAGAACTGTCGTATAAGTACCGTGCGCTAACCAATTGCGCCACTGGGGTACACGGTCGCACGTAGGAGTCTTTCCTTTAAGACTGTTGTCTATACACAACTCCAGTAAACAAATGTTTTCGAGCCAGGCAGTCGCCAGCATTGAGTATACAATGTACCTCATGACAAATTATGAAAACTAATAAAAATTTCATTCCCCAGGTGAGTCTCGAACTCACAACCTTGGCATAGCTGACGAGAACTGTCGTATAAGTGCCGTGCGCTAAGCAATTGCGCCACTGGGGACCACGGTCGCACGTAGGAGTCTTTCCTTTAAGACTGTTGTCTACACGCAACTCCAGTAAACAAATGTTTTCGAGCCAGGCAGTCACCAGCATTTAGTGTACAATTAACCGCATGACTAAATATGAAAACTAATAAAAATTTCATTCCCCAGGTGAGGCTCGAACTCACAAACCCGGCATAGCTCACGAGAACTGTCGTATAAGTACCGTGCGCTAACCAATTGCGCCACTGGGGAATACGGTTTAACGTAAGAGTGTTTCCTTTAGGACTGTTGTCTACACACACCTCCAGTAAACAAATGTTTTCGAGCCAGCAGTCGTCAGCATTTAGTATACAATTAACCTCACGACTAAATATGAAATCTAATAAAAATTTGATTCCATAGGTGAGTCTCGAACTCACAACCCCGGCATAGCTCACGAGAACTGTCCTATAAATTCAGCGCTAACCAATTGCGCCACTGGGGCTCACGGTTGCACGTAAAAGTGTTTCCTTTAGGACAGTTGTCTACACACATCTCCAGTAAAGAAATTTTTTCGAGCCAGGCAGTCGCCAGCATTGAGTATACATTTAACCTCGTGACTAAATATGAAAACTAATAAAAATTTCATTCCACAGGTGAGTCTCGAACTCACAACCTCGGCATAGCTGACGAGAACTGTCGTATAAGTACCGTGCGCTAACCAATTGCGCCACTGGGGAACACGGTCGCACGTAGGAGTCTTTTCTTTAGGACTGTTGTCTACACACAACTCCAGTAAACAAATGTTTTCGAGCCAGGCAGTCACCAGCATTGAGTATACAATTAACCTCATGACTAATAATGAAAACTAATAAAAATTTCATTCCCCAGGTGAGGCTCGAACTCACAACCCCGGCATAGCTCACGGGAACTGTCGTATAAGTACCGTTCGCTAACCAATTGCGCCACTCGGGAACACGGTTGCACGTAAAAGTGTTTCCTTTAGGACTGTTGTCTACACACACCTCCTGTAAACAAATGTTTTCGAGCCAGGCAGTCGCCAGCATTGAGTATACAATTAACCTCATGACTAATAATGAAAACTAATAAAAATTTCATTCCCCAGGTGAGGCTCTAACTCACAACCCCGGCATAGCTCACGAGAACTGTCGTATAAGTACCGTGCGCTAACCAATTGCGCCACTGGGGAACACGGTTGCACGTAAGAGTGTTTTCTTTAGGACTGTTGTCTACACACACCTCCAGTAAACAAATGTTTTCGAGCCAGGCAGTCGCCAGCATTGAGTATACAATTAACCTCATGACTAAATATGAAAACTAATAAAAATTTCATTCCCCAGGTGAGGCTCGAACTCTCAACCCGCGCATAGCTCACGAGAACTGTCGAATAGGTTTGTGCGCTAACCAATTGCGCCACTGGGGAACACGGTTGCACGTAAAAGGGTTTCTTTTACGACTGTTGTCTCCACACAACTCCAGTAAACAAATATTTCCGAGCCAGGCAGTCGCCAGCATTGAGTATACAATTAACCTCAAGGCTAAATATGAAAACTAATGAAAATTCCATTCCCCAGGTGAGGCTCGAACTCACAACCCCGGCATAGCTCACGAAACTGTCGTATAAGTACCGTGCGCTAACCAATTGCGCCACTGGGGAACACGGTAGCACGTAGGAGTCTTTCCTCTAGGACTGTTGTCTCCACACAACTCCAGTAAACAAATGTTTTCGAGCCAGGCAGTTGCCAGCATTGAGTATACAATTAACCTCATGACTAAATATGAAAACTAATGAAAATTTCATCCCACAGGTGAGGCTCGAACTCACAACTCCAGCATAGCTCACGAGAACTGTCCTATAAATTCAGCGCTAACCAATTGCGCCACTGGGGAACACGGTTGCACGTAAAAGTGTTTTCTTTAGGACTGTTGTCTACACTCACCTCCAGTAAACAAATGTTTTCGAGCCAGGCAGTCGCCAGCATTGAGTTTAACATTAACCTCATGACTAAATATGAAAACTAATAAAAATGTTATTCCCCAGGTGAGGCTCGAACTCACAACCCCGGCATAGCTCACGAGAACTTTCGTATAAGTACCGTGCGCTAACCAATTGCGCCACTGTGGAACATGGTTGCACGTAAGAGTGTTTCCTTTAGGACTGTTGTCTACACACACCTCCAGTAAACAAATGTTTTCGAGCCAGGCAGTCGCCAGCATTGAGTATACAATTAACCTCATGACTAAATATGAAAACTAATAAAAATTTCATTCCCCAGGTGAGGCTCGAACTCACAACCCCGGCATAGCTCACGAGAACTGTCGTATAAGCACCGTGCACTAACCAATTGCGCCACTGGGGAACGCGGTTGCACGTAAGAGCGTTTCCTTTAGGACTGTTGTCTACACACACCTTCAGTAAACAAATGTTTTCGATCGAGGCAGTCGCCAGCATTGAGTATACAATTAACCTCATGACTAAATAGGAAAACTAATTAAAATTTCATTCCCCAGGTGAGGCTCGAACTCTCAACCCGCGCATAGCTCACGAGAACTGTCGTATAAGAACCGTGCGCTAACCAATTGCGCCACTGGGGAACACGGTTGCACGTAAGAGGGTTTCCTTTACGACTGTTGTCTCCACACAACTCCAGTAAACAAACGTTTTCGAGCCAGGCAGTCGCCAGCATTCAGTATACAATGAACCTCACGACTAAATATGAAAACTAATAAAAATTTCATTCCCCAGGTGAGGCTCGAACTCACAACCCCGGCATAGCTCACGAGAACTGTCATATAAGTACCGTGCGCTAACCAATTGCGCCACTGGGGAACACGGTCGCACGTAGGAGTCTTTCCTTTGGGACTGTTGTCTGCGCAAAACTCCAGTAAAAAAATTTTTTCGAGCCAGGCAGTCGCCAGCATTGAGTATACAATTAACCTCGTGACTAAATATGAAAACTAATAAAAATTTCATTCCCTAGGTGAGGCTCGAACTCACAACCCCGGCATAGCTCACGAGAACTGTCGTATAAGTACCGTGCGCTAACCAATTGCGCCACTGTGGAACATGGTTGCACGTAAGAGTGTTTCCTTTAGGACTGTTGTCTACACACACCTCCAGTAAACAAATGTTTTCGAGCCAGGCAGTGGCCAGCATTGAGTATACAATTAACCTCATGACTAAATATGAAAACTAATAAAAATTTCATTCCCCAGGTGAGGCTCGAACTCAGAACCCCGGCATAGCTCACGAGAACTGTCGTATAAGTACCGTGCGCTAACCAATTGCGCCACTGTGGAACATGGTTGCACGTAAGAGTGTTTCCTTTAGGACTGTTGTCTACACACACCTCCAGTAAACAAATGTTTTCGAGCCAGGCAGTGGCCAGCATTGAGTATACAATTAACCTCATGACTAAATATGAAAACTAATAAAAATTTCATTCCCCAGGTGAGGCTCGAACTCACAACCCCGGCATAGCTCACGAGAACTGTCATATAAGTACCGTGCGCTAACCAATTGCGCCACTGGGGAACACGGTCGCACGTAGGAGTCTTTCCTTTAGGACTGTTGTCTGCGCAAAACTCCAGTAAAAAAATTTTTTCGAGCCAGGCAGTCGCCAGCATTGAGTATACAATTAACCTCATGACTAAATATGAAAACTAATAAAAATTTCATTCCACAGGTGAGTCTCGAACTCAGAACCTCGGCATAGCTGACGAGAACTGTCGTATAAGTACCGTGCGCTAACCAATTGCGCCACTGGGGACCGCGGTTGCACGTAAGAGTGTTTCCTTTAGGACTGTTGTCGACACGCACCTCCAGTAAACAAATGTTTTCGAGCCAGGCATACGCCAGCATTGAGTATACAATTAACCTCATGACTAAATAGGAAAACTAATAAAAACGTCATTCCCCAGGTGAGGCTCGAACTCTCAACCCCCGCATAGCTCACAAGAACTGTCGTATAAGTACCGTGCGCTAATCAATTACGCCACTGGGGAACACGGTCGCACGTAGGAGTCTTTCCTTTAGGACTGTTGTGTACACACAACTCGAGTAAACAAATGTTTTCGAGCCAGGCAGTCGCCAGCATTGAGTATACAATATACCTCATGACTAAATATGAAAACTAATAAAAATTTCATTCCCCAGGTGAGGCTCGAACTCACAACTCCGGCATAGCTCACGAGAACTGTCGTATAAGTACCGTGCGCTAACCAATTGCGCCACTGTGGAACATGGTTGCACGTAAGAGTGTTTCCTTTAGGACTGTTGTCTACACACACCTCTAATAAACAAATGTTTTCGAGCCAGGCAGTCGCCAGCATTGAGTATACAATTCAACTCATGACTAAATATGAAAACTAATAAAAATTTTATTCCCCAGATGAGGCTCGAACTCACAACCCCGGCATAGCTCACGAGAACTGTCGTATAAGTACCGTGTGCTAACCAATAGCGCCACTGGGGAACACGGTTGCACGTAAGAGTGTTTCCTTTACAACTGTTGTCTACACACTCCTCCAGTAAACAAATGTTTTCGAGCCAGGCAGTCGCCAGCATTGAGTATACAATATACCTCATGACTAAATATGAAAACTAATAAAAATTTCATTCCCCAGGTGAGGCTCGAACTCACAACCCCGGCATAGCTCACGAGAACTGTCGTATAAGTACCGTGCGCTAACCAATTGCGCCACTGTGGAACATGGTTGCACGTAAGAGTGTTTTCTTTAGGACTGTTGTCTACACACACCTCCAGTAAACAAATGTTTTCGAGCCAGGCAGTGGCCAGCATTGAGTATACAATTAACCTCATGACTAAATATGAAAACTGATAAAAATTTCATTCCCCAGGTGAGGCTCGAACTCACAACCCCGGCATATTTCACGAGAACTGTCGTATAAGTACCGTGCGCTAACCGATTGCGCCACGGGGGAACACGGTCGCAAGTAGGAGTCTTTCTTTAAGGACTGTTGTCTGCGCAAAACTCCAGTAAACAAATTTTTTCGAGCCAGGCAGTCGCCAGCATTGAGTATACATTTAACCTCATGACTAAATATGAAAACTAATAAAAATTTCATTCCACACGTGAGTCTCGAACTCACAACCTCGGCATAGCTGACGAGAACTGTCGTATAAGTACCGTGCGCTAACCAATTGCGCCACTGGGGAACACGGTCGCACGTAGGAGTCTTTCCTTTAAGACTGTTGTCTACACACAACTCCAGTAAACAAATGTTTTCGAGCCAGGCAGTCACCAGCATTGAGTGTACAATTAACCGCATGACTAAATATGAAAACTAATAAAAATTTCATTCCCCAGGTGAGGCTCGAACTCACAACCCCGGCATAGCTCACGAGAACTGTCGTATAAGTACCGTGCGCTAACCAATTGCGCCACTCGGGAATACGGTTTCACGTAAGAGTGTTTCCTTTAGGACTGTTGTCTACACACACCTCCAGAAAACAAATGTTTCCGAGCCAGCAGTCGTCAGCATTTAGTATACAATTAACCTCATGACCAAATATGAAATATAATAAACATTTTAATCCATAGGTGAGTCTCGAACTCACAACCTCGGCATAGCTGACGAGAACTGTCGTATAAGTACCGTGCGCTAACCAATTGCGCCACTGGGGAACACAGTCGCACGTAGGAGTCTTTTGTTTAGGACTGTTGTCTACACACAACTCCAGAAACAAATGTTTTCGAGCTAGGCAGTCACCAGCATTGAGTATACAATTAACCTCATGACTAAATATGAAAACTAATAAAAAATTCATTCCCCAGGTGAGGCTCGAACTCACAATCCCGGCATAGCTCACGAGAACTGCCGTATAAGTACCGTGCGCTAACCAATTGCGCCACTGGGGAACACGGTTGCACGTAAGAGTGTTTCCTTTAGGACTGTTGTCTACACACACCTCCAGTAAACAAATGTTTTCAAGCCAGGCAGTCACCAGCATTGAGTATACAATTAACCTCATGACTAAATAGGAAAACTAATAAAAATTTCATTCCCCAGGTGAGGCTCGAACTCTCAACCCGCGCATAGCTCACGAGAACTGTCGTATAAGTACCGTGCGCTAACCAATTACGCCACTGGGGAACACGGTTGCACGTAAGAGGGTTTCCTTTACGACCTTTGTCTCCACACACCTCCAGTAAACAAATGTTTCCGAGCCAGGCAGTCGCCAGCATTAAGTATACAATTAACGTCATGGCTAAATATGAAAACAAATGAAAATTCCATTTTCCAGGTGAGGCTCAAACTCACAACCCCGGCATAGCTCACGAGAACTTTCGTAAAGGTACCGTGCGCTAACCAATTGCGCCACTGGGGAACATGGTCACACGTAGGAGTCTTTTCTTTAGGACTGTTATCTGCGCAAAACTCCAGTAAAGAAACGTTTTCGAGCCAGGCAGTCGCCAGCATTCAGTATACAATGAACCTCACGACTAAATATGAAAACTAATAAAAATTTCATTCCTCAGGTGAGGCTCGAACTCACAACCCCGGCATAGCTCACGAGAACTGTCGTATAAGTACCGTGCGCTAACCAATTGCGCCACTGGGGAACACGGTCGCACGTAGGAGTCTTTCCTTTAGGACTGTTGTCTGCGCAAAACTCCAGTAAAAAATTTTTTCGAGCCAGGCAGTCGCCAGCATTGAGTATACAATTAACCTCATGACTAAATATGAAAACTAATAAAAATTTCATTCCACAGGTGAGTCTCGAACTCAGAACCTCGGCATAGCTGACGAGAACTGTCGTATAAGTACCGTTCGCTAACCAATTGCGCCCCTGGGGACCGCGGTTGCACGTAAGAGTGTTTCCTTTAGGACTGTTGTCGACACGCACCTCCAGTAAACAAATGTTTTCGAGCCAGGCAGTCGCCAGCATTGAGTATACAATTAACCTCATGACTAAATAGGAAAACTAATAAAAACGTCATTCCCCAGGTGAGGCTCGAACTCTCAACCCCCGCATACCTCACAAGAACTGTCGTATAAGTACCGTGCGCTAATCAATTACGCCACTGGGGAACACGGTCGCACGTAGGAGTCTTTCCTTTAGGACTGTTGTGTACACACAACTCCAGTAAACAAATGTTTTCGAGCCAGGCAGTCGCCAGCATTGAGTATACAATATACCTCATGACTAAATATGAAAACTAATAAAAATTTCATTCCCCAGGTGAGGCTCGAACTCACAACTCCGGCATAGCTCACGAGAACTGTCGTATAAGTACCGTGCGCTAACCAATTGCGCCACTGTGGAACATGGTTGCACGTAAGAGTGTTTCCATTAGGACTGTTGTCTACACACACCTCTAATAAACAAATGTTTTCGAGCCAGGCAGTCGCCAGCATTGAGTATACAATTCAACTCATGACTAAATATGAAAACTAATAAAAATTTTATTCCCCAGATGAGGCTCGAACTCACAACCCCGGCATTGCTCACGAGAACTGTCGTATAAGTACCGTGTGCTAACCAATAGCGCCACTGGGGAACACGGTTGCACGTAAGAGTGTTTCCTTTACAACTGTTGTCTACACACTCCTCCAGTAAACAAATGTTTTCGAGCCAGGCAGTCGCCAGCATTGAGTATACAATATACCTCATGACTAAATATGAAAACTAATAAAAATTTCATTCCCCAGGTGAGGCTCGAACTCACAACCCCGGCATAGCTCACGAGAACTGTCGTATAAGTACCGTGCGCTAACCAATTGCGCCACTGTGGAACATGGTTGCACGTAAGAGTGTTTCCTTTAGGACTGTTGTCTACACACACCTCCAGTAAACAAATGTTTTCGAGCCAGGCAGTGGGCAGCATTGAGTATACAATTAACCTCATGACTAAATATGAAAACTGATAAAAATTTCATTCCCCAGGTGAGGCTCGAACTCACAACCCCGGCATATCTCACGAGAACTGTCGTATAAGTACCGTGCGCTAACCGATTGCGCCACGGGGGAACACGGTCGCAAGTAGGAGTCTTTCCTTTAGGACTGTTGTCTGCGCAAAACTCCAGTAAACAAATTTTTTCGAGCCAGGCAGTCGCCAGCATTGAGTATACATTTAACCTCATGACTAAATATGAAAACTAATAAAAATTTCATTCCACACGTGAGTCTCGAACTCACAACCTCGGCATAGCTGACGAGAACTGTCGTATAAGTACCGTGCGCTAACCAATTGCGCCACTGGGGAACACGGTCGCACGTAGGAGTCTTTCCTTTAAGACTGTTGTCTACACACAACTCCAGTAAACAAATGTTTTCGAGCCAGGCAGTCACCAGCATTGAGTGTACAATTAACCGCATGACTAAATATGAAAACTAATAAAAATTTCATTCCCCAGGTGAGGCTCGAACTCACAACCCCGGCATAGCTCACGAGAACTGTCGTATAAGTACCGTGCGCTAACCAATTGCGCCACTCGGGAATACGGTTTCACGTAAGAGTGTTTCCTTTAGGACTGTTGTCTACACACACCTCCAGAAAACAAATGTTTCCGAGCCAGCAGTCGTCAGCATTTAGTATACAATTAACCTCATGACTAAATATGAAATATAATAAACATTTGATTCCATAGGTGAGTCTCGAACTCACAACCTCGGCATAGCTGACGAGAACTGTCGTATAAGTACCGTGCGCTAACCAATTGCGCCACTGGGGAACACAGTCGCACGTAGGAGTCTTTTGTTTAGGACTGTTGTCTACACACAACTCCAGCAAACAAATGTTTTCGAGCTAGGCAGTCACCAGCATTGAGTATACAATTAACCTCATGACTAAATATGAAAACTAATAAAAAATTCATTCCCCAGGTGAGGCTCGAACTCACAACCCCGGCATAGCTCACGAGAACTGCCGTATAAGTACCGTGCGCTAACCAATTGCGCCACTGGGGAACACGGTTGCACGTAAGAGTGTTTCCTTTAGGACTGTTGTCTACACACACCTTCAGTAAACAAATGTTTTCAAGCCAGGCAGTCACCAGCATTGAGTATACAATTAACCTCATGACTAAATAGGAAAACTAATAAAAATTTCATTCCTCAGGTGAGGCTCGAACTCACAACCCCGGCATAGCTCACGAGAACTGTCGTATAAGTACCGTGCGCTAACCAATTGTGCCACTGGGGAACACGGTCGCACGTAGGAGTCTTCACACACACATCATGACTGCTGTCTACACACAACTCCAGTAAACAAATGTTTTCGAGCCAGGCAGTCACCAGCATTGAGTATACAATTAACCGCATGACTAAATATGAAAACTAATAAAAATTTCATTCCCTAGGTGAGGCTCGAACTCAAAACTCCGGCGTAGCTCACGAGAACTGTCGTATAAGTACCGTGCGCTAACCAATTGCGCCACTGGGGAACATGGTTGCACGTAAGAGTGTTTCCTTTAGGACTGTTGTCTACACACACCTCCAGTAAACAAATGTTTTCGAGCCAGGCAGTCGTCAGCATTTAGTATCCAACTAACCTCATGACTAAATATGAAATCTAATAAAAATTTGATTCCATAGGTGAGGCTCGAACTCACAACCCCGGCACAGCTCACGAGAACTGTCGTGTAAGTACCGTGTGCTAACAAGTTGCGCCACTGGGCAACACGGTCGCACGTAGGAGTCTTTCCTTTAGGACTGTTGTCTACACACAACTCCAGTAAACAAATGTTCTCGAGCCAGGCAGTCACCAGCATTAAGTATACAATTAACCTCATGACTAAATATGAAAACTAATAAAAATTTCATTCCCCAGGTGAGGCTCGAACTCACAACCCCGGCATAGCTCACGAGAACTGTCGTATAAGTACCGTGCGCTAATCAATTCCGCCACTGGGGTACACGGTCGCACGTAGGAGTCTTTCCTTTAGGACTGTTGTGTACACACAATTCCAGTAAACAAATGTTTTCGAGCCAGGCAGTCGCCAGCATTGAGTATACAATATACCTCAAGACTAAATATGAAAACTAATAAAAATTTCATTCCCCAGGTGAGGCTCGAACTCACAACCCCGGCATAGCTCTTGGGAACTGTCGTATAAATACCGTGCGCTAACCAATTGCGCCACTCGGGAACACGGTTGCACGTAAAAGTGTTGCCTTTAGGACTGTTGTCTACACACAGCTCCTGTAAACAAATGTTTTCGAGCCAGGCAGTCGCCAGCATTGAGTATACAATTAACCTCATGACTAATAATGAAAACTAATAAAAATTTCATTCCCCAGGTGAGGCTCTAACTCACAACCCCGGCATAGCTCACGAGAACTGTCGTATAAGTACCGTGCGCTAACCAATTGCGCCACTGGGGAACACGGTTGCACGTAAGAGTGTTTTCTTTAGGACTGTTGTCTACACACACCTCCAGTAAACAAATGTTTTCGAGCCAGGCAGTCGCCACCATTGAGTATACAATTAACCTCATGACTAAATATGAAAACTAATAAAAATTTCATTCCCCAGGTGAGGCTCGAACTCTCAACCCGCGCATAGCTCACGAGAACATTCGAATAAGTTTGTGCGCTAACCGATTGCGCCACTGGGGAACACGGTTGCACGTAAAAGGGTTTCCTTTACGACTGTTGTCTTCACACAACTCCAGTAAACAAATGTTTCCGAGCCAGGCAGTCGCCAGCATTGAGTATACAATTAACCTCAAGGCTAAATATGAAAACTAATGAAAATTCCATTCCCCAGGTGAGGCTCAAACTCACAACCCCGGCATAGCTCACGAGAACTTTCGTAAAGGTACCGTGCGCTAACCGATTGCGCCACTGGGGAACACGGTCACACGTAGGAGTCTTTCCTTTAGGACTCTTGTCTGCGCAAAACTCCAGTAAACAAATGTTTTCGAGCCAGGCAGTCGCCAGCATTCAGTATACAATGAACCTCACGACTAAATATGAAAACTAATAAAAAATTTCATTCCCCAGGTGAGGCTCGAACTCACAACCCCGGCATAGCTCACGAGAACTGTCGTATAAGTACCGTGCGCTAACCAATTGCGCCACTGTGGAACATGGTTGCATGTAAGAGTGTTTCCTTTAGGACTGTTGTCTACACACACCTCCAGTAAGCAAATGTTTTCGAGCCAGGCAGTCGCCAGCATTGAGTATACAATTAACCTCATGACTAAATATGAAAACTAATAAAAATTTCATTCCCCAAGTGAGGTTCGAACTCACAACCCCGGCATAGCTCACGAGAACTGTCGTATAAGCACCGTGCACTAACCAATTGCGCCACTGGGGAACGCGGTTGCACGTAAGAGTGTTTCCTTTAGGACTGTTGTCTACACACACCTCCAGTAAACAAATGTTTTCGAGCCAGGCAGTCGCCAGCATTGAGTATACAATTAACCTCATGACTAAATAGGAAAACTAATTAAAATTTCATTCCCCAGGTGAGGCTCGAACTCTCAACCCGCGCATAGCTCACGAGAACTGTCGTATAAGTACCGTGCGCTAACCAATTGCGCCACTGGGGAACACGGTTGCACGTAAGAGGGTTTCCTTTACGACTGTTGTCTCCACACAACTCCAGTAAACAAATGTTTCCGAGCCAGGCAGTCGCCAGCATTGAGTATACAATTAACCTCAAGGCTAAATATGAAAACTAATGAAAATTCCATTCCCCAGGTGAGGCTCAAACTCACAACCCCGGCATAGCTCACGAGAACTTTCGTAAAGGTACCGTGCGCTAACCAATTGCGCCACTGGGGAACACGGTCACACGTAGGAGTCTTTCCTTTAGGACTGTTGTCTGCGCAAAACTCCCGTAAACAAATGTTTTCGAGCCAGGCAGTCGCCAGCATTGAGTATACAATATACCTCATGACTAAATATGAAAACTAATAAAAATTTCATTCCCCAGGTGAGGCTCGAACTCACAACCCCGGCATAGCTCACGAGAACTGTCGTATAAGTACCGTCCACTAACCAATTGCGCCACTGTGGAACATGGTTGCACGTAAGAGTGTTTCCTTTAGGACTGTTGTGTACACACACCTCCAGTAAACAAATGTTTTCGAGCCAGGCAGTGGCCAGCATTGAGTATACAATTAACCTCATGACTAAATATGAAAACTAATAAAAATTTCATTCCCCAGGTGAGGCTCGAACTCACAACCCCGGCATAGCTCACGAGAACTGTCGTGTAAGTACCGTGCGCTAACCAATATCGCCACTGGGGAACACGGTCGCACGTAGGAGTCTTTCCTTTAGGACTGTTGTCTGCGCAAAACTCCAGTAAACAAATTTTTTCGAGCCAGGCAGTGGCCAGCATTGAGTATACATTTAACCTCATGACTAAATATGAAAACTAATAAAAATTTCATTCCACAGGTGAGTCTCGAACTCACAACCTCGGCATAGCTGACGAGAACTGTCGTATAAGTACCGTGCGCTAACCAATTGCGCCACTGGGGAACACGGTCGCACGTAGGAGTCTTTTCTTTAGGACTGTTGTCCACACACAACTCCAGTAAACAAATGTTTTCGAGCTAGGCAGTCGCCAGCATTCAGTATACAATGAACCTCACGACTAAATATGAAAACTAATAAAAATTTCATTCCTCAGGTGAGGCTCGAACTCACAACCCCGGCATAGCTCACGAGAACTGTCGTATAAGTACCGTGCGCTAACCAATTGCGCCACTGGGGAACACGGTCGCACGTAGGAGTCTTTCCTTTAGGACTGTTGTCTGCGCAAAACTCCAGTAAAAAATTTTTTTCGAGCCAGGCAGTCGCCAGCATTGAGTATACAATTAACCTCATGACTAAATATGAAAACTAATAAAAATTTCATTCCCCAGGTGAGGCTCGAACTCACAACTCCGGCATAGCTCACGAGAACTGTCGTATAAGTACCGTGCGCTAACCAATTGCGCCACTGTGGAACATGGTTGCACGTAAGAGTGTTTCCTTTAGGACTGTTGTCTACACACACCTCTAATAAACAAATGTTTTCGAGCCAGGCAGTCGCCAGCATTGAGTATACAATTCAACTCATGACTAAATATGAAAACTAATAAAAATTTTATTCCCCAGATGAGGCTCGAACTCACAACCCCGGCATTGCTCACGAGAACTGTCGTATAAGTACCGTGTGCTAACCAATAGCGCCACTGGGGAACACGGTTGCACGTAAGAGTGTTTCCTTTACAACTGTTGTCTACACACTCCTCCAGTAAACAAATGTTTTCGAGCCAGGCAGTCGCCAGCATTGAGTATACAATATACCTCATGACTAAATATGAAAACTAATAAAAATTTCATTCCCCAGGTGAGGCTCGAACTCACAACCCCGGCATAGCTCACGAGAACTGTCGTATAAGTACCGTGCGCTAACCAATTGCGCCACTGTGGAACATGGTTGCACGTAAGAGTGTTTCCTTTAGGACTGTTGTCTACACACACCTCCAGTAAACAAATGTTTTCGAGCCAGGCAGTGGCCAGCATTGAGTATACAATTAACCTCATGACTAAATATGAAAACTGATAAAAATTTCATTCCCCAGGTGAGGCTCGAACTCACAACCCCGGCATATCTCACGAGAACTGTCGTATAAGTACCGTGCGCTAACCGATTGCGCCACGGGGGAACACGGTCGCAAGTAGGAGTCTTTCCTTTAGGACTGTTGTCTGCGCAAAACTCCAGTAAACAAATTTTTTCGAGCCAGGCAGTCGCCAGCATTGAGTATACATTTAACCTCATGACTAAATATGAAAACTAATAAAAATTTCATTCCACACGTGAGTCTCGAACTCACAACCTCGGCATAGCTGACGAGAACTGTCGTATAAGTACCGTGCGCTAACCAATTGCGCCACTGGGGAACACGGTCGCACGTAGGAGTCTTTCCTTTAAGACTGTTGTCTACACACAACTCCAGTAAACAAATGTTTTCGAGCCAGGCAGTCACCAGCATTGAGTGTACAATTAACCGCATGACTAAATATGAAAACTAATAAAAATTTCATTCCCCAGGTGAGGCTCGAACTCACAACCCCGGCATAGCTCACGAGAACTGTCGTATAAGTACCGTGCGCTAACCAATTGCGCCACTCGGGAATACGGTTTCACGTAAGAGTGTTTCCTTTAGGACTGTTGTCTACACACACCTCCAGAAAACAAATGTTTCCGAGCCAGCAGTCGTCAGCATTTAGTATACAATTAACCTCATGACTAAATATGAAATATAATAAACATTTGATTCCATAGGTGAGTCTCGAACTCACAACCTCGGCATAGCTGACGAGAACTGTCGTATAAGTACCGTGCGCTAACCAATTGCGCCACTGGGGAACACAGTCGCACGTAGGAGTCTTTTGTTTAGGACTGTTGTCTACACACAACTCCAGCAAACAAATGTTTTCGAGCTAGGCAGTCACCAGCATTGAGTATACAATTAACCTCATGACTAAATATGAAAACTAATAAAAAATTCATTCCCCAGGTGAGGCTCGAACTCACAACCCCGGCATAGCTCACGAGAACTGCCGTATAAGTACCGTGCGCTAACCAATTGCGCCACTGGGGAACACGGTTGCACGTAAGAGTGTTTCCTTTAGGACTGTTGTCTACACACACCTCCAGTAAACAAATGTTTTCAAGCCAGGCAGTCACCAGCATTGAGTATACAATTAACCTCATGACTAAATAGGAAAACTAATAAAAATTTCATTCCTCAGGTGAGGCTCGAACTCACAACCCCGGCATAGCTCACGAGAACTGTCGTATAAGTACCGTGCGCTAACCAATTGTGCCACTGGGGAACACGGTCGCACGTAGGAGTCTTTACACACACAACATGACTGCTGTCTACACACAACTCCAGTAAACAAATGTTTTCGAGCCAGGCAGTCACCAGCACTGAGTATACAAATAACCGCATGACTAAATATGAAAACTAATAAAAATTTCATTCCCCAGGTGAGGCTCGAACTCAAAACTCCGGCGTAGCTCACGAGAACTGTCGTATAAGTACCGTGCGCTAACCAATTGCGCCACTGGGGAACATGGTTGCACGTAAGAGTGTTTCCTTTAGGACTGTTGTCTACACACACCTCCAGTAAACAAATGTTTTCGAGCCAGGCAGTCGTCAGCATTTAGTATCCAACTAACCTCATGACTAAATATGAAATCTAATAAAAATTTGATTCCATAGGTGAGGCTCGAACTCACAACCCCGGCACAGCTCACGAGAACTGTCGTGTAAGTACCGTGTGCTAACAAGTTGCGCCACTGGGCAACACGGTCGCACGTAGGAGTCTTTCCTTTAGGACTGTTGTCTACACACAACTCCAGTAAACAAATGTTCTCGAGCCAGGCAGTCACCAGCATTAAGTATACAATTAACCTCATGACTAAATATGAAAACTAATAAAAATTTCATTCCCCAGGTGAGGCTCGAACTCACAACCCCGGCATAGCTCACGAGAACTGTCGTATAAGTACCGTGCGCTAATCAATTCCGCCACTGGGGTACACGGTCGCACGTAGGAGTCTTTCCTTTAGGACTGTTGTGTACACACAATTCCAGTAAACAAACGTTTTCGAGCCAGGCAGTCGCCAGCATTCAGTATACAATGAACCTCACGACTAAATATGAAAACTAATAAAAAATTTCATTCCTCAGGTGAGGCTCGAACTCACAACCCCGGCATAGCTCACGAGAACTGTCGTATAAGTACCGTGCGCTAACCAATTGCGCCACTGGGGAACACGGTCGCACGTAGGAGTCTTTCCTTTAGGACTGTTGTCTGCGCAAAACTCCAGTAAAAAATTTTTTTCGAGCCAGGCAGTCGCCAGCATTGAGTATACAATTAACCTCATGACTAAATATGAAAACTAATAAAAATTTCATTCCCCAGGTGAGGCTCGAACTCACAACTCCGGCATAGCTCACGAGAACTGTCGTATAAGTACCGTGCGCTAACCAATTGCGCCACTGTGGAACATGGTTGCACGTAAGAGTGTTTCCTTTAGGACTGTTGTCTACACACACCTCTAATAAACAAATGTTTTCGAGCCAGGCAGTCGCCAGCATTGAGTATACAATTCAACTCATGACTAAATATGAAAACTAATAAAAATTTTATTCCCCAGATGAGGCTCGAACTCACAACCCCGGCATTGCTCACGAGAACTGTCGTATAAGTACCGTGTGCTAACCAATAGCGCCACTGGGGAACACGGTTGCACGTAAGAGTGTTTCCTTTACAACTGTTGTCTACACACTCCTCCAGTAAACAAATGTTTTCGAGCCAGGCAGTCGCCAGCATTGAGTATACAATATACCTCATGACTAAATATGAAAACTAATAAAAATTTCATTCCCCAGGTGAGGCTCGAACTCACAACCCCGGCATAGCTCACGAGAACTGTCGTATAAGTACCGTGCGCTAACCAATTGCGCCACTGTGGAACATGGTTGCACGTAAGAGTGTTTCCTTTAGGACTGTTGTCTACACACACCTCCAGTAAACAAATGTTTTCGAGCCAGGCAGTGGCCAGCATTGAGTATACAATTAACCTCATGACTAAATATGAAAACTGATAAAAATTTCATTCCCCAGGTGAGGCTCGAACTCACAACCCCGGCATATCTCACGAGAACTGTCGTATAAGTACCGTGCGCTAACCGATTGCGCCACGGGGGAACACGGTCGCAAGTAGGAGTCTTTCCTTTAGGACTGTTGTCTGCGCAAAACTCCAGTAAACAAATTTTTTCGAGCCAGGCAGTCGCCAGCATTGAGTATACATTTAACCTCATGACTAAATATGAAAACTAATAAAAATTTCATTCCACACGTGAGTCTCGAACTCACAACCTCGGCATAGCTGACGAGAACTGTCGTATAAGTACCGTGCGCTAACCAATTGCGCCACTGGGGAACACGGTCGCACGTAGGAGTCTTTCCTTTAAGACTGTTGTCTACACACAACTCCAGTAAACAAATGTTTTCGAGCCAGGCAGTCACCAGCATTGAGTGTACAATTAACCGCATGACTAAATATGAAAACTAATAAAAATTTCATTCCCCAGGTGAGGCTCGAACTCACAACCCCGGCATAGCTCACGAGAACTGTCGTATAAGTACCGTGCGCTAACCAATTGCGCCACTCGGGAATACGGTTTCACGTAAGAGTGTTTCCTTTAGGACTGTTGTCTACACACACCTCCAGAAAACAAATGTTTCCGAGCCAGCAGTCGTCAGCATTTAGTATACAATTAACCTCATCACTAAATATGAAATATAATAAACATTTGATTCCATAGGTGAGTCTCGAACTCACAACCTCGGCATAGCTGACGAGAACTGTCGTATAAGTACCGTGCGCTAACCAATTGCGCCACTGGGGAACACAGTCGCACGTAGGAGTCTTTTGTTTAGGACTGTTGTCTACACACAACTCCAGCAAACAAATGTTTTCGAGCTAGGCAGTCACCAGCATTGAGTATACAATTAACCTCATGACTAAATATGAAAACTAATAAAAAATTCATTCCCCAGGTGAGGCTCGAACTCACAACCCCGGCATAGCTCACGAGAACTGCCGTATAAGTACCGTGCGCTAACCAATTGCGCCACTGGGGAACACGGTTGCACGTAAGAGTGTTTCCTTTAGGACTGTTGTCTACACACACCTTCAGTAAACAAATGTTTTCAAGCCAGGCAGTCACCAGCATTGAGTATACAATTAACCTCATGACTAAATAGGAAAACTAATAAAAATTTCATTCCTCAGGTGAGGCTCGAACTCACAACCCCGGCATAGCTCACGAGAACTGTCGTATAAGTACCGTGCGCTAACCAATTGTGCCACTGGGGAACACGGTCGCACGTAGGAGTCTTTACACACACAACATGACTGCTGTCTACACACAACTCCAGTAAACAAATGTTTTCGAGCCAGGCAGTCACCAGCATTGAGTATACAATTAACCGCATGACTAAATATGAAAACTAATAAAAATTTCATTCCCCAGGTGAGGCTCGAACTCAAAACTCCGGCGTAGCTCACGAGAACTGTCGTATAAGTACCGTGCGCTAACCAATTGCGCCACTGGGGAACATGGTTGCACGTAAGAGTGTTTCCTTTAGGACTGTTGTCTACACACACCTCCAGTAAACAAATGTTTTCGAGCCAGGCAGTCGTCAGCATTTAGTATCCAACTAACCTCATGACTAAATATGAAATCTAATAAAAATTTGATTCCATAGGTGAGGCTCGAACTCACAACCCCGGCACAGCTCACGAGAACTGTCGTGTAAGTACCGTGTGCTAACAAGTTGCGCCACTGGGCAACACGGTCGCACGTAGGAGTCTTTCCTTTAGGACTGTTGTCTACACACAACTCCAGTAAACAAATGTTCTCGAGCCAGGCAGTCACCAGCATTAAGTATACAATTAACCTCATGACTAAATATGAAAACTAATAAAAATTTCATTCCCCAGGTGAGGCTCGAACTCACAACCCCAGCATAGCTCACGGGAACTGTCGTATAAATACCGTGCGCTAACCAATTGCGCCACTCGGGAACACGGTTGCACGTAAAAGTGTTGCATTTAGGACTGTTGTCTACACACAGCTCCTGTAAACAAATGTTTTCGAGCCAGGCAGTCGCCAGCATTGAGTATACAATTAACCTCATGACTAATAATGAAAACTAATAAAAATTTCATTCCCCAGGTGAGGCTCTAACTCACAACACCGGCATAGCTCACGAGAACTGTCGTATAAGTACCGTGCGCTAACCAATTGCGCCACTGGGGAACACGGTTGCACGTAAGAGTGTTTTCTTTAGGACTGTTGTCTACACACACCTCCAGTAAACAAATGTTTTCGAGCCAGGCAGTCGCCACCATTGAGTATACAATTAACCTCATGACTAAATATGAAAACTAATAAAAATTTCATTCCCCAGGTGAGGCTCGAACTCTCAACCCGCGCATAGCTCACGAGAACATTCGAATAAGTTTGTGCGCTAACCGATTGCGCCACTGGGGAACACGGTTGCACGTAAAAGGGTTTCCTTTACGACTGTTGTCTCCACACAACTCCAGTAAACAAATGTTTCCGAGCCAGGCAGTCGCCAGCATTGAGTATACAATTAACCTCAAGGCTAAATATGAAAACTAATGAAAATTCCATTCCCCAGGTGAGGCTCAAACTCACAACCCCGGCATAGCTCACGAGAACTTTCGTAAAGGTACCGTGCGCTAACCGATTGCGCCACTGGGGAACACGGTCACACGTAGGAGTCTTTCCTTTAGGACTGTTGTCTGCGCAAAACTCCAGTAAACAAACGTTTTCGAGCCAGGCAGTCGCCAGCATTCAGTATACAATGAACCTCACGACTAAATATGAAAACTAATAAAAAATTTCATTCCCCAGGTGAGGCTCGAACTCACAACCCCGGCATAGCTCACGAGAACTGTCGTATAAGTACCGTGCGCTAACCAATTGCGCCACTGTGGAACATGGTTGCACGTAAGAGTGTTTCCTTTAGGACTGTTGTCTACACACACCTCCAGTAAACAAATGTTTTCGAGCCAGGCAGTCGCCAGCATTGAGTATACAATTAACCTCATGACTAAATATGAAAACTAATAAAAATTTCATTCCCCAAGTGAGGCTCGAACTCACAACCCCGGCATAGCTCACGAGAACTGTCGTATAAGCACCGTGCACTAACCAATTGCGCCACTGGGGAACGCGGTTGCACGTAAGAGTGTTTCCTTTAGGACTGTTGTCTACACACACCTCCAGTAAACAAATGTTTTCGAGCCAGGCAGTCGCCAGCATTGAGTATACAATTAACCTCATGACTAAATAGGAAAACTAATTAAAATTTCATTCCCCAGGTGAGGCTCGAACTCTTAACCCGCGCATAGCTCACGAGAACTGTCGTATAAGTACCGTGCGCTAACCAATTGCGCCACTGGGGAACACGGTTGCACGTAAGAGGGTTTCCTTTACGACTGTTGTCTCCACACAACTCCAGTAAACAAATGTTTCCGAGCCAGGCAGTCGCCAGCATTGAGTGTACAATTAACCTCAAGGCTAAATATGAAAACTAATGAAAATTCCATTCCCCAGGTGAGGCTCAAACTCACAACCCCGGCATAGCTCACGAGAACTTTCGTAAAGGTACCGTGCGCTAACCAATTGCGCCACTGGGGAACACGGTCACACGTAGGAGTCTTTCCTTTAGGACTGTTGTCTGCGCAAAACTCCCGTAAACAAATGTTTTCGAGACAGGCAGTCGCCAGCATTGAGTATACAATATACCTCATGACTAAATATGAAAACTAATAAAAATTTTATTCCCCAGGTGAGGCTCGAACTCACAACCCCGGCATAGCTCACGAGAACTGTCGTATAAGTACCGTGCGCTAACGAATTGCGCCACTGGGGAACACGGTCGCACGTAGGAGTCTTTCCTTTAGGACTGTTGTCTGCGCAAAACTCCAGTAAAAAATTTTTTTCGAGCCAGGCAGTCGCCAGCATTGAGTATACAATTAACCTCATGACTAAATATGAAAACTAATAAAAATTTCATTCCACAGGTGAGTCTCGAACTCACAACCTCGGCATAGCTGACGAGAACTGTCGTATAAGTACCGTGCGCTAACCAATTGCGCCACTGGGGAACACGGTCGCACGTAGGAGTCTTTCCTTTAAGACTGTTGTCTACACACAACTCCAGTAAATAAATGTTTTCGAGCCAGGCAGTCACCAGCATTGAGTATACAATTAACCGCATGACTGAATATGAAAACTAATAAAAATTTCATTCCCCAGGTGAGGCTCGAACTCAAAACCCCGGCATAGCTCACGAGAACTGTCGTATAAGTACCGTGCGCTAACCAATTGCGCCACTGGGGAACATGGTTGCACGTAACAGTGTTTCCTTTAGGACTGTTGTCTACACACACCTCCAGTAAACAAATGTTTTCGAGCCAGGCAGTCGTCAGCATTTAGTATACAACTAACCTCATGACTAAATATGAAATCTAATAAAAATTTGATTTCATAGGTGAGGCTCGAACTCACAACCCCGGCACAGCTCACGAGAACTGTCGTGTAAGTACCGTGTGCTAACTAATTGCGCCACTGTGGAACACGGTCGCACGTAGGAGTCTTTCCTTTAGGACTGTTGTCTACACACAACTCCAGTAAACAAATGTTTTCGAGCCAGGCAGTCGCCAGCATTGAGTATACAATTAACCTCATGACTAAATATGAAAACTAATAAAAATTTCATTCCCCAGGTGAGGCTCGAACTCACAACCCCGGCATAGCTCACGAGAACTGTCGTATAAGTACCGTGCGCTAACCAATTGCGCCACTGGGGACTGCGGTTGCACGTAAGAGTGTTTCCTTTAGGACTGTTGTCGACACGCACCTCCAGTAAACAAATGTTTTCGAGCCAGGCAGTCGCCAGCATTGAGTATACAATTAACCTCATGACTAAATAGGAAAACTAATAAAAACTTCATTCCCCAGGTGAGGCTCGAACTCTCAATCCCCGCATAGCTCAGAAGAACTGTCGTATAAGTAACGTGCGCTAATCAATTACGCCACTGGGGAACACGGTCACACGTAGGAGTCTTTCCTTTAGGACTGTTGTGTACACATAACTCCAGTAAACAAATGTTTTCGAGCCAGGCAGTCGCCAGCATTGAGTATACAATATACCTCATGACTAAATATAAAAACTAATAAAAATTTCATTCCCCAGGTGAGGCTCGAACTCACAACTCCGGCATAGCTCACGAGAACTGTCGTATAAGTACCGTGCGCTAGCCAGTTGCGCCACTGTGGAACATGGTTGCACGTTAGAGTGTTTTCTTTAGGACTGTTGTCTACACACACCTCTAATAAACAAATGTTTTCGAGCCAGGCAGTCGCCAGCATTGAGTATACAATTCAACTCATGACTAAATATGAAAACTGATAAAAATTTCATTCCCCAGGTGAGGCTCGAACTCACAACCCCGGCATATCTCACGAGAACTGTCGTATAAGTACCGTGCGCTAACCGATTGCGCCACGGGGGAACACGGTCGCAAGTAGGAGTCTTTCCTTTAGGACTGTTGTCTGCGCAAAACTCCAGTAAACAAATTTTTTCGAGCCAGGCAGTCGCCAGCATTGAGTATACATTTAACCTCATGACTAAATATGAAAACTAATAAAAATTTCATTCCACACGTGAGTCTCGAACTCAAAACCTCGGCATAGCTGACGAGAACTGTCGTATAAGTACCGTGCGCTAACCAATTGCGCCACTGGGGAACACGGTCGCACGTAGGAGTCTTTCCTTTAAGACTGTTGTCTACACACAACTCCAGTAAACAAATGTTTTCGAGCCAGGCAGTCACCAGCATTGAGTGTACAATTAACCGCATGAATAAATAAAAAAACTAATAAAAATTTCATTCACCAGGTGAGGCTCGAACTCACAACCCCGGCATAGCTCACGAGAACTGTCGTATAAGTACCGTGCGCTAACCAATTGCGCCACTCGGGAATACGGTTTCACGTAAGAGTGTTTCCTTTAGGACTGTTGTCTACACACACCTCCAGTAAACAAATGTTTTCGAGCCAGCAGTCATCAGCATTTAGTATAAAATTAACCTCATGACTAAATATGAAATATAATAAACATTTGATTCCATAGGTGAGTCTCGAACTCACAACCTCGGCATAGCTGACGAGAACTGTCGTATAAGTACCGTGCGCTAACCAATTGCGCCACAGGGGAACACAGTCGCACGTAGGAGTCTTTTGTTTAGGACTGTTGTCTACACACAACTCCAGTAAACAAATGTTTTCGAGCTAGGCAGTCGCCAGCATTGAGTATACAATTAACCTCAAGGCCAAATATGAAAACTAATGAAAATTCCATTCCCCAGGTGAGGCTCAAACTCACAACCCCGGCATAGCTCACGAGAACTGTCGTATAAGAACCGTCGACTAACCAATTGCGCCACTGTGGAACATGGTTGCACGTAAGAGTGTTTCCTTTAGGACTGGTGTCTACACACACCTCCAGTAAACAAATGTTTTCGAGCCAGGCAGTGGCCAGCATTGAGTATACAATTAACCTCATGACTAAATATGAAAACTAATAAAAATTTCATTCCCCAGGTGAGGCTCGAACTCACAACCCCGGCATAGCTCACGAGAACTGTCGTATAAGTACCGTGCGCTAACGAATTGCGCCACTGGGGAACACGGTCGCACGTAGGAGTCTTTCCTTTAGGACTGTTGTCTGCGCAAAACTCCAGTAAAAAATTTTTTTCGAGCCAGGCAGTCGCCAGCATTGAGTATACAATTAACCTCATGACTAAATATGAAAACTAATAAAAATTTCATTCGACAGGTGAGTCTCGAACTCACAACCTCGGCATAGCTGACGAGAACTGTCGTATAAGTACCGTGCGCTAACCAATTGCGCCACTGGGGAACACGGTCGCACGTAGGAGTCTTTCCTTTAAGACTGTTGTCTACACACAACTCCAGTAAATAAATGTTTTCGAGCCAGGCAGTCACCAGCATTGAGTATACAATTAACCGCATGACTGAATATGAAAACTAATAAAAATTTCATTCCCCAGGTGAGGCTCGAACTCAAAACCCCGGCATAGCTCACGAGAACTGTCGTATAAGTACCGTGCGCAAACCAATTGCGCCACTGGGGACTGCGGTTGCACGTAAGAGTGTTTCCTTTAGGACTGTTGTCGACACGCACCTCCAGTAAACAAATGTTTTCGAGCCAGGCAGTCGCCAGCATTGAGTATACAATTAACCTCATGACTAAATAGGAAAACTAATAAAAACTTCATTCCCCAGGTGAGGCTCGAACTCTCAATCCCCGCATAGCTCAGAAGAACTGTCGTATAAGTAACGTGCGCTAATCAATTACGCCACTGGGGAACACGGTCACACGTAGGAGTCTTTCCTTTAGGACTGTTGTGTACACATAACTCCAGTAAACAAATGTTTTCGAGCCAGGCAGTCGCCAGCATTGAGTATACAATATACCTCATGACTAAATATAAAAACTAATAAAAATTTCATTCCCCAGGTGAGGCTCGAACTCACAACTCCGGCATAGCTCACGAGAACTGTCGTATAAGTACCGTGCGCTAACCAGTTGCGCCACTGTGGAACATGGTTGCACGTTAGAGTGTTTTCTTTAGGACTGTTGTCTACACACACCTCTAATAAACAAATGTTTTCGAGCCAGGCAGTCGCCAGCATTGAGTATACAATTCAACTCATGACTAAATATGAAAACTGATAAAAATTTCATTCCCCAGGTGAGGCTCGAACTCACAACCCCGGCATATCTCACGAGAACTGTCGTATAAGTACCGTGCGCTAACCGATTGCGCCACGGGGGAACACGGTCGCAAGTAGGAGTCTTTCCTTTAGGACTGTTGTCTGCGCAAAACTCCAGTAAACAAATTTTTTCGAGCCAGGCAGTCGCCAGCATTGAGTATACATTTAACCTCATGACTAAATATGAAAACTAATAAAAATTTCATTCCACACGTGAGTCTCGAACTCAAAACCTCGGCATAGCTGACGAGAACTGTCGTATAAGTACCGTGCGCTAACCAATTGCGCCACTGGGGAACACGGTCGCACGTAGGAGTCTTTCCTTTAAGACTGTTGTCTACACACAACTCCAGTAAACAAATGTTTTCGAGCCAGGCAGTCACCAGCATTGAGTGTACAATTAACCGCATGAATAAATATGAAAACTAATAAAAATTTCATTCACCAGGTGAGGCTCGAACTCACAACCCCGGCATAGCTCACGAGAACTGTCGTATAAGTACCGTGCGCTAACCAATTGCGCCACTCGGGAATACGGTTTCACGTAAGAGTGTTTCCTTTAGGACTGTTGTCTACACACACCTCCAGTAAACAAATGTTTTCGATCCAGCAGTCGTCAGCATTTAGTATAAAATTAACCTCATGACTAAATATGAAATATAATAAACATTTGATTCCATAGGTGAGTCTCGAACTCACAACCTCGGCATAGCTGACGAGAACTGTCGTATAAGTACCGTGCGCTAACCAATTGCGCCACAGGGGAACACAGTCGCACGTAGGAGTCTTTTGTTTAGGAATGTTGTCTACACACAACTCCAGTAAACAAATGTTTTCGAGCTAGGCAGTCGCCAGCATTGAGTATACAATTAACCTCAAGGCCAAATATGAAAACTAATGAAAATTCCATTCCCCAGGTGAGGCTCGAACTCACAACCCCGGCATAGCTCACGAGAACTGTCGTATAAGTACCGTGCGCTAACGAATTGCGCCACTGGGGAACACGGTCGCACGTAGGAGTCTTTCCTTTAGGACTGTTGTCTGCGCAAAACTCCAGTAAAAAATTTTTTTCGAGCCAGGCAGTCGCCAGCATTGAGTATACAATTAACCTCATGACTAAATATGAAAACTAATAAAAATTTCATTCGACAGGTGAGTCTCGAACTCACAACCTCGGCATAGCTGACGAGAACTGTCGTATAAGTACCGTGCGCTAACCAATTGCGCCACTGGGGAACACGGTCGCACGTAGGAGTCTTTCCTTTAAGACTGTTGTCTACACACAACTCCAGTAAATAAATGTTTTCGAGCCAGGCAGTCACCAGCATTGAGTATACAATTAACCGCATGACTGAATATGAAAACTAATAAAAATTTCATTCCCCAGGTGAGGCTCGAACTCAAAACCCCGGCATAGCTCACGAGAACTGTCGTATAAGTACCGTGCGCAAACCAATTGCGCCACTGGGGACTGCGGTTGCACGTAAGAGTGTTTCCTTTAGGACTGTTGTCGACACGCACCTCCAGTAAACAAATGTTTTCGAGCCAGGCAGTCGCCAGCATTGAGTATACAATTAACCTCATGACTAAATAGGAAAACTAATAAAAACTTCATTCCCCAGGTGAGGCTCGAACTCTCAATCCCCGCATAGCTCAGAAGAACTGTCGTATAAGTAACGTGCGCTAATCAATTACGCCACTGGGGAACACGGTCACACGTAGGAGTCTTTCCTTTAGGACTGTTGTGTACACATAACTCTAGTAAACAAATGTTTTCGAGCCAGGCAGTCGCCAGCATTGAGTATACAATATACCTCATGACTAAATATAAAAACTAATAAAAATTTCATTCCCCAGGTGAGGCTCGAACTCACAACTCCGGCATAGCTCACGAGAACTGTCGTATAAGTACCGTGCGCTAACCAGTTGCGCCACTGTGGAACATGGTTGCACGTTAGAGTGTTTTCTTTAGGACTGTTGTCTACACACACCTCTAATAAACAAATGTTTTCGAGCCAGGCAGTCGCCAGCATTGAGTATACAATTCAACTCATGACTAAATATGAAAACTGATAAAAATTTCATTCCCCAGGTGAGGCTCGAACTCACAACCCCGGCATATCTCACGAGAACTGTCGTATAAGTACCGTGCGCTAACCGATTGCGCCACGGGGGAACACGGTCGCAAGTAGGAGTCTTTCCTTTAGGACTGTTGTCTGCGCAAAACTCCAGTAAACAAATTTTTTCGAGCCAGGCAGTCGCCAGCATTGAGTATACATTTAACCTCATGACTAAATATGAAAACTAATAAAAATTTCATTCCACACGTGAGTCTCGAACTCAAAACCTCGGCATAGCTGACGAGAACTGTCGTATAAGTACCGTGCGCTAACCAATTGCGCCACTGGGGAACACGGTCGCACGTAGGAGTCTTTCCTTTAAGACTGTTGTCTACACACAACTCCAGTAAACAAATGTTTTCGAGCCAGGCAGTCACCAGCATTGAGTGTACAATTAACCGCATGAATAAATATGAAAACTAATAAAAATTTCATTCACCAGGTGAGGCTCGAACTCACAACCCCGGCATAGCTCACGAGAACTGTCGTATAAGTACCGTGCGCTAACCAATTGCGGCACTCGGGAATACGGTTTCACGTAAGAGTGTTTCCTTTAGGACTGTTGTCTACACACACCTCCAGTAAACAAATGTTTTCGATCCAGCAGTCGTCAGCATTTAGTATAAAATTAACCTCATGACTAAATATGAAATATAATAAACATTTGATTCCATAGGTGAGTCTCGAACTCACAACCTCGGCATAGCTGACGAGAACTGTCGTATAAGTACCGTGCGCTAACCAATTGCGCCACAGGGGAACACAGTCGCACGTAGGAGTCTTTTGTTTAGGAATGTTGTCTACACACAACTCCAGTAAACAAATGTTTTCGAGCTAGGCAGTCGCCAGCATTGAGTATACAATTAACCTCAAGGCCAAATATGAAAACTAATGAAAATTCCATTCCCCAGGTGAGGCTCAAACTCACAACCCCGGCATAGCTCACGAGAACTGTCGTATAAGTACCGTCCACTAACCAATTGCGCCACTGTGGAACATGGTTGCACGTAAGAGTGTTTCCTTTAGGACTGGTGTCTACACACACCTCCAGTAAACAAATGTTTTCGAGCCAGGCAGTGGCCAGCATTGAGTATACAATTAACCTCATGACTAAATATGAAAACTAATAAAAATTTCATTCCCCAGGTGAGGCTCGAACTCACAACCCCGGCATAGCTCACGAGAACTGTCGTATAAGTACCGTGCGCTAACGAATTGCGCCACTGGGGAACACGGTCGCACGTAGGAGTCTTTCCTTTAGGACTGTTGTCTGCGCAAAACTCCAGTAAAAAATTTTTTTCGAGCCAGGCAGTCGCCAGCATTGAGTATACAATTAACCTCATGACTAAATATGAAAACTAATAAATATTTCATTCGACAGGTGAGTCTCGAACTCACAACCTCGGCATAGCTGACGAGAACTGTCGTATAAGTACCGTGCGCTAACCAATTGCGCCACTGGGGAACACGGTCGCACGTAGGAGTCTTTCCTTTAAGACTGTTGTCTACACACAACTCCAGTAAATAAATGTTTTCGAGCCAGGCAGTCACCAGCATTGAGTATACAATTAACCGCATGACTGAATATGAAAACTAATAAAAATTTCATTCCCCAGGTGAGGCTCGAACTCAAAACCCCGGCATAGCTCACGAGAACTGTCGTATAAGTACCGTGCGCTAACCAATTGCGCCACTGGGGAACATGGTTGCACGTAACAGTGTTTTCTTTAGGACTGTTGTCTACACACACCTCCAGTAAACAAATGTTTTCGAGCCAGGCAGTCGTCAGCATTTAGTATACAACTAACCTCATGACTAAATATGAAATCTAATAAAAATTTGATTCCATAGGTGAGGCTCGAACTCACAACCCCGGCACAGCTCACGAGAACTGTCGTGTAAGTACCGTGTGCTAACTAATTGCGCCACTGTGGAACACGGTCACACGTAGGAGTCTTTCCTTTAGGACTGTTGTCTACACACAACTCCAGTAAACAAATGTTTTCGAGCCAGGCAGTCGCCAGCATTGAGTATACAATATACCTCATGACTAAATATGAAAACTAATAAAAATTTCATTCCCCAGGTGAGGCTCGAACTCACAACTCCGGCATAGCTCACGAGAACTGTCGTATAAGTACCGTGCGCTAACCAGTTGCGCCACTGTGGAACATGGTTGCACGTAAGAGTGTTTTCTTCAGGACTGTTGTCGACACGCACCTCCAGTAAACAAATGTTTTCGAGCCAGGCAGTCGCCAGCATTGAGTATACAATTAACCTCATGACTAAATAGGAAAACTAATAGAAACTTCATTCCCCAGGTGAGGCTCGAACTCTCAACCCCCGCATAGCTCAGAAGAACTGTCGTATAAGTAACGTGCGCTAATCAATTACGCCACTGGGGAACACGGTCACACGTAGGTGTCTCTCCTTTAGGACTGTTGTGTACACATAACTCCAGTAAACAAATGTTTTCGAGCCAGGCAGTCGCCAGCATTGAGTATACAATATACCTCATGACTAAATATGAAAACTAATAAAAATTTCATTCCCCAGGTGAGGCTCGAACTCACAACTCCGGCATAGCTCACGAGAACTGTCGTATAAGTACCGTGCGCTAACCAGTTGCGCCACTGTGGAACATGGTTGCACGTAAGAGTGTTTTCTTTAGGACTGTTGTCTACACACACCTCTAATAAACAAATGTTTTCGAGCCAGGCAGTCGCCAGCATTGAGTATACATTTAACCTCATGACTAAATATGAAAACTAATAAAAATTTCATTCCACACGTGAGTCTCGAACTCAAAACCTCGGCATAGCTGACGAGAACTGTCGTATAAGTACCGTGCGCTAACCAATTGCGCCACTGGGGAACACGGTCGCACGTAGGAGTCTTTCCTTTAAGACTGTTGTCTACACACAACTCCAGTAAACAAATGTTTTCGAGCTAGGCAGTCACCAGCATTGAGTATACAATTAACCTCATGACTAAATATGAAAACTAATAAAAAATTCATTCCCCAGGTGAGGCTCAAACTCACAACCCCGGCATAGCTCACGAGAACTGCCGTATAAGTACCGTGCGCTAACCAATTGCGCCACTGGGGAACACGGTTGCACGTAAGAGTGTTTCCTTTAGGACTGTTGTCTACACACACCTCCAGTAAACAAATGTTTTCGAGCCAGGCAGGGGCCAGCATTGAGTATACAATTAACCTCATGACTAAATATGAAAACTAATAAAAATTTCATTCCCCAGGTGAGGCTCGAACTCACAACCCCGGCATAGCTCACGAGAACTGTCGTATAAGTACCGTGCGCTAACGAATTGCGCCACTGGGGAACACGGTCGCACGTAGGAGTCTTTCCTTTAGGACTGTTGTCTGCGCAAAACTCCAGTAAAAAATTTTTTTCGAGCCAGGCAGTCGCCAGCATTGAGTATACAATTAACCTCATGACTAAATATGAAAACTAATAAAAATTTCATTCGACAGGTGAGTCTCGAACTCACAACCTCGGCATAGCTGACGAGAACTGTCGTATAAGTACCGTGCGCTAACCAATTGCGCCACTGGGGAACACGGTCGCACGTAGGAGTCTTTCTTTTAAGACTGTTGTCTACACACAACTCCAGTAAATAAATGTTTTCGAGCCAGGCAGTCACCAGCATTGAGTATACAATTAACCCCATGACTGAATATGAAAACTAATAAAAATTTCATTCCCCAGGTGAGGCTCGAACTCAAAACCCCGGCATAGCTCACGAGAACTGTCCTATAAGTACCGTGCGCTAACCAATTGCGCCACTGGGGAACATGGTTGCACATAACAGTGTTTTCTTTAGGACTGTTGTCTACACACACCTCCAGTAAACAAATGTTTTCGAGCCAGGCAGTCGTCAGCATTTAGTATACAACTAACCTCATGACTAAATATGAAATCTAATAAAAATTTGATTCCATAGGTGAGGCTCGAACTCACAACCCCGGCACAGCTCACGAGAACTGTCGTGTAAGTACCGTGTGCTAACTAATTGCGCCACTGTGGAACACGGTCACACGTAGGAGTCTTTCCTTTAGGACTGTTGTCTACACACAACTCCAGTAAACAAATGTTTTCGAGCCAGGCAGTCGCCAGCATTGAGTATACAATTAACCTCATGACTAAATATGAAAACTAATAAAAATTTCATTCCCCAGGTGAGGCTCGAACTCACAACCCCGGCATAGCTCACGATAACTGTCGTATAAGTACCGTGCGCTAACCAATTGCGCCACTGGGGACTGCGGTTGCACGTAAGAGTGTTTCCTTTAGGACTGTTGTCGACACGCACCTCCAGTAAACAAATGTTTTCGAGCCAGGCAGTCGCCAGCATTGAGTATACAATTAACCTCATGACTAAATAGGAAAACTAATAAAAACTTCATTCCCCAGGTGAGGCTCGAACTCTCAACCCCCGCATAGCTCAGAAGAACTGTCGTATAAGTAACGTGCGCTAATCAATTACGCCACTGGGGAACACGGTCACACGTAGGTGTCTTTCCTTTAGGACTGTTGTGTACACATAACTCCAGTAAACAAATGTTTTCGAGCCAGGCAGTCGCCAGCATTGAGTATACAATATACCTCATGACTAAATATGAAAACTAATAAAAATTTCATTCCCCAGGTGAGGCTCGAACTCACAACTCCGGCATAGCTCACGAGAACTGTCGTATAAGTACCGTGCGCTAACCAGTTGCGCCACTGTGGAACATGGTTGCACGTAAGAGTGTTTTCTTTAGGACTGTTGTCTACACACACCTCTAATAAACAAATGTTTTCGAGCCAGGCAGTCGCCAGCATTGAGTATACATTTAACCTCATGACTGAATATGAAAACTAATAAAAATTTCATTCCACACGTGAGTCTCGAACTCAAAACCTCGGCATAGCTGACGAGAACTGTCGTATAAGTACCGTGCGCTAACCAATTGCGCCACTGGGGAACACGGTCGCACGTAGGAGTCTTTCCTTTAAGACTGTTGTCTACACACAACTCCAGTAAACAAATGTTTTCGAGCCAGGCAGTCACCAGCATTGAGTGTACAATTAACCGCATGACTAAATATGAAAACTAATAAACATTTCATTCACCAGGTGAGGCTCGAACTCACAACCCCGGCATAGCTCACGAGAACTGTCGTATAAGTACCGTGCGCTAACCAATTGCGCCACTCGAAAATACGGTTTCACGTAAGAGTGTTTCCTTTAGGACTGTTGTCTACACACACCTCCAGTAAACAAATGTTTTCGAGCCAGCAGTCGTCAGCATTTAGTATAAAATTAACCTCATGACTAAATATGAAATATAATAAACATTTGATTCCATAGGTGAGTCTCGAACTCACAACCTCGGCATAGCTGACGAGAACTGTCGTATAAGTACCGTGCGCTAACCAATTGCGCCACTGGGGAACACAGTCGCTCGTAGGAGTCTTCTGTTTAGGACTGTTGTCTACACACAACTCCAGTAAACAAATGTTTTCGAGCTAGGCAGTCACCAGCATTGAGTATACAATTAACCTCATGACTAAATATGAAAACTAATAAAAAATTCATTCCCCAGGTGAGGCTCGAACTCACAACCCCGGCATAGCTCACGAGAACTGCCGTATAAGTACCGTGCGCTAACCAATTGCGCCACTGGGGAACACGGTTGCACGTAAGAGTGTTTCCTTTAGGACTGTTGTCTACACACACCTCCAGTAAACAAATGTTTTCAAGCCAGGCAGTCGCCAGCATTGAGTATACAATTAACCTCATGACTAAATAGGAAAACTAATAAAAATTTCATTCCCCAGGTGAGGCTCGAACTCTCAACCCGCGCATAGCTCACGAGAACTGTCGTATAAGTACCGTGCGCTAACCAATTGCGCCACTGGGGAACACGGTTGCACGTAAGAGGGTTTCCTTTACGACTGTTGTCTCCACACACCTCCAGTAAACAAATGTTTCCGAGCCAGGCAGTCGCCAGCATTAAGTATACAATTAACGTCAAGGCTAAATATGAAAACAAATGAAAATTCCATTTCAAGGTGAGGCTCAAACTCACAACCCCGGCATAGCTCACGAGAACTTTCGTAAAGGTACCGTGCGCTAACCAATTGCGCCACTGGGGAACACGGTCACACGTAGGAGTCTTTTCTTTAGGACTGTTATCTGCGCAAAACTCCAGTAAACAAACGTTTTCGAGCCAGGCAGTCGCCAGCATTCAGTATACAATGAACCTCACGACTAAATATGAAAACTAATAAAAATTTCATTCCTCAGGTGAGGCTCGAACTCACAACCCCGGCATAGCTCACGAGAACTGTCGTATAAGTACCGTGCGCTAACCAATTTTGCCACTGGGGAACACGGTCGCACGTAGGAGTCTTTACACACACAACATGACTGTTGTCTACACACAACTCCAGTAAACAAATGTTTTCGAGCCAGGCAGTCACCAGCATTGAGTATAAAATTAACCGCATGACTAAATATGAAAACTAATAAAAATTTCATTCCCCAGGTGAGGCTCGAACTCAAAACCCCGGCATAGCTCACGAGAACTGTCGTATAAGTACCGTGCGCTAACCAATTGCGCCACTGGGGAACATGGTTGCACGTAAGAGTGTTTCCTTTAGGACTCTTGTCTACACACACCTCCAGTAAACAAATGTTTTCGAGCCAGGCAGTCGTCAGCATTTAGTATACAACTAACCTCATGACTAAATATGAAATTTAATAAAAATTTGATTCCATAGGTGAGGCTCGAACTCACAACCCCGGCACAGCTCACGAGAACTGTCGTGTAAGTACCGTGTGCTAACAAGTTGCGCCACTGGGCAACACGGTCGCACGTAGGAGTCTTTCCTTTAGGACTGTTGTCTACACACAACTCCAGTAAACAAATGTTTTCGAGCCAGGCAGTCGCCAGCATTGAGTATACAATATACCTCATGACTAAATATGAAAACTAATAAAAATTTTATTCCCCAGGTGAGGCTCGAACTCACAACTCCGGCATAGCTCACGAGAACTGTCGTATAAGTACCGTGCGCTAACCAATTGCGCCACTGTGGAACATGGTTGCACGTAAGAGTGTTTCCTTTAGGACTGTTGTCTACACACACCTCCAATAAACAAATGTTTTCGAGCCAGGCAGTCGCCAGCATTGAGTATACAATTAAACTCATGACTAAATATGAAAACTAATAAAAATTTTATTCCCCAGGTGAGGCTCGAACTCACAACCCCGGCATAGCTAACGAGAACTGTCGTATAAGTACCGTGCGCTAACCAATAGCGCCACTGGGGAACACGGTTGCACGTAAGAGTGTTTCCGTTAGGACTGTTGTCTACACACACCTCCAGTAAACAAATGTTTTCGAGCCAGGCAGTCGCCAGCATTGAGTATACAATTAACCTCATGACTAAATATGAAAACTAATAAAAATTTCATTCCCCAGGTGAGGCTCGAACTCACAACCCCGGCATAGCTCACGAGAACTGTCGTATAAGTACCGTGCGCTAACCAATTGCGCCACTGTGGAACATGGTTGCACGTAAGAGTGTTTCCTTTAGGACTGTTGTCTACACACACCTCCAATAAACAAATGTTTTCGAGCTAGGCAGTCACCAGCATTGAGTATACAATTAACCTCATGACTAAATATGAAAACTAATAAAAAATTCATTCCCCAGGTGAGGCTCGAACTCACAACCCCGGCATAGCTCACGAGAACTGCCGTATAAGTACCGTGCGCTAACCAATTGCGCCACTGGGGAACACGGTTGCACGTAAGAGTGTTTCCTTTAGGACTGTTGTCTACACACACCTCCAGTAAACAAATGTTTTCGAGCCAGGCAGGGGCCAGCATTGAGTATACAATTAACCTCATGACTAAATATGAAAACTAATAAAAATTTCATTCCCCAGGTGAGGCTCGAACTCACAACCCCGGCATAGCTCACGAGAACTGTCGTATAAGTACCGTGCGCTAACGAATTGCGCCACTGGGGAACACGGTCGCACGTAGGAGTCTTTCCTTTAGGACTGTTGTCTGCGCAAAACTCCAGTAAAAAATTTTTTTCGAGCCAGGCAGTCGCCAGCATTGAGTATACAATTAACCTCATGACTAAATATGAAAACTAATAAAAATTTCATTCGACAGGTGAGTCTCGAACTCACAACCTCGGCATAGCTGACGAGAACTGTCGTATAAGTACCGTGCGCTAACCAATTGCGCCACTGGGGAACACGGTCGCACGTAGGAGTCTTTCCTTTAAGACTGTTGTCTACACACAACTCCAGTAAATAAATGTTTTCGAGCCAGGCAGTCACCAGCATTGAGTATACAATTAACCGCATGACTGAATATGAAAACTAATAAAAATTTCATTCCCCAGGTGAGGCTCGAACTCAAAACCCCGGCATAGCTCACGAGAACTGTCCTATAAGTACCGTGCGCTAACCAATTGCGCCACTGGGGAACATGGTTGCACGTAACAGTGTTTTCTTTAGGACTGTTGTCTACACACACCTCCAGTAAACAAATGTTTTCGAGCCAGGCAGTCGTCAGCATTTAGTATACAACTAACCTCATGACTAAATATGAAATCTAATAAAAATTTGATTCCATAGGTGAGGCTCGAACTCACAACCCCGGCACAGCTCACGAGAACTGTCGTGTAAGTACCGTGTGCTAACTAATTGCGCCACTGTGGAACACGGTCACACGTAGGAGTCTTTCCTTTAGGACTGTTGTCTACACACAACTCCAGTAAACAAATGTTTTCGAGCCAGGCAGTCGCCAGCATTGAGTATACAATTAACCTCATGACTAAATATGAAAACTAATAAAAATTTCATTCCCCAGGTGAGGCTCGAACTCACTACCCCGGCATAGCTCACGATAACTGTCGTATAAGTACCGTGCGCTAACCAATTGCGCCACTGGGGACTGCGGTTGCACGTAAGAGTGTTTCCTTTAGGACTGTTGTCGACACGCACCTCCAGTAAACAAATGTTTTCGAGCCAGGCAGTCGCCAGCATTGAGTATACATTTAACCTCATGACTGAATATGAAAACTAATAAAATTTCATTCCACACGTGAGTCTCGAACTCAAAACCTCGGCATAGCTGACGAGAACTGTCGTATAAGTACCGTGCGCTAACCAATTGCGCCACTGGGGAACACGGTCGCACGTAGGAGTCTTTCCTTTAAGACTGTTGTCTACACACAACTCCAGTAAACAAATGTTTTCGAGCCAGGCAGTCACCAGCATTGAGTGTACAATTAACCGCATGACTAAATATGAAAACTAATAAACATTTCATTCACCAGGTGAGGCTCGAACTCACAACCCCGGCATAGCTCACGAGAACTGTCGTATAAGTACCGTGCGCTAACCAATTGCGCCACTCGGGAATACGGTTTCACGTAAGAGTGTTTCCTTTAGGACTGTTGTCTACACACACCTCCAGTAAACAAATGTTTTCGAGCCAGCAGTCGTCAGCATTTAGTATAAAATTAACCTCATGACTAAATATGAAATATAATAAACATTTGATTCCATAGGTGAGTCTCGAACTCACAACCTCGGCATAGCTGACGAGAACTGTCGTATAAGTACCGTGCGCTAACCAATTGCGCCACTGGGGAACACAGTCGCTCGTAGGAGTCTTTTGTTTAGGACTGTTGTCTACACACAACTCCAGTAAACAAATGTTTTCGAGCTAGGCAGTCACCAGCATTGAGTATACAATTAACCTCATGACTAAATATGAAAACTAATAAAAAATTCATTCCCCAGGTGAGGCTCGAACTCACAACCCCGGCATAGCTCACGAGAACTGCCGTATAAGTACCGTGCGCTAACCAATTGCGCCACTGGGGAACACGGTTGCACGTAAGAGTGTTTCCTTTAGGACTGTTGTCTACACACACCTCCAGTAAACAAATGTTTTCAAGCCAGGCAGTCGCCAGCATTGAGTATACAATTAACCTCATGACTAAATAGGAAAACTAATAAAAATTTCATTCCCCAGGTGAGGCTCGAACTCTCAACCCGCGCATAGCTCACGAGAACTGTCGTATAAGTACCGTGCGCTAACCAATTGCGCCACTGGGGAACACGGTTGCACGTAAGAGGGTTTCCTTTACGACTGTTGTCTCCACACACCTCCAGTAAACAAATGTTTCCGAGCCAGGCAGTCGCCAGCATTAAGTATACAATTAACGTCAAGGCTAAATATGAAAACAAATGAAAATTCCATTTCAAGGTGAGGCTCAAACTCTCAACCCCGGCATAGCTCACGAGAACTTTCGTAAAGGTACCGTGCGCTAACCAATTGCGCCACTGGGGAACACGGTCACACGTAGGAGTCTTTTCTTTAGGACTGTTATCTGCGCAAAACTCCAGTAAACAAACGTTTTCGAGCCAGGCAGTCGCCAGCATTCAGTATACAATGAACCTCACGACTAAATATGAAAACTAATAAAAATTTCATTCCTCAGGTGAGGCTCGAACTCACAACCCCGGCATAGCTCACGAGAACTGTCGTATAAGTACCGTGCGCTAACCAATTTTGCCACTGGGGAACACGGTCGCACGTAGGAGTCTTTACACACACAACATGACTGTTGTCTACACACAACTCCAGTAAACAAATGTTTTCGAGCCAGGCAGTCACCAGCATTGAGTATACAATTAACCGCATGACTAAATATGAAAACTAATAAAAATTTCATTCCCCAGGTGAGGCTCGAACTCAAAACCCCGGCATAGCTCACGAGAACTGCCGTATAAGTACCGTGCGCTAACCAATTGCGCCACTGGGGAACATGGTTGCACGTAAGAGTGTTTCCTTTAGGACTCTTGTCTACACACACCTCCAGTAAACAAATGTTTTCGAGCCAGGCAGTCGTCAGCATTTAGTATACAACTAACCTCATGACTAAATATGAAATTTAATAAAAATTTGATTCCATAGGTGAGGCTCGAACTCACAACCCCGGCACAGCTCACGAGAACTGTCGTGTAAGTACCGTGTGCTAACAAGTTGCGCCACTGGGCAACACGGTCGCACGTAGGAGTCTTTCCTTTAGGACTGTTGTCTACACACAACTCCAGTAAACAAATGTTTTCGAGCCAGGCAGTCGCCAGCATTGAGTATACAATATACCTCATGACTAAATATGAAAACTAATAAAAATTTTATTCCCCAGGTGAGGCTCGAACTCACAACTCCGGCATAGCTCACGAGAACTGTCCTATAAGTACCGTGCGCTAACCAATTGCGCCACTGGGGAACATGGTTGCACGTAACAGTGTTTTCTTTAGGACTGTTGTCTACACACACCTCCAGTAAACAAATGTTTTCGAGCCAGGCAGTCGTCAGCATTTAGTATACAACTAACCTCATGACTAAATATGAAATCTAATAAAAATTTGATTCCATAGGTGAGGCTCGAACTCACAACCCCGGCACAGCTCACGAGAACTGTCGTGTAAGTACCGTGTGCTAACTAATTGCGCCACTGTGGAACACAGTCACACGTAGGAGTCTTTCCTTTAGGACTGTTGTCTACACACAACTCCAGTAAACAAATGTTTTCGAGCCAGGCAGTCGCCAGCATTGAGTATACAATTAACCTCATGACTAAATATGAAAACTAATAAAAATTTCATTCCCCAGGTGAGGCTCGAACTCACAACCCCGGCATAGCTCACGATAACTGTCGTATAAGTACCGTGCGCTAACCAATTGCGCCACTGGGGACTGCGGTTGCACGTAAGAGTGTTTCCTTTAGGACTGTTGTCGACACGCACCTCCAGTAAACAAATGTTTTCGAGCCAGGCAGTCGCCAGCATTGAGTATACAATTAACCTCATGACTAAATAGGAAAACTAATAAAAACTTCATTCCCCAGGTGAGGCTCGAACTCTCAACCCCCGCATAGCTCAGAAGAACTGTCGTATAAGTAACGTGCGCTAATCAATTACGCCACTGGGGAACACGGTCACACGTAGGTGTCTTTCCTTTAGGACTGTTGTGTACACATAACTCCAGTAAACAAATGTTTTCGAGCCAGGCAGTCGCCAGCATTGAGTATACAATATACCTCATGACTAAATATGAAAACTAATAAAAATTTCATTCCCCAGGTGAGGCTCGAACTCACAACTCCGGCATAGCTCACGAGAACTGTCGTATAAGTACCGTGCGCTAACCAGTTGCGCCACTGTGGAACATGGTTGCACGTAAGAGTGTTTTCTTTAGGACTGTTGTCTACACACACCTCTAATAAACAAATGTTTTCGAGCCAGGCAGTCGCCAGCATTGAGTATACATTTAACCTCATGACTGAATATGAAAACTAATAAAATTTCATTCCACACGTGAGTCTCGAACTCAAAACCTCGGCATAGCTGACGAGAACTGTCGTATAAGTACCGTGCGCTAACCAATTGCGCCACTGGGGAACACGGTCGCACGTAGGAGTCTTTCCTTTAAGACTGTTGTCTACACACAACTCCAGTAAACAAATGTTTTCGAGCCAGGCAGTCACCAGCATTGAGTGTACAATTAACCGCATGACTAAATATGAAAACTAATAAACATTTCATTCACCAGGTGAGGCTCGAACTCACAACCCCGGCATAGCTCACGAGAACTGTCGTATAAGTACCGTGCGCTAACCAATTGCGCCACTCGGGAATACGGTTTCACGTAAGAGTGTTTCCTTTAGGACTGTTGTCTACACACACCTCCAGTAAACAAATGTTTTCGAGCCAGCAGTCGTCAGCATTTAGTATAAAATTAACCTCATGACTAAATATGAAATATAATAAACATTTGATTCCATAGGTGAGTCTCGAACTCACAACCTCGGCATAGCTGACGAGAACTGTCGTATAAGTACCGTGCGCTAACCAATTGCGCCACTGGGGAACACAGTCGCTCGTAGGAGTCTTTTGTTTAGGACTGTTGTCTACACACAACTCCAGTAAACAAATGTTTTCGAGCTAGGCAGTCACCAGCATTGAGTATACAATTAACCTCATGACTAAATATGAAAACTAATAAAAAATTCATTCCCCAGGTGAGGCTCGAACTCACAACCCCGGCATAGCTCACGAGAACTGCCGTATAAGTACCGTGCGCTAACCAATTGCGCCACTGGGGAACACGGTTGCACGTAAGAGTGTTTCCTTTAGGACTGTTGTCTACACACACCTCCAGTAAACAAATGTTTTCAAGCCAGGCAGTCGCCAGCATTGAGTATACAATTAACCTCATGACTAAATAGGAAAACTAATAAAAATTTCATTCCCCAGGTGAGGCTCGAACTCTCAACCCGCGCATAGCTCACGAGAACTGTCGTATAAGTACCGTGCGCTAACCAATTGCGCCACTGGGGAACACGGTTGCACGTAAGAGGGTTTCCTTTACGACTGTTGTCTCCACACACCTCCAGTAAACAAATGTTTCCGAGCCAGGCCGTCGCCAGCATTAAGTATACAATTAACGTCAAGGCTAAATATGAAAACAAATGAAAATTCCATTTCAAGGTGAGGCTCAAACTCACAACCCCGGCATAGCTCACGAGAACTTTCGTAAAGGTACCGTGCGCTAACCAATTGCGCCACTGGGGAACACGGTCACACGTAGGAGTCTTTTCTTTAGGACTGTTATCTGCGCAAAACTCCAGTAAACAAACGTTTTCGAGCCAGGCAGTCGCCAGCATTCAGTATACAATGAACCTCACGACTAAATATGAAAACTAATAAAAATTTCATTCCTCAGGTGAGGCTCGAACTCACAACCCCGGCATAGCTCACGAGAACTGTCGTATAAGTACCGTGCGCTAACCAATTTTGCCACTGGGGAACACGGTCGCACGTAGGAGTCTTTACACACACAACATGACTGTTGTCTACACACAACTCCAGTAAACAAATGTTTTCGAGCCAGGCAGTCACCAGCATTGAGTATACAATTAACCGCATGACTAAATATGAAAACTAATAAAAATTTCATTCCCCAGGTGAGGCTCGAACTCAAAACCCCGGCATAGCTCACGAGAACTGTCGTATAAGTACCGTGCGCTAACCAATTGCGCCACTGGGGAACATGGTTGCACGTAAGAGTGTTTCCTTTAGGACTCTTGTCTACACACACCTCCAGTAAACAAATGTTTTCGAGCCAGGCAGTCGTCAGCATTTAGTATACAACTAACCTCATGACTAAATATGAAATTTAATAAAAATTTGATTCCATAGGTGAGGCTCGAACTCACAACCCCGGCACAGCTCACGAGAACTGTCGTGTAAGTACCGTGTGCTAACAAGTTGCGCCACTGGGCAACACGGTCGCACGTAGGAGTCTTTCCTTTAGGACTGTTGTCTACACACAACTCCAGTAAACAAATGTTTTCGAGCCAGGCAGTCGCCAGCATTGAGTATACAATATACCTCATGACTAAATATGAAAACTAATAAAAATTTTATTCCCCAGGTGAGGCTCGAACTCACAACTCCGGCATAGCTCACGAGAACTGTCGTATAAGTACCGTGCGCTAACCAATTGCGCCACTGTGGAACATGGTTGCACGTAAGAGTGTTTCCTTTAGGACTGTTGTCTACACACACCTCCAATAAACAAATGTTTTCGAGCCAGGCAGTCGCCAGCATTGAGTATACAATTAAACTCATGACTAAATATGAAAACTAATAAAAATTTTATTCCCCAGGTGAGGCTCGAACTCACAACCCCGGCATAGCTAACGAGAACTGTCGTATAAGTACCGTGCGCTAACCAATAGCGCCACTGGGGAACACGGTTGCACGTAAGAGTGTTTCCGTTAGGACTGTTGTCAACACACACCTCCAGTAAACAAATGTTTTCGAGCCAGGCAGTCGCCAGCATTGAGTATACAATTAACCTCATGACTAAATAGGAAAACTTATAAAAACTTCATTCCCCAGGTGAGGCTCGAACTCTCAACCCCCGCATAGCTCACAAGAACTGTCGTATAAGTACCGTGCGCTAATCAATTACGCCCCTGGGGAACACGGTCGCACGTAGGAGTCTTTCCTTTAGGACTCTTGTGTACACACAACTCCCGTAAACAAATGTTTTCGAGCCAGGCAGTCGCCAGCATTGAGTATACAATATACCTCATGACTAATTATGAAAACTAATAAAAATTTCATTCCCCAGGTGAGGCTCGAACTCACAACTCCGGCATAGCTCACGAGAACTGTCGTATAAGTACCGTGCGCTAACCAGTTGCGCCACTGTGGAACATGGTTGCACGCAAGAGTGTTTCCTTTAGGACTGTTGTCTACACACACCTCTAATAAACAAATGTTTTCGAGCCAGGCAGTCGCCAGCAAGGAGTATACAATTCAACTCATGACTAAATATGAAAACTAATAAAAATTTTATTCCCCAGGTGAGGCTCGAACTCACAACCCCGGCATAGCTCAGGAGAACTGTCGTATAAGTACCGTGCGCTAACCAATAGCGCCACTGGAGAACATGGTTGCACGTAAGAGTGTTTCCTTTACAACTGTTGTCTACACACTCCTCCAGTAAACAAATGTTTTCGAGCCAGGCAGTCGCCAGCATTGAGTAAACAATTAACCTCATGACTAAATATAAAAAGTAATAAAAATGTCATTCCCCAGGTGGGGCTCGAACTCACAACCCCGGGATAGCTCACGAGAACTGTCGTATAGGTACCGTGCGCTAACCAATCGCGCCACTGGGGAACACGGTTGCACGTAAGAGTGTTTCCTTTAGGACTGTTGTCTCCACACAACTCCAGTAAACAAATGTTTTCGAGCCAGGCAGTTGCCAGCATTGAGTATACAATTAACCTCATGACTAAATATGAAAACTAATGAAAATCTCATTCGCCAGGTGAGGCTTGAACTCACAACCCCGGCATAGCTCACGAGAACTGTCCTATAATTTCAGCGCTAACGAATTGCGCCACTGGGGAACACGGTTGCATGTAAAAGTGTTTCCTTTAGGACTGTTGTCTAAACACAACTCCAGTAAACAAATGTTTTCGGGCCAGGCAGTCGCCAGCATTGAGTATACAATTACCTCATGGCTAAATATGAAAACTAATAAAAATTTCACTCCCCAGGCGAGGCTCAAACTCACAACCCCGGCATAGCTCACGAGAACTGTCGTGTAAGTACCGTGCGCTAAACAATTGCGCCACTGGGGAACACGGTCGCACGTAGGAGTCTTTCCTTTGGGACTGTTGTCTGCGCAAAACTCCAGTAAAAAAAATTTTTCGTGCCAGGCAGTCGCCAGCATTGAGTATACATTTAACCTCATGACTAAATATGAAAACTAATAAAAATTTCATTCCACAGGTGAGTCTCGAACTCACAACCTCGGCATAGCTGACGAGAACTGTCGTATAAGTACCGTGCGCTAATCAATTACGCCACTGGGGAACACGGTCGCACGTAGGAGTTTTTCCTTTAGGACTGTTGTGTACACACAACTCCAGTAAACAAATGTTTTCGAGCCAGGCAGTCGCACGCATTGAGTATACAATATACCTCATGACTAATTATGAAAACTAATAAAAATTTCATTCCCCAGGTGAGGCTCGAACTCACAACTCCAGCATAGCTCACGAGAACTGTCGTATAGGTACCGTGCGCTAACCAATTGCGCCACTGTGGAACATGGTTGCACGTAAGAGTGTTTCCTTTAGGACTGTTGTCTACACACACCTCCAATAAACAAATGTTTTCGAGCCAGGCAGTCGCCAGCATTGAGTATACAATTAAACTCATGACTAAATGTGAAAACTAATAAAAATTTTATTCCCCAGGTGAGGCTCGAACTCACAACCCCGGCATAGCTCACGAGAACTGTCGTATAAGTACCGTGCGCTAACCAATTGCGCCACTGGGGAACACGGTTGCACGTAAAAGTGTTTCCTTTAGGACTGTTGTCTACACACAACTCCAGTAAACAAATGTTTTCGGGCCAGGCAGTCGCCAGCATTGAGTATACAATTACCTCATGGCTAACTATGAAAACTAATAAAAATTTCACTCCCCAGGCGAGGCTCAAACTCACAACCCCGGCATAGCTCACGAGAACTGTCGTGTAAGTACCGTGCGCTAACCAATATCGCCACTGGGGAACACGGTCGCACGTAGGAGTCTTTCCTTTAGGACTGTTGTCTGCGCAAAACTCCAGTAAACAAATTTTTTCGAGCCAGGCAGTCGCCAGCATTGAGTATACATTTAACCTCATGACTAAATATGAAAACTAATAAAAATTTCATTCCACAGGTGAGTCTCGAACTCACAACCTCGGCATAGCTGACGAGAACTGTCGTATAAGTACCGTGCGCTAACCAATTGCGCCACTGGGGAACACGGTCGCACGTAGGAGTCTTTTCTTTAGGACTGTTGTCCACACACAACTCCAGTAAACAAATGTTTTCGAGCTAGGCAGTCGCCAGCATTGAGTATACAATAACCCTCATGTATAAATATGAAAACTAATAAAAATTTTATTCCCCAGGTGAGGCTCGAACTCACAACCCCGGCATAGCTCACGAGAACTGTCGTATAAGTACCGTGCGCTTACCAATTGCGCCACTGGGGAACACGGTTGCACGTAAGAGTGTTTCCTTTAGGACTGTTGCCTACACACACCTCCAGTAAGCAAATGTTTTCGAGCCAGGCAGTCGCCAGCATTTAGTATACAATTAACCTCATGACTACATATGAAATCTAATAAAAATTTGATTCCATAGGTGAGTCTCGAACTCACAACCTCGGCATAGCTGACGAGAACTGTCGTATAAGTACCGTGCGCTGACCAATTGCGCCACTGGGGAACACGGTCGCACGTAGGAGTCTTCTCTTTAGGACTGTTGTCTACACACAACTCCAGTAAACAAATGTTTTCGAGCTAAGCAGTCGCCAGCATTGAGTATACAATTAACCTCATGACTAAATATGAAAACTAATAAAAATTTCATTCCCCAGGTGAGGCTCCAACTCACAACCCGGCATAGCTCACGAGAACTGCCGTATAAGTACCGTGCGCTAACCAATTGCGCCACTGGGGAACACGGTTGCACGTAAGAGTGTTTCCTTTAGGACTGTTATCTACACACACCTCCAGTGAACAAATGTTTTCGAGCCAGGCAGTCGCCAGCATTGAGCATACAATTAACCTCATGTATAAATAAGAAAACTAATAAAAATTTCATTCCCCAGGTGAGGCTTGAACTCTCAACCCGCGCATAGCTCACGAGAACTGTCGTATAAGTACCGTGCGCTAACCAATTGCGCCACTGGGGAACACGGTTGCACGTAAGAGGGTTTCCTTTACGACTGTTGTCTCCACACAACTCCAGTAAACAAATGTTTCCCAGCCAGGCAGTCGCCACCTTTAAGTATACAATTAACCTCAAGGCTAAATATGAAAACTAATGAAAATTCCATTCCCCAGGTGAGGCTCAAACTCACAACCCCGGCATAGCTCACGAGAACTTTCATAAAGGTACCGTGCGTTAACCGATTTCGCCACTAGGGAACACGGTCACACATAGGAGTCTTTCCTTTAGGACTGTTGTCTGCGAAAAACTCCAGTAAATAAATGTTTTCGAGCCAGGCAGTCGCCAGCATTCAGTATACAATGAACCTCACGACTAAATATGAAAACTAATAAAAATTTCACTCCCCAGGTGAGGCTCGAACTCACAACGCCGGCATAGCTCACGAGAACTGTCGTATAAGTACCGTGCGCTAACCAATTGTGCCACTGGGGAACACGGTCGCACGTAGGAGTCTTTCCTTTAGGACTGTTGTCTACACACAACTCCAGTAAACAAATGTTTTCGAGCCAGGCAGTCACCAGCATTGAGTATACAATTAACCGCATGACTAAATATGAAAACTAATAAAAATCTCATTCCCCAGGTGAGGCTCGATCTCAAAACCCCGGCATAGCTCACGAGAACTGTCGTATAAGTACCGTGCGCTAACCAATTGCGCCACTGGGGAACATGGTTGCACGTAAGAGTGTTTCTATTAGGACTGTTGTCTACACACACCTCCAGTAAACAAATGTTTTCGAGCCAGGCAGTCGTCAGCATTTAGTATACAACCAACCTCATGAATAAATATGAAATCTAATAAAAATTTGATTCCATAGGTGAGGCTCGAACTCACAACCTCGGCATAGCTGACGAGAACTGTCGTATAAGTACCGTGCGCTAACCAATTGCGTCACTGGGGAACACGGTCGCACGTAGGAGTCTTTTCTTTAGGACTGTTGTCCACACACAACTCCAGTAAACAAATGTTTTTGAGCTAGGCAGTCGCCAGCATTGAGTATACAGTTAACCTCATGTATAAATATGAAAACTAATAAAAATTTCATTCCCCAGGTGAGGCTCGAACTCACAACCCCGGCATAGCTCACGAGAACTGTCGTATAAGTACCGTGCGCTAACCAATTGCGCCACTGGGGAACGCGGTTGCACGTAAGAGTGTTTCCTTTAGGACTGTTGTCGACACGCACCTCCAGTAAACAAATGTTTTCGAGCCAGGCAGTCGCCAGCATTGAGTATACAATTAACCTCATGACTAAATAGGAAAACTAATAAAAACTTCATTCCCCAGGTGAGGCTCGAACTCTCAACCCCCGCATAGCTCACGAAAACTGTCGTATAAGTACCGTGCGCTAATCAATTACGCCACTGGGGAACACGGTCGCACGTAGGAGTTTTTCCTTTAGGACTGTTGTGTACACACAACTCCAGTAAACAAATGTTTTCGAGCCAGGCAGTCGCCAGCATTGAGTATACAATATACCTCATGACTAAATATGAAAACTAATAAAAATTTCATTCCCCAGGTGAGGCTCGAACTCTCAACCCCCGCATAGCTCACGAGAACTGTCGTATAAGTACCGTGCGCTAACCAATTGCGCCACTGTGGAACATGGTTGCACGTAAGAGTGTTTCCTTTAGGACTGTTGTCTACACACACCTCCAATAAACAAATGTTTTCGAGCCAGGCAGTCGCCAGCATTGAGTATACAATTAAACTCATGAAAAAATGTGAAAACTAATAAAAATTTTATTCCCCAGGTGAGGCTAGAACTCACAACCCCGGCATAGCTCACGAGAACTGTCGTATAAGTACCGTTCGCTAACCAATAGCGCCACTGGGGAACACGGTTGCACGTAAGAGTGTTTCCTTTACAACTGTTGTCTACACACTCCTCCAGTAAACAAATGTTTTCGAGCCAGGCAGTCGCCAGCATTGAGTATACAATTAACCTCATGACTAAATATGAAAACTAATAAAAATGTCATTCCCCAGGTGGGGCTCGAACTTACAACCCCGGGATAGCTCACGAGAACTGTCGTATAAGTACCGTGCGCTAACCAATTGCGCCACTGGGGAACACGGTTGCACGTAAAAGTGTTTCCTTTAGGACTGTTGTCTACACGCAACTCCAGTAAACAAATGTTTTCGGGCCAGGCAGTCGCCAGCTTTGAGTATACAATTACCTCATGGCTAAATATGAAAACTAATAAAAATTTCACTCCCCAGGCGAGGCTCAAACTCACAACCCCGGCATAGCTCACGAGAACTGTCGTGTAAGTACCTTGCGCTAACCAATATCGCCACTGGGGAACACGGTCGCACGTAGGAGTCTTTCCTTTAGGACTGTTGTCGGCGCAAAACTCCAGTAAACAAATTTTTTCGAGCCAGGCAGCCGCCAGCATTGAGTATACATTTAACCTCATGACTAAATATGAAAACTAATAAAAATTTCATTCCACAGGTGAGTCTCGAACTCACAACCTCGGCATAGCTGACGAGAACTGTCGTATAAGTACCGTGCGCTAACCAATTGCGCCACTGGGGAACACGGTCGCACGTAGGAGTCTTTTCTTTAGGACTGTTGTCCACACACAACTCCAGTAAACAAATGTTTTCGAGCTAGGCAGTCGCCAGCATTGAGTATACAATAACCCTCATGTATAAATATGAAAACTAATAAAAATTTTATTCCCCAGGTGAGGCTCGAACTCACAACCCCGGCATAGCTCACGAGAACTGTCGTATAAGTACCGTGCGCTTACCAATTGCGCCACTGGGGAACACGGTTGCACGTAAGAGTGTTTCCTTTAGGACTGTTGCCTACACACACCTCCAGTAAGCAAATGTTTTCGAGCCAGGCAGTCGCCAGCATTTAGTATACAATTAACCTCATGACTACATATGAAATCTAATAAAAATTTGATTCCATAGGTGAGTCTCGAACTCACAACCTCGGCATAGCTGACGAGAACTGTCGTATAAGTACCGTGCGCTGACCAATTGCGCCACTGGGGAACACGGTCGCACGTAGGAGTCTTTTCTTTAGGATTGTTGTCTACACACAACTCCAGTAAACAAATGTTTTCGAGCTAGGCAGTCGCCAGCATTGAGTATACAATTAACCTCATGACTAAATATGAAAACTAATAAAAATTTCATTCCCCAGGTGAGGCTCCAACTCACAACCCGGCATAGCTCACGAGAACTGCCGTATAAGTACCGTGCGCTAACCAATTGCGCCACTGGGGAACACGGTTGCACGTAAGAGTGTTTCCTTTAGGACTGTTATCTACACACACCTCCAGTGAACAAATGTTTTCGAGCCAGGCAGTCGCCAGCATTGAGCATACAATTAACCTCATGTATAAATAAGAAAACTAATAAAAATTTCATTCCCCAGGTGAGGCTTGAACTCTCAACCCGCGCATAGCTCACGAGAACTGTCGTATAAGTACCGTGCGCTAACCAATTGCGCCACTGGGGAACACGGTTGCACGTAAGAGGGTTTCCTTTACGACTGTTGTCTCCACACAACTCCAGTAAACAAATGTTTCCCAGCCAGGCAGTCGCCACCTTTAAGTATACAATTAACCTCAAGGCTAAATATGAAAACTAATGAAAATTCCATTCCCCAGGTGAGGCTCAAACTCACAACCCCGGCATAGCTCACGAGAACTTTCATAAAGGTGCCGTGCGTTAACCGATTGCGCCACTAGGGAACACGGTCACACATAGGAGTCTTTCCTTTAGGACTGTTGTCTGCGAAAAACTCCAGTAAATAAATGTTTTCGAGCCAGGCAGTCGCCAGCATTCAGTATACAATGAACCTCACGACTAAATATGAAAACTAATAAAAATTTCACTCCCCAGGTGAGGCTCGAACTCACAACGCCGGCATAGCTCACGAGAACTGTCGTATAAGTACCGTGCGCTAACCAATTGTGCCACTGGGGAACACGGTCGCACGTAGGAGTCTTTCCTTTAGGACTGTTGTCTACACACAACTCCAGTAAACAAATGTTTTCGAGCCAGGCAGTCACCAGCATTGAGTATACAATTAACCGCATGACTAAATATGAAAACTAATAAAAATCTCATTCCCCAGGTGAGGCTCGATCTCAAAACCCCGGCATAGCTCACGAGAACTGTCGTATAAGTACCGTGCGCTAACCAATTGCGCCACTGGGGAACATGGTTGCACGTAAGAGTGTTTCTATTAGGACTGTTGTCTACACACACCTCCAGTAAACAAATGTTTTCGAGCCAGGCAGTCGTCAGCATTTAGTATACAACCAACCTCATGAATAAATATGAAATCTAATAAAAATTTGATTCCATAGGTGAGGCTCGAACTCACAACCTCGGCATAGCTGACGAGAACTGTCGTATAAGTACCGTGCGCTAACCAATTACGTCACTGGGGAACACGGTCGCACGTAGGAGTCTTTTCTTTAGGACTGTTGTCCACACACAACTCCAGTAAACAAATGTTTTTGAGCTAGGCAGTCGCCAGCATTGAGTATACAGTTAACCTCATGTATAAATATGAAAACTAATAAAAATTTCATTCCCCAGGTGAGGCTCGAACTCACAACCCCGGCATAGCTCACGAGAACTGTCGTATAAGTACCGTGCGCTAACCAATTGCGCCACTGGGGAACGCGGTTGCACGTAAGAGTGTTTCCTTTAGGACTGTTGTCGACACGCACCTCCAGTAAACAAATGTTTTCGAGCCAGGCAGTCGCCAGCATTGAGTATACAATTAACCTCATGACTAAATAGGAAAACTAATAAAAACTTCATTCCCCAGGTGAGGCTCGAACTCTCAACCCCCGCATAGCTCACGAAAACTGTCGTATAAGTACCGTGCGCTAATCAATTACGCCACTGGGGAACACGGTCGCACGTAGGAGTTTTTCCTTTAGGACTGTTGTGTACACACAACTCCAGTAAACAAATGTTTTCGAGCCAGGCAGTCGCCAGCATTGAGTATACAATATACCTCATGACTAAATATGAAAACTAATAAAAATTTCATTCCCCAGGTGAGGCTCGAACTCTCAACCCCCGCATAGCTCACGAGAACTGTCGTATAAGTACCGTGCGCTAACCAATTGCGCCACTGTGGAACATGGTTGCACGTAAGAGTGTTTCCTTTAGGACTGTTGTCTACACACACTTCCAATAAACAAATGTTTTCGAGCCAGGCAGTCGCCAGCATTGAGTATACAATTAAACTCATGAAAAAATGTGAAAACTAATAAAAATTTTATTCCCCAGGTGAGGCTCGAACTCACAACCCCGGCATAGCTCACGAGAACTGTCGTATAAGTACCGTTCGCTAACCAATTGCGCCACTGGGGAACACGGTTGCACGTAAAAGTGTTTCCTTTAGGACTGTTGTCTACACACAACTCCAGTAAACAAATGTTTTCGGGCCAGGCAGTCGCCAGCTTTGAGTATACAATTACCTCATGGCTAAATATGAAAACTAATAAAAATTTCACTCCCCAGGTGAGGCTCAAACTCACAACCCCGGCATAGCTCACGAAAACTGTCGTGTAAGTACCGTGCGCTAACCAATATTGCCACTGGGGAACACGGTCGCACGTAGGAGTCTTTCCTTTAGGACTGTTGTCTGCGCAAAACTCCAGTAAACAAATTTTTTCGAGCCAGGCAGTGGCCAGCATTGAGTATACATTTAACCTCATGACTAAATATGAAAACTAATAAAAATTTCATTCCACAGGTGAGTCTCGAACTCACAACCTCGGCATAGCTGACGAGAACTGTCGTATAAGTACCGTGCGCTAACCAATTGCGCCACTGGGGAACACGGTCGCACGTAGGAGTCTTTTCTTTAGGACTGTTGTCCACACACAACTCCAGTAAACAAATGTTTTCGAGCTAGGCAGTCGCCAGCATTGAGTATACAATAACCCTCATGTATAAATATGAAAACTAATAAAAATTTTATTCCCCAGGTGAGGCTCGAACTCACAACCCCGGCATAGCTCACGAGAACGGTCGTATAAGTACCGTGCGCTTACCAATTGCGCCACTGGGGAACACGGTTGCACGTAAGAGTGTTTCCTTTAGGACTGTTGCCTACACACACCTCCAGTAAGCAAATGTTTTCGAGCCAGGCAGTCGCCAGCATTTAGTATACAATTAACCTCATGACCACATATGAAATTTAATAAAAATTTGATTCCATAGGTGAGTCTCGAACTCACAACCTCGGCATAGCTGACGAGAACTGTCGTATAAGTACCGTGCGCTGACCAATTGCGCCACTGGGGAACACGGTGGCACGTAGGAGTCTTTTCTTTAGGACTGTTGTCTACACACAACTCCAGTAAACAAATGTTTTCGAGCTAGGCAGTCGCCAGCATTGAGTATACAATTAACCTCATGACTAAATATGAAAACTAATAAAAATTTCATTCCCCAGGTGAGGCTCCAACTCACAACCCCGGCATAGCTCACGAGAACTGCCGTATAAGTACCGTGCGCTAACCAATTGCACCACTGGGGAACACGGTTGCACGTAAGAGGGTTTCCTTTACGACTGTTGTCTCCACACAACTCCAGTAAACAAATGTTTCCCAGCCAGGCAGTCGCCACCTTTAAGTATACAATTAACCTCAAGGCTAAATATGAAAACTAATGAAAATTCCATTCCCCAGGTGAGGCTCAAACTCACAACCCCGGTATAGCTCACGAGAACTTTCATAAAGGTACCGTGCGCTAACCGATTGCGCCACTAGGGAACACGGTCACACGTAGGAGTCTTTCCTTTAGGACTGTTGTCTGCGCAAAACTCCAGTAAATAAACGTTTTCGAGCCAGGCAGTCGCTAGCATTCAGTATACAATGAACCTCACGACTAAATATGAAACCTAATAAAAATTTCATTCCCCAGGTGAGGCTCGAACTCACAACGCCGGCATAGCTCACGAGAACAGTCGTATAAGTACCGTGCGCTAACCAATTGTGCCACTGGGGAACACGGTCGCACGTAGGAGTCTTTCCTTTAGGACTGTTGTGTACACACAACTCCAGTAAACAAATGTTTTCGAGCCAGGCAGTCGCCAGCATTGAGTATACAATATACCTCATGACTAAATATGAAAACTAATAAAAATTTCATTCCCCAGGTGAGGCTCGAACTCTCAACCCCCGCATAGCTCACGAGAACTGTCGTATAAGTACCGTGCGCTAACCAATTGCGCCACTGTGGAACATGGTTGCACGTAAGAGTGTTTCCTTTAGGACTGTTGTCTACACACACCTCCAATAAACAAATGTTTTCGAGCCAGGCAGTCGCCAGCATTGAGTATACAATTAAACTCATGAAAAAATGTGAAAACTAATAAAAATTTTATTCCCCAGGTGAGGCTAGAACTCACAACCCCGGCATAGCTCACGAGAACTGTCGTATAAGTACCGTTCGCTAACCAATAGCGCCACTGGGGAACACGGTTGCACGTAAGAGTGTTTCCTTTACAACTGTTGTCTACACACTCCTCCAGTAAACAAATGTTTTCGAGCCAGGCAGTCGCCAGCATTGAGTATACAATTAACCTCATGACTAAATATGAAAACTAATAAAAATGTCATTCCCCAGGTGGGGCTCGAACTTACAACCCCGGGATAGCTCACGAGAACTGTCGTATAAGTACCGTGCGCTAACCAATTGCGCCACTGGGGAACACGGTTGCACGTAAAAGTGTTTCCTTTAGGACTGTTGTCTACACGCAACTCCAGTAAACAAATGTTTTCGGGCCAGGCAGTCGCCAGCTTTGAGTATACAATTACCTCATGGCTAAATATGAAAACTAATAAAAATTTCACTCCCCAGGCGAGGCTCAAACTCACAACCCCGGCATAGCTCACGAGAACTGTCGTGTAAGTACCGTGCGCTAACCAATATCGCCACTGGGGAACACGGTCGCACGTAGGAGTCTTTCCTTTAGGACTGTTGTCGGCGCAAAACTCCAGTAAACAAATTTTTTCGAGCCAGGCAGCCGCCAGCATTGAGTATACATTTAACCTCATGACTAAATATGAAAACTAATAAAAATTTCATTCCACAGGTGAGTCTCGAACTCACAACCTCGGCATAGCTGACGAGAACTGTCGTATAAGTACCGTGCGCTAACCAATTGCGCCACTGGGGAACACGGTCGCACGTAGGAGTCTTTTCTTTAGGACTGTTGTCCACACACAACTCCAGTAAACAAATGTTTTCGAGCTAGGCAGTCGCCAGCATTGAGTATACAATAACCCTCATGTATAAATATGAAAACTAATAAAAATTTTATTCCCCAGGTGAGGCTCGAACTCACAACCCCGGCATAGCTCACGAGAACTGTCGTATAAGTACCGTGCGCTTACCAATTGCGCCACTGGGGAACACGGTTGCACGTAAGAGTGTTTCCTTTAGGACTGTTGCCTACACACACCTCCAGTAAGCAAATGTTTTCGAGCCAGGCAGTCGCCAGCATTTAGTATACAATTAACCTCATGACTACATATGAAATCTAATAAAAATTTGATTCCATAGGTGAGTCTCGAACTCACAACCTCGGCATAGCTGACGAGAACTGTCGTATAAGTACCGTGCGCTGACCAATTGCGCCACTGGGGAACACGGTCGCACGTAGGAGTCTTTTCTTTAGGATTGTTGTCTACACACAACTCCAGTAAACAAATGTTTTCGAGCTAGGCAGTCGCCAGCATTGAGTATACAATTAACCTCATGACTAAATATGAAAACTAATAAAAATTTCATTCCCCAGGTGAGGCTCCAACTCACAACCCGGCATAGCTCACGAGAACTGCCGTATAAGTACCGTGCGCTAACCAATTGCGCCACTGGGGAACACGGTTGCACGTAAGAGTGTTTCCTTTAGGACTGTTATCTACACACACCTCCAGTGAACAAATGTTTTCGAGCCAGGCAGTCGCCAGCATTGAGCATACAATTAACCTCATGTATAAATAAGAAAACTAATAAAAATTTCATTCCCCAGGTGAGGCTTGAACTCTCAACCCGCGCATAGCTCACGAGAACTGTCGTATAAGTACCGTGCGCTAACCAATTGCGCCACTGGGGAACACGGTTGCACGTAAGAGGGTTTCCTTTACGACTGTTGTCTCCACACAACTCCAGTAAACAAATGTTTCCCAGCCAGGCAGTCGCCACCTTTAAGTATACAATTAACCTCAAGGCTAAATATGAAAACTAATGAAAATTCCATTCCCCAGGTGAGGCTCAAACTCACAACCCCGGCATAGCTCACGAGAACTTTCATAAAGGTGCCGTGCGTTAACCGATTGCGCCACTAGGGAACACGGTCACACATAGGAGTCTTTCCTTTAGGACTGTTGTCTGCGAAAAACTCCAGTAAATAAATGTTTTCGAGCCAGGCAGTCGCCAGCATTCAGTATACAATGAACCTCACGACTAAATATGAAAACTAATAAAAATTTCACTCCCCAGGTGAGGCTCGAACTCACAACGCCGGCATAGCTCACGAGAACTGTCGTATAAGTACCGTGCGCTAACCAATTGTGCCACTGGGGAACACGGTCGCACGTAGGAGTCTTTCCTTTAGGACTGTTGTCTACACACAACTCCAGTAAACAAATGTTTTCGAGCCAGGCAGTCACCAGCATTGAGTATACAATTAACCGCATGACTAAATATGAAAACTAATAAAAATCTCATTCCCCAGGTGAGGCTCGATCTCAAAACCCCGGCATAGCTCACGAGAACTGTCGTATAAGTACCGTGCGCTAACCAATTGCGCCACTGGGGAACATGGTTGCACGTAAGAGTGTTTCTATTAGGACTGTTGTCTACACACACCTCCAGTAAACAAATGTTTTCGAGCCAGGCAGTCGTCAGCATTTAGTATACAACCAACCTCATGAATAAATATGAAATCTAATAAAAATTTGATTCCATAGGTGAGGCTCGAACTCACAACCTCGGCATAGCTGACGAGAACTGTCGTATAAGTACCGTGCGCTAACCAATTACGTCACTGGGGAACACGGTCGCACGTAGGAGTCTTTTCTTTAGGACTGTTGTCCACACACAACTCCAGTAAACAAATGTTTTTGAGCTAGGCAGTCGCCAGCATTGAGTATACAGTTAACCTCATGTATAAATATGAAAACTAATAAAAATTTCATTCCCCAGGTGAGGCTCGAACTCACAACCCCGGCATAGCTCACGAGAACTGTCGTATAAGTACCGTGCGCTAACCAATTGCGCCACTGGGGAACGCGGTTGCACGTAAGAGTGTTTCCTTTAGGACTGTTGTCGACACGCACCTCCAGTAAACAAATGTTTTCGAGCCAGGCAGTCGCCAGCATTGAGTATACAATTAACCTCATGACTAAATAGGAAAACTAATAAAAACTTCATTCCCCAGGTGAGGCTCGAACTCTCAACCCCCGCATAGCTCACGAAAACTGTCGTATAAGTACCGTGCGCTAATCAATTACGCCACTGGGGAACACGGTCGCACGTAGGAGTTTTTCCTTTAGGACTGTTGTGTACACACAACTCCAGTAAACAAATGTTTTCGAGCCAGGCAGTCGCCAGCATTGAGTATACAATATACCTCATGACTAAATATGAAAACTAATAAAAATTTCATTCCCCAGGTGAGGCTCGAACTCTCAACCCCCGCATAGCTCACGAGAACTGTCGTATAAGTACCGTGCGCTAACCAATTGCGCCACTGTGGAACATGGTTGCACGTAAGAGTGTTTCCTTTAGGACTGTTGTCTACACACACTTCCAATAAACAAATGTTTTCGAGCCAGGCAGTCGCCAGCATTGAGTATACAATTAAACTCATGAAAAAATGTGAAAACTAATAAAAATTTTATTCCCCAGGTGAGGCTCGAACTCACAACCCCGGCATAGCTCACGAGAACTGTCGTATAAGTACCGTTCGCTAACCAATTGCGCCACTGGGGAACACGGTTGCACGTAAAAGTGTTTCCTTTAGGACTGTTGTCTACACACAACTCCAGTAAACAAATGTTTTCGGGCCAGGCAGTCGCCAGCTTTGAGTATACAATTACCTCATGGCTAAATATGAAAACTAATAAAAATTTCACTCCCCAGGTGAGGCTCAAACTCACAACCCCGGCATAGCTCACGAAAACTGTCGTGTAAGTACCGTGCGCTAACCAATATTGCCACTGGGGAACACGGTCGCACGTAGGAGTCTTTCCTTTAGGACTGTTGTCTGCGCAAAACTCCAGTAAACAAATTTTTTCGAGCCAGGCAGTGGCCAGCATTGAGTATACATTTAACCTCATGACTAAATATGAAAACTAATAAAAATTTCATTCCACAGGTGAGTCTCGAACTCACAACCTCGGCATAGCTGACGAGAACTGTCGTATAAGTACCGTGCGCTAACCAATTGCGCCACTGGGGAACACGGTCGCACGTAGGAGTCTTTTCTTTAGGACTGTTGTCCACACACAACTCCAGTAAACAAATGTTTTCGAGCTAGGCAGTCGCCAGCATTGAGTATACAATAACCCTCATGTATAAATATGAAAACTAATAAAAATTTTATTCCCCAGGTGAGGCTCGAACTCACAACCCCGGCATAGCTCACGAGAACGGTCGTATAAGTACCGTGCGCTTACCAATTGCGCCACTGGGGAACACGGTTGCACGTAAGAGTGTTTCCTTTAGGACTGTTGCCTACACACACCTCCAGTAAGCAAATGTTTTCGAGCCAGGCAGTCGCCAGCATTTAGTATACAATTAACCTCATGACCACATATGAAATTTAATAAAAATTTGATTCCATAGGTGAGTCTCGAACTCACAACCTCGGCATAGCTGACGAGAACTGTCGTATAAGTACCGTGCGCTGACCAATTGCGCCACTGGGGAACACGGTGGCACGTAGGAGTCTTTTCTTTAGGACTGTTGTCTACACACAACTCCAGTAAACAAATGTTTTCGAGCTAGGCAGTCGCCAGCATTGAGTATACAATTAACCTCATGACTAAATATGAAAACTAATAAAAATTTCATTCCCCAGGTGAGGCTCCAACTCACAACCCCGGCATAGCTCACGAGAACTGCCGTATAAGTACCGTGCGCTAACCAATTGCACCACTGGGGAACACGGTTGCACGTAAGAGGGTTTCCTTTACGACTGTTGTCTCCACACAACTCCAGTAAACAAATGTTTCCCAGCCAGGCAGTCGCCACCTTTAAGTATACAATTAACCTCAAGGCTAAATATGAAAACTAATGAAAATTCCATTCCCCAGGTGAGGCTCAAACTCACAACCCCGGTATAGCTCACGAGAACTTTCATAAAGGTACCGTGCGCTAACCGATTGCGCCACTAGGGAACACGGTCACACGTAGGAGTCTTTCCTTTAGGACTGTTGTCTGCGCAAAACTCCAGTAAATAAACGTTTTCGAGCCAGGCAGTCGCTAGCATTCAGTATACAATGAACCTCACGACTAAATATGAAACCTAATAAAAATTTCATTCCCCAGGTGAGGCTCGAACTCACAACGCCGGCATAGCTCACGAGAACAGTCGTATAAGTACCGTGCGCTAACCAATTGTGCCACTGGGGAACACGGTCGCACGTAGGAGTCTTTCCTTTAGGACTGTTGTCTACACACAACTCCAGTAAACAAATGTTTTCGAGCCAGGCAGTCACCAGCATTGAGTATACAATTAACCGCATGACTAAATATGAAAACTAATAAAAATTTCATTCCCCAGGTGAAGCTCGAACTCACAACCCCGGCATAGCTCACGAGAACTGTCGTAAAAGTACCGTGCGCTAACCAATTGCGCCACTGTGGAACATGGTTGCACGTAAGAGTGTTTCCTTTAGGACTGTTGTCTACACACACCTCCAGTAAACAAATGTTTTCGAGCCAGGCAGTCGCCAGCATTGAGTATACAAATAACCTCATGACTAAATATGAAAACTAATAAAAATTTTATTCCCCAGGTGAGGCTCGAACTCACAACCCCGGCATAGCTCACGAGAACTGTCCTATAAATTCAGCGCTAACCAATTGCGCCACTGGGGAACACGGTTGCACGTAAAAGTGTTTCCTTTAGGACTGTTGTCTTTACACAACTCCAGTAAACAAATGTTTTCGGGCCAGGCAGTCGCCAGCATTGAGTATACAATTACCTCACGGCTAAATATGAAAACTTATAAAAATTTCACTCCCCAGGCGAGGCTCGAACTCACAACGCCGGCATAGCTCACGAGAACTGTCGTATAAGTACCGTGCGCTAACCAATTGTGGCACTGGGGAACACGGTCGCACGTAGGAGTCTTTCCTTGAGGACTGTTGTCTACACACAACTCCAGTAAACAAATGTTTTCGAGCCAGGCAGTCACCAGCATTGAGTATACAATTAACCGCATGACTAAATATGAAAACTAATAAAAATTTCATTCCCCAGGTGAGGCTTGATCTCAAAACCCCGGCATAGCTCACGAGAACTGTCGTATAAGTACCGTGCGCTAACCAATTGCGCCACTGGGGAACATGGTTGCACGTAAGAGTGTTTCTATTAGGACTGTTGTCTACACACACCTCCAGTAAACAAATGTTTTCGAGCCAGGCAGTCGTCAGCATTTAGTATACAACCAACCTCGTGAATAAATGTGAAATCTAATAAAATTTTGATTCCATAGGTGAGGCTCGAACTCACAACCCCGGCATAGCTTATGAGAACTGTCGTGTAAGTACCGTGTGCTAACTAATTGCGCCACTGGGTAACACGGTCGCACGTAGGAGTCTTTCCTTTAGGACTGTTGTCTACACACAACTCCAGTAAACAAATGTTTTCAAGCCAGGCAGTCGCCAGCATTGAGTATACAATTAACCTCATGACTAAATATGAAAACTAATAAAAATTTCATTCCCCAGGTGAGGCTCGAACTCACAACCCCGGCATAGCTCACGAGAACTGTCGTATAAGTACCGTGCGCTAACCAATTGCGCCACTGGGGAACGCGGTTGCACGTAAGAGTGTTTCCTTTAGGACTGTTGTCTACACACACCTCCAGTAAACAAATGTTTTCGAGCCAGGCAGTCGCCAGCATTGAGTATACAATTAACCTCATGACGAAATAGGTAAACTAATAAAACTTTCATTCCCCAGGTGAGGCTCGAACTCTCAACCCCCGCATAGCTCACGAGAACTGTCGTATAAGTACCGTGCGCTAACCAATTGCGCCACTGGGGAACACGGTCGCACGTAGGAGTCTTTTCTCTAGGACTGTTGTCCACACACAACTCCAGTAAACAAATGTTTTCGAGCTAGGCAGTCGCCAGCATTGAGTATACAGTTAACCTCATGTATAAATATGAAAACTAATAAAAATTTCATTCCCCAGGTGAGGCTCGAACTCACAACCCCGGCATAGCTCACGAGAACTGTCGTATAAGTACCGTGCGCTAACCAATTGCGCCACTGGGGAACGCGGTTGCACGTAAGAGTGTTTCCTTTAGGACTGTTGTCGACACGCACCTCTAGTAAACAAATGTTTTCGAGCCAGGCAGTCGCCAGCATTGAGTATACAATTAACCTCATGACTAAATAGGAAAACTAATAAAAACTTCATTCCCCAGGTGAGGCTCGAGCTCTCAACCCCCGCATAGCTCACGAAAACTGTCGTATAAGTACCGTGCGCTAATCAATTACGCCACTGGGGAACACGGTCGCACGTAGGAGTTTTTCCTTTAGGACTGTTGTGTACACACAACTCCAGTAAACAAATGTTTTCGAGCCAGGCAGTCGCCAGCATTGAGTATACAATATACCTCATGACTAAATATGAAAACTAATAAAAATTTCATTCCCCAGGTGAGGCTCGAACTCTCAACCCCCGCACAGCTCACGAGAAGTGTCGTATAAGTACCGTGCGCTAACCAATTGCGCCACTGTGGAACACGGTTGCACGTAAGAGTGTTTCCTTTAGGACTGTTGTCTACACACACCTCCAGTAAACAAATGTTTTCGAGCCAGGCAGTCGCCAGCATTGAGTATACAATATACCTCATGACTAAATATGAAAACTAATAAAAATTTCATTCCCCAGGTGAGGCTCGAACTCACAACCCCGGCATAGCTCACGAGAACTGTCGTAAAAGTACCGTGCGCTAACCAATTGCGCCACTGTGGAACATGGTTGCACGTAAGAGTGTTTCCTTTAGGACTGTTGTCTACACACACCTCCAGTAAACAATTGTTTTCGAGCCAGGCAGTTGCCAGCATTGAGTATACAATTAACCTCATGACTAAATATAAAAACTAATGAAAATTTCATTCCCCAGGTGAGGCTCGAACTCACAACCCCGGCATAGCTCACGAGAACTGTCGTATAAGTACCGCGCGCTGACCAATTGCGCCACTCGAGAACACGGTTGCACGTAAAAGTGTTTCCTTTAGGACTGTTGTCTACACACAACTCCAGTAAACAAATGTTTTCGGGCCAGGCAGTCGCCAGCATTGAGTATACAATTACCTCATGGCTAAATATGAAAACTAATGAAAATTTCACTCCCCAGGGGAAGCTCAAACTCACAACCCCAGCATAGCTCACGAGAACTGTCCTATAAATTCAGCGTTAACCAATTGCGCCACTGGGGAACACGGTTGCACGTAAAAGTGTTTCCTTTAGGACTGTTGTCTTTACACAACTCCAGTAAACAAATGTTTTCGGGCCAGGCAGTCGCCAGCATTGAGTATACAATTACCTCACGGCTAAATATGAAAACTTATAAAAATTTCACTCCCCAGGCGAGGCTCGAACTCACAACGCCGGCATAGCTCACGAGAACTGTCGTATAAGTACCGTGCGCTAACCAATTGTGCCACTGGGGAACACGGTCGCACGTAGGAGTCTTTCCTTTAGGACTGTTGTCTACACGCAACTCCAGTAAACAAATGTTTTCGAGCCAGGCAGTCACCAGCATTGAGTATACAATTAACCGCATGACTAAATATGAAAACTAATAAAAATTTCATTCCCCAGGTGAGGCTCGATCTCAAAACCCCGGCATAGCTCACGAGAACTGTCGTATAAATACCGTGCGCTAACCAATTGCGCCACTGGGGAACATGGTTGCACGTAAGAGTGTTTCTATTAGGACTGTTGTCTACACACACCTCCAGTAAACAAATGTTTTCGAGCCAGGCAGTCGTCAGCATTTAGTATACAACCAACCTCATGAATAAATATGAAATCTAATAAAAATTTGATTCCATAGGGGAGGCTCGAACTCACAACCCCGGCATAGCTTATGAGAACTGTCGTGTAAGTACCGTGTGCTAACTAATTGCGCCACTGGGTAACACGGTCGCACGTAGGAGTCTTTCCTTTAGGACTGTTGGCTACACACAACTCCAGTAAACAAATGTTTTCAAGCCAGGCAGTCGCCAGCATTGAGTATACAATTAACCTCATGACTAAATATGAATACTAATAAAAATTTCATTCCCCAGGTGAGGCTCGAACTCACAACCCCGGCATAGCTCACGAGAACTGTCGTATAAGTACCGTGCGCTAACCAATTGCGCCACTGGGGAACGCGGTTGCACGTAAGAGTGTTTCCTTTAGGACTGTTGTCTACACACACCTCCAGTAAACAAATGTTTTCGAGCCAGGCAGTCGCCAGCATTGAGTATACAATTAACCTCATGACAAAATAGGTAAACTAATAAAACTTTCATTCCCCAGGTGAGGCTCGAACTCTCAACCCCCGCATAGCTCACGAGAACTGTCGTATAAGTACCGTGCGCTAACCAATTACGCCACTGGGGAACACGGTCGCACGTAGGAGTCTTTTCTTTAGGACTGTTGTCCACACACAACTCCAGTAAACAAATGTTTTCGAGCTAGGCAGTCGCCAGCATTGAGTATACAGTTAACCTCATGTATAAATATGAAAACTAATAAAAATTTCATTCCCCAGGTGAGGCTCGAACTCACAACCCCGGTATAGCTCACGAGAACTGTCGTATAAGTACCGTGCGCAAACCAATTGCGCCACTGGGGAACGCGGTTGCACGTAAGAGTGTTTCCTTTAGGACTGTTGTCGACACGCACCTCCAGTAAACAAATGTTTTCGAGCCAGGCAGTCGCCAGCATTGAGTATACAATTAACCTCATGACTAAATAGGAAAACTAATAAAAACTTCATTCCCCAGGTGAGGCTCGAACTCTCAACCCCCGCATAGCTCACGAAAACTGTCGTATAAGTACCGTGCGCTAATCAATTACGCCACTGGGGAACACGGTCACACGTAGGAGTTTTTCCTTTAGGACTGTTGTGTACACACAACTCCAGTAAACAAATGTTTTCGAGCCAGGCAGTCGCCAGCATTGAGTATACAATATACCTCATGACTAAATATGAAAAGTAATAAAAATTTCATTCCCCAGGTGAGGCTCGAACTCTCAACCCCCGCATAGCTCACGAGAACTGTCGTATAAGTACCGTGCGCTAATCAATTACGCCACTGTGGAACATGGTTGCACGTAAGAGTGTTTCCTTTAGGACTGTTGTCTACACACACCTCCAATAAACAAATGTTTTCGAGCCAGGCAGTCGCCAGCATTGAGTATACAATTAAACTCATGAAAAAATGTGAAAACTAATAAAAATTTTATTCCCCAGGTGAGGCTCGAACTCACAACCCCGGCATAGCTCACGAGAACTGTCGTATAAGTACCGTGCGCTAACCAATAGCGCCACTGGGGAACACGGTTGCACGTAAGAGTGTTTCCTTTACAACTGTTGTCTACACACTCCTCCAGTAAACAAATGTTTTCGAGCCAGGCCGTCGCCAGCATTGAGTATACAATTAACCTCATGACTACATATGAAAACTAATAAAAATGTCATTCCCCAGGTGGGGCTCGAACTTACAACCCCGGGATAGCTCACGAGAACTGTCGTATAAGTACCGTGCGCTAACCAATTGCGCCACTGGGGAACACGGTTGCACGTAAAAGTGTTTCCTTTAGGACTGTTGTCTACACACAACTCCAGTAAACAAATGTTTTCGGGCCAGGCAGTCGCCAGCATTGAGTATACAATTACCTCATGGCTAAATATAAAAACTAATAAAAATTTCACTCCCCAGGCGAGGCTCCAACTCACAACCCCGGCATAGCTCACGAGAACTGTCGTGTAAGTACCGTGCGCTAACCAATATCGCCACTGGGCAACACGGTCGCACGTAGGAGTCTTTCCTTTAGGACTGTTGTCTGCGCAAAACTCCAGTAAACAAATTTTTTCGAGCCAGGCAGTGGCCAGCATTGAGTATACATTTAACCTCATGACTAAATATGAAAACTAATAAAAATTTCATTCCACAGGTGAGTCTCGAACTCACAACCTCGGCATAGCTGACGAGAACTGTCGTATAAGTACCGTGCGCTAACCAATTGCGCCACTGGGGAACACGGTCGCACGTAGGAGTCTTTTCTTTAGGACTGTTGTCCACACACAACTCCAGTAAACAAATGTTTTCGAGCTAGGCAGTCGCCAGCATTGAGTATACAATAACCCTCATGTACAAATATGAAAACTAATAAAAATTTTATTCCCCAGGTGAGGCTCGAACTCACAACCCCGGCATAGCTCACGAGAACTGTCGTATAAGTACCGTGCGCTTACCAATTGCGCCACTGGGGAACACGGTTGCACGTAAGAGTGTTTCCTTTAGGACTGTTGCCTACACACACCTCCAGTAAGCAAATGTTTTCGAGCCAGGCAGTCGCCAGCATTTAGTATACAATTAACCTCATGACTACATATGAAATCTAATAAAAATTTGATTCCATAGGTGAGTCTCGAACTCACAACCTCGGCATAGCTGACGAGAACTGTCGTATAAGTACCGTGCGCTGACCAATTGCGCCACTGGGGAACACGGTTGCACGTAAGAGTGTTTCCTTTAGGACTGTTGTCTACACACACCTCCAGTAAACAAATGTTTTCGAGCCAGGCAGTCGCCAGCATTGAGTATACAATTAACCTCATGACTAAATAAGAAAACTAATAAAAATTTCATTCCCCAGGTGAGGCTTGAACTCTCAACCCGCGCATAGCTCACGAAAACTGTCGTATAAGTACCGTGCGCTAACCAATTGCGCCACTGGGGAACACGGTTGCACGTAAGAGGGTTTCCTTTACGACTGTTGTCTCCACACAACTCCAGTAAACAAATGTTTCCCAGCCAGGCAGTCGCCACCTTTAAGTATACAATTAACCTCAAGGCTAAATATTAAAACTAATGAAAATTCCATTCCCCAGGTGAGGCTCAAACTCACAACCCCGGTATAGCTCACGAGAACTTTCATAAAGGTACCGTGCGCTAACCGATTGCGCCACTAGGGAACACGGTCACACGTAGGAGTCTTTCCTTTAGGACTGTTGTCTGCGCAAAACTCCAGTAAATAAACGTTTTCGAGCCAGGCAGTCGCCAGCATTCAGTATACAATGAACCTCACGACTAAATATGAAAACTAATAAAAATTTCATTCCCCAGGTGAGGCTCGAACTCACAACGCCGGCATAGCTCACGAGAACTGTCGTATAAGTACCGTGCGCTAACCAATTGTGCCACTGGGGAACACGGTCGCACGTAGGAGTCTTTCCTTTAGGACTGTTGTCTACATACAACTCCAGTAAACAAATGTTTTCGAGCCAGGCAGTCACCAGCATTGAGTATACAATTAACCGCATGACTAAATATGAAAACTAATAAAAATTTCATTCCCCAGGTGAGGCTCGATCTCAAAACCCCGGCATAGCTCACGAGAACCGTCGTATAAGTACCGTGCGCTAACCAATTGCGCCACTGGGGAACATGGTTGCACGTAAGAGTGTTTCCTTTAGGACTGTTGTCTACACACACCTCCAGTAAACAAATGTTTTCGAGCCAGGCAGTCACCACCATTGAGTGTACAATTAACCTCATGACTAAATAGGTAAACTAATAAAACTTTCATTCCCCAGGTGAGGCTTGAACTCACAACCCCGGCATAGCTCACGAGAACTGTCGTATAAGTACCGTGCGCTGACCAATTGCGCCACTCGAGAACACGGTTGCACGTAAAAGTGTTTCCTTTAGGACTGTTGTCTACACACAACTCCAGTAAACAAATGTTTTCGGGCCAGGCAGTCGCCAGCTTTGAGTATACAATTACCTCATGGCTAAATATGAAAACTAATGAAAATTTCACTCCCCAGGGGAGGCTCAAACTCACAACCCCGGCATAGCTCACGAGAACTGTCCTATAAATTCAGCGCTAACCAATTGCGCCACTGGGGAACACGGTTGCACGTAAAAGTGTTTCCTTTAGGACTGTTGTCTTTACACAACTCCAGTAAACAAATGTTTTCGGGCCAGGCAGTCGCCAGCATTGAGTATACAATTACCTCACGGCTAAGTATGAAAACTTATAAAAATTTCACTCCCCAGGCGAGGCTTGAACTCACAACGCCGGCATAGCTCACGAGAACTGTCGTATAAGTACCGTGCGCTAACCAATTGTGCCACTGGGGAACACGGTCGCACGTAGGAGTCTTTCCTTGAGGACTGTTGTCTACACACAACTCCAGTAAACAAATGTTTTCGAGCCAGGCAGTCACCAGCATTGAGTATACAATTAACCGCATGACTAAATATGAAAACTAATAAAAATTTCATTCCCCAGGTGAGGCTCGATCTCAAAACCCCGGCATAGCTCACGAGAACTGTCGTATAAGTACCGTGCGCTAACCATTTGCGCCACTGGGGAACATGGTTGCACGTAAGAGTGTTTCTATTAGGACTGTTGTCTACACACACCTCCAGTAAACAAATGTTTTCGAGCCAGGCAGTCGTCAGCATTTAGTATGCAACCAACCTCGTGAATAAATATGAAATCTAATAAAATTTGATTCCATAGGTGAGGCTCGAACTCACAACCCCGGCATAGCTTATGAGAACTGTCGTGTAAGTACCGTGTGCTAACTAATTGCGCCACTGGGTAACACGGTCGCACGTAGGAGTCTTTCCTTTAGGACTGTTGTCTACACACAACTCCAGTAAACAAATGTTTTCAAGCCAGGCAGTCGCCAGCATTGAGTATACAATTAACCTCATGACTAAATATGAAAACTAATAAAAATTTCATTCCCCAGGTGAGGCTCGAACTCACAACCCCGGCATAGCTCACGAGAACTGTCGTATAAGTACCGTGCGCTAACCAATTGCGCCACTGGGGAACGCGGTTGCACGTAAGAGTGTTTCCTTTAGGACTGTTGTCTACACACACCTCCAGTAAACAAATGTTTTCGAGCCAGGCAGTCGCCAGCATTGAGTATACAATTAACCTCATGACGAAATAGGTAAACTAATAAAACTTTCATTCCCCAGGTGAGGCTCGAACTCTCAACCCCCGCATAGCTCACGAGAACTGTCGTATAAGTACCGTGCGCTAACCAATTGCGCCACTGGGGAACACGGTCGCACGTAGGAGTCTTTTCTTTAGGACTGTTGTCCACACACAACTCCAGTAAACAAATGTTTTCGAGCTAGGCAGTCGCCAGCATTGAGTATACAGTTAACCTCATGTATAAATATGAAAACTAATAAAAATTACATTCCCCAGGTGAGGCTCGAACTCACAACCCCGGCATAGCTCACGAGAACTGTCGTATAAGTACCGTGCGCTAACCAATTGCGCCACTGGGGACCGCGGTTGCACGTAAGAGTGTTTCCTTTAGGACTGTTGTCGACACGCACCTCCAGTAAACAAATGTTTTCGAGCCAGGCAGTCGCCAGCATTGAGTATACAATTAACCTCATGACTAAATAGGAAAACTAATAAAAGCTTTATTCCCCAGGTGAGGCTCGAACTCTCAACCCCCGCATAGCTCACGAAAACTGTCGTATAAGTACCGTGCGCTAATCAATTACGCCACTGGGGAACACGATCGCACGTAGGAGTTTTTCCTTTAGGACTGTTGTGTACACACAACTCCAGTAAACAAATGTTTTCGAGCCAGGCAGTCGCCAGCATTGAGTATACAATATACCTCATGACTAAATATGAAAACTAATAAAAATTTCATTCCCCAGGTGAGGCTCGAACTCACAACCCCGGCATAGCTCACGAGAACTGTCGTAAAAGTACCGTGCACTAACCAATTGCGCCACTGTGGAACATGGTTGCACGTAAGAGTGTTTCCTTTAGGACTGTTGTCTACACACACCTCCAGTAAACAAATGTTTTCGAGCCAGGCAGTTGCCAGCATTGAGTATACAATTAACCTCATGACTAAATATGAAAACTAATGAAAATTTCATTCCCCAGGTGAGGCTCGAACTCACAACCCCGGCATAGCTCACGAGAACTGTCGTATAAGTACCGTGCGCTGACCAATTGCGCCACTCGAGAACACGGTTGCACGTAAAAGTGTTTCCTTTAGCACTGTTGTCTACACACAACTCCAGTAAACAAATGTTTTCGGGCCAGGCAGTCGCCAGCATTGAGTATACAATTACCTCATGGCTAAATATGAAAACTAATGAAAATTTCACTCCCCAGGGGAAGCTCAAACTCACAACCCCGGCATAGCTCACGAGAACTGTCCTATAAATTCAGCGCTAACCAATTGCGCCACTGGGGAACACGGTTGCACGTAAAAGTGTTTCCTTTAGGACTGTTGTCTTTACACAACTCCAGTAAACAAATGTTTTCGGGCCAGGCAGTCGCCAGCATTGAGTATACAATTACCTCACGGCTAAATATGAAAACTTATAAAAATTTCACTCCCCAGGCGAGGCTCGAACTCACAACGCCGGCATAGCTCACGAGAACTGTCGTATAAGTACCGTGCGCTAACCAATTGTGCCACTGGGGAACACGGTCGCACGTAGGAGTCTTTCCTTTAGGACTGTTGTCTACACGCAACTCCAGTAAACAAATGTTTTCGAGCCAGGCAGTCACCAGCATTGAGTATACAATTAACCGCATGACTAAATATGAAAACTAATAAAAATTTCATTCCCCAGGTGAGGCTCGATCTCAAAACCCCGGCATAGCTCACGAGAACTGTCGTATAAGTACCGTGCGCTAACCAATTGCGCCACTGGGGAACATGGTTGCACGTAAGAGTGTTTCTATTAGGACTGTTGTCTACACACACCTCCAGTAAACAAATGTTTTCGAGCCAGGCAGTCGTCAGCATTTAGTATACAACCAACCTCATGAATAAATATGAAATCTAATAAAAATTTGATTCCATAGGTGAGGCTCGAACTCACAACCCCGGCATAGCTTATGAGAACTGTCGTGTAAGTACCGTGTGCTAACTAATTGCGCCACTGGGTAACACGGTCGCACGTAGGAGTCTTTCCTTTAGGACTGTTGTCTACACACAACTCCAGTAAACAAATGTTTTCAAGCCAGGCAGTCGCCAGCATTGAGTATACAATTAACCTCATGACTAAATATGAATACTAATAAAAATTTCATTCCCCAGGTGAGGCTCGAACTCACAACCCCGGCATAGCTCACGAGAACTGTCGTATAAGTACCGTGCGCTAACCAATTGCGCCACTGGGGAACGCGGTTGCACGTAAGAGTGTTTCCTTTAGGACTGTTGTCTACACACACCTCCAGTAAACAAATGTTTTCGAGCCAGGCAGTCGCCAGCATTGAGTATACAATTAACCTCATGACGAAATAGGTAAACTAATAAAACTTTCATTCCCCAGGTGAGGCTCGAACTCTCAACCCCCGCATAGCTCACGAGAACTGTCGTATAAGTACCGTGCGCTAACCAATTACGCCACTGGGGAACACGGTCGCACGTAGGAGTCTTTTCTTTAGGACTGTTGTGTACACACAACTCCAGTAAACAAATGTTTGCGAGCCAGGCAGTCGCCAGCATTGAGTATACAATATACCTCATGACTAAATATGAAAACTAATAAAAATTTCATTCCCCAGGTGAGGCTCGAACTCTCAACCCCCGCATAGCTCACGAGAACTGTCGTATAAGTACCGTGCGCTAATCAATTACGCCACTGTGGAACATGGTTGCACGTAAGAGTGTTTCCTTTAGGACTGTTGTCTACACACACCTCCAATAAACAAATGTTTTCGAGCCAGGCAGTCGCCAGCATTGAGTATACAATTAAACTCATGAAAAAATGTGAAAACTAATAAAAATTTTATTCCCCAGGTGAGGCTCGAACTCACAACCCCGGCATAGCTCACGAGAACTGTCGTATAAGTACCGTGCGCTAACCAATAGCGCCACTGGGGAACACGGTTGCACGTAAGAGTGTTTCCTTTACAACTGTTGTCTACACACTCCTCCAGTAAACAAATGTTTTCGAGCCAGGCCGTCGCCAGCATTGAGTATACAATTAACCTCATGACTACATATGAAAACTAATAAAAATGTCATTCCCCAGGTGGGGCTCGAACTTACAACCCCGGGATAGCTCACGAGAACTGTCGTATAAGTACCGTGCGCTAACCAATTGCGCCACTGGAAAACACGGTTGCACGTAAAAGTGTTTCCTTTACAACTGTTGTCTACACACTCCTCCAGTAAACAAATGTTTTCGAGCCAGGCCGTCGCCAGCATTGAGTATACAATTAACCTCATGACTACATATGAAAACTAATAAAAATGTCATTCCCCAGGTGGGGCTCGAACTTACAACCCCGGGATAGCTCACGAGAACTGTCGTATAAGTACCGTGCGCTAACCAATTGCGCCACTGGGGAACACGGTTGCACGTAAAAGTGTTTCCTTAAGGACTGTTGTCTACACACAACTCCAGTAAACAAATGTTTTCGGGCCAGGCAGTCGCCAGCATTGAGTATACAATTACCTCATGGCTAAATATAAAAACTAATAAAAATTTCACTCCCCAGGCGAGGCTCCAACTCACAACCCCGGCATAGCTCACGAGAACTGTCGTGTAAGTACCGTGCGCTAACCAATATCGCCACTGGGGAACACGGTCGCACGTAGGAGTCTTTCCTTTAGGACTGTTGTCTGCGCAAAACTCCAGTAAACAAATTTTTTCGAGCCAGGCAGTGGCCAGCATTGAGTATACATTTAACCTCATGAATAAATAAGAAAACTAATAAAAATTTCATTCCCCAGGTGAGGCTTGAACTCTCAACCCGCGCATAGCTCACGAAAACTGTCGTATAAGTACCGTGCGCTAACCAATTGCGCCACTGGGGAACACGGTTGCACGTAAGAGGGTTTCCTTTACGACTGTTGTCTCCACACAACTCCAGTGAACAAATGTTTCCCAGCCAGGCAGTCGCCACCTTTAAGTATACAATTAACCTCAAGGTTAAATATGAAAACTAATGAAAATTCCATTCCCCAAATGAGGCTCAAACTCACAACCCCGGTATAGCTCACGAGAACTTTCATAAAGGTACCGTGCGCTAACCGATTGCGCCACTAGGGAACACGGTCACACGTAGGAGTCTTTCCTTTAGGACTGTTGTCTGCGCAAAACTCCAGTAAATAAACGTTTTCGAGCCAGGCAGTCGCCAGCATTGAGTATACAATGAACCTCATGACTAAATATGAAAACTAATGAAAATTTCATTCCCCAGGTGAGGCTCGAACTCACAACCCCGGCATAGCTCACGAGAACTGTCGTAAAAGTACCGTGCGCTAACCAATTGTGCCACTGTGGAACATGGTTGCACGTAAGAGTGTTTCATTTAGGACTGTTGTCTACACACACCTCCAGTAAACAAATGTTTTCGAGCCAGGCAGTCGCCAGCATTGAGTATACAATTAACCTCATGACTAAATATGAAAACTAATAAAAATTTTATTCCCCAGGTGAGGCTCGAACTCACAACCCCGGCATAGCTCACGAGAACTGTCGTATAAGTACCGTGCGCTAACCAATAGCGCCACTGGGGAACACGGTTGCACGTAAGTGTTTCCTTTACGACTGTTGTCTACACACTCCTCCAGTAAACAAATGTTTTCGAGCTAGGCAGTCGCCAGCATTGAGTATACAATTAACCTCATGACTAAATATGGAAACTAATAAAAATGTCATTCCCCAGGTGGGGCTCGAACTCACAACCCCGGGATAGCTCACGAGAACTGTCGTATAAGTACCATGCGCTAACCAATTGCGCCACTGGGGAACACGGTTGCACGTAAGAGTGTTTTCTTTAGGACTGTTGTCTCCACACAACTCCAGTAAACAAATGTTTTCGAGCCAGGCAGTTGCCAGCATTTAGTATACAATTAACCTCATGACTAAATATGAAAACTAATGAAAATTTCATTCCCCAGGTGAGGCTCGAACTCACAACCCCGGCATAGCTCACGAGAACTGTCGTATAAGTACCGATGGATGGATGGATGGATATGTCTGTACCCTTTAGATCGGGCGGTGGCTAGCGCCACCAAGCCGCAAAACCTAATGAACCAAAAACTATATTTTTTTCCCTTAAAAAGTGAGTTTGAGGACTCGTAACCTGCAGTGAAGAGTTTAATTTTCACTCGTGTCCTGACCCTAGCCACCAATCAGATAACCTCCTTCTTGTTAAGTCCACCCGCTTAAAGTTTATTTTGCCCTCCCGGTCCCTAAACCCTAGTGCTTTGAAAAACTCTGCGCCATCATCCTGAACCATAGGGTGAAGCCCTTTACAGAACATTATCAAGTGTTCGGATGTTTCTTCTTCCTTTCCACACGCACTGCATACTGTGTCTACCCCTTCGTATTTGGCCCGATATGTCTTGGTTCGCAGTACTCCCGTCCTGGCCTCAAACAGTAGATAACTACCCCGAGTATTATCATAGATCCTTTCCTTGGCGATTTCCTGCTTAAAAGTTCGATAGATCTCTAGTGCGGACTTCTTAATCATGCCCATTCTCCACATGTCAGTCTCCGTTTCCTTCACTTTCTTCTTAACCGATATTTCTTTTTGGTTTGGCCACCTGCTGTTTTCTAAGTATTTACCAGTCAACTTCCTGGTTCGCTTCCTCCATTTTGTATCGACATTCTTCATGTACAAGTAGCTGAAAACCTTCCTAGCCCAACGCTCTTCCCCCATTTCTCTCAATCGTTTCTCAAATTTTATCTTGCTGCTAGCTTCCCTGCCCTCAAATGATGTCCATCCCATATCACCTTGTACTCCCTGATTTGGTGTATTTCCGTGAGCTCCTAAAGCAAGCCTACCTATTCCACGTTGCTTAATTTCTAATCTTGCTTGAACTACTGATCTCATGCACAAGACCGCATTGCCGAACGTCAGCCCAGGAACCATGACCCCTTTCCATATTCCTCTCACAACATCATACCTATTGTAATTCCACAGTGCCCTATTTTTCATGACTGCTGCATTTCTGTTACCTTTAGTCGTCACGTATATTTCGTGTTCCCTCAGATACTCGGTCCCATTGCTTATCCATACGCCCAGATATTTGTATTTATCTGTTATATCTAGCGTGACCTCCTGTATTCTAAGCTCACTACCTTCGTTGTCATTGAAAATCATGACTGCTGATTTTTCCTTACTGAATCTAAAATCTAACCTATCTCCCTCATTACCGCTGATGTCCATCAATCTCTGCAAATCTTCCTTGTTGTTGGCCATTAGCACTATATCGTCTGCGTACATTAATGCTGGTAGTGCCTGATCAATAAGTTTTCCTTGTTTGACTAAAGAGAGGTTGAAGCCCAGTCCACTTCCCTCTAATTTTGCCTCTAATCCTTGTAGGTACATCATGAATAATAAGGGTGACAGGGGGCACCCCTGCCTGAGCCCCCGTTTTACCTCTGCAGGCTTGGATACCTGTTTTTCCCACTTTATAACTGCCTTGTTACCTTTATAGATACCCTTTAAAAGATTAGTGACTACATGTTCCACGCCTAGTGTGTCCAGTATTCCCCACAATTCCTCTTGAACCACGCTATCGTACGCTCTCTTGATATCCAAAAATGCTAGCCACAGGGGCCTGTGTTCCTTTTCTGCTATTTCGATGCACTGCGTCAGTGAGAACAGATTGTCTTCCAACCTCCTGTGTTTCCGAAACCCATTCCGCAGTTCCCCCAGCACCCCCTCATCCTCTATCCACGCCTGCAGTCTTTCCTTTATAATTTGCATCGCCAGCCTGTAGACCACTGATGTCACTGTTATAGGACGGTAGTTGTTTATGTCAGCTTTTTGCCCCTTTCCTTTATAGATCATGCTCATCCTGCTAAGTTTCCATCCATTGGGAACTTCACCATCGATTATTATTTCGCTCACTGCCTCTCTCAAAGCCTGCTTAGAATTTGGACCTAATGTCTTTATCAGCCTAATTGGAATGCCATCTGGGCCTGTTGATGTACTACTAGGAACCCTTTTCTCAGCCCTTTCCCACTCTTGTTGTGAAAATGGAGCCATTGCACCACTTGATTCGTCCTTGTCTATTGTGGTGCATAAAGTACTTCTTTGTTGAAATTTTTCTGTCACCCTTGTTCTTATATATTCAATAGCTTCGTCCCCTTCTAGCCTAGCACCTTGGGCTGTAGTTATAAAACTCTGCTCTAGGCTCGTCTCATTTCTTAGGGAGTTTAGATGGTTCCAAAATTTCGCAGCTGCTTTTCTATCTTTTTTATGTACTTCTGCCAGCCACTGAGCTCCCTTCCTTCTAATCTTTTCATTGATCAGAAGGGATGCATCCCTTCTACAGCTTAGAAAGGTTGCCCATTTTCTTTCAACATCATCTGTCGGTGCACCCCGCTGCTTAGCATGTCTGTGTTCTCTAGAGGCTTCCTGACGTTTCGCAATGGCTCTCTTAACTTCCTCATCCCACCAACTTTTGGGTTTGTGTCTTCTTTTCCGGGGTGATTTGTCACGCGTCTTAACAAGCTCTAGCTCAAAGAGTCTGATTAGATTCGTGTACGTCCACACCGTCTTGTTATCCTCCGTGATTACTTTCTCAATTTGTTTAGTGGCTATTTCAATTTGCCTTTCTGGATAAAAATTTTCCTGTAGTTGCTCATCTTGTCTCCTTCCCTCTTTCACTGCTCTTCCGAAACTTAGCTTGATACGTTTGTGATCGCTACCCAGACTTCTGGAGCCACCTTCATCTATGTGCATTCCCCTGAGCTTATCATACATCCTATGTGACATCAGTGCATAATCTATCGTCGACTGAAGCCTTCCTACCTCCCATGTTATTTGCCCTTCACACTTCTCGGTACTGTTGCAAATGATCAAATCAAGCCTTTCACACATATCCATGATCATTTTGCCTGTCGGGTCGGTATACCCATCTATATCTTCTATGTGCGCATTCATGTCTCCTAGTATAATTATCTCGCACTCTCTTCCTAACTCCGGAATGTCCTTTGATATACACTCTACCATTGCCTGGTTTTCCTCTCTGGCCTTTGCTCCCGTCCACAAGTACACGAAACCAAGGAGTGTCATTTGACCTGCCACTTTCCCTTTTAGCCATAAATGTTCCTTGCACTCCTGCTTGACCCTTTGCCAGTCTGTACTTTTATGAATGAATGCCCCAATACCACCCCCCTTTCTGCTGCCTTCTGTTCTGTTACAATATTCCCACGCGTAGTCCGGATTGTTCGGAGGTTGTTCCATGTCCCTGAGATGTGTTTCTACAAAACCGTATACCATCGGCCTCTCTTCCCTTAGCTGTTCTTCTATCTCTTCCCACTTCAGCCTGTTCCTACCACCCTGCATGTTAATATACCCTATGTCAGAATTGGCTCGGCGCTCGTGGCTACGTCTATTTATGCCCCGGCCTCTACCTATCTTAGATATTGGTGCCACTTTAGAATCGTATCTGTCCATACCAGCTGTCGAAGAGTCTCCCTGGTTGTTTTCCTCGTTACTAGCTATCCTGCACCCCGAAGGGCTCGCTTGCCCCCCAAAAAAGCTACTGCGCGTCCTGCAAGTCGCCAACCCACCTCATGACCTAGCCGCCCATCGAAGTGAATTCTGTCTCTTTGAAAACCCCCCCACCTATGCACCTCTCTGTTTATTTCCACCACCTCAAAGCCTTTCTCTCGACTCATCCGCCATATTTCTTGATTTGCGTTGACCACCGCTCTTTGCAGGTTGCTATCACGCACCGGTACCTCCGGTATCGTGCATATAACTACCTGTACCTTAGGAGAAGTGGCGCGCATGTCATCGACGCCTTTCGCCAGTGTGGCTGCTAGTCCTTCTGCATCTTCATTTAGGACATCGTTTAAACCGCCTGAAATTATCACGAGGTTTCGTCTATCAGCTGTCATTTTGAGCTTTGCGCTCGCTTGCCTCATGACTGCTTCCAGCTTGCGTCCTGGGAACGCCCCTACCGCAACCCTCTTGTCACCTCTTACCCTCTCTTTGATGGCTTCTGTGCATCGATTTAAATTTGAGTCCCCGGCTATTATCACATGCTGTGACTTTTCAGCTGGAGCGTTCTGCACCTGGGGGCTACTTGCACCTGTGACGCCGGCTGCTTCGTTCCCTTCCTGCCCCACCACTACCTCGCTGAAGCTGGGCCTTGCGACAGTGTAACCGGTTAAACCTGTTTTTTCCAAGCTTGCTTGCTTTTCCTTCTCCACCGTTCTCGTTGCCGGTTCCTTACTGTTCTCTCGGTAGGTCGCTTCTTTGTTCAGCTTCGCTAGCGCTTCCTCGGCGGACTTCAGTCTTTCTCCCATTGCCCTCGTTTTTTCTTGCTCTGTCGCCACCGCAGTCTCGAGCTCGGCGATTCTCCTCAGCAGTTCACTCTGAGCAACCATCATTTTCTCCAATTTTTCCTCGACCTCACATTGCCTACACTTCGCGCCAGCCTCTTCTCCATCCGCTTCTACGCTTGGGTCCACTTTCAAACCCACTCCACATCCTGAACACTTTACGGTCTTTTTAACCATACCTTTCTGACACCAATTGTCCCTATACTCAATAATTACTAAACTTGAGCACTGCACTTCGAAGAAAAAAAAGGGCAAGTCTAAGCTCTACTACAACAATTTGCGTGTTCAATGTACGCGCACCTCCCCCACGGGGTGGCAAAAAAAACAAAAAAATTTCAATCACACACACCCGCACTAACTAATAAATACCTGGTGTCTGGCCCCCGAAAAAGCCGTACCATAAAATAAGTACTACGAAAATTTCAACCGCTGCCTTACAATTATAAAGACTAGCTCAAAACATGCAAAAACACTTATCTGCGCAGTCGATCCGGAGCGCTCAAAAAACACGTCCATTCACCTTGACAGCCTGAACTGAACCGTGCGCTAACCAATTGCGCCACTGGTGAACACGGTCGCACGTAGGAGTCTTTTCTTTAGGACTGTTGTCTACACACAACTCCAGTAAACAAATGTTTTCGAGCTAGGCAGTCGCCAGCATTGAGTATACAATTAACCTCAGGTATAAATATGAAAACTAATAAAAATTTCATTCCCCAGGTGAGGCTCGAACTCACAACCCCGGCATAGCTCACGAGAACTGTCGTATAAGTACCGTGCGCTAACAAATTGCGCCACTGGGGAACACGGTCACACGGAGGAGTCTTTCCTTTAGGACTGTTGTCTGCGCAAACCTCCAGTAAACAAACGTTTTCGAGCCAGGCAGTCGCCAGCATTGAGTATAAAATTAACCTCATGACTAAATATGAACACTAATAAAAATTTCATTCCCCAGGTGAGGCTCGAACTCAAAACCCCGGCATAGCTCACGAGAACTGTCGTATAAGTACCGTGCGCTAACCAATTGCGCCACTGGGGAACACGGTTGCACGTAAGAGTGTTTCCTTTAGGACTGTTGTCTACACACAACTCTAGTAAACAAATGTTTTCGAGCCAGGAAGTCGCCATCATTGAGTATACAATTAACCTCATGACTAAATATGAACACTAATAAAAATTTCATTCCCCAGGTGAGGCTCGAACTCACAACCTCGGCATAGCTGACGAGAACTGTCGTATAAGTACCGTGCGCTAACCAATTGCGCCACTGGGGAACACGGTTGCACGTAAGAGTGTTTCCTTTAGGACTGTTGTCTACACACAACTCCAGTAAACAAATGTTTTCGGGCCAGGCAGTCGCCAGCATTGAGTATACAATTACCTCATGGCTAAATATGAAAACTAATGAAAATTTCACTCCCCAGGCGAGGCTCAAACTCACAACCCCGGCATAGCTCACGAGAACTGTCCTATAAATTCAGCGCTAACCAATTGCGCCACCGGGGAAACCGGTTGCACGTAAAAGTGTTTCCTTTAGGACTGTTGTCTACACACAACTCCAGTAAACAAATGTTTTCGGGCCAGGCAGTCGCCAGCATTGAGTATACAATTACCTCATGGTTAAATATGAAAACTAATAAAAATTTCACTCCCCAGGCGAGGCTCAAACTCACAACCCCTGCATAGCTCACGAGAACTGTCGTGTAAGTACCGTGCGCTAACCAATTGCGCCACTGGGGAACACGGTCGCTCGTAGGAGTCTTTCCTTTAGGACTGCTGTCTGCGCAAAACTCCAGTAAACAAATTTTTTCGAGCCAGGCAGTCGCCAGCATCGAGTATACATTTAACCTCATGACTAAATATGAAAACTAATAAAAATTTCATTCCACAGGTGAGTCTCGAACTCACAACCTCGGCATAGCTGACGAGAACTGTCGTATAAGTACCGTGCGCTAACCAATTGCGCCACTGGGGAACACGGTCGCACGTAGGAGTCTTTTCTTTAGGACTGTTGTCTACACACACCTCCAGTAAGCAAATGTTTTCGAGCCAGCCAGTCGCCAGCATTGAGTATACAATTAACCTCATGACTAATAATGAAAACTAATGAGAATTTCATTCCCCAGGTGAGGCTCGAACTCGAAACCCCGGCATAGCTCACGAGAACTGTCGTATAAGTACCGTGCGCTAACCAATTGCGCCACTGGGGAACACGGTTTCACGTAAGAGTGTTTCCTTTAGGACTGTTGTCTACACACACCTCCAGTAAACAAATGTTTTCGAGCCAGGCAGTGGCCAGCATTGAGTATACAATTAATCTCATGACTAAGTATGAACACTAATAAAAATTTCATTCCCCAGGTGAGGCTCAAACTCACAACCCCGGCATAGCTCACGAGAACTGTCGTATAAGTACCGTGCGCTACCCAATTGCGCCACTGGGGAACACGGTTTCACGTTAGAGTGTTTCCTTTACGACTGTTGTCTACACAAACCTCCAGTAAACAAATGTTTTCGAACTAGGCAGTCGCCAGCATTGAGTATACAATTAACCTCATGTATAAATATGAAAACTAATAAAAATTTCATTCCCCAGGTGAGGCTCCAACTCACAACCCAGGCATAGCTCACGAGAACTGTCGTATAAGTACCGTGCGCTAACCAATTGCGCCACTGGGGAACACGGTTGCACGTAAGAGTGTTTCCTTTAGGACTGTTGTCTACACACACCTCCAGTAAACAAATGTTTTCAAGCCAGGCAGTCGCCAGCATTGAGTACACAATTAACCTCATGACTAATATTGAAAACTAATGAAAATTTCATTCCCCAGGTGAGGCTCGAACTCACAACCCCGGCATAGCTCACGAGAACTGTCGTATAAGTACCGTGCGCTAACCAATTGCGCCACTCGGGAACACGGTTGCACGTAAAAGTGTTTCCTTTAGAACTGTTGTCTACACACACCTCCAGTAAGCAAATGTTTTCGAGCCAGGCAGTCGCCAGCATTGAGTATACAATTAACCTCAAGACTAATAATGAAAACTAATAAGAATTTCATTCCCCAGGTGAGGCTCGAACTCACAACCCCGGCATAGCTCACGAGAACTGTCGTATAAGTACCGTGCGCTAACCAACTGCGCCACTGGGGAACACGGTTTCACGTAAGAGTGTTTCCTTTAGGACTGTTGTCTACACACAACTCCAGTAAACAAATGTTTTCGAGCTAGGCAGTCGCCAGCATTGAGTATACAATTAACCTCATGTATAAATATGAAAACTAATAAAAATTTCATTCCCCAGGTGAGGCTCGAACTCACAACCCCGGCATAGCTCACGAGAACTGTCGTATAAGTACCGTGCGCTAACCAATTGCGCCACTGGGGAACACGGTCACACGTGGGAGTCTTTCCTTTAGGACTGTTGTCTGCGCAAACCTCCAGTAAACAAACGTTTTCGAGCCAGGCAGTCGCCAGCATTGAGTATACAATTACCTCATGGTTAAATATGAAAACTAATAAAAATTTCACTCCCCAGGCGAGGCTCAAACTCACAACCCCTGCATAGCTCACGAGAACTGTCGTGTAAGTACCGTGCGCTAACCAATTGCGCCGCTGGGGAACACGGTCGCTCGTAGGAGTCTTTCCTTTAGGACTGCTGTCTGCGCAAAACTCCAGTAAACAAATTTTTTCGAGCCAGGCAGTCGCCAGCATCGAGTATACATTTAACCTCATGACTAAATATGAAAACTAATAAAAATTTCATTCCACAGGTGAGTCTCGAACTCACAACCTCGGCATAGCTGACGAGAACTGTCGTATAAGTACCGTGCGCTAACCAATTGCGCCACTGGGGAACACGGTCGCACGTAGGAGTCTTTTCTTTAGGACTGTTGTCTACACACACCTCCAGTAAGCAAATGTTTTCGAGCCAGACAGTCGCCAGCATTGAGTATACAATTAACCTCATGACTAATAATGAAAACTAATAAGAATTTCATTCCCCAGGTGAGGCTCGAACTCGCAACCCCGGCATAGCTCACGAGAACTGTCGTATAAGTACCGTGCGCTAACCAATTGCGCCACTGGGGAACACGGTTTCACGTAAGAGTGTTTCCTTTAGGACTGTTGTCTACACACACCTCCAGTAAACAAATGTTTTCGAGCCAGGCAGTGGCCAGCATTGAGTATACAATTAATCTCATGACTAAGTATGAACACTAATAAAAATTTCATTCCCCAGGTGAGGCTCAAACTCACAACCCCGGCATAGCTCACGAGAACTGTCGTATAAGTACCGTGCGCTACCCAATTGCGCCACTGGGGAACACGGTTTCACGTTAGAGTGTTTCCTTTACGACTGTTGTCTACACAAACCTCCAGTAAACAAATGTTTTCGAACTAGGCAGTCGCCAGCATGTATAAATATGAAAACTAATAAAAATTTCATTCCCCAGGTGAGGCTCCAACTCACAACCCAGGCATAGCTCACGAGAACTGTCGTATAAGTACCGTGCGCTAACCAATTGCGCCACTGGGGAACACGGTCGCACGTAAGAGTGTTTCCTTTAGGACTGTTGTCTCCACACAACTCTAGTAAACAAATGTTTTCGAGCCAGGCAGTCGCCAGCATTGAGTATACAATTAACCTCATGACTAAATATGAACACTAATAAAAATTTCATTCCCCAGGTGAGGCTCGAACTCACAACCCCGGCATAGCTCACGAGAACTTTCTTAAAAGTACCGTGCGCTAACCGATTGCGCCACTGGGGAACACGGTCACACGTAGGAGTCTTTCCTTTAGGACTGTTGTCTGCGCAAAACTCCAGTAAACAAACGTTTTCGAGCCAGGCAGTCGCCAGCATTCAGTATATAATGAACCTCACGACTAAATATGAAAACTAATAAAAATTTCATTCCCCAGGTGAGGCTCGAACTCACAACCCCGGCATAGCTCACGAGAACTGTCGTATAAGCACCGTGCGCTAACCAATTGCGCCACTGGGGAACACGGTCGCACGTAGGAGTCTTTCCTTCAAGACTGTTGTCTACACACAACTCCAGTAAACAAATGTTTTCGAGCCAGGCAGTCACCAGCATTGAGTATACAATTAACCTCATGACTAAATATGAGAACTAATGAAAATTTCATTCCCCAGGTGAGGCTCGAACTCACAACCCCTGCATAGCTCACGAGAACTGTCCTATAAATACAGCGCTAACCAATTGCGCCACTGGGGAACAAGGTTGCACGTAAAAGTGTTGCCTTTAGGACTGTTGTCTACACACAACTCCAGTAAACAAATGTTTTCGAGCCAGGCAGTCACCAGCATTGAGTATACAATTAACCTCATGACTAAATATGAGAACTAATGAAAATTTCATTCCCCAGGTGAGGCTCGAACTCACAACCCCAGCATAGCTCACGAGAACTGTCCTATAAATACAGCGCTAACCAAATGCGCCACTGGGGAACAAGGTTGCACGTAAAAGTGTTGCCTTTAGGACTGTTGTCTACACACAACTCCAGTAAACAAATGTTTTCGGGCCAGGCAGTCGCCAGCATTGAGTATACAATTACCTCATGTATAAATATGAAAACTAATAAAAATTTCATTCCCCAGGTGAGGGTCGAACTCACAACCCCAGCATAGCTCACGAGAACTGTCCTATAAATACAGCGCTAACCAATTGCGCCACTGGGGAACAAGGTTGCACGTAAAAGTGTTGCCTTTAGGACTGTTGTCTACACACAACTCCAGTAAACAAATGTTTTCGGGCCAGGCAGTCGCCAGCATTGAGTATACAATTACCTCATGGCTAAATATGAAAACTAATGAAAATTTCACTCCCCAGGCGAGGCTCAAACTCACAACCCCGGCATAGCTCACGAGAACTGTCCTATAAATTCAGCGCTAACCAATTGCGCCACCGGGGAAACCGGTTGCACGTAAAAGTGTTTCCTTTAGGACTGTTGTCTACACACAACTCCAGTAAACAAATCTTTTCGGGCCAGGCAGTCGCCAGCATTGAGTATACAATTACCTCATGGTTAAATATGAAAACTAATAAAAATTTCACTCCCCAGGCGAGGCTCAAACTCACAACCCCTGCATAGCTCACGAGAACTGTCGTGTAAGTACCGTGCGCTAACCAATTGCGCCACTGGGGAACACGGTCGCTCGTAGGAGTCTTTCCTTTAGGACTGCTGTCTGCGCAAAACTCCAGTAAACAAATTTTTTCGAGCCAGGCAGTCGCCAGCATCGAGTATACATTTAACCTCATGACTAAATATGAAAACTAATAAAAATTTCATTCCACAGGTGAGTCTCGAACTCACAACCTCGGCATAGCTGACGAGAACTGTCGTATAAGTACCGTGCGCTAACCAATTGCGCCACTGGGGAACACGGTCGCACGTAGGAGTCTTTTCTTTAGGACTGTTGTCTACACACACCTCCAGTAAGCAAATGTTTTCGAGCCAGGTAGTCGCCAGCATTGAGTATACAATTAACCTCATGACTAATAATGAAAACTAATAAGAATTTCATTCCCCAGGTGAGGCTCGAACTCACAACCCCGGCATAGCTCACGAGAACTGTCGTATAGGTACCGTGCGCTACCCAATTGCGCCACTGGGGAACACGGTTTCACGTTAGAGTGTTTCCTTTAGGACTGTTGTCTGCGCAAACCTCCAGTAAACAAACGTTTTCGAGCCAGGCAGTCGCCAGCATTGAGTATACAATTAACCTCATGTATAAATATGAACACTAATAAAAATTTCATTCCCCAGGTGAGGCTCGAACTCACAACCCCGGCATAGCTCACGAGAACTGTCGTATAAGTACCGTGCGCTAACCAATTGCGCCACTGGGGAACACGGTTGCACGTAAGAGTGTTTCCTTTAGGACTGTTGTCTACACACACCTCCAGTAAACAAATGTTTTCGAGCCAGGCAGTCACCAGCATTGAGTATACAATTAACCTCATGACTAAATATGAGAACTAATGAAAATTTCATTCCCCAGGTGAGGCTCGAACTCACAACCCCAGCATAGCTCACGAGAACTGTCCTATAAATACAGCGCTAACCAATTGCGCCACTGGGGAACAAGGTTGCACGTAAAAGTGTTGCCTTTCGGACTGTTGTCTACACACAACTCCAGTAAACAAATGTTTTCGGGCCAGGCAGTCGCCAGCATTGAGTATACAATTACCTCATGTATAAATATGAAAACTAATAAAAATTTCATTCCCCAGGTGAGGCTCCAACTCACAACCCAGGCATAGCTCACGAGAACTGTCGTATAAGTACCGTGCGCTAACCAATTGCGCCACTGGGGAACACGGTTGCACGTAAGAGTGTTTCCTTTAGGACTGTTGTCTACACACACCTCCAGTAAACAAATGTTTTCAAGCCAGGCAGTCGCCAGCATTGAGTACACAATTAACCTCATGACTAATATCGAAAACTAATAAAAATTTCATTCCCCAGGTGAGGCTCGAACTCACAACCCCGGCATAGCTCACGAGAACTGTCGTATAAGTACCGTGCGCTAACCAACTGCGCCACTGGGGAACACGGTTTCACGTAAGAGTGTTTCCTTTAGGACTGTTGTCTACACACACCTCCAGTAAACAAATGTTTTCGAGCCAGGCAGTCGCCAGCATTGAGTATACAATTAACCTCATGACTAAATATGAACACTAATAAAAATTTCATTCCCCAGGTGAGGCTCGAACTCACAACCCCGGCATAGGTCACGAGAACTGTCGTATAAGTACCGTGCGCTAACCAATTGCGCCACTGGGGAAAACGGTTGCACGTAAGAGTGTTTCCTTTAGGACTGTTGTCTACACACACCTCCAGTAAACAAATGTTTTCAAGCCAGGCAGTCGCCAGCATTGAGTATACAATTAACCTCATGACTAAATATGAAAACTAATAAAAATTTCATTCCCCAGGTGAGGCTCGAACTCACAACCCCGGCATAGCTCACGAGAACTGTCGTATAGGTACCGTGTGCTAACTAATTGCGCCACTGGAGAACGCGGTCGCACGTAGGAGTCTTTCCTTTAGGACTGTTGTCTACACACAACTCCAGTAAACAAATGTTTTCGAGCCAGGCAGTCGCCAGCATTGAGTATACAATTAACCTCATGACTAATTATGAAAACTAATAAAAATTTTATTCCCCAGGTGAGGCTCGAACTCACAACCCCGGCATAGCTCACGAGAACTGTCGTATAAGTACCGTGCGCTAACCAATTGCGCCACTGGGGAACACGGTCACACGTAAGAGTGTTTCCTTTAGGACTGTTGTCTCCACACAACTCTAGTAAACAAATGTTTTCGAGCCAGGCAGTCGCCAGCATTGAGTATACAATTAACCTTATGACTAAATATGAAAACTAATGAAAATTTCATTCCCCAGGTGAGGCTCGAACTCACAAACCCAGCATAGCTCACGAGAACTGTCCTATAAATACAGCGCTAACCAATTGCGCCACTGGGGAACACGGTTGCACGTAAAAGTGTTTCCTTTAGGACTGTTGTCTACACACAACTCCAGTAGACAAATGTTTTCGGGCCAGGCAGTCGCCAGCATTGAGTATACAATTACCTCATGGCTAAATATGAAAACTAATGAAAATTTCACTCCCCAGGCGAAGCTCAAACTCACAACCCCGGCATAGCTCACGAGAACTGTCCTATAAATTCAGCGCTAACCAATTGCGCCACTGGAGAACACGGTTGCACGTAAAAGTGTTTCCTTTAGGACTGTTGTCTACACACAACTCCAGTAAACAAATGTTTTCGGGCCAGGCAGTCGCCAGCATTGAGTATACAATTACCTCATGGCTAAATATGAAAACTAATAAAAATTTCATTCCCCAGGTGAGGCTCGAACTCACAACCCCGGCATAGCTCACGAGAACTGTCGTATAAGTACCGTGCGCTAACCAATTGCGCCACTGAGGAACACGGTCGCACGTAGGAGTCTTTTCTTTAGGACTGTTGTCTACACACAACTCCAGTAAACAAATGTTTTCGAGCTAGGCAGTCGCAAGCATTGAGTATACAATTAACCTCATGTATAAATATGAAAACTAATAAAAATTTCATTCCCCAGGTGAGGCTCGAACTCGCAACCCCGGCATAGCTCACGAGAACTGTCGTATAAGTACCGTGCGCTAACCAATTGCGCCACTGGGGAACACGGTTTCACGTAAGAGTGTTTCCTTTAGGACTGTTGTCTACACACATCTCCAGTAAACAAATGTTTTCGAGCCAGGCAGTGGCCAGCATTGAGTATACAATTAATCTCATGACTAAGTATGAACACTAATAAAAATTTCATTCCCCAGGTGAGGCTCAAACTCACAACCCCGGCATAGCTCACGAGAACTGTCGTATAAGTACCGTGCGCTACCCAATTGCGCCACTGGGGACACGGTTTCACGTTAGAGTGTTTCCTTTACGACTGTTGTCTACACAAACCTCCAGTAAACAAATGTTTTCGAGCTAGGCAGTCGCCAGCATTGAGTATACAATTAACCTCATGTATAAATATGAAAACTAATAAAAATTTCATTCCCAGGTGAGGCTCCAACTCACAACCCAGACATAGCTCACGAGAACTGTCGTATAAGTACCGTGCGCTAACCAATTGCGCCACTGGGGAACACGGTTGCACGTAAGAGTGTTTCCTTTAGGACTGTTGTCTACACACACCTCCAGTAAACAAATGTTTTCAAGCCAGGCAGTCGCCAGCATTGAGTACACAATTAACCTCATGACTAATATCGAAAACTAATAAAAATTTCATTCCCCAGGTGAGGCTCGAACTCACAACCCCGGCATAGCTCACGAGAACTGTCGTATAAGTACCGTGCGCTAACCAATTGCGCCACTCGGGAACACGGTTGCACGTAAAAGTGTTTCCTTTAGGACTGCTGTCTACACACACCTCCAGTAAGCAAATGTTTTCGAGCCAGGCAGTCGCCAGCATTGAGTATACAATTAACCTCATGACTAAATATGAACACTAATAAAAATTTCATTCCCCAGGTGAGGCTCGAACTCACAACCCCGGCATAGCTCACGAGAACTGTCGTGTAAGTACCGTGCGCTAACCAATTGTGCCACTGGGGAACACGGTTGCACGTAAGAGTGTTTCCTTTAGGACTGTTGTCTACACACACCTCCAGTAAACAAATGTTTTCGAGCCAGGCAGTCGCCAGCATTGAGTATACAATTAACCTCATCACTAAATATGAAAACTAATAAAAATTTTATTCCCCAGGTGAGGCTCGAACTCACAACCCCGGCATAGCTCACGAGAACTGTCGTATAAGTACCGTGCGCTAACCAATTGCGCCACTGGGGAGCACGGTCGCACGTAAGAGTGTTTCATTTAGGACTGTTGTCTCCACACAACTCTAGTAAAAAAATGTTTTCGAGCCAGGCAGTCGCCAGCATTGAGTATACAATTAACCTCATGACTAAATATGAACACTATTAAAAATTTCATTCCCCAGGTGAGGCTCGAACTCACAACCCCGGCATAGCTCACGAGAACTTTCTTAAAAGTACCATGCGCTAACCGATTGCGCCACTGGGGAACACGGTCACACGTAGGAGTCTTTCCTTTAGGACTGTTGTCTGCGCAAAACTCCAGTAAACAAACGTTTTCGAGCCAGGCAGTCGCCAGCATTCAGTATACAATGAACCTCACGACTAAATATGAAAACTAATAAAAATTTCATTCCCCAGGTGAGGCTCGAACTCACAACCCCGGCATAGCTCACGAGAACTATCGTGTAAGCACCGTGCGCTAACCAATTGCGCCACTGGGGAACACGGTCGCACGTAGGAGTCTTTCCTTCAAGACTGTTGTCTACACACAACTCCAGTAAACAAATGTTTTCGAGCCAAGCAGTCACCAGCATTGAGTATACAATTAACCTCATGACTAAATATGAGAACTAATGAAAATTTCATTCCCCAGGTGAGGCTCGAACTCACAACCCCAGCATAGCTCACGAGAACTGTCCTATAAATACAGCGCTAACCAATTGCGCCACTGGGGAACAAGGTTGCACGTAAAAGTGTTGCCTTTAGGACTGTTGTCTACACACAACTCCAGTAAACAAATGTTTTCGGGCCAGGCAGTCGCCAGCATTGAGTATACAATTACCTCATGGCTAAATATGAAAACTAATGAAAATTTCACTCCCCAGGCGAGGCTCAAACTCACAACCCCGGCATAGCTCACGAGAACTGTCCTATAAATTCAGCGCTAACCAATTGCGCCACCGGGAAAACCGGTTGCACGTAAAAGTGTTTCCTTTAGGACTGTTGTCTACACACAACTCCAGTAAACAAATGTTTTCGGGCCAGGCAGTCGCCAGCATTGAGTATACAATTACCTCATGGTTAAATATGAAAACTAATAAAAATTTCACTCCCCAGGCGAGGCTCAAACTCACAACCCCTGCATAGCTCACGAGAACTGTCGTGTAAGTACCGTGCGCTAACCAATTGCGCCACTGGGGAACACGGTCGCTCGTAGGAGTCTTTCCTTTAGGACTGTTGTCTGCGCAAAACTCCAGTAAACAAATTTTTTCGAGCCAGGCAGTCGCCAGCATCGAGTATACATTTAACCTCATGACTAAATATGAAAACTAATAAAAATTTCATTCCACAGGTGAGTCTCGAACTCACAACCTCGGCATAGCTGACGAGAACTGTCGTATAAGTACCGTGCGCTAACCAATTGCGCCACTGGGGAACACGGTCGCACGTAGGAGTCTTTTCTTTAGGACTGTTGTCTACACACACCTCCAGTAAGCAAATGTTTTCGAGCCAGGCAGTCGCCAGCATTGAGTATACAATTAACCTCATGACTAATAATGAAAACTAATAAGAATTTCATTCCCCAGGTGAGGCTCGAACTCGCAACCCCGGCATAGCTCACGAGAACTGTCGTATAAGTACCGTGCGCTAACCAATTGCGCCACTGGGGAACACGGTTTCACGTAAGAGTGTTTCCTTTAGGACTGTTGTCTACACACACCTCCAGTAAACAAATGTTTTCGAGCCAGGCAGTGGCCAGCATTGAGTATACAATTAATCTCATGACTAAGTATGAACACTAATAAAAATTTCATTCCCCAGGTGAGGCTCAAACTCACAACCCCGGCACAGCTCACGAGAACTGTTGTATAAGTACCGTGCGCTACCCAATTGCGCCACTGGGGAACACGATTTCACGTTAGAGTGTTTCCTTTACGACTGTTGTCTACACAAACCTCCAGTAAACAAATGTTTTCGAGCTAGGCAGTCGCCAGCATTGAGTATACAATTAACCTCATGTATAAATATGAAAACTAATAAAAATTTCATTCCCCAGGTGAGGCTCCAACTCACAACCCAGGCATAGCTCACGAGAACTGTCGTATAAGTACCGTGCGCTAACCAATTGCGCCACTGGGGAACACGGTTGCACGTAAGAGTGTTTCCTTTAGGACTGTTGTCTACACACAGCTCCAGTAAACAAATGTTTTCAAGCCAGGCAGTCGCCAGCATTGAGTACACAATTAACCTCATGACTAATATCGAAAACTAATAAAAATTTCATTCCCCAGGTGAGGCTCGAACTCACAACCCCGGCATAGCTAACGAGAACTGTCGTATAAGTACCGTGCGCTAACCAATTGCGCCACTCGGGAACACGGTTGCACGTAAAAGTGTTTCCTTTAGGACTGTTGTCTACACACACCTCCAGTAAGCAAATGTTTTCGAGCCAGGCAGTCGCCAGCATTGAGTATACAATTAACCTCAAGACTAATAATGAAAACTAATAAGAATTTCATTCCTCAGGTGAGGCTCGAACTCACAACCCCGGCATAGCTCACGAGAACTGTCGTATAAGTACCGTGCGCTAACCAACTGCGCCACTGGGGAACACGGTTTCACGTAGGAGTGTTTCCTTTAGGACTGTTGTCTACACACACCTCCAGTAAACAAATGTTTTCGAGCCAGGCAGTCGCCAGCATTGAGTATACAATTAACCTCATGACTAAATATGAACACTAATAAAAATTTCATTCCCCAGGTGAGGCTCGAACTCACAACTCCGGCATAGCTCACGAGAACTGTCGTATAAGTACTGTGCGCGAACCGATTGCGCCACTGGGGAACACGGTTTCACGTAAGAGTGTTTCCTTTAGGACTGTTGTCTACACACACCTCCAGTAAACAA